>NC_090941.1:985790833-986391220 GCF_040938575.1 Ambystoma mexicanum
AAGCTGAAACGTTTTACTGGTTTAATGGAAGGCGTGGGAGTACTAGCCGGTGTGTCAATGTTAGGTAGGTTCACTTTTTTGTCTGCAATCTTGTGCTGAAGCATGGTGACTTTATTGGTTAAGGTTTTCTGTATATTGGAACACCAGATGTTGTCCTTCACACAGTTATCTGACACAGGAACCAGGGTTTCAAGCTCTTTTAGGATTACAAAGAGTTCCTTTGTACTTGAGTTTGCTTGACAAATCCTATTGTTGTACGTTTCCTGCTTGGTACGAAGTAATTCTTTCTTATAGAAGGATGAGATATTGATACGGTTAGATCTATTTTCATCTGAGGGTAGCTGCCTCCATGTGACTTCACATTTTCTTTTTTTCCGATCTCAGGGTTTTGAGGTGTGGAGTGAACCAAGAGTTCAAATGTGCTCTGGGTTTACTTTTCCTCATTTTTAAAGGGGCAATGTTACCTAAGGCTTTGGTCATAGTTTTATTATATTCACTTACTAAGGTAGTAGGATCAGTAGTATTTGGTAATGAATTAAGGATCGGTAATACTAGGGGTATGAGCTTCTCTGCTGTGATGTCCTTTTTATTCCGCGTTAGGTGGAGGGGCAAATAGGGTATTTTTAGTTGTGAACATTTTAGTTGCTAGCGTGAATGCTAAAATATAGTGGTCTGTCCATAACTGTGGAGTTATGGTGTTGATTGAGGCATTGTAGTTGAAATCTGCCACCCAATGAAGTGTTCTCCCTTTGTCATGTGTTGGGAGCATCACTCTTTGGATGAGGCCAAGTTCAGTAAGAACATTGGCGATTGCTGTGGCTTGCTGGTCTTTGGCGGTCATTGAATCCCAAGTTGAAATCCCCACACAGGAGTACTTGAGAGGTGTTTAAGTTATCGGATAGAATGGTGGAGATGTCCTCCTGAAATGCACCGACAGGGCCTAGAGGTCTATATATAAGATGCGTAGTGAGAGTTTGGGAGTCAGATATGGGTAATTTGGCAGTGAGGGATTCACAAGATTTAAAGTCAGGTGAGGGAACTAGTCACAAGGAGACTGAGAGCTCTGCCTCCTCCACGTGCCTCAACCCGGTCATCTCTGAGAATAGTATAATTATCAAGTACTGCGAGCATAAGGGCAGGGCCTGCTGCTGCATATAGCCATGATTCTGTAATGGCTAGAAAGTCATAGTTTCTGCCTGAATTAAATCAGCTACCTCCGTGGCGTGAGCCACTAGGGATCTAGCATTTATTCAAGCACCCTAGAGGCCTGGGCCAAGGTTATTTAATGGATTGGGTGACGTACAATTACTTGCTTCTTCGTCAAGTAACGCAGTGTGGAGTTTATTCTGCTGATGCATTTTGTGGGTAAGATCATCAGTCTTAGGTGTGGGGAAAGTAGTGAGGCTGTTGTTTTTAGTTATAGTGTTTTGTTTGTTGTGAGGGCATTCGCTCCTAAGGCATATATAGGTCATTGAGCTGGCAAGTGATTCATAAAGTTTACTCAGTCTGGACCGGAGTCTGATGTTTCTAGAAGATACATGGCAAGGTCTATTCGTTTTAGGTAAATCCTGGGTGAAATTAAAGTTAAAGGGCGGTCGTTGGTCAGACTTTGGTATCGGTGGGGTAAGTGTAGCACCCATTATAGCTGCCATATTACTTGTCATAGTAAGGTAGAGTGTAACTAAGTTAGAATGATCTATAAAACTGGTCAGTAGACCTGATGATAGTTTGGCACACAGTACAAATTGATGTAGGACAGTAGCATGCATAGGGCACTTGGGTCAGGTTTTGTATGGTATATCACAAGCAGGGATTTAGTTCTACAAATAAAGCAGTGGGTAGAGTACGCCGTTTCAGTACGCAGAATGCACAGTCTAACAGGATAGGCTAGTTCAATGAATCAGTACAGAGTGCAATCGAGCACAGTGTAACAGGATAGGCTGCTTGAGTTGGATAGCTGTGAAGCACAATATGCAATCTGATAGAGTAGGCTAGTTCAGTTTAAGCAAGACAGTGTACAATAGTGAGCAATCTAGAAGAGTAGGCTAGTTCAGTTTAAGCAAGACAGTGTACAATAGTGAGCAATCTAGAAGAGTAGGCTAGTTCAGTTTAAGCAAGACAGTGTACAATAGTGAGCAATCTAGTAGAGTAGGCTAGTTCAGTTTAAGCAAGACAGTGTACAATAGTGAGCAATCTAGAAGAGTAGGCTAGTTCAGTTTAAGCAAGACAGTGTACAATAGTGAGCAATCTAGTAGAGTAGGCTAGTTCAGTTTAAGCAAGACAGTGTACAATAGTGAGCAATCTAGAAGAGTAGGCTAGTTCAGTTTAAGCAAGACAGTGTACAATAGTGAGCAATCTAGTAGAGTAGGCTAGCTCAGTTTAAGCAAGACAGTGTACAATAGTGAGCAATCTAGTAGAGTAGGCTAGTTCAGTTTAAGCAAGACAGTGTACAATAGTGAGCAATCTAGAAGAGTAGGCTAGTTCAGTTTAAGCAAGACAGTGTACAATAGTGAGCAATCTAGTAGAGTAGGCTAGTTCAGTTTAAGCAAGACAGTGTACAATAGTGAGCAATCTAGAAGAGTAGGCTAGTTCAGTTTAAGCAAGACAGTGTACAATAGTGAGCAATCTAGTAGAGTAGGCTAGTTCAGTTTAAGCAAGACAGTGTACAATAGTGAGCAATCTAGAAGAGTAGGCTAGTTCAGTTTAAGCAAGACAGTGTACAATAGTGAGCAATCTAGTAGAGTAGGCTAGTTCAGTTTAAGCAAGACAGTGTACAATAGTGAGCAATCTAGAAGAGTAGGCTAGTTCAGTTTAAGCAAGACAGTGTACAATAGTGAGCAATCTAGTAGAGTAGGCTAGCTCAGTTTAAGCAAGACAGTGTACAATAGTGAGCAATCTAGTAGAGTAGGCTAGTTCAGTTTAAGCAAGACAGTGTACAATAGTGAGCAATCTAGTAGAGTAGGCTAGCTCAGTTTAAGCAAGACAGTGTACAATAGTGAGCAATCTAGTAGAGTAGGCTAGTTCAGTTTGTGTGTGTGCGTTTTGTGTAAATGTCTGTGTGTTTGTGTGTGTTTTGGTGGGGGCGTCTAGTCGGGGGGGAGGGGGGTCAGTGAGGGCCGAGGGAGGGAGTTTCGGGATTCTGAGTAAAACCGGGAAGAGAGGCTCGGTGGCTGAAAAATGTAATTTCCATGCCACAAAAATCGAAATGATGACATAGAACCATCCAGGGGGGCTTCAGGATGAGGCCATAATGTGGAGTCTCACCCATGTTCCATGTTTTGTATTTTGCACATGTATATATTTTAGAACAGTGGAGGAATAAACAAAAAAATGGTAAATTCAAACCCAGCCGTGGTTTAGTCTTTTGATACGTGTCGAGGGTAGGACAGTTGTTATTAATATTTGTACTATTTCTTTTTGCGATGCACCTTAGTGTTACGGCATCATTGTACAAAGTATCTCCTATGGCTAAAGGTCTCTGTGAAACTGAAATTCGGGCACGGCTCCCTGAAACCAAACAGTGTTTCAGCCGTTAGTGTTGATAAAACAAACACATACTGAACATTGCCCCGAGGCTGCCCGCCGAGACACATGGTCTTGTTTCCTGACCAAGGAAGCATCGTGTTTGCCACCGTAACACAACCGGTCATAGGCAATGCGCAGTAGATTGGGAGGTACACAACTGTAGAGGGCTAGTGTTGTGTGTCTTAGGGTGGGGCTGCAGTCGAGTCTCTTACAGATGCTTTTCAATTTCCCATTGGAGACCCAGGACTACATGGTGCAGAACGGTTTTATGTGATTTTACCGACCACAATTACAGTGTGGTAAATGTTATCGAGGACAAAACACAGAAAAACAGCTTCTTTTTTTGTGTTTTTTAATTTGGGGTGGTGTCCCCCCAACTGCTCTGTTTTTTTAACTGTTTTAACGGCACCCCATCCCAATCCATTTTAACTCCTGACCCCAATACCCTTTATTTAATTTGTTTGCAGAGTTTTTCAGTGTTTTGGTCCACTCTGAAATGTACAGCTGCAATAAAATGACTGCATACCGTCCAGAAGGCATAAGCCATCTTTTAGGTTTCTGCGAAAACAGACTGCATTGCAGCCTGTGCTCTGAAAGGGGCATTCCATTGACCTAACCTATTAGAGGGCACCATACTGTAATCCCAGGGCAGCTGCAAAGATATTTGGCCATTTCTTTCTGATGTGCATTTTGAAATGCAACTTGCAAAGCTGTTTGGGAAGGCATCCCGTCCGGAACGCGGGAACTATCTGCACGGCTTGGTCCACCCTCTACCCTCACAGCAGCAGCTTCTTCAAAATGGATGCTGAGCTGAAGCTTCCTCAACTCACTCCCCTTCCATCCACCACCTGTTCACACCTGGTTGAGGGCCAAGGCCTACAGTTTTTGGCGCACAAATACCATCAAGGGGGTTTTGCCTTCCCTGGGGATTGTGAATCGCGGCCCACAAGGTCAACACCTGCCATAACATGGCGGCACTTCCAACATTAAGAATCCAGGCATGTCCATGATAGAAATTCTGCTGACACGACACTGGCCAGTGTAGCACTTAATACTGAGGGAGAGCGCGCCAAGTCTACCTTTACCGTTTGTTCAATTCGGAGCCCTGTATTTCCAGGACTAGGTTCAATCTGATGATGCTGATCACTAAATGAAGACCAACAGGCTCTATGATGAGCAGAGGAGCATGCTATGCTAGAGGCCTGCCTTCATTGATGGCCCAAACTTGGGTTCTGCTGTGCCTGCTATAAGATTAAGGAGACATCTGAAGGCCAAGGAGAATGTGTCCCCAAAGATACAAGAAATGGGACCAGCTCGAGTTAAGAACAAAGTCCTCTAAGCCAACCTGGGTAAGTTGCTGCACTGCACTGTACTAGATGGTACTTGTGGTTCCCCTATTGTCAACTATTGCACATTTCCTGGTGTGTGTTCGCATCAGAAGGGCTGGAAGCAGTATTTCTTGGTGTGTTGGTCCTATTAGGAGTGTCTCATTCATATTTTATTGGCATTGGAAGGCTTTGAGTGGGTGCAGTGCCATCTCTTATGCTCCTTGTATTAGCTTGTTGCATACTCTTTTCTTTAGTGCCAACGCTGGTCATGATCTTGGAGGAGGCATCGCCACTGAATAACTCCATGGTGTCGGAGGAAGGTCAGGGACCCAACAAGCCAGTTTAGGGTGTCGGTAACAGGGTGGAGGAACGGTTCCTGAAGATGAGGCTCATGTTAGGGTGTTCTTCCTCAGACCTCCCGGTGAAGGTCTTTAGTTGTGTTTTCCAGCAACTCTCGGGAGGTGGATTGGGTGATTAATAGGTACAGTATACACTTTTCACAAATACCAAATGAGAAAATGGCAACACACTCGTTTTATGAAGAAAAAAGAAAATCTTCATATGAGAAAGGGCAAAAGATAGAGACAACACTTAGGAGAGTGAACGTCATGAAATAAATGCAACCGTCTAACAGGTAAGAAAGGGAGTTCTTAAAAGGTTGATAGAGATGTACCGATAAGGAAAACTGCAATCACAGCTGAGTTAAAAACTGTTCCTATCTGGGCCAGGCAGAGGTTTGAAGGAAACTAAGGTAACCCATTTATAACAATTCGAGGTGCAGGGAAATAATGATCTTCTGTGAAAGTGTTTGAAGGAGCAGTTTCTGGAGTTCTGGTGAAATTTAAGCTATGGAAAAGCTTTGTTGATGAAGATGAAAGTCAGAGATGAAGATTCAAGGGAAGAAATAACTTCCCAATAGTGCCGGAGAGTCCAAAAAGCAGTTCAGCAGCAGGCGCTTTTGCAGTCGGTTTCCAGAAATGGTCGCTTTGCGCTATGTTGGGCTACCACTGTAGGTTCCAGCAATCGCACACTGGTGAAAGAGACCACAAGGCACTTGCGAAGGATGATTACTGATTCAGCATCTTCAGGGTCGAGGGTCGGAGTCAGAGGATCTGAAAGGAGAGGAAACTGTGGTTGGAGGTAGTTGGCGATGCAGGTTTTTTCCATCGGTCTCTGGCTCAGGATTTGGCTTCTAAGGCTGGGTAAGTCTGGAGGGAAGAATGATTTATTTAATATTTTCTTGCTAGCTCACACCGGAGAGAAGCAAGTCACAGAATTAGAAGCAGGAGGCAATTGCAGAACTGCAGTCACATGAGAAAAGGCTGCACCGGCGCATAGACTCTGCAGCATCCAACAACTCAGCCGAACCCTTTAAAATCTGCAAGGAGCTGGCCAAACCTGCTGCAGTCTTTAACTCTCCTGTTCCCTCCCAAGACCTCTGTACGGCCCTGGCTTCTCATTGCATTTCTAAAACTCAGGACATCCTGTCCTCTCTTTCTTACTTTCCTTTTCCTCCCTCTACTCCCCTCTCTTCATCTGGCCCTTCTGAGGCCATCTCCCCTCCCTCCTTCTCTGCCTTTCCCCTGTTCTCCCCAGTCGAGGTTTCTAGACGAGTCATATATATATGAAAGTCTCGTCAAAACAGGTTCTCTCCTGCTCCTCTAAAACCATCAAGGACCACATTGACTCCCTCGCTTTGGCTCTGGCTGAATTCTGCAACTACTCCTTCGCCAGTGGAGTCTTCCCTGCCCCCCTGAAGCACTCCCTTGTGCACCCCTTCTTAAGAAACCCTCAGCCAACCCCTCCTGCCCTGCTAACTACCACCCTATCTCCATCACTCCTTTCCTGGACAAACTCCTGGAAAAGCTGGCCATCTCCTAGCTTAATCTGCACACTGAATTGGTTGGTTGTCTCCGTGACCATCAGTCTGGCTTCAGAGCTGCCAGAAGCATGGGAACTGCTCTCTAACCTTGACTCCAATACCTCCTGTGTCCTCATCTTACTTGATCTCTCTTCTGCCTTTGACACGGTCAACCATGCCATCCTGCTCAACCATCTCTGTGATAACCTGGGTACCACTGATCAGGCCCTGGCTTGGCTGACCTCTTTTTCTCTCTGATCGACCCTCCCAGATGCAACTTGGGTCCTTCCTCTCCTCTATCTATATCTCTACTTGTGGTGTTCCCCAGGGGTCTAACCTCTCTCCCTGGCTGTTCAACTAATCCTTGGCACTTCTTGCCCACCACATTGCCGCTCTCTGCCCCATCTTTCAGTGCTATGTGGACAACACTCAGCTCATCTTCAGGCTCCCTTCCACCACCTCTTCTCCTTCTAAGACTGTCCGCTATACAAAAGGGGTGTGCTGCTTAAATGTCTGTATGACTGAGATTCTCCTCATCGGCACACCTGCTTCCCTCCTTTCCTGTCACTCACTGGCCGGCCTCTCTTGGCCCTCTTCCTTCTCCCATCATTGAGGCTAGAATCGTCGGGGTCATCTTTGACTCCACTCTCTCCTTCTCTCCTCACATCTCTGACATCTCTAAGAAGTCACACTACCAGTTGCACCTCCTCCTAGTTATTCTTCCTTTCCTCTCCTTCGCCCAGAAGCTCACTGTCTCCAGATCTCTGGTTCACTCTAGGCTACACTATTGCAACAGCCTCTTTCTAAATCTGCCTGCCTCTACTCTACGCCCTCTGCAACTTATCCAGAACAGGACTGCAAGACTTGTCCTTGGCCTCAAGCCCAGGGATCGTATCTCTCCAGGACTGAAATCTCTGCACTGGCTCCAAGGATTAAGTACAAAACCCTCTGCATTGTCCTCAAGGCCTTCTGGGGTCTGGGGCCTCACTACCTCCAACTGTCTCTTCCTAAACATCTTCCCTCTCGTGCTCTTCGCTCATCCGCCTCAAACTCCCTCAGATCAGTCGTTTCTCCAAGCAACGAGTTGGTGGTAGATCGCTTTCTTCGGCTGGGGCCTCCCCCTGGAACAGTCTCACTGAAACTTGAGGAGAATCATCTCCAGTTCCGGAAGTACCTCAAGTCCTTCCTCTTTGCTTCTGCTTTCTCTCCTCCTCTCCACTGCTGAACTCCTGACTGAAACTGCACTGGTCACCTGGCTACCCTCTGATCTCGGGCCCGGGTACCCTCCCCTGCCAGCTGCACACCTGCACTGCATCCAGGGCAACCCCTGCACTTGGGGGCTGTTTCTGTGTCCCTACAGTCCCCACCAGCCCTTTACAATGGATGTCTGCACTTACTCCTGCACTTGCCACTAGCTGGCTGCACTTTTACCTAGTGCCTTATTATTTTATTTATTCTTTACTGTTGATCCTATGCATTGCGCTGCCCCCACCCCTTACCCCCTGCACTTACCCTTCCCCCCTCGCCTGCACGTACGCAATCTCAATGTCACCTGGCCTAGTAAGATTGCATGTCTTTGTCTTCCCTCTGTTCCACCTGCCTTGCCTCGTCGCGCCTTGAAACACTTGTGTATAGGCGCGTTATAAATGCCATATCATATATCATATCATATCGTGGATCTTCCCAGGTGACGAAGAAGACGCCCAGGTGCTTTACTGATGTCTTCGGATAAAGCAGCTGAGAGCCCAGTCAGCAAAAGGTCTCCTGCTTCTGGATCTGGAAATGCAGACACGGTGAGCTGCTTCATGGTTACTAAACCTTTGAGCAGGAGCTCGGATCCCGTTGTACGCACGGGATCAGGAGAGGAGAGTTGCAGTCTGTTCCTTCTAGTCTTCTCCGAGAGGCATTTCTTTGCCTTCTGATTTGGTGGAGCATCGAACGATGCTGTTGCAGAGCATTTGGTCCATCATTGGGCAGGAGGGACAGGAGATAGCCATGTGACCCCTCAGGTTTTCAATGCAAACCAAGACAACCTCCGTTTTGTGAAATGGACGCATGGGTCAAAAAGGTCCCATGCAGGTAAAATTGTTTCCACCAAGCGGAGCCATTTTACACAAGTCAAAATGTTACCACCACCCTAGGTACAAGACAACTGAGTGGGACTACCCTTTCTGGGACTCTACCGGTCTAATAACAGGGTATTCCCATGTTAAGACTCAGGATTACTCTAAAAGGAGAGCACATACAAAATAGATCCACTCTCCGTCATACTTTGGATTGAGCCTGGCTGTGAGAAAAAAAATGGATGCAAAAGCCAAGCAATCCTGGGGTATGCCTCAAAAATAGTCAAAAGAACTCCAAAAATGGAAATCCGCCATAACCCATTTTCAGGATTATCCCTCCCCTAAGAAGGGTGCCCATGACAAAGCTGCACACCAGCAGACATGCACCCAGAAGCAGCATGTGCAACACGTGCATTGCCCATATACAGCAACTAAACTGAATATCTATGCCCCCCGGATGAAGTCCTGGGGTGCCAAGAGCTATCACCACTTTGCAGTGAGGGGGGCGGGGGGCGTGGAGGGCCCATCACGCCCCTGAACTCTCGCTAAACTCTCATTTGGCTCAGCCCTACCTGGTCTCGGGCTGGGAGGGGGCTGTTACTGGTCCTGTATACCCCTCAACACCGGGATGATAGCTGTCGTATATCGGGTAAAATAAACCCGGACTGAAATTGAAAAGGAAAAAACTTAAGAGATTAAAATGACAAATTTTACTTTGAAAGTTAACAGTACCAATTAAGACACTTAACTAAAAAAGTAAAAATTACTAAACGTATTTCACATTTTATTCTTAAAAAGCAAATTTATTTATTTTCAGTACCAAGGAAATCCCACCATGCCCCCCCCCACCTAAGCCCATCCCCACCTTATTTGCACTTGCCTATTTCCAGCCTTGAAAATCTACTTTCAAGATGAGAGGATACCCCCTTCAAGCCCCACCTCCCAAGACCCCTAAGGTCAATGTTAACCCTCCTCTGCCATCATCAGTGGCTCTAAACTATACTCCTCCAAGCCATGCATTTTATAATTCTGTTTTGATCTATTTTTATATATATATTGGATATTGAGGTTGTGATGTTTTTCAGTAAAAATAATTGCCTCTTTATTTTCAGTATTCCTCATTTTTTATTTTCTTGTGTACCGGTTCAAAATATACCCCTTTATCTCTGGGTGCAATTTATACCGCGCCACAGAGGGTCTGTATTTTGACATGTTTGTGCACATAAATTCAAGGAAATACCTTGCCCTTTTATGAGCGAGTACAATGCACAGACAGATAATTTGGGACCCTTTTATGCATCCTTGCAGCCCACCCACCTTCATTTGTAGTAATCTGTAATGGTTACACACAGAGACGTATTTCACCAAAATCCCAGGGCTAGCGGAAGTGGCATCACACGACCCTTGACCTCTCATGACATCACAGGAAGTGATGTCATTTGACCCCACCCTGAAGTAACATCGGGGGAAGTGGTGAAATACGTCCTGTCACCCCTTGACAAAGCAGGAAGTGGTATCACATAGCATTGTTTCTATACTATGAAAAATGTGGTTACGATATCACTCTAAAGTGATATACATTTCATACTAGAATTGATCACCATATGTATCGTTAATAACACCCAACCTGTGTTGGTACTCATTTATCAACCTCAGCAGGATGAAAAGCTGAGTTGACCTTGCCGGGAGTCGAACCTGAAACCAGCCGATCACACACACATTGCAGCAGCGAGCGCTCAAACCCACTAAGCTATTTTACCGGCTATAGCTATCAGAAAACCAGCCTCTCAAGAAAGTAAGAGCTACGTGTTACTGGCCACTGTCCAGGAGCCTCAATTAAAAATAAAAGTTTTATTTTTCAGGGGTAGCAAGGGAGATCACAGGGGTAGCAAGGGAGACCTCAGGGGTCGCAGTTGCGACCCCTAAATGGCATCCCTGGTTACACATTTAATTTATCTGGGTTTTCAACTTGGCACAAAAAGCCGTGCATTGCGCTCACATCATCCACATGGATACTGGGAGCCAATTGATCTATTACTTAGACGCTCCATGATATTGCGGCATGGTATTGAATATGAGTATTTGTGGCATAAAAAACATATTTTGCAGCACAAAATAGCATTTATTGCAGCATTTATACTGCACATTTTTGATTGAAGGGTGTAAGATTGGCAGGTTGCAATAAAGAGGCAGTCTGTGAGGCTGCAAGAGAGCCACGTTGTTATTGTTTGCACTTTTTGTATACATTTAATTACTAGAGTCCCAGATGTCCCTGGTTTGACAGAACAATGTTTGTTTTGCTCTGCTTTTTTTGGTTGAATTGTTATGCCTATTTAATATTATTAACTTTATTGACCATTATTGGTTATAATGGTGAAAATATTCTCACTCTGTCCTACAATCCTGCAAGTTCCAGCATCCCTCACAATCCCCAATTCGCTGTTATAACGTACACTCCCAAACCTCTCACTTTGCCAGTCATTTGCATACTCACATGATCTGTCACACTGCAAAGTCACAACTCGCACTTCCCAGTCACTGCCACAATCCAAACCATGCTCCCAACTGTAAGGAAAGCATGGTATCAAACAGTGAAGACTGACGCAAGTTATCACAGTTCAAGTGTGTTTATTGAACTTCAAATGGATTGGTTTAACACCTATCTAATGCTAAGGATAGAAGCAAGCTACGGCCACCAAATAATAACGCAGTCCTAGTCGTCTCTGTCAAATAAAAGGGCCTATACTAATAAACCTATTGCCAATCCTTATTTCTAAATGCAAAGGCAGTGTGGGACAGTGGTGTATGCCAAATGGAAAGTGTTCAAGAAATATGTCAGGATGGTTGAGCAGTTGGCTTCCCCCACGTTTTCAGCCCTGGGCAAGGTGGCACGTTCGAGCTTCGCACACTCTGGCTTCCCGGCTACGAAGATGCAGTTCCAAGCACAGATGTCAGGGTCTTCTGCCAAAGCCTCTTGAATAACAGTCTCTTACTGCAGAGGGTCTGTCGTAACAAACAAGTCTCAAAGTTCCATTCCTATCAAGAATTTCACATGTATAAGTTCTCGCTTTCAATGTTCATCATGGGTCTGCCTCTTCAGGCTGAGACCTCCTTTTGTCACATTATTCATACTTGGTCTCCCTCGGTCGGGCTCGGACCATGGATCTCCCTTGTTTGGGCTCGGATCATCTTGATGTGGATCTCCCTCGTTCAGGCTTGGATCGTCTTGTTATGGATCTTCCTCGCTTAGGCTTGGATCCTCTTGATATCAAAATCGAAGACTTTCAAAATGTGCGATGGGTTTTGCTTAAACCGTCGCAGGGTCACTTCGATTGACTTCACACAATTATTCTGATCAATCTTCTACTTTCGTTTCTCTTGGCAGGATACCTTACAGAGGCTTTTGATTGAGCCTGACCACTCTGTCAACGGTATTGTATCTTTCCTTCTTAAGTTCAAACATTCATCAGCAGTTTAGCTTTACTTGTGTCTTTCCTCACACGCGGTTTAACAATGTTCGTGCCAGCACTTGTTATACAATGTTGCCACTTGCAACCTTGACTTCATCACAGACCGGTCTTGCATCGGTCTCCCCAGCTCACAGGCTGTGTTGCTCTTTCTGGTACTTCTTTGTTTTTGGAGGCACGGACGATATCACAGTGGCTGCTGCTGCTCCTCCCTGCTTCTCCCTGCCTTGGTCAGTCACATGGGAGGGTCTTTGGTATTTCCGACACACAATGCAGGATTCTGTCATCTGGTTTCCTGGCCTTGCTTTCTGCCTCAGAGGTTTCTTGAAAGTAACAGTGTTTGGCCGAAAAGGTCAAGGGTTAATCCCTTCTTACGAACCCTTCTTGGTTTGCCGTCTTACTCCCTTTGTTCAGCTGCTGACTTGAAACTGCTGTACCTTCATATGCATTGCCTCGCTCACAGTGTGCTGTCGTGCTCTGCCTTTTATGTGTGTGGGTTAGTCTAATGGAAGTTAGGTGTGAGTGATTGTCTAATTTCCTGATCGCGTCTGACCAACGTAGCAGGATATGTCAGATAACTGCTCGGGTGTGAGTCTGTTTTCTCCCAAATCGAGCTGTCCGTGTGAAAGTGCTGGAGAAGGGAAAGGGGGTTACGCTTCCCACGTATCCTCCGTGGTAGGATGGGGTAAAGGTGTTGCAGGGGGAAGGATACTGCGTCTCGTCGACCGGTGTCCCACTCTCCAAAGACCTCTCACCCAGGTGATCCTCCCGCACCGTTCCACCCCCAGGGTCTGGATCCAAAGGCGATGGCCGTGCCCTTGCCACCTGAGAGAGAGACTGGCGGGGACTGGCTGGTGAGTTTCTCACAAAACTCACCCCTTAAACGCCCCAGTTCCTCCTGCAGTTTAGTGCTGCATTCCTTCTCGCTCCTGCTGCATCTTGCATTCTTTCTTTTATTCTATTGCACTCATCTCCCAATCTACAGCTCGCTGCCTCTTTCCAACCAAGTGCTCCCCCTCTGCATTTTGGACTGCAGATCTCCTGTTCTCTTTCGCAAAACATTCCCCTCTGGCCCACTGCTCTCCCTCGGCTTTCTTGCCCATCACTCCCCATCATAGCCTTTGCTCCCCTTATCTCTCCTTTCCCCTGACAATGTGACTATTTTTTGAATCTTTCAAAAATGTAGATTTTGGGCCGGTTTCTCAAAAAATGGGCCAATGAAAAATAGAGGGGAGGATGCGCTATTGTATATGGTTCATTTTCGGAAATGCACAAGTCACCTTATTCTCTTAGGTGACCTGCGCATTTCCAGGGGGGGAGCTGTAGCGCAAATGATGCGCTGGCCAGCCAAGTTGAATACATTAGTGTGACGAGTGCTCTCCTGACACTAATGCTCTACAGGCTCCCAACACCCAACTAGGTGCTGGGAGCACATTTCAACGTGGCGGGCCCATAAAGCGCCTTTCACTGAAAAATGTGATCAAAAACTTTTCTATCTCTATGTGAGTGTGACATCAGTGGTCCAGACCTCTGCTGGCACACTTAGAAAAATAAAAGTAAAAAAATAAAATAAATGCACGAATGGGCCTGCAAAGACCAGGTCATGCAATGTGCACCCTCTGCGCTTATGCCGAACAGGCGAATGGGATTAACCTTATTTTTCTGGGCATTTAAAAGCACATCCCTTTTATGAATTCAGGATGTGCTTTTAAATGCACAGAAACACCCCCTCTGTTGCGCAAAGGGCCTTCTGAATGGGTGCACACAAGATTTGACTGCTCCTTTTCTGGTGCAAGTCATGAAATGTGTTAGCGCACCTCACCACTTGCATCAACCTTTTGTCATTTTTTCCCCCAATGTTTTTGCACAAGCAGAAGTTTTTTGGGTGTTTTTTGCAAAAACGACAGTTTTCGCATTTTATTTTTAAAGCACCAGTTTTGTGTGATCACGAAATCGCGGCAATCTGGAGGGTCTGTTTAGTGTCAGGTGAGCACAGCTGACACCAATGTTTTCAAGGGGTTGGCAGGCTGCTCAGCTGCCTGGTCTTTCCTTAAATGCAAGTGAAAAGGGGTGGGGGGCAGGAGCCACATGTGCATTTCACAACTAAAAAAAGTGCAATTAATGTTGTCTTCTGAGATGCCCGTTCTTTAATCCAGGAATATAAAACAAAAGTTCAAAGAGAAGTCATGATCTGAAAATCAGTTAGTGTCACTTTAAGAGTAAAGCTCCACCAAATAGCGCTAGAAATGTTCAACAATCAATGCCACTTTCACATTGGGTAGGGCTCATTAGTGGGATGCCCTTCCCAGGCACTCTGCAATTCTTTGGCTGACTTTTTTTGTCACAAAAATGGTGGCTATATGTAATACTATCAGTCTGTCTAGTATAGTTTGCTGGGTAACGCAGGCAGTCAATTTGTCTTGGACAATGGCGTGATTCCGGCCCAACTCAAGCAGGCCATTGTTATCCCCCTGCTTAAGATACCAACGCTGGACTCCTCAATTCTGGCTAGCTCCTGTCCTATCTCTCTTCTCCCCTTCTTTATGAAACTGCTGGGGTCTTTGGTTTCCCCCTTGCCTTCTACTTTTCTCGAATCTTCTGGGCGTTCGGCCTGGGCGTGGCAGAGAGAGTGTCCCGGTCTCTGTAATGGATGACCTGTCCAGGCTAGTTGACCCGTGGGAGTCGGAGCCTTGATGTTATTAGATCACTCTACAGCTTTTGGCACCATTTCCCACTCCCTCCTGGTATCTAGGCTAGCCTCTCTGGGCCTGCATTGTCCTGGTACAAATCTTTTTCTCTTCCGTTTTCTTCTTCTTGTCTGCTCACATGTGGAGTTGCCCAGGGCTCAACCTTGCCCCCAATGTTGTTTAACATCTACTTACAGCCACTTGCACGCCTCATCCGCTCCTGCAGCCTCGAGTGCTACTCGTATGCCGATGGCACTCAAATTGTTGTCAGATTAGATCTTGACCAGTCTGAAGGGGCGTCATGCTAGAGTTGATGCCTAGGAGCCGTGAATGGGTGGATGAACAGCAACTGGCTTAAGCTTAACAGGGACAATACTGTGGTTTTGGTGGTGGGTTCCCCCTCTGTTTCTTCCTTATGGACCTCTTCTTTTTTGCCCCCTGTTCTGGGCGTTCCTCCGATTCCGGTGATGGCGGTGAAGAATGTAGGTGTGTACCTATCCACGCTGCTTTCTATGGCTGCCCAGGTTAGTGCAGTGTGAAAAGCGGGACATTTTCATCGCATGGTGTTACCTTTTTTGCTTATTCGTCTGCGATCTTTGGTAGTTGCCCATTTGATGCTCCGTCGCATTGACTATTGTAATGCCCTCTTTTAGCCCAGCCTCACTACCTATTTCACAGATTGCAGCTACTCCAAAATCTGGCTGCCTGTATTGCTACCAACACTCCTTATGGGGCTCATATCCTGCCGGCGCTTTGGCTGCACCGGCTGCCAATTGCCAAATGATCTCTGTGCTTAGTGCACCAGGTGTAGCATTTCCAAAGGGCAGAGTACTTACAGAATACTTTTATTTCCTATTTCCATGGGCGCACACTTCACTCTGTAGCAGCCTGTTTGCTTACTGTTCCATGCTTTCGGTTGCCAAGGATTGGTGGCTGGGCTTTCTCAGTCGTGGCGGCGAAGTTGTGGAAGGCTCTGCCATTTACTGTGAGAAGTCGAGAGCCCTTTTGAGTGTAGGCGTTGACTGAATACTCTGCTATTCTAAATCGCTCTGGGTAGGGGCAGCTTTTCTGCTCCGATCTAGTGCCAAGATGCCCTTGGGTGTAGGTGCGCTTTATAAATGTGCTTAATAATAATAATTGTCCTTTATTTGTTTTAGGCTAATGACTATACATGAGGGGCGTGTATCCTAATCATCACAATGACACAGAGCCATTAAATAGATGTAGTAAATGCATCTGCCGGCTTAGCCGTAGGTCTCCTGCATGTAGAGGTTTAAACATTGGAAGGCATGCTGTACCCTTGGTCCAGTAAGAAGACACACACACACTCAGTCTCATACACTCCTGCACTCTCTCACACACACACACACACACACACACTCACTCGCATACACTCTGACACTCTCGCACACACACTCATACACTCTCTCACACACTCCTACACTCTCACACTCCACCACACTCACACACCTACACTCACATCCACACACACTCACCTACACTCACACTCCTAAACTCTCACACACTACCACAAACTCTCACACACACCCACCTTCACTCTCACAAACTCATACACTCTCTCACACACATACACTACTACACTCTCACACCTACACTTAGACACCTACGCTCTCACAGATACCTACTCTCTCTCTCACACACTATACTCTCATATGCTACTCTCTCCCACACACTACTCTCAAACACACAATACACACACACTTCTCTCTCACACACTTCTCTTGCATGTCTCACACACATCTCTCACACACTACTCTCACACACATCGACTGCACTCACACACACCCTACACTCTCTCACACATACTGCACTCACACTACACCCTGACACCCTACTCTCACACGTTACTCACAAAACCCTTCTCTCACATACTCTTCTCTCACACACACACTACTCGCTCACACACACTACTCGCTCACACACAATACTCACACACAACTCTCACACAATTCTCACACACCCTTCTCTCACACACATCTCACACACTACTCACACACCTCTCTCTAACTGACACACAATTCTCTCACACATATTTTCTGTCACACTACTCTGACACACTTCTCTCACACACCTACACTCCCACACACCCTAAAACACAACACTCACACACACTACCCTCACACTCTCACACACACTCTCTCTCACACACACACTCTCTTACACACGCTACCCTCTCACACTACACTCTGTGATGAATCTAGGAACATCAATCACTGATTCCCTGGAGAGAAACGTCTCTTACGTGACCAGCGAAAGGCAGATGCTACCGGACTCTGACCCTGAGGGTGACTATCGGTGGAGGACCACCCAGGGGAGGACAAACTCCAGGGAGGCAGGAAAACACTGAATCAAAATAAACCTTCAGATGACACCCATGTGCCTTTGTAACATGGCTGCATGGCTTGATGTGAAGTAGATAATAAATTCCCAGGTTTTCTTGATCAACAAATTATTTTCCTCCCCCATCCTCTTTTTTTAGAACAGAGATGATAAAGCGGGATGGAACAATGAGGATGACCAGAAGGGGTAAGGAAACACTGCATTCTAGTCTTTGGAAAGTGTTAACTAATTACAAGAAGTTTAAAACGCACACAGCTGAACAGAATACTAGGGACAGTCAGAGAATACAGCGGAATGCAGCTTGTGCGGACGCTGGTTGGAATGCTGGATGGGAGCACATAGTTGAAGGCAGCATGGACGCTGGCAAGAAGGGCATGCAGAGAGATCGGGCTAAGAGAAGCTCACTGCTTTATTGCTTTAGGCAGCGGAGCCATTAGAAACAAAGGAAGATAAAGTGGAAGCTAAACAGCTATGGGACGCACCCACAGTCAGCGAACCATAGGAGAAGAAGACGGAAGGATGCATGGGATTACAGAGCTGCCTGGTAAACCCTGAGAGAGCAAGTGGGTTACCGGAGCATTTGAGCGCAAGCATCGCGGATCATTAACAGTGTGAGAAATCCCAATTAAAGTGCTCGGAGGAACTGATACAAATACGAACAGTGTTTAGAAAGGATCGGTGACCCAAATCTTCGAAAGAGAGATTGATACAAATACAAACACTGGTCAGAAAGGGTTGGTGACACTCTCGCACACACTACACTCTCACACACATGCTACTCTCAGACACACTGCTCTCTCGCGCACACAATTCACACACACACACTACTCACAAACCCACTCCCTCTCACACACTTCAGTGATCACTGGGGAGACAGAAGGGGGCAGCTGAGAACTGCAGACGAACCAGGGGGCAAGCAACATCGAAGTGAATGTCCAGACAAAACACAGTATTTTATAGATTGCCTCACTTAACTTTAATGACGATAATAACTATGCCATATTGTATTGTTAATGATAAAAAAGGAGAAACTGGTTGTCAGAAACGTATTAAAATATTTATTCAATATCCATTACATTTATTCCTAATCCTGTTTGACGAAAAAACTAGAGTCTCATGCTTCTAGTAAATCAGGTGCATAACCCCAACCCACACGTTGTACATATATGTCTAAACAATAAAAAATGAAATATTATCAATGAGCAAACATACTAAAAGAGACCCCCCCTCCCCCTTCGTAGGTTGATATTCAGCTGGAACATGGTTGTGTTTGAGTTTGACACAGAGTTCCTCCTTTTCTTGTTGTTATTGTTTATGTACCCAGTGAGTAGATTGTTACTCGTTTGTTTGCCATGAACACGTGGTCTCTCGTGGGTTGTTCGTCCTTATTCTATTATACCATTTATGATTGATGGAATATTATGTTGCATACTATTTTCTTGATGGGTCGGCTTGGCTCTCGAAGCATAGCCAGACCACTGCCTTAGCTCAGTCAAGGAATTTTGCAAGCTTCCCCGCCTCTATTCTTTGTTTTTTCAGCGCCACCCTCTGCTTCAAAACATCATCCTTCTGTTGGTCTGGACTTTCTGCACATTGTGACAATGTCAGATTGTGTTACTATCTGTTAGCACTCTGGGGAGTCTTGGGGTGATCAGAGATGTCATCTACTGTGTACACTTCTACCTGGAGGATTCCCCAGAACCCCTCATTGTGTTCCAGGTTGTCATGTCTCCCAATTTCATACGTTATTGCTGTGCTGCCCATGTAGCGCAGCAAGGGGGTGGAACAGAGCAATGAATGTGCACCTATATTTTCCACAGCGGTACCCCTTCAGAGTGGTTTTACAAAAATATAGGGACGTTCATCAAACAATAAAATGCAAACAACTACTTAAAAACACTAAAAACCCATCCCTGTAAAAGAAACGCAGCAATTCATGACTTGATGAGAAAGAGCACCTTGGGTTGATAAGCGGGGATGTTCAGGCAGACAATTCCTTCCGTAATCTCTATGCTCAAGGTTATGTCTTAAGAAGGTAAAGAAGAGGGTTTAAAAGTCACTGTGATCCTTTAAACATGGACCAGCAGGACAGTGCCTGCTCAAATATCATAGTTCTGGTCTTTGGAGTCAAATGCATTGAGCCAGACGTTTTGGCATTGAGCCAGGAGTCTGAGTGCTTTTGGTGCAGGGCTGTGGTTCAGTCGTTAAATGGAAAAGACCGGTCCCATTGATGCAGTCCTGTTCGACAACAGCATTGACTTATGGTCGAAAACATTGGGAATGGAAGGCAGTCTTGCATCAGCAGTGCCAGAAGAATTGGTAGCTTCAGGAATGGGGGAAACAGAGTTGCCTTTAACGGCAAGTGGGCTCAACATGCCACAGGTGCACAGATGCAGCATCAGCTTGGAACTTGAAGGAGCTGGTGATCAGACAGCGATGTCGAAGTGGGGAACGCTAGCAGACTAGGCAGGTCTCAGATGCAGAGGTATCAGAACTTCTGCGTAATCATCGAGAGAACTCTGATGCGTGGCGGCGGTCACGCATGACTCTGGCAGTTCCCTTGAAGCAACCTGGACGGTGTTGAAGGTGTCCAAACTATCGAGATGGTTTGGTGATGCAGGGAGAGCCAGTGGTCACTTGTTAGTCCTGTGGCTGCTGGAGACCCAGTACTGGGTTTACAGGGACAACGTGAGTCTTAAGGTCTGCACTTTCACCTCAGGAGTGAAAGTGTGCAAGTTGTCTTGCTCCTACAGAGGGTGATTCACTTTCAATAAGCAGGATATTGGCTCTATGGCACAAGCAACAGAGAGATCTTTGTCCTCAGCAGTGTGACCCCCACTGGTCCCTCGGGTTGATTAGGGAGTAGAGCTTCCTTCTTCCTTGGATGCCTTCTGTCTTCCTCTCGGAGGAAGACTACTTTGGAGTAGACTGTGTTTCCAGTAGGTGCAAATGAATCCTTATTCTTATCTTGGGAGTCCAGTGATGAATTAAAGAATGAGGGGGTGCCCTTCTCATTACAAAGGCAAAATGTCACAGGGATTGATCCAAAGCATGCCCTCTACAAGTGGGCCAAACTCTTGTTCTCGCAAGTGACCCTGGCCTTCTGAACCCATACCCTGAGAGCCTTGTCCTGTATGAAATGAGTGGAACAGGAAGTTGTGTTGTGCCCTGATAGAAATCAAGATGGTGGGACCCCTCTCTTCTCTGGATTCTCCAACTCTGTCCCTTCCCATGTCGTTTGACTTCAAAGGAACTCCAGTGGTCAGCACCACCGTGTGTGGCTTTACATTGATTCCCAGAAGATCTACTGGTGAGAGTTCCTGGCCCGTGGGAGGAAGTAGTTGTCCTTTCTGCAGGCAGAACCTGGCCACTGTTCCACATGCAACTGTGGAGACAGTCAGACCAGAATCTAATACACATCAGTCCTGTCATATCTGGGCCCTGGTCACAAAGCTGTGTAAGGACCTCATGGTGGCAACAGTAAAAACAGACACAAGTGATCACAGTTCAAGGGTGTTTATTAAACTGTATAGGTAGGTTGTAAAAACACCTAATCTAAACCTAAATCTAAGATGGGAGCAAGTTCTGACCATCAAACAATAATAAAGCAGTCCTAGTGGTGGTGGTGTCAAATAAAAGGGCCTATACTAAAAACCTATTGCCAGTCCTTACGCTAAATACAAAAACAAGTGTGGGATAATGTTCTTAAGAAAGAAGGAAGTGTTCACAAATAAGTCAGGATGTGGCACTTGAGGTCTCCCTTCCTCATGTTTTCAGCACGGGGCAAGGTAGGACTTTGGAGCACAGCACATGCCTGAGCTTTCTCAGCACAAGCTAATAGTGCTGCTTTCAGCAATTGGGGCTTTCAGTGCTTAAGTCTCTTTTTGACCAAATAGTCTCTTACAACTGTGGGCCTGATGTATTCAAATAACAATGAGTTCCTTTTCACATATACATTGGATGATGCTTTTCAGCCCTTTATCCCCCTCTTCCGGGCGCAGATCCCAAGAAAGTTCCCTAATGATACCAAGACCTCTGATCGTTGTGTTCTCTTGCTTTCAAGGACCTGTCAGGTTCAAAGTATCAAAATAAAATGTTCAACAAAAAGTTCTCCTCTATTTGGGGGATAGCCCGAAAGAGGGGAAACCCCTGGGTAAAGAACTAAGACCCTGCTTGAATATAAGCTTCTCTTTGTCGGGTTCACTCTGGCATGGCATGCATTCAAAGGCTTTCA
The DNA here is from genome assembly GCF_040938575.1 of Ambystoma mexicanum. Classification (NCBI taxonomy): domain Eukaryota; kingdom Metazoa; phylum Chordata; class Amphibia; order Caudata; family Ambystomatidae; genus Ambystoma; species Ambystoma mexicanum. Next base: position 985,812,360 of record NC_090941.1, read on the forward strand.
CTCTTGTATTTTGTTTTGTTGCATTGACGGTGGCTGTTGGCTTCTCACCCTTGGATCCCCCTCTTCCGTGCTCAGATCTGACTCGACTGTTTGCCTGCGTCGATCAGATTCACTATGGCTTTCAATGCAATTTATTTGGTGACTTTCACAAATCTTAATGTCCTTTTGTACAGTTCACTGTGGACATCCCTCAGCCGGGTTTACTCTTATCAACACACTATATTCCAGGACTTTAGACTTTGCCCCCTTTTTGTCAGAATCCTCTTTCGGGTTCACTCTTGCCAATCCTGTCAATCGCGCCTTTTCTATTCAAGTCTTACGATTCAGGATTCACTTCCCTTAATTTCACAATCATCTTTCAGTCAAAGACTTTCGACTGTACAGAGGATTTTGCAAGACCCATGTATGACCACTTTTGACCCCCTTCTCGCCTTACCCAAGCCCTTTTGGTGATGGTAGTTTCAACAATCAGGTAATTGTCCAGTTTCCTGAGTGAGCACCCACGTGGTGCCAAACTCCTCTGTTGCTGGTTCCCCCTCTTAGCATCAATAGCTCTTTTAACCTTTCACAGTTCAATTAGCAGTTTGCTACTTTTAGTTCTGCACAGTTCGGTTTCTTATTGATTCACCCCTCGACTCACTGGCTGTGATGAACCGCTTGGCTTTCTTTCTCTTTGGAATCAAGGTTGGTACCACAGAGACAAGCATCTCTCCCTGGCTTGGTTATCAGTGGAGGAGGATCTTGTGTACCGTTGACATCTGCTGAAATACATGCTGGCTATTGTTTGCGGTCTTACGTTTCCTTCTGCTGAGATTTCACGGGCCTTGGTCGGAAACTGCAAGGTCGCTTCTTTCCTTGTCACCCTCTCGGTATGTACCGTCTTTCTTCTCCTCTTGAACTGCTGTGCTAAATTAGCACTCTTGTTGTGCGGTCTGCCTTTCTTGTCTTGTTCTCTTATGCGCCAGGTATTATCCCTGGGGGGAAAGTAAAGAGCCGTCGGGTGTGTGCGGTTATTTTCAATTGCCTGACTCTGCCTGACCCTTGGTTTGGGACATGTCAGGCAGACAGTTTTAGCATTAGCCCATTTTCTGTCACAGTGTGAGGAAGTGTTCAGGATTTGGGTTGTTTGACCGTAATAGAAAGGTTTGCGGCCGAAGAGACTAGTTAACTTGACCGTTGCGGACAAACAACCCAAAGTAAATGTCTGCCCAAACATACCCCACAAACACCCCCACCCCCTACTTAACTTTTGCTTTTGGCGGCACACCTCGCTGTGTGCCGCCGACTCCCTGTGACAACGGTTCCCTTAACTTATGTGCTTGAGAACTGGCGCCGCATGGTCCTTTCCTTTAATTTTTTTTACTTTTTTTTTTACTTTATTCCCTTGGAACTCCTGCTCCTCATGTTCGGTAGGTTTGGATTCTCAATGGAAATGCCCAAAAAGACTATCTAGTCATATGAATGGTACAGGTCTTTTTCGGTCTTTTGTACCATTCGTACGAATGGATACAGTCTTTTTGGGCATTTCCAAGTGTTCGTGTTGGAAAAGGAGGGTGGTAGAATTTCTCACTGGATAGGATGGAAAAAAGGTGTTGTATGGGATTATTGCCCTTGTCCTAGGGGTTTGGGTGAATTCAGAAGGGTGAGATTGGTAGGGTTTGTGAAACAAACGAAAATGACCAGAATTTTTATTGTGATCAGAACAGGGGGAATGTGGGAATGGGAGTGTGTTGTCTGAGCAGATTGAGGGTGTGGGAAATAATAATCAAAGGGACAGGAAGGAGAATGAGTGGGAATATTCAGGAAGAAAACCACTAGGAAACTGGGATTCTGGGAGTTGTGGTTCTCGAGTTGAAAGGGGTATGGGTTTGAAGGGGATTTGGATAAGGGAGATTCTTTAGGCTGGAAAGGATGTCGAGTTGCTATAACCTCTCAAAGTCTCAAGGACCTCATCTTCCTCATCTCTTTCTTCAGTATAATACTGCGTCTCACCTGGAGTATTCCCCCGAGTACAACCCTGGGTTCCCCCTTACCCAGGTGACCCTTCCCCACTTGTCTTCCCCTAGGGTTAGGATAAGAGAGGGCCAGATCTTCCCTGGCCACCTGAATAATGGATTCCTGGGATCTACTTGGGAGAATACCCTCAGGTTTCTCACAGCTGACTCTAGTATGATCGCACATTTCTGTGACTATACAATTGTATGACCCTAGTAGCTACCATACAACAACAAGGCATGGCTTATTTTTACAGATTTACTTAGCTAACTTAGAATACACAATTATTATAATTTGAGTCCGCGGTGCAGTCCGTTAAAAAGCCACCTCAGCCTGCAGGAACTTTGTGTTCCAGCATCTGTCAGGAATGCTCATGCAATTAGATTGGACTATAAAACTGCTCAATCACTCTTTCAAAGGGCACGTGACCCTGCAGGGAGTGCCACACACCGGACTACCATTGTGAAGGCAGAGGAGAGAAGTAGAGCCCCTTGGCCTACCAGCAGAGAAGACTTGAGGGAGAGATCAAAGGCTATACCTCTGGCACTGGCAGAGTCCAGACATGGAGGAGGAGAGAAGCCAGAGGGCCCACTGAGGGTCACTTCCCAAACACTGTGAGGATATCGGATGCTGAGAGAGAAAACCGAGGAGGACAAGGCCAGGAGGGTGGTACCTGAAGGGTGGGTTAAAATGACACAGCCTGCTAACACTAAGTGCATAAGTGCAAAGAAATACTTGCTGTTAGTGTGCAAATAAATATCAGCAGCCCATGGGGTGACCCGCAGCTAGAGGGTTGTCTAGAGTGTTATAATATCTTTGCCTGGCCCATGCCTGAAAGCAAAGGGGGAGAAGTACTGTCTGGTAGGTGAAGTCAAGAAGCGAGCTTGCACTCTAATCGAGAGGCTGGTTTTCAAGAATTGAATTAAGAGTTAAAACGTAGACTGTTACAAGAAGTGTACTGTGCGCAGTACCCCGCAGACAGTAAGGTGGCAACAAGAAGCAAACGGTGTTATATCTTAGACTGCATGCCAGTTAGGGAATAGCCTGCCTTTAAATAGGTTCTCAATGTATATTTACTAAATCCATCCTGGTGCTTTGCTTCTAGATTGACTTCGCATGACCAGCGCTGGCCGTAGCTCTGGCAGCGCCCTGGGTGAAACAAAACACAGGGCTCTGTCTACCCCACCATAGAATTTAAGGGGAAAAAGAGTGTGCGAGTTGCCCAATTTTAGGCTAATTTGGGTTCCATTTCACAGTAGAAGGGATCATTTGAATAAAAGTAGGGTGAGTGGGCCAGCAGACAGCATTTACAGCCTGTGGCACTGCCCAAGGATTTGCTCGGCTGGGGATTTTTTAGCCCTCATTCACCTCCATAAGGAGGCCACTGTATCTAAACGCTCACTAAAACCTAGCATCAAGGCCATGCAAATGCCATGGACTAGTATCTCCCGAATGAAATGGGGCATGTTGGCATGTATGTAAGCGATCTCCCTTTGGGCGCTTTTACATGATTGCCTCACCTCTGTCTGTGCCTGGAGAGCTCTGCAGACTACACTGCCTGCCATCAGTGATGTTTTTCTCGTTGTGAAATCTTTGTTTCGTGTCGAGAGAACATCACTGATTGCTTGCAGTGTATTCCCACAAACCGCCTGACATGGAGGTGTGGAAAGGAGGTATTGCAGGTCTGATGAGGTGAGGTGAATGGCTGGGGGGAATATATAGCTTCCTGTTTGAGACTGAGTGTGGGACAATGCAACAATAATGCACTTCTGGTGACGTCCTCGTGGGCCACTTACACAGGCGCATGAGGGGCATAGTTGTGTCCCTAAAATAACGAAATCTGCCTCATTCTTACGGTGTCCTTTTTCATATAGTATGAACGTAATCACTTATAAGGACTCCAATATGCTCAGTTAAGTCAGGTTAAGTTTAAATTATTTGCACAAGGTCAAACAATTTGACTAAACAGTGAAGCAAGGATATAACACACCCTGCAATTTAAACACTCGAGCACATGCCTTCCAAGCTTTACGCTGTACAAATATTTAAAGGGGTAGTTCGATCAGAAATGTTATTGGCCTCATGGATCGGACATGTATTGCATAGCATACATCGATAATTTTTAAATACATTCCCAATGCAATTTACCTGATTTTTTCTCACTTTAACACATGCGAAAAAGACGGCTGAGGTACCGTTGTCTTATGCTATTCTTATCCGTTGATCTGTTGCCTGAAGTTCAAGAGCCCTTGTGGCACTGATTCAGATCGCCCACCCCCAACGCTGGCATCACTAGATTATGCGGATGAGCTCCACCTACTCAAATGATGTTAGTAGGCAGTGGAGCCAAACGTACCCTGTCATTACCAACATCCTAACGTTATCCAACGTAGAACTAGGAACTTATTCACACACATTCCCAATAAACACCAAACCTTTGTTTGTTTTTACAAAACTGAAAGAAACATTTTATTTTGAAGAAAAGACACAATAGTATGGAGTGTAACAAGTACTTTTCATTTTGACACGATGAAAATAATAAAGCCCACAAAAACCTTGCTAAATTTTTCGTACACAGTTCATCATAGCTAGCGAACTTTGCATCCTTCTCATTTTTGGTGTATTGTGAACGCTGATCTTCTAATGCTGAATCCAATCGATTAATCCAAGTCTTTCCGTTATTCACAGAAAATGTATGCTACTTGGCAGACGAGTAATCAACGCACATGGCGCTCCATTACAAATGAGAAATTCGTGCTTTAAAATTGAATTAAATTCAGCACTTTCACATCTGCATGTTTCTAGTATCGATAACCTGCCATGTTGCTCCTTGATACTGCAACCGCGAAAGGACATATTGTTGTCTGGTGATTGGCCCAGATGATGGTTATAATATACTTGCAGTTGATCATTATTGTCTGAATATTGTTGAAGAAGCTGTCAGCCGGTAAACTGTACCCATGACTGGCACACATCGTGATCAGATAACTAGTAAAATCGAGAATACAAAAACATATGTCAGTACCCACTTTATAATTGAATATACACAGTCCATTCTTCTGTTGGCTATACATTTAATTTACAATTGACACGCACAAAGTCTATTCTTTGCGTCAAATTGAACATTCATCCGTCACAACGTTCATGTAGCACACAGCACACTTTCCATCCACATTTGGATAAATATTGCTTAAAATGTTGCTTACATTGTGTTTTGAGATTACATTCTTCCGATGTGATGGAGGACCAACCGCTCTGAAAGACAGTTTTCTGAAATGGAAACTTTACTTTCCGGCATAAACTTTCAATATAGTAAATATTATCATTTGTGGATTTTTGACACATTTGATCCATCAAATTCTTAGTGTGGTGGATTCAACGACACATAATAATGGGACACTTCATCTAGCGTTCACAGTGCGCCCGATTAAGTTTAGTTTTCGGTAACACATTCCACAAGAATTAACAATGTTAGTGCCGATCAGTGTGCTGAAAAACAACTAAATATTTCAAGTAAACTGCATTTGATAATATTTAGTTCAATGTTGAGGGTAATCAAGGCGCCTGTTCCCGCTACATAGTTTGCCGGAAGAATGGCTTGGGCCTGAAGGGATAATAGTGAGGGACACAGAGAGGTACAGTCAACTTACAAGAGTGTACAGGCACGTACATTGAAGGAGTAGTTTAGATGCATCAGTCACAGGAGAGGGTGTGAAGTTGTCCCATTCAGAAAGGAAGACAGCCACAGGGCAAGGGGGTAGGCACACAGTGGCAAGGGTGAGTCAGAGAGACACCCATCTTGCAGACAAGACTTTCAAAGGAAGAATAGTGCTGGGTGGGTATGAGAGAGGTAGGGACCAACTCCGGGGAGAGCAGGGCTACCCCACCTGCAGAACGGTTGATCTGAGGCTTGAAGAGGATCTTGCAAACCTCATTGAAGAGGGAGTCAAAAGCAGTGACAAAGCTGGCATTGAACCACGTTTTGTTGAGAGTGAGGATGTCGAGATCAAAGTTTTCAAGACAGAGGCAGATGTCAGTAGAGGCTTACTAGCTTCTGTGTAGATCTATTACCACAATCATATTGATTTCTGCATTGATGCAGGCGGGTCTGGTTGTCCTCCAACAATGGGACTCCACAGTAAGAGGTAAATGTGCAAAGGCCACTGGTGCAGGTTCATAATGCACATTGGCAATACATATTCCTTCCACCATTATTTAAATGCAGTACACAGGTGTTTTTAGGCGTGACAAGACAAGGAAGGGGAAGACAAAGGAGCACAAAACAAACAATGTTACTAGGCCTTGTTTTATTCAGATCATACAAGTGCAAGTGCAAGGGGGATGGAGAAGATGGAGAAGAGAAGTTCTAGGGCAGAGGTCTTCAATCTGGGGGGTGCACCACCATGCCTGGGGGGGCGCGTGATGCCTGGCACTGAACTGAGCATGTGCAATGGGGAGCCACTGACTCCCATGCACATGCTCAGCCAGTGGGATGTGCTGGGGGCGTGGCCATGAAACAGGAAATAAACGCAGCCTGGACGCGCGCCTTCCTGCATTTGGATCGCGCGTCCAGGCTGCGTTGTGTTGTCCTGTGTTCCTTGCTCCTGCTGCCGCCGCCTGTGAGAGGTAAGTGACCCTTTATTTACAACGCGGCTCCCCCTTGGCAATCTGCCACAGGGGATCCGCGTAATTAATACAGTACCGGTCGCCCCTTCGCCTCTCTCCCCCTGCGTCCCCCACATTAGGGGGCATGGAGGAGAGGAGGCAAGCGGGGGACCAAAACTACTCTGCCGGTGCTGTATTAATAACGCAGCTCCCCCATGGCAGATTGCTGGAGCCCAGCAATCTGCCATGGGGGAGCTGCGTTATTAATACAGCACCGGCAGAGCAGTTTCGGTCCCCTGCTTGCCTCCTCTCCTCCATGGGGCATGGAGGAGGAGAGGGGAGCAGGGGACTGAAACTGCCCTGCCGGTGTTTTTTACAACGCGGCTCCCCCATGGCAGATTGCTGGAGCCCAGCAATCTGCCATGGGGGAGCCGCATTATTAATGCAGCACCGGTCCCCCCTGCGCCCCTCTCCCCTCTACAACCCCCCACATTAGGGGGCATGGGGAGAGGAGGCGAGCAGGTTTTGGGATTCTGAAAAATTGAATAGTAATGCTGTTGATGAAGGCAACGCTTTGAGCGGGAAAAGCAGAATAAATTCTGTTTCTTCTTGAAGCCCATCTACAAATCATTTGAAGCGCCAAGAAGTTGATTATTTACCAAAAAATCCTTACAAAATGTATGATATATTTCATTCAAATTTATCATATTGTGATGATCATTACCGCTCTGCTCTAATGATCCTTACCTCTTTCCAGAATTTACTCTGAAGAAGTATCCTAGTCTGCAGGGCACGGGAATATCTTTTATTCTTGGAAACCATTTCTTGTGACTTTTTTGTATTTACAATTTTTGTGCCAGGGTTGTTGTCTTCTCCCCTGCACCTTTATACTTCTAAAATGTCTTTACCACCTTAAGCAATACTTTCTTTTTTTCCTTAACAAGTGGTGTGCAATTTGGACAACTCATTTTTTGCAGCTTCACTCCCCCACCCCATGCCCCATGGAGAAGAGTAGGCAAGCAGTGGAGTACCTTTGCTGAAAATGTTGGGGGGGACATGACATCTGCTGAAATGTTTCCCCAGCTAAATGAATGGGGAAAAAATTGTGTGCCATGAAAGTTGGAGTGGGGGGGACAAACACCCCTGTCCCCTCTAAAATTACGCCCAGGGAGGCAAGTGGGGGACTGAAACTGCTCTGCTCTCACCTCTGCCTGTATTAACCTCGCCTCTGCCTGTGTTACCCTTGCCTCTGCCTCGGTTACGTGTTGTATGTGACAGCCATTTAATTTTTAATATGTCGATGGCACGAGCCTACGCTATACACAGTGTTTACTAGTCACTCCTCAGATCTGCCGGTGGTGTGTTTGCATGTTAAAAGCCTGTCTTTAACAGTGATGCCTCCCCACCTCTGCTTTAACACCTTCTGTCCTCCCCCAGACCTACAGCACTTGCGCCAGAAGACCTTCGCCTTCCCATACTCCAGGAGGAACTAATTGAGCTCCAAAGTGACCGCCTACTATAGAGCCAATTCAGAAAATTGTCTTTGGGTGCATTTTGGCAACATGTGTCTGCAGAGTTTCCAACTTTATCGAAATGTGCAGTCAATGTAATGTTACCTTTCAGCACCTCATACCTGTGCGGAATTGGGTTCTCTGCACTTGCAGCCCTAAAGACAAAATATCGGTCAAAGCTGGAGGTGGAAGAAAGCCTGCGGTTGGCTATTGGAAAAATTGAACCCAATATTGACAGGCTGGCTGGTGAAAGGCAGGCCACCCTTCACACTAGTTCTCCAGTGTGCCACTGCCCAACTTGCAAGTGACAGCATTGACAGTACGTTGTTGTACTTAAGAAACAAATTGTTACAGCACTTGCATAGCATATGTTACTACAGGACAGCAATATTGGGTGTTTTCGTTTTTGTGAAATAAATATCCAACACTATTTTTAGTTGAGTCCTCTGTATTGTAGCAAAATCGGAATGCTTTGTTCACAAATATTTGTCCTCTAATCTGATTTGAATCATTGCAAGCAATGATTTTGAAACAACGTGGTGTTTGGCATTCACTCCTTCGTTAGGGGCACCATTCTACTCCAGCGTGCGATAACCGTTTGCAACCGAGTACAATTTTGGAGTCCATGTTTATAGGGGGGGCCTGGACCAGAGAAACTTTTCTTAGGGGGGCTCGGGGTCAAAAAGTTTGAAGACTACTGCTCTAGGGGGAGGGAAGGGGAGAGTGTAAAATGCTAGCTCGAGTAAGTGCGGCTTGGGTGGCCGGATCTAAGTAAGTGCAAGTAGACCGGGGACTCTGGTATTTGCAGATAAAGTCCATAGTGTGTCATGGGGGGCACAGACAGCCCAAGGGGCTATTGATCATTAGGGAGCCTGGTCCCTATAAGCTGTTTTATATGGCATTTATAACACGCCTGTATACAAGTGTTTCTAGGCACGAACTAGGAGTGTTTCTGTTGAACTGCTATCCCGATGGGGCATGAATTGTACATAGTAAATACATAATACAATACGCAGAAACTTGTTTTGTGTTGGCAATACAAAGGCTGTGACTTTTTACTAAACATAGTACTCTTAAAACATAACTTAGCAGTATGGGTATTCCCAAACAACAGATGTGCAGTGGTTTCTTAGATCTGTACTTTTGGGCACTTGTGACAGGAAATGGAAGTTGCCCTTCTTTGCTCACATGATACTGCCAGTGTGAGCTCCCAGATCTGTGTGTTTGGGACCTGTAAAATGGCTGGTGAGCACTCCTGTGCCTGATGGCAGTTTCATTCCAGGCCCATGCCACCTTTCCTGGTCTTCTTTTCCATGACTTTCGTACAACAAACCTTGTCCTGAGCTTGCCCAAATGTACCTTTTCCAGGGGTGGGTGGTATCCGGGCAAATCAGATGCTGGGTATGCGAAAGCAGAGTCCAGATACATTTAGGTCTGAGTGTTCATTCTGAAAGTCTCTGGGCCCATGCAAGCATATTGTTACTGCCCCCACCAAAATGGCTGGTTTGTGCCAACAGCAACTTTGCACCTGTGTGTGTGGCTTCCTGCCTTTCCCCTCTCATATTGCTAGAGTATTCTGTCCACCTTTGAAGAGAGGACGAGACACTGGGGGTTTCGGTGTTGGCACAATCTGACTGATCGCACCTTTTGTTATGTCCCGAGTCCCCTCTTGTCAGGCTATTCCTGTGAGTCCTACTTCAGGAGAGAACAGGGAGAGGGCCAGGGGGATTGTGTTGCCTTATGGTCACTTTTCTTCCACCCCCTTACCTCCTCGGTACCATGTGGGCTGCTCTCAACCTTAAGGGCCTGTGCCCTTGAGCTCCATGGGGGGTGCCCCATTATTCCACGGCACTGGGTATAAGGTTCTGAGGGCCAACCAGAACATCAGCAGGAGAGAGAGAGAAAGAAAGCAGAAGCATAAAGGAAGGTCTTCAGTTGCTTTCAAAACCTGAGGTGGCTCCTGATCAAGTTTGCGAGGGGCAGGTTGACTGCTCCAGAGGGCGGCACCAGCCGAGGAGAGAGATCTACCCCCACTCGAAGTCTGGAGAAGCATCTGACCCTGAGCATTGGAGGTGGATGAGCAGCGGGCTTGAAAGAAAGTGCTTTGGAAGAGAGAGCTTGTTGTAGTGTTGTCCCCGGCATCAGGCTGTTGCAATAATCCAGCCTACAGTGAACTCGGGATCTGGAGACAGTGATCTTCTGGGGGAAATTGGGAAAGGGAAGAATAACTATGCGGAGGTGCAGCTGGTAGTTGGAATTCTTAGAGACGTCTGTGATGTGAGGAGAGAAGGAGAAGGTGGAGTCGAACATGACTCCAAGTTTTCTGGCTTGAGTGGAAGAGGAGGGATAAGAGCCCAGGCAGGGCGGCCACTGTTAATTGAGGAAAGATCGAACAGCAATCCTAATTGAAAGGATGTCAGTCTTCCTGGCATTGAAACAGAGCACATTCGAGTGAAACACTTGAAATAATCATACCAGCATTTATTGTTGAAAAAGAGATAATTTACTTCACAAACAGTAATTCATTAAAAAGCAAATTTTTTTGTCAATTACACCTCAAGTCACATACTATTTTATTTTTTGTACAATGAAAACTGCTCGCAGGCACTGTGCGGAAGCTTTAAACTGCCTTTGTCAAACATTGTAAAGTGAGGCACACATTTAAATATCGAAGTCAACCTGTTCACAAGTTCAGGTTTCGCAGGGCAACCCACTTTTACAATGTTACGCGGCACAGCCTAGGCCCTAGAAACAAAATCTGGTTCAGTTCCAAGCGTTTGCATGGTCAGCACATTCAATGTCAGATCTTTCATGAATTCAAAATCCATCTGCTGGTAAATTGACTTTGCCACCCACTGTTTGCTTCTTTTGGTGTACTCTGTGTTGTAGCGGGGCATACAAAACATTCCTGCAGTGTTTGCTTGTTCCCTTCCATTGTTCTCATTCTGTGCAAGTACAGCCAGTCTTGTTCTGGTCTTCATGCCATCTATGCTAAAAAATGTAACCTTTTATACCTGTACTTTAGGCACATATTGTGGAACACCTTTAAATCTCCAATCTCCAGTTTGGCAGAATTGGGTGAGTCCCTTCATGTCTTTTTGAAAGCGTTTTGTCACAAATGATCTTCTGAAGTGCTGCGTCAGGTGGTGAGCCTTGAACCAACCACCTTTTCTTATGCTTCTCCACCTTGCTCAATGGTCCATGTGCACATTCATGGGGTTGTTTCCCTGCCAAGAATGTACGTTAGATCAATGTTGCATCACTGAATGCCATTTTTCAAGTAGAATATCAACAGATCCTGGATTTTGCTACGTGCCTTAAATCATATTGATGCTTTTTCTGGGGTCTGCTCTCGCATGGCATGGGCAATTGAAGCATGCCCGTCAGTGGCTATCAGGTCTATGTGCAGTCCTCTCGATTGCAGTAGTTGAATGGATTTGATTAAACCATATTTTTCCATGGCAATAGAAGATGAACATTCAGTTACTTACACAACCACTGAACTCACTATTTTTTTGGTTTCCATGTCTTGTAAGCGGCAAGTGCAGTATTTAGCAGACAGGGCAATACTGTTGCACTGTCCATCACGAGTAAGCCAGAGCCTTTTGCCAGCAAGAGCATTGCCGATTGACAACTGTTCGAGTGTCTGGCTAATAGCGCGGAACAAGAATTCCTACTGATATTTGTAGTATTGTATTTTTGAAAGAAACTGGAGTCGCACAAAGTTAGAAAAACCTGAAAGTGTACTGAACATTGATCCGCAAAACAACAATGCAGTTGAACAAATTACATTTCCAGAAGGCACTTTTCCAAGTATGGGTTGAGCAGACCATGAAAGCGAGTTATGGTGGTGTACCCAGCCAACCTTGATCTGCCTTTAACTAAACGAGTAACTTCCACCAATGGCTCCCCACAAATACTCTGATCCAATTATTGATTGCATTTCACCATTTTCATCATCTTGATCTTGATAAAGCAGCAGTCAAATACAATGTATTTTGGTTCCCCTAAAGGCCAATCTTCTAGAGGTACAGTGGATTGCGATTACATGGGACAGACAGCAGTACATTTCATTTCCGTGTGGAATTTGCAACATGCACTACCTACTTTATTTTGGTCATCGTGGTACACGACTTGTTCTGAAGTCATACTTTGCTATATGCGTCTGTCTGCTTACCCATGGAATATTGCATGTTGTGTGAATCGTGACACATTGGTGTTCACTTTGCCACGCACCCAGCGGCGCCGGACTTACTGCATTGACTGTGTATGAACCATCAGAGGGGTAATGTTACTTATGGGTACGAAGCATCCACACAGGATTGTCTGTTTGTAGAGTAGTTTGTTACTTTGGGGCATATTTGGTGGTGTGTTTGTGTGTTTTGGGCATGCACAGATTATTAACTGTGGCTCGCTTTGCAGCATTAAACTGCTCCTGTTACCGGCCCTGAGAGTGCGCAGGCAGGACGCCAGCACTCACCCCAGAGATAAGTTTCTATTTGACTTCCATTTGAGTAATTTGCTGCTATGTGCATGATGAACAAGTTTGGTCTAATTGTGTATGTGTTAATGTGAGTATTACATTTTTGTGCATTCCCTACTTTCCCGTGTCAATCCTACTCCCCTCTCCTGCCCCTCATTCCGGTTATCCAGTATGCCAATGCCTGTCCCGACTGCATATCCCTGACCCTCCAGGGTCTCAGAGGCCTGTGTGAGTTTGACCTTGCAGGCACCCAGACCACGGTGGGGGTGGTTGGTTCGTGCCACTCCTGCACCTATACACGGGAGCTGTGACAGTACACATCCGTTCGTGGTGCATCATTCTATGTTATGTATCACACATGGTACACATCCTGTTGTGACATTGTTTTACTGTGCTACCTTGGTTGTTAACATCATTGTGGTAGAACATGGCCTTTGTGGCGTACTGCTACTTCAAGTCATCTACTGGAGGCCGTTCTGGTTTGTTTTCCTGCCTGCAAGCTATTTGCTTGGCTTCTGTGTTGGCCTGCTTTGAGTTCTCTTGGATTTGGTGCTTTTGCAAATCAAGGTGGACTCTGAGGGTGCTGGCAACTTTTTACACACAAGGTGGGAGATGGTGACAAAGGGGAAGGGTGATCCTGTGGCCAGGTGAAATTAAAGGATGAGGCTGAATAACCCAGATGCAGTTGTTCAGTGGGTCGTGGTGATTTGTGAGGGGGGGGGGTGTTTTGTTGTTGATAGTTGCCTTGCCCTGCAGTGTGATGGGCACCCTGACATTGTAATTGTGGTATCCTATGTACATGATGTATTCTGCTGATCTGATCAATGCCTGTTCATGTGCTGTGTTTACCTTTCAGGTGTGAGGGGATAGTTGTGGTTTGATATGCTGGGGTGCACACATGGTGAATGTTCACATGTGATGTGTAGAGGACACTGATGGTCACTTGATTGCACATGCATATGTTGAGTGCATGTCCCTACGGACCCAAACACTCGCACTATTAACCACTACATGTACAACCACCCTTCCATGTCCACGTCTACACTCTGTTTGCCTTCTGGTGCCCACTGTGTCCCTGCAGCACATGTTCTATGACCAATTGTGGATCCTGTACATGCCTAATATGCTTTTTGATGTAGTTTGTCGCCTAGATGTGATGCTCAGGGTGTGCATCACACACAATGGCTGGTCACTGTGCTGTGCACTGAGCAGTGTGTTGCAGGAGGTGGACACGGCACACAGAAGCTGCAGTGTTGATTTTGCAATGCACATTGTGCATGTAGACAGGCATTCATTGTTATGTTACAACTACAACTTTTGGAATGTATTTGGGTATGACTTATTTTGGGTGGGAGGTTGTTGGTCAGTCATTTCATCTGATTCCATGTCAGGCATCATTGTCTGATGCCAATTTACATTTTTCACATGGCAATGTGTACCTTAGTGGTACTGTGTTGGTGTATGGCTATTTCTTGCCATGTCATGTTGTGGTTTTGGAGGGTTTGAGTGACATACCAGTGATAGTCATGGCCTGTTTTGCAGGTCTGTGTGATTCACACCTTGCATGTGTGCCTTTTGGTCACACCGGATTGCTTGTGTTTAAGTAGCTAGCGATGCACACAATGTGGCGATTCCATGGCAACAATCTCAGGGTGGTAAGGTTGTGACAGTTGACTGTCTCTTTGTCATCATCGATTGTCACTTGGTATGTGCCAGGCCTGTGTGCACTCCGCAGGGTTGGGAGTTTAAGTGAAAAATGTGGCCACAAGCTGGGTCTAGGCTGCCTCGCCACGTGCCCTATCCCCTCCCATGTGCAGCGCCTGTGCCTGTGGTTGGGGATGTGGGGGCACCACCATGTCCACCGGTACGCCCTCCCGTGTTACAACATGCTGCCACAATGATCCTCCACACTACTGGGGGTGCATAGAGTAGCTGCCCGCCAGAGCGGTCAAAGGAACGGAAGCGTGACTTGAGCACTCCGAATGTGCGCTCCACTATGACCCTGGTTGCAATATGGGTGGCGTTGTATCTTACCTGGGGTGGTGTGGTGGGGTTCCAGATTGGCATCATCATGTGGTTGCTCAGAGGGTAGGCATTGTCCCCTGGAGAGGTGACAATGGCTGTGATTATTGGGGTTTGTGTATTTGTGTGTGTGTGTGACATGCATGCATGTGCACGGGCATTTGTACTCACCTAGGAGCCATGTGTTGCCATGCTGCCCAGCTTCTCGGGCCCGGCTCAGGGCGGACATTCTGTATATGAAACTGTCATGGGTGGAGCCAGAGTAGTTTGCATAGACAGAGGTGATGATTCCCTTTGCATCGCATACCACCTGTATGTTGATGGAATGCCAGTGCTTGCGGTTTCGGTAGATGTGCTCAGTGGCCCTAGGTGGATGTAGGGCCACATGGGTGCAATCTATGGCACTGAGCACTTTGGGGAAGTGTGCCACCCTGTAAAAGTCCTGGACAACGGCCTGCCTTTCTGCGGGTGTTCTGGGCATGTATATGTGCTTGTGGACTGAGGGGCGCACTGTCATGATTTGCAAGACCTGGTGTAGGCAGTGTGAGTGCGTGGCCTGTGAGACCCCCCCACTATGGCAGTAGTCCACTGAAAAGACCCAGTGGCCAAAAAATGCAGGACATTGAGCACCTTCTCCAAGCGGCTCAATGCTTGGGAGCAGAGGGTGGGGGATGTAAGGTCATCTTCCCACTCCCTGACCAGGTCTAGGATGATACTGGGTGGAAACCTATACCTGCCATAGACCTGGTCATCAGGCATCCCAAAAAGGCTTGTCCGTGGTGAAAAAATGTGTGCCCTGGCTATTCTCCTCCTCCTGCGGTGTCCCACGATCAGTGCTGCAACAAATGGGGCATTCATCGTAGCTGTATATACGTGTTTGTTGTTTGCGCGCACTTTTATATGGTGCGCGGGGACGCTTCCACCTGCCTTCGTGTGGCAGACGCGTTGACGCCTGTGCATGTCTTTTGCCGTGCGCGGGTTTCCCGTATTCGAATCCATGAATACGGGTTGTTCGCGTGCGCGAGGGGGTTACGTGTAATTCGCTGCAGTACTTCCCCAGTTTCGCCTTCTTTTTCACGCGTTATTCCCCATTCCGCGTGTTACGCCCACTGTTCCGCTCACTTTTGTTGTGTGCGCCGCGCTATCTGCGCTTTTGCTATGCGCGTAGCGCACGCCGTTTGATGACGTGTGTGCCCGCGTGCGCCATGCACAGATTTGGCGCACAACCAGTGGGAAACAAGCGCAGCGCCTTCCTTGAATTGCACGCGTGCGCTTGCTTTCTCACGCTTGCGCCACCTTGCACCTGCTTGCGCTGGGATTTTCGGCGCACGTTTGTTCCATGAATCGGCACCTGTGTTTCGTCCTCCAATTAACATTTTTAAATTAATAATAACAGGGAGTTTAACAATGTGTATATGTGTGACATTGTTAAAATTCATATATGAAAAGTATACATGAAAACCTTCAGAGATGTCACAGGGTGTTGGTTCGAGTTCATCCTCAAAAACATATTGATTAAACTGTGTCCACTTGAATGCCTTGTAATGTTATTTTGTTTCACCTATTCCATTTTTCGCTAAGCAGCTACAGTTTCTGAATCCGAATGAAACACAATTAATTGGGTGCAAGGGTCGATGTTATTCAGTGACACAGTACATTTTTCTGACAGTTTACTTTCATAGTTGCATGTTTTTCTGCGATAAATACAGCAAGGTTGTTGATATAATCCTTTGCAATTTGCTGACAGTATTGCAAGTCTGCACAAAACAATGGCAACTTAAATGTAAAAAACATATTGTTAATCTATCACCATTAGTATAAATCAATACATTTTCACTTCCATTACCTCATCCTGCGGACCAGTAGCAGTAGAAGAATAGTATGCTTTCAAAATTGGAGGCTCTGCCTATGTAATGATAATTGAAATAAGAAAGATGTAAAAGCAAAATCCCCCAAAAATACATTGAAAAGGTCTTTATTGACTAAGAAGCCTGAATGTTAACATTATACATAAAAATAATCAATATGTTTTTGGTCGGAACTTAAACAAATACATATGTTGTGAAGTTGCACATGAAGTATTATTCTAAAAAAATGTACTTGAAAGGTGAGTGAAGTCGCTGTAGCCTCTGGAATGTGGTTGATGCAGCATCCTGGTCCTTTAATCGATGCAAATAGTCAGACTATTGTTTGTTTGAAAATGTGCATTGGTATTATAACTTATACCACATCAAAAAAAAAAAAGAAGTTTGGTGTGCAAGTCCCACAATTAGGATGTTGGACGTGTCTGTGGTTTCCTCCATGCTAACGGTCTGTACTTCCATCTCTGCGGTCTACGTAAAGACAGATATGGTAATTCACCAGAAAATATTAAATCATTTTAAAAAGATGCAATAGGAGTGTGTGTGTTTAGTAAGGCTCCCATTGCTTCGAGCTATTTCAGTATCTCACAAAGTAATCTAAAGTTACAAATGTATAAACCAAAGAAGATTGTGTCAAGAAGAAAAGACATGCAATGAGATATCAATTGAATTATTCCCCAAAAATTGAAAAACTTTATTGTACCTGCCCACTGACTATTTCCATATGAGTGTTAATTTCAAAGACTTATTATACATGCAAACCTAGAAAATGGTAAAATACATTTAAACATCTAGCATCCACTACTCACCTGGGTCAGCGTGTGCTGAAATAGAGTTGGAACTGCATTGGGCAGTAGTTTTCGAAGAAGTCTGGGGAAACGCTTTTTGGTGTACTGTGATTGCTCGTACATATCTTCAGAGAAGTACTTACTGCAGACATGGAATCGATTTCCCCTCACATCATCCAAGACATCCGTGGCTCTGCTTTCAATTTCAGACTCTGGAAATCTGCAGTTGAAGAGCCATGTTCTTATTAAATTTAAATCCTTCAGAAAAACAGGAAGGACTGTACTATCACTGTTAGCATGGCTGGTATTAATGCAACCGAAAACGATACAAGAAGGCATTGTTCGAATGCCCTTATGATCTGTTGAAGAAATTAAAAAAAAATTAGTATTAAAAAAGGATCAGTGGGTAAACCAAACATCTCAACCCTCTGATAATAATACATTCCGAAGTTGGTGCTAAGGGGTTTAGGGTGCTGGTGCCGTTAACCCCTTACCGCTGCATTACAAGGTCCTTTAGCGGGTCCCGCTAAGGGCAGCTGGTTTTTACCAGGCGCCCTTAGTGGGAGCCGCTGAAGGACCTGCATGCTAACTACGTTATTAAAGGGCCCGTTGTTAGCATGGTCCCCATTCCCGTTGAGCCTTATGAGGGCTCGAATGGAAATGGGGATGGGTTTCCTGAATGGGGAAATACCGGGTCCTCCAAGGTTGGAATGACCCGGTAATTCCCCATTCAGGGAACCCAGAACCGGTATGCGGTAAGGGGGTAGCCATGGCGCTAATAGCACCATGGCTACCTCCAACTTTGTAATGACCCCCCTTTGTCTTTACAGAAAATGGTCCCGAAAGCACATAGAAAACATGCACTACTAAAAATGACATCTAAAAACAATACTCTGTAATTTTATGTCCTAATTACTGAGATAAAAATGATTAGGCCGGTTTATAATGGTGTAGACTTTTTAAATAAAATAAAGTGAGTATATGGTATACATTGCAGTAGAGAGCAATAGAAGGTGTCCTAGTGGAGGTAGATGACAATAAAGAAAACTACACAAAAGTTGACTAACCATTACTTGGAACAACAGATGAGCCGATTCAGCGAGCAAGGTAAGAATTGGAGAGATGCCGATATCTGTTGTGGATTTCACAGATGTTCACTTGGTAACTTGTAAAGTGTTTATAAAGGCTTACATAAGTGGGTGTGTATGTGAATATCTGACATATTCCTTCGCACCCACCAGACCTCTATGACGATGTTTTACCTCCTGAATCCTGCCAGTGCAGCCCCCTTGAGAGCGCACGCCCACATGTGCAAACTGTCCTTGATAGCGGATGGATGAGGATGGGGCGAGCGCAGAAGGCCCGGAACAATGTTCTAGTGATACATGGATATCTTAATTGCAGGGACGGGTTCTTCAAAGGGAAGTTTGCAAACACCGTGTCTGGGGTAGCCAGGTGGACAGTGGTCCCTCTGTGAAAGAATTCTTTGTGGTGTACATGGTGTTTGGCACCTTGAGCCTTCCCATCCTCGCAGCCCCCTTGCGAGCGCATGTCCACAGGTGCAAACTGCCATTGATACTGGAGGTGGGGGTGTATGAGGATGAGGCAAGCGCTATAGGCCAATACATGTGTTACTGCACACCAATATCCTATGATACTTTTACATACTTGGACGTGTAGTGGCCTTAGAAAACATTTCTCACAACTGTTCTGCTTGAATTATTTTGTATTGTTTTATTAAGTATGGTAAAGCAGATGGCAATGCCATTACAAGTTATACTGCTGCGGTCGAGGTACTAGCTGCATACATCCATGGTATTGTCCGCTGTCACTGGGGAATTCATCACGAATGGCTCGAAACACACAGGCAGGTATTACTCTTCTGATGCAAAATCCCACTCTTCCATGAATCCTGTGTAAGAGATACAGAAATAGATTACTGAAATTAAGCCAATAAGAATTTTTTTATTTGCACTCCCTTGTGAAATGTATGCCATTGTTTTGATTTAAAAAGTACCTTTTCATACAACATATTGACAGTACTTGTGATTTAAAGTACAAATCAGTTACAAATGTGAACGCACATTAAAAAAAGAACATTTTTGTAAATATTTCTAACTATAAAAAAAATGTATTTGTTCGGATGATAAATCCACTGTGGACACTTTGGCTTAATTTCACAATGTGTAAATTATTCAATTTACAGAAACATTCTTGCATCAGTTATCCGTCAAACTTATATTGATCTAGGGTAACAACATATTATGTTACCGGTCTCTATTGTCAAACAAATAAGATATATAGGGCCTGATCACGACTTTGGCGGTAACCCTTAAATCCGGCGGTAGCGCTAATACAGCCGGATTTAAGGGTCTGCCAAATCAGGACTTCGCGGATTTCACCCCAGCTCTTAGCTGGGGGGAAATCCGCCGAAAACTCACGCTATTACTGCCGGCGGTAAGAGTGCGAATTTTCCCTATTGAGCCCAATGGGGAATGGGGCATTCCCGAATGGGCTCAATGGGGAATGGGGAATTACTTTACCGCCGAACTCGTGATCCGGTGCTATTAGCGCCGGGGAGTTCGGCGGTAGGGTTATTACTGCCGGCAGTAATACCGCCGGCGGTAACGCCCAAGTCGTGATCAGGCCCATAGAGTGAACTTACTTGTTACTTGGATTACGAGGGCAAACTGTAGCTCAAAGCTCGTGCATAAGCACAATCTTCATTCGCAGCACAGACCTTGTAAGGCAGGCTGATCTGAAGTCATGCCGCACTGTAATGCCTAGTGGTGGTGTGTCTTCTTCGGCAATGTAGGTCAAGCAGCCAACTTTTCTCTGCAGCATTTTCAAATGGCACCACAGTTAGGCATTAACCCTGCAACACTCTCTCAAACCCCTGCTAACCAGGTTCTGGGTGGGTGGAGAGCAGTGGCGTCGCCAGGAATCAAATTTAGGAGGGGCACAGAGGGGGCCAAAGACAAAAGTAGGGGGGCACAGACAAAAGTAGGGGGAGAACATGGTCACTGCTCGTCTTAGGTGGGGGCACAAGAGGGGGCACAGGGTTTCACCGGGGGGGCCCCGGTACCCCCAGGCTCTCCCTGGCGATGCCACTGGTGGAGAGCAGTAGCAAGGAATCAGGTATACTAGGCAAAATTTAGAATGAAAATCCGACCTACCACCCTTGAAGGGGAGGGCAAAATCGGATTGAGCTCTCTTGAAAAATGAGCAAAATGGCACGTGGAATTACTGAATGGTTATTTTACACGTGCGGTTGAATGAATAAGACAAGAATGTGTGTGACAGGAATGTGTGCGTCTGTACTAACGAAGCAAGAAGACTTACAAGCTACAAGGAAAAGTACTAAACAACAGGCATACAGTTTAGAAAATCGCCTTTGAGGAGGAAAAAAAGTGCAGCAAGAATCACACGTGGCAAAAATGCAATTTCTTAGGTTTCACGGATTCAAAATGATGAGTTACAGGGGCACCTAACAGGTATGATACCAAGTGAAAGGATGACTCTGGATGGGTGACAGTGTGGGATTATTGAAAGGAAAGGAAAAATCAGAATTTTAAAAGGGAAACACTATCACGGGCAACTAGGTTTTGTTAGCAAAGTGATTTGTTTTACTGCAACTATATTTTAATGGCTAGATTGTTAAAGAAAGACACAGTACGAAAGGTGGTTACTTGCAAGGTTAACCTATCGATGCTGTGTTCATCTCTATGGGAAATTAATTAAATTATTCAAAATAGTACTAAGGACGTACACAAGGACTGAAATGATTTGGAAAAGAATTGTGCTAACACATGAAGACCAACTCTGATTTTTCTGAGGACAGGATACACAGAGGATTCTAACAATTTTAAGACGTTACTAGGATACTTTTAGGATTTCTTACATGGTTTCTTATAGGGTCGGACAAATTGCAAGGTAGCAGAAGGGTGTATGCAGCATTTTGATATTGGGGAGGGGTGGTACTTACTAGAAGCACTTGAATTGGGTAGTTTGTAGAGCTAACTGGGTCTCTGGACAGCAGAACAAGGGTCTGGTCACTGCACAACAGCGGCTCTCCTCTAGGGATACAGCGAGGCAACCGGGGTCTGGCCTCAGTAGACAGCGGGTGCATCAGCTGGGCAAAGACAGATCTGGTCACAGGATTCTCCCAAAGGGGTCTGCAGCCTTTCCTCCTTTCTCCCTGAACTATTTCTGTAGGGTTTCATTCTGGATATATGGTTCAGCCTGGATAGGAGGTTTTGGATAAATGGTTCTTGCCGGATAGGAGATTCTGGATCTGGATCAGCTACCCCTGGCCTGGAATGTGGAATGTCTGGATCTCTGGGTGTTGATTTTTTGAATGTCCTGATTCTTGAATGTCCTGGCTCTCCCTTAGCTTCCTCCTTTTTATAAACCAGATGCCATCAGAGGATTTTTACTATGTGGGCAGAACTAAGCTGGCCATACTTCTAAGATCAGATAGGTCAGGCTGTGGATGTCGCCGCCTCCCTGTAAGCAGATTGGACCCAGGGAAGTGACATCAGTTTTAGTGTGGGTGTTTTTATGATGTGCTTTGTTCTACCACAGTTACTTTTGCCAACATCAGTTATGAAACAAAATACTTATTTTTACAATTGCTTGCCTCCAGAAAATCCAAGAGGCAGACCCCATATTTTACAAGGAATATGCTGTTCCAACTACCAAGTTAGTACGATGCTGTTTTGTCCTTCTGGCAATCTTTCGCCATTTCTATGAAAAATATTTCCCCTAAAAATCTACAAATGGATACACAGAAGCCTATTAATGTCGGGCATATTTTCATTTAACTTTCATAACTGTGTCATGTATGCCTTTTCCAGAAATGTCTTTTTACTGTCATTTGTGCCCACCACATGTCAAGAAGACCCACATGATCATATTTTAATGGTACATCAATGACATAAAAACGGTCATAATTCACATTACTGCCTCTTTAGGTTACTGAAATGAATGCTTTAATATAAAAAGTCTTTTAAATCAAATGGATGGCATCTGTCACTAGAGGGCAGTCCTTAAAATTTCCCTAGACAGCCTGCCCCCTCTGTGTCAGTTCTGGGCAGCAGGCTTACCATAGCACCCTTTGATTCTGGCAGATACAGCAGAGGAGAGGTGTCACAGGGAATTCCCACTTTTCTGTGAAGTGCTGAGTCCCTTTGGTCCTTTGTCCCTTGCTGGGGAAATGCCAGTCAGTCTGACGAGGTCGCGAATTCTCACACTTTTGGCCCTTTCATAGTTTGTGGAGGAAATTCCTTTCCTAGGAAGGTTTAGTACCTTTGAATTTCCTGCCCAGGCCCCTTTGTTCTGCTGTTTTCGAACACACATTTTTTTCTTCCTTACTTTCTTTCACAGAAACCAAGTGTCTAGTAAATAAATAAAATATACACTTAAACCACCCCAGTTCCACCCATAACATACTGTTTCTCTGCAAGTATCTGGGATGATTTCACATTTCCAGCTTTAAAAAGTTTTATTTCACTGCCTTTGCAAAACTAATTTACACATGGTTATTTTACATCGGGATTTAACAAGATGCGGTTTCTTTAACACACATTTTTTAGCAAAGCCTTGACAGATCAGATCAGTTTCAGGGCATGGAAAGATGCTGGAAATAGTTTGCTTTTGAATTTGATGCAAAGGCCAGGGAGAAATGCTTTCTTTTTTAAGTCCTCTGCATTGGTTCATTTGTTGCAAGAGTGAATGCGGGTCGTACAGCCTGAAATTGATTTCTATGCTCCTCACAGATTTTGCTTGACCCAACCTGCCATTCAGTGAGGAATGCCCCCATTTGCTGATGTACAATCGGAATATGGATGAACATGGCTGCATTTCACTAAAACTCAAGCTGGGTGATGTTCAAAAATGAAGATCGCACCAGTGCAAAGTCGTTTTACATAGAACATTTTCTTTGGCAGTTTGAAGTTTCTGCAAATCCCAGCACTGCAGCACTGAGCCAGGCTGCCGTTAAATTCCTCTGTTTGGATTCCCATGAAGGGAATCAATGAAGCCATTCTCGGGGTGTCTGTGCTCCATTACGCCCCGTATGTGCACAGCAGACACAGCGCAACCATGATTCCTGTAACTACTAATCACAGTTTTGTGAGGCAGGGATTTCTGTTGGGCTGGTAAAAGTACCCCACAGTTCTATCGCACACAATTGAAAATCCTAAATAGCTTTAGGCATTTACTTATCCCGTGATTTACTACTGAACAGAATAAACAACAAAGCTCTTTTAGTCACACTCTCAAACAGCAGGGGAATATAGCTTCTATCTATGAGACTTATCAGACCATAAATTCAAGGCTATTTTTGCAGATGCAGATCGCAAAGGTTGAGATTACTCATTTGCCTGCCTTCTGTCATCTGAAAACCTGTTTAGAAGTCAATGTGTTTAGCAAGAGAGCCCTAACCACTATGTTCTGATTCATTGTGAAAAGGGCATTTATATTGAGATTCACACATTTCTCATGTATTCATATTAAGGAACATGTATGTTTTTCCATTTGATACTTATTCTTTGTGCATGCGTGCAAGCTAATATTGTATAGCTCTGAATAAAAAGTAAATTGTGCTTAGTTATGCTGCACCCCCAGTCATCAGTAACGCGTTCACAACATGAACTCCTTATAATAGAAGGGACCCTCCTTGACCACCCCAACACATGCACTGTATATTTCTATGACTCGAGAACCTTACACAACCAACTTTCTTTCGGGGTCTGGTCTCCTGGAAAAATGTACCTGCAGATGCACAGGGCCCAGCCCACTGAAAAGCTACAAAATGCAGCTTAAGGGTACTGCAGTGTAAAGCAGTTGAACTCACTAAACTCCACCATTCTCTTTGTTGAGGGTCAGATAAAAGAACCCCACAAAAATCCTGAAGAAGTCAACCCAGCACCACTTGACCAGGCACACCTAAAGGAAGGGCTCCCATCTGCCTATTCACCCTCTTTCTGCCCACCTGGGCTTTGTCGCTCACAGTGGGAGCACCGTGATACCCGAGAATCTCTAGAGGAGCAGATTTGTGCAGCAGGAAGCCACAAAAACCTTGTTAGTGGACTTCAGCTAATTAACAACGTGCCTAGAGAGCACCATTTTCCAAAGGTGGACCATACCTGCCTACATTTGAAAATCGAAAACCCTGAGATGTATGCCTCACCCACAGCCACAAAAGACGCTGCCCATTTGGACATGGCTCCAGCCGTGCCCCGCCCACCTGTCAAAAAGGTAAACTCTGCTGTTGTAGCGGTCATTAGAAACACGTTAACAGTTTGCACTTTACAGTGTAATGCAATAAATGTGAATGTCCAAGGACATGCATAACCATCCAAATTGCATAGGACGAATGGCATTCGCCTTCCATAAAAGTAATACACACACAAAACCAAGAGCGGATATTTTCTTCAAATAATGTTTTTGAAAACGTTAAAAGGTGTGCATGTTTTAAACTCTAAGAACCAATACAAAGGTTTTCTCTGGAACTTGCAGTACCGAGATTGACATTTCACCTTTATTTTTCATGAGGTTATATAGTGTGGTGGTGACGTGTTCAGCCTACAAACCTGATGGCTGTGGTTCATTCCCTGAGGTCGGCTAATTCATGAATTCAAAGAGGATCTTCAATGTTTCTCATTTTAGCTGGGGGGGGGGGGAGACACCATCTGAAAAAAGATGGCGTATTCCGTCCACCCGCATGTACCCTCAACTTGAGCCCTGGCGAAAAAGAATGAAAGCTGAAAAAATAGGAATACTGCTTTGTAATCCGGTGTCATTAATGACACCGGATTGAAAGCAGTATTTCGCTGGTTTTTTTTTTTTTTTGCTTCAGCTTTCATTCTTTTTGGACAGTTTGCCTTATGTTTTAGTCGCTCTTCAATTTAGGGCGACTAAAACATAAGTCTAACTGGCCAAAAAAGAATGCAAGCTTAAGCAAAATAAATGCGGTAATACTGCTTTCAATCCAGTGTCATTTGCGTTCGCAATGAAGGGCAACTTAAACAAGGCAAACTGGCCAAAAGGAATGAAAGATTAAGCAAATTAGATGGATTTCTGGTTTGTCGCTCTTTGGGCAACCGTCGGGCCGGGAGTGCGCAGTGCAGTCCAACTCCTGCGAGAATTAAAAAATTAATGAGTAAAAGCTTCCCGCCAGCAACGGGCTCATGTAGTGCGCATGGAGGACCATTTGCGCTGTTTCCGGGTCCCGTCCAAACCTCCATCCAATTGGCTGCAAAAGACGGCTGCCATTAGCCAGTCGAATGGAGGATTGGACGGGACCCAGAGACTGCATCGAAAACCCAGAGACTCCAGGGTCTATCCCGGAGACCTGGAGAAATGGCTAAAAGCCTGGGAGTCTCTGGGGAAAACCCGGAGGTTAGGCAGGTATGGGGTGGACTAACCCATAGGGAACTCTGGAGATTTCCTGTTAGGCGTCTGCACCCTGGGCCTCTTTTGTGTCGCAACCTATTTTATTTTCAAATGTTCTCATGGGGCAAGGGTTGGACTTGCTGAAAATGGTTAACATGGGCCCACTTTAAACATTCCCAGGGCCTCTTTCGGTTCCCAGTCCACCTCAGGCGGGGAGGGTTCGCTACTTTGTTGGCAGCAACAGCAGATGGGCTGTGCCGTCTTCCAGCTGACCCTTGCACCACACTTCAAAGCTCTGCTGTGCATTCTGAAGAAACACCTACGTAGGTTTGGCAATTTGCGCCTTTATTTTTCAAAGTAATTGGAAATACACTATTTTCGCTTGCTGCCCGCCCACTGTTACCAAGGGAAGCCTCACGCACCAACGTGCTACTGACGCAAAGTGCTTTGCGTGGGCGACAAAGAGCCGTATTTGGAACTCGGCTGAGGATAATCTTTATAGCGTGCTGAACTCTTTACCACATTTTTTAATCCCCTTTGGAGACTACTGCTAAACTAGCACAAAAGCACTGGATCAAGGCACTGTGAGATAATGATTTGCCCAAGGGCAGAGACTTCGCTTAAGTACCGAAGCCGGGATTTGAGACAAGTCTGCAACTTGGGCACTTGAACACATCTTCCCAGCTGTAAATGGTACACATTTTGTTTGCCATAAATCCTTTGAAAATGTTGGCTTCGAAACACCATTTGACTTTGGATTATAGCGCAAACAAAACGGAACTGTTGTGTGTGAAGAGATTTCAGATTTACGTATATTTTAATTCAGAGGCCAGACATGAGGACTATTTTGACTTTCAAAACTAATCAAAAACGAAGCAACGTTTTGTTATTTATTTTTAATGCATAAGGCAAGCTGCAGACCCGAAAGAATGTCTCCTGCTGTGGCTACAAGTTACAAGGAACTAATGGCCAGCAATGAACTTGGGGCAGACAGAGCAGAGTGCCTCAACTACAGAGTAGCCTTATATTGTGATCGGAGCACAGGCTGTTTACCAGGGAGGTCTCGAGGCAGTGAAAATAATCAATTTGGCAGGTCTTAAAAAAAATAACAAAATCCGCACAGGGCCGGGTCCAGAAATGCACTCTCTCCTTCAGCAGGCCAACAATTCAGCATTCAGCTAAATAAAGGCCTTTGTGTTTTCTAAATGCACATTTAAGACATGGGGCCTCATTACGAGTATGGAGGCAGCCATGCCCTTGTGGCTGCCTCCATACCAGGATCCAGTACCGGGTTCTGTGAATGAGGAATTACCGGGTCATTCCAACCTTGGAGGACCCGGTAATTCCTCATGCACAAAAGCAATTCCCATTCCCATTTGAGCCACCTTAGGGCTCAATGGGAATGGGGATGGAGCTAATAACGGGCCCGTTAATAACGGGCCCGTTATTAGCTCCTTCGACCCCTCGCGGGACCCGGAAAGGATGTCTGGTTTTACCAGACGTCTGTTCCGGGACCCGCTAGGGGACCTCGTAATCAGGCGTCCCGTAATGAACGGTGCCGGTCCCGTAGCGGCACTGTTCATTACGGGAGTGCAAGCCTCGTAATGAGGCCCTTGGACTCACAACAGAAGATAAAGTGTGAAAAGGTAAACGTGGTTGTATATTTCGTTGTTTGACAAACTGATATTTCATGTACGATGTGAGCAAAATGTGACATTCTTAAAAAACAATAAGGCCATCATTTCGAGTAGGGCGGTAAATCCAGCAGTATTTCTGCTTGACGGAATTACCGCTACCGCTGTGGTATTTTCAGAATTACTGCCAAACCAGGAGTGGATGGGTGCAGTGGAATAACTGTCAAAAAAGGAAGGACAGCTGTAATCCTGCCATTTTTCAGCAGAATTACCATTTCTGCTGTAAAATTGGCAGAATAACCGAATTACAATACTGCCAAGAGGAAAATCGTCATGACGTCGATGGGACGTTCAGCAGTGGCCATCTTTAAAAACTCAATCCACTCAAAATCACGATTTTGTAAATGCCTTTCGAACCTAGAACACTGTCAAAACATATCCGGAGGCAAAGGGAAAGGGAAGGTGCCCGAAATGCGGCATTGCAAGCCCAAATTCAGCGAGGAAGAGCTCACTGCATTTGCTGAGCAGGTGGTGGTCCATTCAGAAGAGCTCTATGGGGCAATAGTGGAAGACCTCCCACTGTCTGAAAATGCCATCTGGAGTGAGATTAGGCACACGGTGGCTTCTGTTCCGACTGCGCAACGGGACGGCGAGGACCTTAGGAAGAGGTGGAATGACCTCAAAGTCAGGGGGATGCACCCTAGTAGCAAACCACCATAGGTAGACTGCAGCCACTGGATGAGAGACAATGGAACCCCTGCAGCTCACTCCCTGGAAAGAAACAGAATACTGCACATTGTGGAGGATGGGGGGGGGGGGGCTGGAGGGTGTAAGAGCGCCCGGGGACTGGCCTGGCAACCAGGAAGATCCCGGTGAGTACAAGTGGTCCATGGGCCCATTTCCCACCAACCACAATTGAATGTCAACCTACACACTTTCAGTCACCCTGCAGAGTATGACACAGCCAATGCAAAAGCAACACTCCCAACACCTTAAAACCGAACATCAGAAGGCATGGCAGGTGGTAAACTCCAAAAAGGGTCACCATATAGAAGGAGGGGGCCTTCAAATAGGATATACTTCGGAAACATTGAACAGCAAGTATCCTGGACTGACAATGAATCACATAGTATATCACCAACCCCTGTTGGCACTATGCACCTCACCCGTGTATACACAACTCATTTGTACAAAATTGTGGTTGCCCCTCTACTGAGAACGAACATGGTTCAAATATCTGTTCTATGGGAGGTTTCCCACTCAGGAAGTTCTACAACCATGTGTTGGCTCACTGTACCTTTCACTGAGGAGACATAGGAGCCATCACGCAGCAGGCAGCCCATTTACCCAAATTGCTGCACGGTTAAAGGATGATGCCTTTTCTTTTTTCTGATCTGAAGTGCAGTCAGCCCTTTAATCATGCAGCGCTTCTGCTAAACAGGCTGCCTGAGGTCCCTTAGGCAGCCTGTGCTATTAGCATGGTGCTATTAGCACCATGGCTGCCTCCAAATTCGTGTCCGGGTCCGGATAGTCGGAATGCAGACTTACCGGGTCATTCCAACCTTGGAGGACCCAGTAAGTCCCCATTCTGAAAACCATTAGGCCATCATTTCATGTAGGGCGGTAAACCCAGCAGTAATTCTGCTTGACGGAATTACTGCTACCGCGGTCGTATCTGTCAGAATTATTGCCAAACCAAGAGTGGATGGGTGCAGTGGAATAACTGTCAAAAAATGAAGGACCGCTGTAATTCTGCCATTTTTCAGCAGAATTACCATTTCTGCTGTAAAATTGGCAGAATAACCGAATGACAATTCTGCCAAGCGGAAAATCGTCACGACGTCGATGGAGTTCAGCAGTGGCCATCTTTAAAAACTCAATCCACTCAAAATCACCATTTTGTAAATGCCTTTCGAACCTAGAACACTGTCAAAACATATCCGGAGGCAAAGGGAAAGGCAAGGTGCCCGAAATGCGGCATTGCAAGCCCAAATTCAGCAAGGAAGAGCTCACTGCATTTGCTGAGCAGGTGGTGGTCCATTCGGAAGAGCTCTCTGGGGCACAATAGTGGAAGACCTCCCACCGTCTGAAAATGTTATCTGGAGTGATATTCGACACAAGGTGGCTTCTGTGCTGACAGCGCAACAAGACTGCGAGGACCTTAGGAAGAGGTGGAATGACCTCAAAGTCAGGGGGATGCACCCTAGTAGCCAACCACCATAGGTAGACTGCAGCCACTGGAGGAGAGACAATGGAACCCCTGCAGCTCACAACTGGGAAAGAAACAGAATACTGCACATTGTGGGGAATGGGGGGGGGGCTGGAGGGTATAAGAGTGCCCGAGGTCTGACCTGGCAGCCAGGAAGATCCCGGTGAGTACAAGTGGTCCATGGCCCCATTTCCCACCAACCACAATTGAATGTCAACCTACACACTTTCAGTCACCCTGCAGAGTATGACACAGCCAATGCAAAAGCAACACACCCAACACCTTAAAACTGAACATCAGAAGGCATGGCAGGTGGTAAACTCCAAAAAGGGTCACCATATAGAAGGAGGTGGCCCTTCAAATAGGATATACTTCGGAAACATTGAACAGCAATTATCCTGATATGATATGATATGGCATTTGTAACGCGCCTCTACACAAGTGTTTCAAGGCGCGACGAGGCAGGGAGGGGGGAACAAGGGGAAGACAGACAACAATCCTACTAGGCCAGGTGTCATTTAGATCGCGCAAGTGCAGGGGTAGGGGGAAGGGAAAAAGTGCAAGGGGAAGGGGAGGGGGGGAAGTGCAGTACAAGGTAAGTAGAATAAAATAAATAAATAGTGCCAGCTGGTGGCAAGTGCAAGGTAAGTGCAGGCAAGTGCTGGGAAGGGGGGGCTGTAGGGATACAGAGACAGTCCCGCAGTGCAGGGGTTGCCAGGGAGGCAGTGCAAGTGGAGAGTGGCTGGGCCCAGGACCGAGGTCGGTGAGAGTGGCCCAGTTGGAGATTCAGTGGAGTTTCAGTGAAGAATTTAGCAGGGGAGAGGGAGAGAGAAAGCAGAAGCAAAGAGGAAGGTTATGAGGTGCTTCCGGAACCGGAGATGGTTCTCCTCAAGTTTCAGGGAGGCAGGAAGGCTGTTCCAGAGGACTGGACTGGACTGACAATGAATCACATAGTATATCACCAACCCCTGTTGGCACTATGCACCTCACCCATGTATACACAACTAATTTGTACAAAATTGTGGTTGCCCCTCTACTGAGAACGAACATGGTTCAAATATCTGTTCTATGGGAGGTTTCCCACTCAGGAAGCTCTACAACCATGTGTTGGCTCACTGTACCTTTCACTGAGGAGACATAGGAGCCATCACGCAGCAGGCAGCCCATTTACCCAAATTGCTGCACAGTTAAAGGATGATGCCTTTTCTTTTTTCTGATCTGAAGTGCAGTCAGCCCTTTAACTATGCAGCGCTTCTGCTAAACAGGCTGCCTGAGGTCCCTTAGGCAGCCTGTGCTATTACCATGGTGCCATTAGCACCATGGCTGCCTCCAAATTCGTGTCCGGGTCAGGATAGTCGGAATGCAGACTTACCGGGTCATTCCAACCTTGGAGGACCCGGTAAGAATCCATTCTGAAAACCATTCCCCATTCCCATACGAGCCCCCACAGGGCTCAATGGGAATGGGGAAGGAGCTAATAACGGGCCCGCAAATAGCGGGCCCGTTATTAGCTCCCTGGTCCGTTAGCGGCCCCACTAAGGACGGCTGGTAAAACCAGCCGGCCTTAGTGGGACCCGCTAAGGGACCTCAGAATACAGCAGTAGGGGGTTAACGGCACCGACATCCTTACCGGTGCCATTAACCCCTTACCGCCAGCCTCATAATGAGGCCCAATGTCTTTAAGAAAACCCAAATTGCTATATTAAGACTTCACAATATATTACAAATTGAGTAAAGCAAAGGGAACATTTAGAAGGTGGTGTGTGCTATAAAATGGGCTCTTTTTAGTGAGAGTTTGCATTCTGTAGAGCACACGCAGGAGTATTAAAAGGGGGCACTCATGTCAATCAGCTGGTCTGTGTTGCAAAGCCTTTGTGCAAACCGGAACTCCGACAGTGCAGGAAGGAAATAACCAGAAGGTAGGACTTCGCTGTCTATGCTTCAAGAAACTGGAACCTCCTCCCGTCAACATGAGACTTGCCCCATTGCTTCTACAGTTCAGGAAAGAGCTCAAGACCTTACTCTTTAAGAAATGGCTCCTCCCCGACACCTAAGTCCACCCACCATGCACTCCCCGCCCTGCCTGAGACTCTGTGATCTGCTCCCCACTGTCACCTCCCCTGGTTGCTTGGAAATCCCTTGCTGCCAATTGCCTACCACACCCCTTCCCTGTTAGCTCCCTGCTCCCTTTTTATTCTGCTTCCCTCAGTGTTCTTCCTCCTATGATTGCAAAACAAGCACAGCGTTAGGTCCACGCTCAATAAATACCCTAACAATAATGATAAACCCCTTTAAAGCTTCACAAGAGCAGCATTTAGAGGGCTGCCATCTTGGAATAGTAGGATTCGCCTAACAGTTGATGGTTTCTTTGACAGTCTCAGCTGTGTGCTCTATGTGAAGGCATACATTAAGAAGGGGGGAACTATACACATGCAGGTCTCCTTTGGTTTTCTCTCCATGCCCATTTGTTTCTTGGTGCTGCATGCTGCCACCTTGCAGAGAACCAAAAGATGTGTTTGTTAAAGGCAATGCTCTGCTGTCCAGAGGGTCGATATGAGCTCCATGCCCTAAGTTAAGCCGAACTTGATTTTCCTATAAAAAGCTGTTGAATAATAAACACAATTGTTGAGCTGTTGATTTTTTTTCCAATTACTGCCCTCCCATCTTCTTTTTTGCTTTCACTCAATTTCTTGCTGTCTGCGCACAGAGAACATACATGGTCACATGTCTACCTCCTCAGTTTCCTACAAGGTCAATGCTGTGAGGCAGTTGAGCTTTCTTGCTCACTCCTAATCCCCCTTCTAATTCTACCTCTGGGTCTCCCTGCACCGCAAGAGCGGCCATGTCTGTTTTTTCTGCCTTCCTCATTGTTCTAGGTCTGCTTGTCAGCAGTGTAAGTGATGGGACAGATTTTCTGTTGAACTTGAAAATATATTTGACCATTCTATACATGTATCCCCTGCAATGCATCATGGAAGAGCCCCAAAGTATGCCAGTGAATCTTCTGACTCTTAACAGCGACAACCCTCACTTGTTTCATCAGCAGCACCTACATCCCTGGTAATATGGCAAACGTTTAACCGCAAGCTTAAATACCACCCCCTGTTTATTCCCCCAGTTCCCGCCCACCCACTGTGATAATCCTGAAGGTGTCTCACCCACTGGTCCCCGAGGATCTGTCATCCAGGTGGCCAGGACACCGCCATCTCTTTTGAATCCAATTCCTGGAGGTAGACCAGTGTGTTAGGATCACCTAGATGAGGGGTGTTTGGGGAGTGGAAGTGGGACACCGCAGGGCGAGATGAGGTATCCCCGTAACACCTTTATCCCATCCTACCAGGTAGGAAACTTAGGAACTCAACCCTCTGCCCCTTTTCTGACACAAAAACGTTCTCACTGTGAGAGAAGATGGACTAACATCTGAACCGTATACCTGACATGTCCCAATAAAATGGTCAGGCAGGGTCAGGAAATTACTGACAATTACACCCACCTGTCATCCATCATCCTTGTAAGTGATTTCAGTCCGGCACACACCCAAGTCAAAGCCCAGCATGTAGTGCACAACTGAAATACTTATTTACTTTTGTCTAAAAGTTCAGTATTCTGAACGGTATACCACTCATATCACACCCTTCTCCTGGAACCCCCCTGGTCACACTGAACCAGGAATCAGGCTGGTTTGCAAAGGTAAATATTTATTTATGTATTTAAGATGTAATCACAATATGTTTTAATAGATATACAACAATCACCAATGGGGTTACAGAACACTGAATAACATCTTTAATACACTAGGAATAGGTAAGAAGCAAAACGAATGCAGCACAGAAAATAATACTTTGTGTTGGTTCAGATCAAATAGCACTGTGGTTGGCAGTTCCCCCTGCAACACCCCTCAACCCCCCAATAGGCAATGTAAAGAGATGGGAGGAGAGAGCAGATATTCAGGTATAGCACAAATCAAACAGAATATCAGTCCCACCTTCTCCCATAAAACACAAGAGAAAAACGGAATTGACTTTCAACTGTCAGACTGGCTTTCAAGATTGTCTTTAAAATGGACTGGGCAAAAACACTAAATATGTTCAAAAATACTGCAATTGTTATAAATTCCTATGGGGCCCACTTTAGATAGTTGCACACAAGCACCAGCAATGATTTGGTCAACAGAAAACAATTGAAATCTTAAGGTCCAAGTCGGAAACAGTTAAAAGCTATTTTACACGTGTAACTTTTCAGATTTGTAAAATTTGCCGCAAACTTTTCAATGTGCAATATTTGTGATAATAGGAGAATCGCACAGATTTGAAATGCGTTGGGTCCTATGGATAGATATGGATGTTGGCT
Source organism: Ambystoma mexicanum (assembly GCF_040938575.1). NCBI lineage: Eukaryota > Metazoa > Chordata > Amphibia > Caudata > Ambystomatidae > Ambystoma > Ambystoma mexicanum. Next base: position 985,846,216 of record NC_090941.1, read on the forward strand.
ACAAGTAGGAGTTGAACTTTCGTTTCTATCACAAAAACTGAGGGAGTTATAGAGTTTTTAGTAAAGGTCGTTTTTGTAAAATAGGCGCGAGAATTGAAAACAGAAATGCACTTTTAAAAATGACAAATAAGTTTGCTTACACTAGGGGATGACTATGAAGAAGCGAATACCGCACAGGGATTACAGTCACTTGATCAGAGTGACCACCTGATAAGGAAACCCAACGTCTTCAGATGAGAAAATGGGCAGCGCAAAGATACTCCTAACAATACTGGTTCTGAAGGAAAGATAGGATGGGTTGGATAGGGACAAGACTATGCAATTATACCATGGGACACAGTTCTTCCTATTTATACTCACTGGATACATTTTTAAATGGGACTGTCAGCTCTGGTCATGAGTGGGTCTGGTCTAAGACAGGCAGCACCTCAGGGACAGGACTGGATCATCTGAGCCGGTCGCTGGATTGGCACAGGATCTGCTCTCCTAGTCTGTTGGTATTTGAATCAGCTGGATGGCGAGTTCCTCAGGAAAGCCTAGTGGTGGCAAGTCAGAGAATTTCTGGATACTGGTTCAGAATGGCCTTCTCACACCACACAGCGCTTACTGAGTGGGGAGAATGAATTTGATGATTTGGGGCCTTGCTGGAAATCAATAGTTTCTATTGCTGGCAAGAGATTTGGCATCTGGATCTGGAAGAATATTTAAACTGGATGTAGAAAGCTGGATCAGAGTGCTTCGCCAGAATCAGGAAGGTGGTTGGATCAGTGAGTCTCTATCTGCTCTCTGCTGTCTCTATTTATGCCCTAACAATGACATCACAAAGGGGGTGTTTGGGATGGCTTAGCTAGGCTTGCCCCTTTGAAAGGTGATTGGGTCAGACTCTACTCTCTGCCTTGATAGGAGGAGAGAAACAGAGTGTCATCTTTATGGTATAATTGTACATGTGCAACCTATATAAAAATCACATATACAGATTGTATATTTTGCATAGCAGCTATTCCTCAAAACCCCGTAGCTGCGGGATCAGGTTTCCCCTTTCTACGGAATTTGGCCCTTTTCGCTATGAACACACTTTTCAATTTTCATGCAAGTTTCCACAAATGTGTGTTTTTAACATGGGAATGAGTGTATAAAGTTTCACAATTCTAACGAACTACAGGCCCCATAAACCGTCATTTATTTCCATTCCTGTTCAGAATAAGCTACACGGTTGTACTAAATTTTCAAAGGTAGTGTTAAAAATTAGGTTAATTAATCTGCCTTTTTCAGATTTTGCACCCCTTTTGATAATAAGGTATACACCTTCTACAAATGTCCATTACATATCCTGTTAACACCAAATGGTCAGTCTTTGTCACTCCTTGAAGCATGTGGTGGCCCCCTCCTTTGGAATTTGCTTCCGTCAGCCAGGAGTTTCCTGTGGTGCAGCAGTTTTACAGCCTTTCACACCTTCAATGTCCTGGGTGGAGGATGGTCATTGTTCCTTTGCCCTTTGGATCAGATTCTGTTCAAACCCCGCAATTAACACCTCCCCGTGAGTTCCTGTTGAGGGAAGGCCTTCCTTCTGGGAGAAAAACCTGCTTTTCAAGTCCTGGCAACTTCAACCAAGCTAATTACTTTTTAAACTTAGCAAAACCCACATCTGTTGCATCGCATACAAATACATTTATTTCTTGGCCTTAAAATCAGTGGAATCAAAACACAACTAAAATCTGTATTCCTTTTTGGCAACAATCCTGTTTCTGTTTGCTAATCCAGCAGACTTTTTTTAGTTGTAGGTTATTTAAAATCTTTCTCAGTCTCCTCTGACAGCTGTGATTCAGGCGGCCCAGGGTACTGCACCCAGATTTTGGCATAGCTGTCACTTTTCAGACAATCCAGTTTTCTGATGAATGTTTTGCTCTTCATATCAGGACTTTGTATGTTTACAATGCTTCATTAGATACATGACTTTTAGCACCAGGCAAGATTGTGAATGTTGGAAAGTGTTGTGTTATAGGCATTTTGGAGCTTTTGGGAACAAAGCAAATGTCATTTGTAGGCACATTTTTGGGTTTCATTTGCAAAGTGCTGCTTTTGTCTCTTCACTCTGTTTGCTGGTCATGGGACCCACTGGCACATGTCTGCAGGATGTGCTCTATTCCACTGCAAATGCACCATGGGTGCCAGGTTGTGCTTTCCTCTTTTTGTGTGCTGAGGCACACAGATTTTTGTAGGTTTTTGTAAGTTGTTGGCACGCACAAGGGTTTTGCCGCCATTGTTGCTGTTTCTATCCCTATAACTGCTACGGTGATGCCGCATAGCATAGCAGAGTGGGTCAACACATCCCACATCCATCACACTTCCCCACTCGGATAAAAGGCAGAGCACGAAAGCACACTTAGCAAGGCAAAGCACACAAGGAAGCAGCAGTTCCAAGATGGCAGTTTAATACAAGGCGAAAGACGGCTAGACCGAAGAGCATGGCAAGGAGGGAAGTGCCCTTGGCCTTTTCACCGAAAGACCACAACTTTCATGAGCCTTCAAGAGAGATGAAAACTTAAGACCTAAAATCAAAGCTGAAGAAATCTGAATTGTGTGTTGGAGGTACCCAAAGCTCTCGCGTGTCAATAGTCAAAGCGGGGAGAATATTTTGCCGCTGTGGTACTGTGCTTGGCCCCTAAAACAAAGCAGCACCAGTAAAGTCAGCACAGCCGGTGAGTTGGGGAGACTGATACCAAACCGGTCTGTGTGGAACCCAAGGTTACAAGTGGCACCGTTGTATAAAGAAGATTGAAGAGAACAGTGTATGAAGTGTATATTGAAAGTGACGCAAAGATAATAAAAATAGTAGATGAGTGAAGGAACTTTGAAGCTAAGACACAATACCGTTGTGAATAGTTGTGAAAAACTAAAGAGGAAAATTACTTGTTTATTTGGTCGCATCAGGCCCTCTGAAGGATGAGATTTTGAGAAGCAGAGAGACTTGATCACAGGAAGTTCTGATGCTAAAGAATGAACTGTATCCTCGTGCTAAAGAAGCCAGAGATTGTGCTACGCTCGAGTGAACCACCTTTTCCCGTGCCGAAAATGTGGGGAAGGGAGGCCAAAGGCCTGAACATCCTGACATATCATTTTGTGAATAGTTCTTTCTTTTTCATAACACTATTTCCTGCACTATTTGTATTTAGAGGTAAGGATTGGCAATAGCTATATTATTATAGGCCCTTTTATTTTGACAAGACGCCACTATTATTTGATGGTCGTAGCTTGCTCCCATCTGTAGATTTAGTATCATATAGGCGTTTTTAAAACCCTTTCTGAAGTTCAATAAATACCCTTGAACTGTGGTCACTTGTGTCTGTTTTACTGTTGATACCATGCCTTCCTTACACCACACCTGTGAAATGTTGTGTTAGACGGATTTATACAGCACAACAAACACCAACAGGGGCATCTTGCCTCTAAAACTGAAGACAGGGGGCAGAAACCTAAAGCAAAGTATAATACAGATACGTTTTCAAGAACCGACAAAAGATAGATAATGTTCCGTATCATTAAGAGACAAAGGTAATTTATTCCATAACCGAGCAGCTGCAACAGAAAGCAAGGCCACCGAATCTTGCGAACCAGCCAAAAGGACTTTGGTTCTTCAGAAGTAAGATGCACACAATGTATCTTAGTGGGTAAAACGTAGGCTGAAGCTGCTTTACTAGGCAGGAGTTACCTTACAGGCGATCCGTACACATCAACTTCACAGCTTCAGGTTTATTGTGCTGAGCTGTGGACTAGCTGCACCTTCAGTAAGGAGTACGTTCACGTTTCTCGCATGGGGTTGCCCGCATCTAAAACTTCCTCAACATCCCTCTCTATACATCTCTTTAACATCACATTTCTATTTCAACTTTCACTTGACTTTTGACACTTCTTTGCTTAGATACTTCTGGTTAATTTCCCACCCACACATCTAAAGCTGGAAGGAGTTCCAAGCCCCCTTAAGCCACCTCCCAACTTTCTGTGGCATCACTGAGGACTTGTACCCCTGAGCGCCATTGAGTAAGCTAGTGGCTGTGCTTCACTGTGGTGGTTCACACCAGCATGTTCTTGTTGGATGTAGCCAGTATCTCTGCCATGACTCTCTGGTGGCAGAGAGTCCTCCGCTCTCAGCTGCGGCCTCTTATAGTCCCTTGACTGCAAGACTCTGAGCACTAGGACGTAAAGGTTAACCGCCATTGCCTTCATGGTGAAAACAGATATGTATATGCTTTTGCTGCCCCAACACAATCTATCCCATGTAAACCATGTAACCTGCCTCTCCTATAAGGTTACCTAGAGCACCCCCATACCCTATGTGTACACGCATGTGGGAGAAAGCGATCCAGCCAAGTCTCTGTCCAATTGGCCCACATCAACCGTCCACTGCGAATATAGACATACATATGTATATTAATATACATACACGTACACATATGTGCATGCACACACACATACATACACATATATATCACATCATTTCAGTGTGTGGTACAAATCTGAATCCATTTGGAGTTGTCCAGCGTATCCCTATCTGCTGGCCTTCCTTGTACCTCTGCTGTTCTGCCTATATCTGCCCTTGCTGTGCACCATCTACCCATATTTACCCATACAAAACCCCCATGAAGACCCATTGGTCGACCTTACTCGCGTTCGGCCAGTTAGAACAGGTCTAATGCAGAAACTCCTGTTGTGTCCCAGGCCCACAAAGGCATTTGATGCTGCCTCCCCCCATCATGGCAGTTACCTTGGCAGCAGTGTGAGCCCACCCTTCTCCAGCCTTCTACTCGAGGGTAGTGGCATGTCGAGATATACTGGAGCAACACTAACCCTGACATACACCACAGCGCTGCCCTAGTCCAACCCTGCAGCCGTTTTGAGTGAAGTTTCGTTACACCCACTTGTCCCTTCGCTACCCACCACTACCTTGACAGCGGTGTCACTTTGTGCCAGCCGTGCTGTCACTCCACCTCCTCTCAGTGCTAGTAGTTGTGTACATGTTCCTTCTGTTTAAGTGAGTAACTTTACCCCTTGACTGAGCCTACAGACAGAATAGCTACAACACTGTAGCAATGTGTCATAGCTACAAGCGTGGACCCTTTCCCGCTACTGCACATCGAACTCCCCTCTCTTAATCCCTTCCACTTAGAGCTTATTAGGGTGCAAAATGTAAATTCGCCACCATCCATTAGCTACTGATAATCGACTCTTGGCGAGTAAGAATAAACGCCCCAGCACCCATAATGAATGGTTAAGTCTATTTGCCACTTTTTGGCCCTCCCCTACGGGGCACACTTCCTGTCACTACCCACAGCCCGTCCCACCCACTTTCCCGGAATACGACCCGCCCCTTCCTTCCCACTTACTCGACCCTTTCTGTTGTGACTGCAGCACACCACCACAGGGCGCATGCTCTGTCACATGTGAAGTGATCATATGTGCTCCTTAATAATAGGGGCAAGCGGTTTCCTGCACACCAGTTGCCTTCCAATTCCCTGTCTTCAAGTGCTTCATTGTGGCCCTGCGTTCCAGCATGCGCAATGGACATGACAGGCAGCCCTGCCTCCCAGGGCACCCTCATCATGCTGGGGCCAGACTGGCTGGCCCCATAACAACTGGCAAAGAGGATGGGATGCTGATCATTATCACTGGGGTGCAGCCTGCTCCTGCCATGCCGCTGGGGTGTGGCAAAGCTCGCTCCCGTATGGGGGAGTTGGAAGCCTGGCACCTGCGCAACAATGACCTCCCTCTGCACTGGCAGCGCCCCTTGTCTGATCCAGCATGGGGGAGACTGGCCCTCGTGCGGCATTGGACGCTGCGACATGGGGAAAATTATAGTAAACTCCCACATGGAGGAGCCTGGCAAAGACGGCACAGCCCAGACATGCTGCCTTTAAGTATGATCGCCTGGGGGAGCCTGCAATTGGCACAACGTGGACTAACTGCCACGAATGGACGCAGCGCGACCTCTGGCACTGCCACCTTGATGCAAGTCTCTCCTGCCTGGGGGAGAGTGAGTGGACGTGGCCTCCCCTCAATTAATTTGAATAACTCGCACCTGGGAGAGAGAGCGAACGTGGTGTGGCACCTTTGATGTCTATTACGACATCCGCCTACTCCTTACGGACCCACACGGCTTCTAGTCTTGCGACACGCAATGAAAGAAGCGGACACCATTATAGGGTTTCAATACACGTCTTTATTGATCATGTACCTCACTAGTACTGCCTCCTCTTCCTCCACACTGGAGATAGGCTGCCCCTTTCCCATGTGACAGGGGTGCCGGCTTCACACAATGTCATAACCCCCACCTCCTTTCTTAACAAAACGTTATTTCTCAGATCATCTCTTCTATAAGTCTCTGAGGCAAGCTCCTGGCCCACTGGGGCCTCCATCGGATTTAATTGCTGGTGGCCATCTCTCTCTCTATCACAGGTGAGCTGACTTGCTCTTCACTGGTGTCCTCACCATCTCCTTCACAGGCAGCATCCCACTCCTGCGGATCAGCGTCCTCTGCTGAAGACCTTGTCATGATGATCCGAGGCATCCTCTTGAAGTGCGAGGAATTTTGGGTCACCTCTCTCCTCTCCCCTTCAGCGATGACGAGAGACCCTTTGACACGGGTGACAGTCAGTGGTTCCTTGTCAAAATCAGCGGTATGTTTGAGTCTGGGGCTGGCGCACTATCACGACATCCCCCACCTGCAGATCATACTCACAAACTCTCCTAGCCACATCAGCTCACTCCTTCATGGTTCACTTGGCACTCATGTCTTGTTCCCTCATTTCAGGGTCTCCTGTATATTTCTCCTCCGGGTTCATAACATGCGGGATTCTTGTGCGTATGTTCCACCCAAACATCACTTCTGAAGGTGCTTTTCCAGTGGTGCTGTGGGGCGTGTTATGATAATCACGCAGTAGCTGATATAAGATCTTTTCCATAGGCTCTCCTGTTCGACGTGCAATTTGCACACATCTCTTGATGTTGCTTATAAAGCGTTCTACTGTTCCATTAGCCTGTGGCCATAATGGTGTGACTCGTTGGTGGGTGAATCCAATGTATTCTGCGAACGTCTTCAAATCCTGCCTCATGAACAGGGGTCTATCGCAGATTTTACTACTGTTGGTATCCCATAGGCGGCAAACATCCTGTTCAGCGCTGGTATGGTGTGGCAGGCAGAGGTCGAGGGCACAATTGTAGATCTGGGTATCGAGAGTATTCATTCATTGCCACGAATATGTATTCTCCCTCTTCCAGGGACCCAAAAAAATCCACTGCTATCTTGTCCCATGCTTTCTCAGGAAGGTCTGTCATACGTAACGGCTCAGGGTGTGTGTTAGGGTTGATGACTGCACACATGGGACATTGTCGGAGCAGCGCTTCCACCTATGTATCCAGCTGTGGAAACAATACTTTATGCCGTAGCATTCCTTTGGTGGATACAATCCCACAGTGTCCTTCATGTGCAAGTTCCAGAATCAATTTTTGTAGTGTCCAAGGAATTACTATTTTGGTACCTTTGGGTAAGAGCCCTTCTTCTGACTGGGCCAGCTCCTCCCTCACTTGCACCAAACTACTGAGATCTTGTTGAATATCTGGATTGGTGCACTCACCCGCTAGCTTGGCCTGCTTCCATCGACCTGACTCCATGCATCTGAAGATGATTTGCATGGCCTGGTCATTTTCTGTTTCTTATGGGATGTGCGCCATTTCAATTCCCTTTGGGTTTGCTGCATGCATGATGTAGTGTATATACTGATCTGCAAAGGGGGGGCATAGGCAGGGGGCTCTTACATGGATATCTTGATAGGAAATCAGTGGGGTTGTCATCCTAACCTGGGCGATGAATAATGCAGAAACTGTAGTCCTGCAGTCTCAGAGCCCACTGTGCAATTCTGGGGGGTATTTTTGCTAGAGGGTTCCCATAACTGAAAAGTAGGTCTTGGCGGTCGGTGGCCTTTGTGAAAGGTTTCCCATAAAGAAAAAGATGAAAATGTTCTCAGGCCCATACTACAGCCAGGCCTTCTTATTCAGCTTGCAAGTAGCTTGTTTGGTTCTCTACAGACTTCTGCTGGCGTACGAGACAATGTGATGCATCCCGCTGTCCCCAGGATCAATCTGTGTCAGAATGGTGCCCAATCCTACAGAGCTAGCATCCACAATCAATTCCGTCTCCTTTGCTGTGTTAAAGTATGCCATGTTTTTGGCATCCGCAATGTGTTGTATTGTCTCAAACGACTGTTGGCATGCACTTGTTCACACAAATGTTGCTTGCTGTTTCATAATAGCTCTCAGGGGTTCACTGACTGATGCAAAACTCTGGATGCATCAGGTACAATAGCTAGTGAGGCCCAAAAAGGACCGTAGATCTGAAAGATTTGCCTGGCAGGTCTGCCTCAGTGAGGGCGGTCCCTTTCTCCGGGTCCGGGTTCATGCCCTGAGTCAAGAATAGGTGTTCAAAAAAAAATGAAGTGTGCTTCCTGAATTCACATTTTTCTCTATTTAGCGTGAGATGAGCTGCTTCAAGTGCCATGCACACTCTTGTGAGGGTGTTATCGTGTTGTTCTTGATCTTGCCCGAATGCTAGGATGTCAATGCTAATATTTAAGGAGTTGGGAATGTGCTTTATGACATTATGTATCTGTGCCTGAAAGATCTCTGCGGCAGACGAGACTCCAAAACTGAGGCGCTTATATCTGTACAACCATAGATGTGTGACAAATATGGTTATGTATCTGGACTCATTACTCAGTTCCAGTTGATGACCTTTGTAAAGGTCCAGTTTTGAAAACACTGTGGCGCTATTTAGCAGATGTGCCATGTTGGTGATCCGAGGAGCTTCATTATGATATGATATGATAGGTTATTCATAACACGCTTAATACCTAGAGGTTTCTAAGCGCAGACCCAGGGATTGAACCTGGGTTTCTGCATGTCGTCTTGCTACCAAGGCGAGCACGTTGCCCCTGAGATATCCTCCTGAGACCTCCCTCAGTATAGCTTCATTCCACCATTGCATGTCTTCACATATCCTGAGAGTCCTTTATGGGCACTGGAACTATTGGTGACACCCACGAGTCGGCCCTACTGCAGGCTCTATGATGTCTGCATCCATTAGTTTGTGTAGCTCTTCCTTAACCTGTTGTATGTTCACTGGGATGCCATGATAGTGCTTGCTATTGGTGTTACTTGCAAATCTATGTGCAGGTTGATCTGTCTATCTTTTAGCTTGCCCAGCCCTTTGAGCAGTGTTAGGAAAATTTGATCTATCTTGGCCAATGGATCCAGGTATTTATGAGCCTATAGAGTATATGTATGAGGCCCATGTCTATGGCGGCTTTGAAACTTAGAATACACTCACTGTCCGTTGCGGCCTCCAGGACATGCATGGGTATCCTTTTTGACTGTGTTTTATATCTGCATTGTGCCATGAAATACCCATTGCAGGGTAGTGGGATTTTCAAACCGTACGGGTAGATGTTTACCTCTGCTGGTCGTATGCATGGGGCATGCAGAGATTGTTGTAAACCTCTTCGCTTATGACGTTTGCAATGGCTCCTGTGTCCACTAGGAATTCAGCTGCCATGTCATTCACTTGGAGGAGCAGTATTGGGCTTTGTTCCTTTGCCGTCTTGTTGCAGAGTGCATAGAGGTAGCCTCTCTTCCATGGTTCTTCTCAAGGATTTTCACATCTTCTCAGGTCTTCTTCCAACGATGCACTGGATCTGCTCTCCGTCTGCGACTGCTCAACCAGGTAGTGGACATACCTTTTGGGTCTTCTCCTGGACATGGATGTTGTTGTCTTACTCGACCGTCATTCTACTGGTGCTCTCTCTTGCGGTTTTCCTTCCTCCCTCTCTCTTTGCCGTCGATGAGATGGCTCTAAGGGTTGATTTGCTGTCCCCGGGGGACTCTGCATCTGTCTGTCTCTGCCCTGTGCTGGTCTCCCACCGTTTCCTTTGCCTCGTGCCTGACTGTGGTACATGTGACATACGGCTTTGAAATGGTTGTCCCTCCCCACAAGCTAAGCATTGCTGTCCTATGGCCGGGCTGGTGCCTTTGTGAGGAAACTCATGTCCACACTGGCAACAGAACGGTTCTTCGTTGCCTTTGCTTGGTTGCATTGTGTCCATTTTGTGGACGATCTCAGCCTTCCCATGCGAGATCCTGATGTCACTCAGACCCCCCACTTGAAGTGCTAGGGCCGCATCTGACTGTGCAAGGCGTAGGATCTCTTCTAGGGATCGGGGTTACTGTAATGGCCTCTTTCTGAAATCAGCGCACTCACATCCTGCAATGATCTGGGACCTTAGTGCTTCGTCGTTTGAGTAGTTGAAATCGCAGAGGTTTAGTGGAATGTGGAGACCATGACGTATGAGTTCATTGACTCCCCTTTTTGTTGCTTAGTCGTTCATAATCCACATTGGTGTGCAGTGTGAAATAGTCGGTGAGAGCTGTCTTGAGGTTGTTGTAGGTGTCCACAGTTCCAATCGGCAGTTCATCCAGAATACATTGGGGCCTATCGATAGGATCAGTAGGCTGTGCTTTTTGTCTTCTTCTAGAGCTCCGAAGGCCTTGATGTAGACTTCAAAGTTTCTCATCCATCTTCTCCATCTGGGACCCAAACTGCTGGTCTCCGATAAGTCAATATGGGTGGGCAGTTGCATGATTAAATTGTCCTGTAGCCTCGAGGGCATAACTGCTGGTGGGGGGGACATGCACTGTCAGCTCCTCCTCTTCTGACATTTTGGTTCCAAGGCTGGAAGTGGGGATGTGTGATGTGGCACTCCCTTCGCTGGGATATGCTGTTTTGGTTACAAAGAGTTGTGTGGTGGTCCCGAAAATGTGCTTTTGGGCTTTGCCTAAATGCATTTCCCAAGTCTCACACAGTATACCAAATTCTGCCTTACACTGACCAATTTTAATGGATCTTTGCCTCCTTTCGACAGGTCTTGCAAGGTTATTATGGTTCCAATAGACTTGGGATGAATCTGTGCTACCTTTGAACAGTTCTTGCTATTTTATTGTGGTTTCAATGGCCACCAAGTATATCACGTATGTTTATGTTCACATGCACATGTAAAGTTGAGAAAAAATAAATGTGAGCTGCGTAGGCGCCCAGGCCTCGCGCTTACTCCATGTGTGATGCACGCCACTTACCGTGCACGCAATGGACTGCGTCCCCGGCTCTGGTCTCTGTACCTCGAAGCCTCTCAAGCTGTACCACCGTTGGCCACTGTTGCCTGGTGCTGGATTGCTTAACTGTGCTCCGGTAGTGAGACAGTATCAGGCACAGCTACACTGCTGCTCCCACCGACACGCCTCCTTGCAGTCCCACTCTCCGATCAGTGAACCTCCTCCGAGACGGGGACCCGACACGCATTGATCGACCCGTTGGTCACCAGTTTGATGTCTATTAGGACATCTGCCTACTCCTTACTGACCCACACGGATTCCTGTCTTGTAATACGCAAAGAAAGAAGCGGCCATTATTAGAGAGTTTCAATACAGGTCTTCATTGATTGTGTCCCTCCCACGTACTGCCGCTTTTCTTCCTCCTCCACATGTGATCTGGGCTGCCCCTTTCCCATGTGACAGGGGTGCCGGCTTCACACAACATCACAGCACCCACCGCCACCGCTGCATTCATTTGTTGCACTCCTGCTTGCGGGAAGCCTCTGAGTGGTGCGGCCCAGACTGCTGCCAGTGATTGCTCCCACCTACTGGCTAGGAGTTGGTGTGACGTCCAGTGCCTCTCCTGTGCCCCACTCACCACCACAGAATACTCCCAGCATCTAGGGGTTGGAGCTGTCCCAATGGACACGCTGCTACTCTACAACCCGCCTGCTGCCAAATTGTCAGCATGGCCATGACTGCGGCCATCAACCTTTCCCCACCTGCTAGGGGATGCAAGGAGAAGATCCCCACCCACCGTGGGGGACAGACATTTGCCAACAGGTCGAGCAGTCACAACTAAGCGAGCCCCCACTGGGAAAAGGACACGCTCGGCTATAGCTGTCATTTTGAGAGTGCTTGTGCTGCTGAGCCAGAGAGAGAACAAGGCACCCCTGAAATGCTCCCACCTGGGGAGACATTCCTGCCTGGGGCAGCCTAGAAGTGACACAGCCAAGTCCACTGCCTGTTGCGACTGCTGCCTGGTGGAGCCACTCCTGCCTGTGGGAGCCTGAATGGGGCGCAACCCTAACGGCTGCCTGTATCACCCTTGCACTGATGGCTCCTGCCTCAGGAAGCCACACGTGTTGTGGGGGGGCTGCTCTGGGCAACCACCAGGCCCCAGGGTGCTATGGGACATCAGCACCATTAAGGCTCAGTGCCTCTGGGGATTTGGGCCTGCTATGGACATCCAACAGGCACCAGGGTGCTATGGGGTATCAGCACCATCTGGAGTGATGGCAGGGCGAATCATGCCCACGCAGACCTCTGCCACTGTACTGGCACGAGGGTCCCACGGCATCCTGGCCTGCAGGCCCATGCTCACACGCTGTGGGCCTGCAGGCCTACAGAAATGAGAGACTGACTCAGTCATTCCTCTTTGGGAGTCTGCAGCTGTTTTGGTGCACGTGTCTGCAGATGCTCCTTTTATTAGCTTTGTCATGGCCCAGGTTAAAAGAGTAACACACAGGGGAGGGACACATTCCCTTAAAGCGGCAACACACTTGGGAGGTTCACACACCACACTCCTCTTTTTCCATAACAAACAAACAAATGTTACTAAAACATAAAGATCCCATCCCCCCATTACAGAACGACATTACTTAGGTTACTTCAGAATCGTAGGATCAACAACAAATAGGATATGCCACTGCTACACACATGTGGCTCACATAGTTATAGACATAAAACACATACCAACACATAACCCGCAGGTGACAGTCGGGATTGTCGAACTGCCGGTGGAAATGTTGCCAGTTTGACCACATACTTTGCTAGATGTTGGCACCATTTAGAGCAAGCCTACAAACCTACGGGAATACAGCTCCACATCCATTCAACTGGGACCATTTTAAACACATACTTTCCATGTAGGTCCCCAACATTTAAATACTTGGTTACTTTGTCCTCTCCGAGCACTTGCAGATTGCAGGAGACCAGTTCAGTTTGTTCCAGTGTCCGTTCAGGATAGTCATTCCCACGGTTCCAGGACTGTTGATGTTACAGTTCAAAGCCCAGTAAAGCCGCACCTGGGGGGACGCAGGGGGCACATCGGCTTAGTTCTTTGATGTTGGGCAGTCAGCGAGATGCAGGTAGCAGAGCCTCCCGGCCACGCCACATGACGACAATGGAGCAGGGGTATCTCTTTACTTTTGTGGGACTGGAGGGCGCACAAGGACCCGTACAGAGCTGCAATCCTCTCTTGCTCCTAGCATTTCTTCTGGGTGGTGTGCTTGAGGACTGCGTTGGCCGAACACGGATGGCAGTGTGTGTCCTGGTGTCGGGCCAGTTCTTGTCCTCCCCCAGGCAGGAGTCACTGCCGTTGATAGTGCAAGTTTTGTCCCAGTTCAGGGCTGGCAGGAATCGCACCCCCAGCCACATCGGCCTGGTCCATGGATGGCAGGCCATGCATGGCGCACACCAGTGGCAGGGCAATGAAGCCACTTGCTCTGCAGGCTGGGTGACACCAGTGGCAGGATGTCCAGTCCTCGCCAATTTCTTTACTTGAACTCCACCGACTTGTTTACTTGCATAGCACGTCTGTGCAGGTGTGGGGCACACTAGGCTGTGTGAGGGATCCTAGCACTGGGTGTATCGAGTGTAGGAGAAACACCTCTGATCCTGTGCAGTGTCCTTATTTCTTTGCTGCAGGCCTCAGCCTGCAAACACACACAGCCTTCGTTACAGTAGGCATCCTTATCTGGTTTATTTACCCCGCTCCCCACCCAAGCACACTGTTGACAATACAGATGTTGTAATGTTAGAGGGCTACGTGCGGGCGCATGATCCCCTACATGGATGGCAGTGCTGTGCCATTATGCCATTCTACGTGGAATACTCTCATCTGGGATCTGGAGCCACAAACCACAGGCGACAGATTGGCAAGATGAGCCTGTGACAGACAGGAAGGAAGCGAGGATGTGGTAACTCGTAATTCATTGTCTCCATTGGGTTGGATCTCGCTCTTCTGTTCTCGTTTCGGGTCGGACACCTTGTGCAGGATGGAGCCTGTGATCTATTTCACCCACTTAGCCTCTGGGTCCAGGCAGATCTGACTCCCACTCTTGATTGTGGCACTGACTTCCACCTAGGGGCAGTGGGCGCCATGTGGGATGAGGTCAATGTTGGTGATCTGAGAAATGCTTAGACTCAGTGTTCATACACTGGCACTGTATCTCCATCCTGTTGACTGTGACCCCTCCTCATTCTTCTCCTGGGGGAGCACACCTCTCTCCCCAGGCAAAAGGTTGTTGGCCTGGTACTGCCAGGCGCACATCAGTGGCAGTGTGGTGGGGCAACCTCTTTCAGAAGCAGAAATTGTGCACACCAGTGGCAGGGTGTCGGGCCACTTCTGCTCCCCCAGGCAGGAGTCACTTGCAGGACAGGCAGCGAGACTAGTGGCAGAGTGTTCGGGCATGGGGTCACTTTAAAGGCGCACCAGCATGGAGGACTTGATCTTTCATTTCGCTCGAGACAGAGCCCATTTCCATTCACTGCTTTGATGGACCGGGATCTATGTTCTGCAGTGGGGTTTCTCATTACTTTGTTTTCATCGCCCTGGAACACCGCATTACTTTCTTTTCAGCGCTCCGATCCAGAGGGTATACAGTTCACCGCCTGAGGGCCGTGATCGATCTTACACTGCGCCCATATTGCTCCGACGTGGAGCTTATTCCTTGTCCCCGCCGGTTGACCCGAGAGTCTCAATAGGGCCCATACCTCTTGCTTTCACTAACTGCACCAACACTGTAGCATATTTTGGCGGGCGGTCCCGGGTTGAAACCATTTTCTTTGCTCCGAACCAGAGCACCGCGTTCTCCCCATGCTCTGACATGTAGTGCATTGCATGATACTGGCGTGTGGCCTGGGATGTTTGGGGCTGGTTATCATGGGCACTCTCTCCATATTTCCATTTGCTCCTACACGGAGCGCAACTAGCATCTACCGCCGCCCGGACCAGGACCGATGTGATGTTTCACTGACAGGGCAGAGCCATTTTTTACCATTCCGCCTGCATGGAGCATTGCCTGCTCCTCTTCCGCCGGAGCTCCGACAGGAGCCCACATGATCAGTACGACGGGTATGTCTCAGGCACTGTCACTTGTGCCCTTCTGCCAGGGGTGGATTGACCTATTGAGAACTCTGGCGATTTCCCGGTAGGCCTCTGCACCCTGGGCCTCTTTTGTGTGATATTTCCAAATTATCCCATAGGAAACGGGTTGGGATTGCTGAAAATGTGTAAAATGGGGCCACTTTGAAAATTATTTCCAGGGCCTCTTTTGGTTTCCAGCCCTGTCTTCTGCTTTATCTGCTGGCAGCGGAAAGTGCAGGGGGCTGCGGGGCGGCCCTCCTCTGGCCGCACGGGCACCCTCTTCAAAGGGCCGCGGCCAGGGAGGATCTAGCAGCAGGGCTCTCTCGTATCCCGTTTGTTCTCGCGGTCACGGGCGCTCTATTTATTCTTGCCGCTGACAGCTTCATCGTGTTCTCTCATAAGGGAGAGGTGACTGGGCGGCAGCTTCATTTCTTCTTCCCACCTGCACAGGCAATGCCGCTCAGGTGTGGGAGGGCACTCCACTGCTTCCTGGTCACGCTCTATTCACATGTGCGGCCACCGCAGCTCTTCTTTTCCCTTTGGGGGGTGCTTCTCCTGGCGATGCTGTACTCTGCACCTACCTGGCGGAGCTGTGCTTGTGGAGCCGGCACATTCTCCCTCGGCGGGAGCAATCTACTGCTGCTTTCTGGCAATGCCACAGGGCTGCCCCTCTCTCCAACTGCACAAGTACCCTCTCTGCAGATGGCCGCGACCGGGGAGTGGTCTGCCGGCTAGGCCCAGGACACTTTCCATCTCCTCTCTTGCGGCAATGGAGGCCACCTTATTTCCCCGAGCAGGGAGTAGCTCAGGCCCACTTCCACCTTTCTCGCTGCATGCTGTGTTCTCTCCTCCTTTCTCCCGTGGCGATGACTGCCGCCCGCCTCATTCGTTCCCCCAGTGGGGGACAGCACCTTCCCTACTTCCTTCATCGTAATCAAAAGAAAAGAAAAGAAAACTTCAGAAGCCGCAGAGACGGTGAGCCCTGCAGGGTTCCTCTGCCTGGGCATCCAGCAGGCCCCAGGGTGCTATGGGACATCAGCACTATTAAGGCCCAGTGCCTCTGGGGTTGGGGTTGCTATGAACATCCAGCAGGCACCAGGGTGCTATGAGGCATCAGCACCATCTGGAGTGGGGGCAGGGCAAACCATGTCCACGACCATGCAGTCCTCTGCCACCGCACTGGCACGAGGGCCCCAAGGCATCAAGGTCTGCAGGCCCGTGCTCACGCGGTGTGGGCCTGGAGGCCCACAGGATTTAGAGACTGACTCAGTCGTTCCTCTTTGAGAGTCTGCAGCCGTTCTGTCCACGCATCTGCAGAGGCTCGTGGGACACATTCCCTTAAAGGGGCAGCACACTTGGGAGGGTCAGACACCACAACACAGAGGTCCCAACAACGGGCACTCAACAGCCAGCACAACCACGCAGCAGATGTGCCATCTGGTGTATCTGTGTGCGGCTTTGCCTGCCAGCAGAGGGTGCGCCCGCCATCTTGGTGACAAAGGACTAATAAAAAAAAGTGAAATGTAAATCCATGTCTATACGTGTTGGAGAGCTCGAAAGTATCCCGACCAAAGAGAAGTATGAGACATGTTGTAAACTGTGGATCCAGCTGAAAGACGGGTTGTCATTGTTCTACCAGCGCTACCGTCATCCGTGAAATAAGTGACTAAAAGGAATATTGTAAATTGTCAATGTTTTAAGGTGTACAGTGTGCATGTTTAAGGGTTTAACGCTGTAGTGTCTATACCATGGGAAGTTGTGACTGCAGCACACCACCAGAGGGTAGCTTGGACTGGGCAATGCTCGAACCCAAAACACAAAATGCTACTTTGGCACGTTTTTTTGGTCAAAGCGGGCCATATTTTTGGCCAATGTGGGCTGACTTGATGAGTTACTTCACTCTGCGGCTGGTCGTTTTGACCATAGTACTAAATAAATATTCTTTAAAATTCATTACTTGCATCACATTTGATCAAGAACCCCCCCCCCCGTGGCTACTACTCAAGCAGTGTCACAAAAGGAACGAATTGTCATTCTTTGGACACTTTTTTAATTGGTGCCCGAGACAATTTTACGCCCCAGCCCACCCTGCCATAGGGTGCGTGCAGAGTCACGTGTGAAATGATCACACGTGCTTCTTAATAAAAGGGGTGAGCGGTTTGCCGCCAGTTGCCCGCGGCCCATCACTCAACGACCGCGACCCATCACAGCGAAGACCCTGTGAAACCAGCAATACTGTGACAAGACCACACAGACCAAGAAGAACCCTAACCCACGACTGTATACTCAACCCGAGAAGATGGAGTCATGAGGCTCAAGCCTCGGTATCCAAAAATCACTGCTGATGGATAAAATCGATCAGCAAGAAGAAGAAGCGCCACCAGTTGCCTACCAACCCCTTACTACAGGTGCTTCATTGTGGGCCCTGTGTTCCAGCGCACACAATGGCCATGACAGGCCACCCTGCCTCCCAAGGCCTCCTCATCACAGTGGGCCTGGACTGGCCGGTCCCAAAACACCCCGCAATTGAAGCCCCAAGGGGGGACCTGGGGAGAACGCGCAGTGTTCCTCCCGGGGTGGTTTTGGGCGCTGCATAGGCCAGCGAGCTGGCCTGCGCATAGCGTGTCTCTGGGGGGGGTATATAAGGGGCAGGGAAGGTTCGAGAGCAGGTGACCGTTGAGGGCGAGTTTTTGTCCAGGTCGCCTGCTTCGATCCTTCCCTGCGTGGGGGCCTTGCTACTGTAAGGGGAGGAGGTGAGGTAGGAGAGGGGGCAGTGTTGGCGGAGGTGAGCGGGTTCCTTTAGGGAGTTACATAAAAAAAAAAAAATCTGGTTGCGTGCCTTAGGCATTTTCGTACGTGTGCGTCAGGTCTTAGGGGGAAGAGTCCTGGGAGCTTGCCGTACATAAACTTGTCGGGGGGAAATTCTCCGGGGGTCGGCTGGGCCGTCCGTGGACCTCCGGGCAGGGAGGCCCCAACTCCTCCTGTGTATCCCAAAAAATGAGTATGAGGCACACGCAAGAAGCAAGGTGCTTCTGCTGTTTATTAAACAAATGGCAGGGATGGGTCAAGGATCGTACGCGTCCGTCCTGACACACTCTCTCTTTAATCGTGGGGCTCGCAGGCCCTTTTTACCTTAGTATGACGCGCTACTTGCGTCACCTGGGAAAGTTAGCAAAAAACCTATCGCCACTCTGGATTGGTTCCTCGAGTGGTAGGGTTAGTATAGCATACGTATAGAGAACGTTGTTAGTGGTTGAGGGTCAGTCAGGTGGTATACTTGGGTTATCCCTTCAATTTGATACATGAAAATTGTTACATGAAGACCCCTGAGGATTGGCTAATGTTAATGGCGTCAGTGATAAGAGCCCCATGTTCTGATTGGTCCACTCGCGAGCCCCCCAGTCTGGGCCCATCGCTGTTCCCAGCTCGCGGTGCACCTGTCATTTGCAACAATGTATCACTATGGGTATGTGCAGACAATGTGAGGATTTATTCATATGCTGGAAGGCAGACTACTCCCACCGCCGCAGATGTCCATTGAGTCGCTTAATTGTATCTGCCTGTGTCTTAAAACGTGGGATCCAGGCGCCTCCCTCCTCCTGGGCCTGGCACCCTGTCAGGTTCGGCTTGGTCACGTGAGGAGAGACTGTGGTTGAGGCAGAATTCTGCAATTTAGTATTGCATTTTCCACTGTGTGCCTGGCTTAATTTGCAGGTGTGACCTTGGCGTCGGCTTGCGGCATGCGAGTTTGCAACATTGTGCCCTTGACTGTCTGCTCTCGCCGGGCCCGTTCTACAGGGTCAGCAACTGTACTCTTGCTCGTTCAATGTTCATGGAGGCTCTTGCTTGGGGCCTACTTGGGCCTGGTGCATAGGTGGAGACGTTTGATGCACGGCGCTTTAGGTTATGGTATCATATTGCTGTATCCCCAGTATCATGTCTTCGTTATATTTCTTATTGCAATGCATGGGTTTAGGAGAAGCGTGAGCAAGCATTTTAGATGAGTTCATTGTGCGTTTGCGTTTCTGCATTTAAAAAAAAACCTATGTGAAAATAATAAAGATGCGCGTCAGTGGGTGTGTCCATCACCTACGTCATAGCACTGAATATGTTCTTCGTGTGGATTGGTGTGGGAGTGTCCAGTGTGCATGTTTGCACGGGTGTGCTGACCGTTGGCTAGGTCGTCATGGCATCTCTAACGATGTGTTCATTTACTGTTGAATGGTTCAGTCGAGTTCATCCATGCCACAGGTGTCGGCATGGGCAGGGCAGGCTGGTGGGCACATCCATATGTTCCTGTACCAGGGTATTTGGTCGTCTGGTAGATGGGCAAACTCCTCTCGTGGCGGGTGTCTGGGCCGCGGTCCTCTAGGCCAGGGGTTTGAGGGGATTGGTGGGAGCCTTTTGTTCCATTCTCCCACTTCAGTCCCCCCTCTGGTCGACTTGTCGACCACAAACATATCCTTTTCCTTATCTCCTCTCACTCTCCATATTTTAGTTACTCCTCCCAAATGTCCATAGTGGTTGACATGGTCTTCAAATGACCAATACATATATACACAGTCCAGATGTGCAGTATACCCATTTCCCTATGTAGCTCCTTGGGTTTCTTGGGTTTTCGAGCTTCACAGATGGTGGGTCCAGGTGGTTGGTGATGATCTGTTTGCGCAGTTTTTCTCTCTCTTTTATTATTGTGCCTGTGTGCTGGCCATCATCTGCCGGCATCAAGGGGTGCATACCAACCATTTCGATCATTTCGTCTGTGGTGCATGCCTTCCGGGCCTTCCAAAATCTAATTATGATCAGTGCAGCTCCAGCCAGTATTATGCATCCAACTATAATCTTCAGTCCGTCCGACAGCCAAGATGGCATCCATGACCATAACAGTGAAAACCAGCTGTAATCCTTCTTCACTCCTTTACTTTCATCCATCATTTTGGAGTGCATCTGGGCCAGTTGTGATACTGCTTCTGTCAGTGTACCATTGTCACCATCGTTAGCAGGAATGAATGTGCAGCAGGATTGTCCTATCTTTGCGCACACTCCTCCTTCC
The DNA here is from genome assembly GCF_040938575.1 of Ambystoma mexicanum. Taxonomy (NCBI): domain Eukaryota; kingdom Metazoa; phylum Chordata; class Amphibia; order Caudata; family Ambystomatidae; genus Ambystoma; species Ambystoma mexicanum. Next base: position 985,866,549 of record NC_090941.1, read on the forward strand.
ATTGCTGTAAGGAGGTTCAGTACATATCTGTTCTGTAGTGCTACCATCCTTACTGCTCGCTGTTCCTCTTTTATTGCGTTGAATCCATTTACTGTAGAATTAATTGTCATCATTAGTTCCCATCGAGTTATCTGGAGCCATTTTGCGTTTGCGTAAGCTTGTAGTCCCGGATGTATTATTGAGGAGAAGAACATTGCTGCTCTGCTGAATAGTCTGTGTTCTGGTGGGATTGAAGTGAGTGCTGTTTCCGACCTTCCCCATAGGTAATTTCCTGTCAGAGGTTCTCCTTGTCTTTTCTTTCTATTCAGGACAGTGTTGTTGCTGTTGTTTTGGTTCTCTGGCCCCTTCTGAGGTTGTACAGATCTCTTCTTCCTCTTGTTTCCTTCATCCATTTTAGGGAAGTTCGCCACGTTCACATGTTTCTGGGGCACCACTAGTGATGGTACATTAACGTGTACCATTGTGCATATACCATTCCACAGAGGGGGCAGTGTGTGGTATGCCTTGTCTCCGCAGGCCCAGTAATGGTCCATTAATACTGCTGTTCCTGCTCCCCCCTCAGGTAACTCCATCACGCTTGCACAGTTGGTGTTGTATCCCACGTCCACTTCTCCTCTACGTTGGTAGCATACCTTAGGTGCAGACAGCGGCAGTATTGTTATTGGGTCTTCATCCTTCTCTATCCACGTTAGCATAGGTACATACTTGACCCAAGTCATCCAACATCTGTCATTGTGTTCAGCAATAGTTGTAATATTTTCTCTCGTTACCATGTTGCTGCCAACCACTCCTATGTCCCATTTGTTGTCCATGTACACCTTCCCTGTTATCGTTACCAGTGGTCTTTCCCAACATCCTTGTTTACCAGGAACTTCAGTGGCGTACCAATCACATGGTAGGTATTGTAGTGTTACTTTCTTTGTTTCTCCTTTTTCAGGGCCACTTGTCATGTATCTGAATGCTTTAGCATGCAAACTGGTCTTGTGGTAACTCAAATAAGTCTTGAAGTTGTTTTCGTATGGATATGTGTCTCGCGTTTTCCATACCAGGTGCACCACCGTCCCTTGAAATCTCCCCTTCGTTTGGAACAGTGCCAAGTATACTATACATCGTGCTGTCTTTTCATCTATTTCCGTGGCAACGAAAGTTCGAGAAGCGCTCATGGCGTATGGGATCAATGAGCAGACGTAGCAGCTGTCTTCTGTTGTCTGCTTACCTATTTGGGTCATGTGTTGGTACCACATGTTGTTCGAGACGTGTGCTGAATCTTGTATGTAGTTGTCAATACCTTTATTATCTGAGTATGTGCTGCGTTTAACTCTATTTCCCTTGTGTGGAATTTTGCTAGTACCACCTGACGTAACACCTGTTGCAGCCGTGGGTGGGGGTATATTAGGTTTGGGTACAGCCAAAATATTGATAGCATAACTTTTCTGCCATACGGAGGCAGCCAAAAACCCGGTGATCATCAAAATCCCTATCATCTTTATTACAGAGGCTAGTCTCACCGGCATTTTGCTCTTACCATGCTGCAGTCCGGCAGCTTATTCTTGCGACATTAAAGTTGCCCGCCTGAAAATTCTCAATATGCTTGTTATTAGTGTTAGTTGTTGTTTTCAAGCTCTCCCTATCAAGTAGTCGTTCAGTGCCCAGGCGAAGAGCTGTTCCCACGCCAATCTAAGTGATCTATCTCTTAGGGCAGGCAAGTGTTGGTGAAGATGGGGCATCGATTGTTCTATGGCCAAGAGAAATGCTGTGTAGTAGACACGTACCCTCCGTCTTTTCAGGTACTTTGCCCTTTTTATGTGATAGACAAATTGGTGTGATAGCTCTTCAGGGTAGTTATCGTCTGAGGGTAGCATCTACTCCTGGGCAATGAACTTTGTTAGTTATCTGTTTTCTTAGCAATACAATAATACGCAGTACCTGCATGTGCGAGAAAGGAAAAAGAGAACATTCAAGTGTTTACATGTGTATATGTGCAAGACAATGCCCTTCAGTTGGGTGATTACTGCAGTGGGTAGGGGGTCGATGGGCAGAGGGTTTGGGGCTCAACTGGCAGAAGTCTCTTTACTCTTTGATCGTGTGACCATGGGGTGGGCGGTATGGGAATTACCCCTTTCTATTTCAGTAGTTGTCTCTGGGGAACCTGGGGGGTGGCAGGGTATGGAGACACTTAGGTCGTCAGCTGTGGCAGAAGTCACTTCCTCCGTGGGTGACACTGTTGCTGTTCTTCCAATGGCCCTGTCGGTGATGCTAGGGCGGGTCTAGAGTTTACAGATCTTTACGTCGTGTAGGTGATTCCAAGCACGTTTGTCCTGCAACTTTACTGCTCTCGTAGATACCTCCTCTACCAGGTGGGGGCCAGTGAAGCGTGGGCTGTTCCACTTTCTATTGAAATTGCGGAGTAGCACGTGTTTTTCCTTTTCCACTTCTTTATCCGCGTCTTCTTGTTGATCACTCTTAGACCCGCCCTGCATGCGCTCGAGCTGTTGAGACACAAACACTACACTAGTAATCAAAGAAGACACATATTGGTACATTTCATCACCAAGAACAGTTGCAGTATTTTCATAATCTGTGAAAGCTCTTGATGCTGTCGTTAGAGGAAGGCGCATTTGACATTCGGTCACCACCTCGTGAGGAGTGAGGTGGTGGTCGGAGCCTGGTCTATTCCTCAGCTCAAATAGAGCTAGCAGAAGGCAAAACAGCCAACTCTTCTTTGTTGTTTGCTGTATCTTTGCAATTGCCTCCTTCAGTAGGCCATTCAGGCGTTCGCATATACCGTTGGCCTGCGGGTGATATGCACATGCAAATATATGCTTTATGTTCAGTAAGGATGTGATGTGCTGGAACATTTCATTAGCGAAATCCGGGCCATTATCCGACCGCAGTACCTCGCACACTCCCCACCTGGGGAAAACCTCCCTCACTAGAAATTTAGCTGCTCTAAATGCATCTGGGTGTGAGGAGGGTCCTGCCTCAATCCACCTGGAGAATGGGCATACTACTACAATCATATACCTATTTCCTTGACATACGTTGATCATGTCACCATAGTCAATATGGATGTGCAGGAAGGGTCCCTCTGGCCGGGGTATAGTACCTTTTATCACTTTCAGCATGTGACCGGCCGTGGACTGTTGACATGTGAGACAATTGCTGATAAAATTTGTCACATGGGAATTTAACTCGGGACAGAACCAATCTTCCCTAATTCGTGCTGCAATAACTTCCTTGCCTGTGTGGGCTGGGTGGTGGAGTTGGCTCAGGGCGGTGTTCAATAGTGCCAATGGCATTACCATCTTTCCAGTGTTACCCTGGCGCCATAGTGTCAGTTGGTGACATTGTACATCCTCTTTTTACCCATATTTCTTTTTCTGCCATTGGTGCAGCCGCTTGTAGCTCCATTATCTGTGTGGCTGGGAGATGGGTGTACCCCTCTTTTATCAACATCTCTTTAGCTATCCCCCTCCCTCTCCCTCTCTCTGTGCGTCTGCTGCTGCATTTCCTTTTGAGATATGATCTTCTCCATTTGTGTGTGCGGTACATTTGACCAAAGCTAAACTAGACTTGTGGGTCATTTATTACTTCAATTAGTTCAGCTAATAAGAGAGCATGTTGCACTGGGGTGCCGTCAGCTCTCCTAAACCCTCTTCTCCTCCATTTGGACAATCCTGAGTGGACTGAGTGGACAGTAGACGTGACATGTGCGCTGTCAGAATATATAGTCACTCTTTTGTCAAAGCTTTCCTTTAACGCCAAGATCAGAGCAATCAATTCTGCTGCTTGAGCAGAGTAATGTTGTGGTAATTGTACGCATTTCACCGCCACACACACCGGTTCCTCTGTCATTTTTACCACTGCTGCCCCAGTTCTCCTTATCCCATCACTTTGGTCAATTGTTGATGACCCATCAATGAACAAGAGCTCTCCTCCATCTAGTGCGTTCTCTTCAACTTTTCTAGGACATGAGTACATTTCGGTAGTCTGTGTACAATCATGTGCATAGTCTCCTTCCACAATTACCTTGCAGGATTAACTGTGCTGCATCTAACAATTGATCATTCTGGTCTAGATAAGATGATCTCGTAACCTGACGCCCTCTGCGTGGTTAGTGTAGACTTAGGCTTGTTCAATATTGCAAATAGTGCATGTTCCACAAACAGTGTGGTTGGGCACCCCATTGTGATTGATGATGCTTTCTCTACCGCAAAGGCAGCTGCGGCGAGACCTTGTTCGCAAGGGAAATGTCCTAACATCACAGGATCCAAGTGACCACTGTAAAACGCTACTGGTTTGTAACCCATGCTTGTTTTTTGAGCCAACACTGCTTTCATTACTGCTGAGTCGCAATGTGAAAATATAAAGAATTGTCGTTCATAATCTGAGGTGGCCAGTACCGGAGCAGTTGATATTGCATCTTTTAGGTCATCAAAGGCCTCTTTCATTTCCATTGTCCACCCCAAATTTTTCTCCCCTTTGTTAGCTTCTTTTAAGGCCTCAAGTAGGGGTCCTATGTATGAGCTGTAATCAAATACCCATGCTCTACAGTAGTTGCACAGTCACAGGAACTGCTGCAGTTCCCTCACTGTTTGGGGCAACAGTGTTTTTGATATGGCCTGTGCTCTTTGTGGTGCAATCTTTCTTCCGTATTGGGATATGAGCTGACCAATGTATAGTACCTGTTCCTGACAGTACTGTAACTTTTCTTTGTCTACCTTGTAACCCTTTTCAGCCAATATTGTCAGCATCTTCAATGAGTCCTCTCTGCATCTTTTTTCGCTTGTGCTGCAAATTATTATGTCATCAAAATACTGCAACACTGTGCTTTCCACTTCAATGTTACCCAAGTCCATCTGTATTACTCTGTTGAAAATTGAGGGTGACTCGCAGTACCCTTGTGGCAACCTGGTGTGTTTCCATTTTGTGTTTCTGTACGTGAAGCTTGTTAGATCTTGTGAGTCTGGATGCAGGGGTATTGAGAAAAAAGGCATTTTTGAGGTCAATCACTGTAAATCGTGATGCCTCTGCTGGAATGCCACACAATATTGTGGCCGGGTTTGCCGCTATGGGGTGTTCTGCTTCCACTATGTTGTTCAAGGGCCTGAGGTCCTGGATGAAGCGCCAAGACCCTCCTTTAGCTTTGCGCACTTGGTATACAGCTGTGTTACATGGTGATTCGGATGGTACCAATATGCCATTATTTATAAGGGCCGTTATTGTTTCATATATGCCCTCATCTGCCTCTTTTGATAGTGGGTACTGCTTCACTCTGGGGAGTATTGCACCTTTTTTCAATTTTATTCTTACTCCCCCTATACTTTTTATGCACCCCACGTCATAGGGACTAGTAGTCCATAATGATGTTGGTACCTTTGCCATATCCTCCTCAAAGAAGGGAACTGGGGTGGCTGTGGGTGCTTCATGTGCCATTGCAATTTTCTGTGCCACTTGTTTGTATGTCACTCTTAGCCATATTTCTACACTCATCATAAATACCATTTCACCTTCTTCCTTTTCTTCTGAGAAGAGCTCTTCGTCTGACACCTGGGTGAGCCTGCATCCCTCTGCTAGGGCTATCACTGCCCTCCATGCTCAAATCACCTTTCCTTCTGGTTCATTGGCTGGTGTTTCTGGTCTAAACAAATAGGCTGTTGGCCTCCTCCAGATCTTTCCTTCTATTCCTGGCATCCATGCAAATGCCATGTCCGTTCCGTACTGGAACAGTTCACCATCTACTGGCTCAGCCCTAATCACTATCTGTCCACAGTATGCTTGCATAATTTGTCGTGCAGTGAGCATGTTTATTCCTGGAGTGGAGCAAATTATGCCGTCCTCCGTAAAGGAGATCGTCATATTCAACCTGCTCATTATGTCTCTCCCCAGTATGTTTACTGGTGAGGACCTAGAATATAAAAGCGGGACGGACATGTCATAATCCCCTATTGATAAGGGTATGTTATCAGTAAAGGGAACCAACCCCCTAACCCCAGAGAATCCTTGGGTGTTCATGGCTTCACCTGACATCTTAAATTTACCTTCCCTTATGCAAGACCGGGTCGCCCCGGTGTCAACAAGGAATGATAATTTCTTGTCACCTATCGTTACCTCTATGCGTGGTTCCTCCGCACTATTAGGTGTTACCGACAGGATGGGACACACCAAGGCCGTCTGTGGGCTGTCCTATTGTGGGTATAATGACTGACCACTTCCTGTGTAGGGGTTGTGTCCCAGGACCGTCACCCTTCCCAGTTGTGTTTGCTGTAGTTGTGTATTGGTAGAGGTTATGTTATGGTCTTGAATTTGGGCAGGTTGCTGTACTTGCTGCACTTGGGGTTGTTGTGTTATCGCTACCTGTTGTTGTGTCAGTGAATATGCCTGTGGCTGTTGTTGTGTTACTAGTTGTTGCTGCACATTTCCCGGTTGCAGTGCCTGCTGTTGTTGGATGTCCTGTTGTTCCCTTGTAGGCCCTTGTTGTCCCTGTTCTCCCCATGATGGTGTGCCTGTTCTCACTCTACATGTGCGTGACATGTGCCCTACTAATCCACAAATCCAACATACCAGTGGTTCCCTGTTCTGCCATGGAAAGCTTCCTGAATTGTCCTGGTATACTGGTTGCCCGGTGGGGTAGAAATTTCTGAATCCTCCCCCTTGCTGTTGTGTGTTATAGCCGTATCCCCTCCCCCTCATCATTCCTCCCCTCCCCCTGTTGTAATTATAATATCCAGCTCCTGGCGTTGAGTATCCTCCTCCCATGTTAGTCGTGCATGGTTGGGGTGGCGGCAGCTGTTGTGTTACAATCTGTGATGATTATATTTGGGAGGGATCTTGCACAGCCACTACTTGTGTGGGGTTTTGAGTCATTGTTGCAGGTGTAGTTATTAGTGCACCTTCCATCGTGTATTTGGTAAGTTTTTTCTGTACCAATTTAGCCTCTTCCGTTTTTCTATCCTCTTCCTTTTGTTTCATCTTTTCTTGCCATGTCCTACAATGATGTACTATCGTCAGTTGTATTTCTGGCCATGCTTTTGCTTCCATCCCCACTACCTTCTTCAGTTGTTTCTGAACTGCTTCTGGGAGCCCTTGTATTAGTATATGATAGAATATTGCTGGTGTTTTGTCCCATTGTTCTCTAGTTTCCATAGGCCACTTCTCTTGAATTTCCTGGATATAATCAACAGGATCTTCGTTCTCACGCATTTTGCGTGAGGTAATTGCTCCTATGTCTGATGTGTCTGGGTACTGTACCCTCAGCGCTTGCCATAATGCATGTCTGCAGTTTGCGAATGGTGCCCCATCGTGTGATGTGTTTGTTATTGTGACCCCGGGAGAGCCTGCTCTCTTCCAGATGTCATCTGCTGCATCCCCCAATATTGATATTAGAAGGCCCTTTACATCCCCCACTGCCAGTTTCTGTCCTGCGGTGTGTTTTTCCATTTCATATATCCATTTTCCCGCACCTCCACTTAATGATGGGAGCCTGCACTTTATATTTTCCTTGTCTGCATGCTTCCAAGGGACGTATTGTGGTCTAACCCCTCCCCTCTCCAGAAGTGGCATTAAGTTGTGTACTGTTTTACCCCCTGGGTTCCACAAAATCGAGTCTGTGCACCCCTCCTCTTCTTCCGTTTCTTCTACATCGTCAATCGGGTCCATATTTCCCCTGCCCGTAACTGTTTCTCCTCCATCTCTTCCCCTTCTTTTATCATTTCCTTTATTTAATGTGGGCGTGTGTATTCGTTCTCCCTCCCTGGGTCCAGGGAGGTCTCTAAGCCTGCCTGCATAGGGTGTCAGTTCGTGGGGGAAGGGTGCGAGTTTAGGTGGGCATGTTGCACGTAATGAGCGTGAGGCAGTGGAGCATGTTGGACGGGGTGGTGAGGGTGTAGCTGCACGTGTCTGCCTTTCCGCCATTCCTTGCTCTTCCTCCTCACTTCCCTCCAGTTCTTCCTGTCTCCTGCAGATCCATGGTGATTCTCTATTGGTCCGGGTGATGTATAATTTATCTAAGCTTTCCCTTTCACTGTTTCTTCCTTCCTTCTCCATTCCCTCTCCTTCCTCACTGCAAAAGTCATTCAGGAATGGCAACCCCCAATCTGTCTTTTTCCCCCTAAACGTTACTGTTTTTAAGTCTATTGGATCTGTTCCTCCCTTTTCTTCTTTACCAATTGCTCCCCTTTGTGCTGACATTGTTGCTACCTCTGTGCCTCTGTATATATACCTCCTTACTTCACTCTCCCCTCTCCTATCTTCTCTTTCCCCTTCATTTTTCTCCGCTATTTCTCTACAAATTTCCTCTTTTCTTTTTCAATTCCTCCATTACTTCACTACTCATCTTTTCCATTATCCTTTCTTCTTCTTTCTTCCTTTCCCATCTCGCTCTTTCCCACTCTAATATACCCTCTATCATCCTCCCCTCTTCGTATTTCCTTGTCGTTTCTGATAGTAATCTCCTCTTCCATATTTCCATTTCTTTTTCTTTCTCTTCTTTCTCTCTTTTCTTGTCACGCAGTGCTGCTCTGGATACCCTTTCTGCTACTGCCTTCACCCTTTTGGCTTCTCTCTTTTGCTCCTCAGTTCGTTCCCTCATTTTTTCCAACTCATTCTTGCTTTCTTTCCTTTCCTGTGCTCTCTCTCTTTCCTCTCTCTCGAGCTGCTTGATCAGTGCATTCTGCTCATCTCTTAATTCTGCTAATCGTTCCTCCAAAATCTCTTCCTTTTGTCTTAACAGCTCTCCCCCTTTCTTTTCCCCTCTTCCCCTTTCATTTCACTCTTCCTGGTATTATCCTCGTCCATTTTCCTTACTGCCTCCTTCTCTTCTCCTGTTAATGAACCTCGTAATTTTAATAGTACCTGCGCAGCTACCCACTCATCATGCCCTATTTCCGCGACCTGCTCTTCGTCAGTCCTCCCCTCCCCTGCGGGCATCTTCGTACGAACTGATCCCGTCGTACTAGTCTGCTCCCCTCCCGTGTGGCCACCTGTAGCTGTATATGGTGGCGGGCTGTATGCCGGGTTCGAGTACCCCTCAGCCGCCCTTAATTGTACTATTTCTCGTAGTTCTGTTAAAGGATATAAGCCCCCTTCCTCCTTTCTCACTACCTTCGCTAGGGGCATATCGTCGCTCTGTTCCTTTTTTATTTCCTTTTCGTTTAGGCTGTTACTCTTTTCTCCTCCCTCTTGTCCGTTCCCCGTGTTCTGTGTGCCTTCACTCTTTTTCCCCATTCTCTCCTTCCTCCTTAATCTTCCCCTCTTCCGTTGCTTCCCCCATAATGAACATTCCGTTTGGTCTTGGTCGGGACCCTTGGAACATCCTCCATAAGTTAAACACCTCCACGTGGTGTATCAGCTTCTTCCCCTTGTATGTGTTATGCAGATGAGTTAACAGTGAATGTTGGGTATATGGATCGAAACTGCCATTAGGCGGCCATGGTGTCGTCATTTTGTTGTCCGTCCCCTGTGTCCATTCTATGCTATATTTGATCAGTTTCTCCCTATGGGGTGACAGTGTTTTACATATGTGCTGTAGCGGGGTAGTGAGGGTGTTCCCCCACCCTCCCGATCCTGTCCCGTATGACATAGTATCACTTCACTTGTTATCCTACCCCTAGTTGGTAGCGGTTATCTTGCTAACAGTGTACACTATACAATCTTAGATCTTTACCTGGCCCCGTAATTTTGGGGACTTTCGATTGTCCGCTAAGGAAAAATAGAAAAATATAGCATTTGCATTTGTATACTCTTTTCTTTCTTTTCTTCCTTTACCAAACACCTTTACAGCCCCCTGCGGCCGAGGAGCACGTAGCCCCCTGCGGCTGCGTGCCCTGTGTGACGTTCTTATACAGCCGTCCCACTTTCTTTTACCCCTCCTCCTCTTTCTTCACTTGCCGTGGCCGGCGTTCTCCGTGCGCAGCCACGTCCCCCTTTTCACCCTTCCCCGATCAACTCGTTAGCGTTTATCTCCGTCTCCACTCCCTTACCATAATTCTCTTCCCCACCACTCTCCGAAAGAAAAATGCCTTGTGTTCGAGATATCCTATGAAAGCCCTACTGGTGACGTCACCAATCTCTTCAAAAACTACTGGTAAATTCTTTACACGTTCTTAAAAGTACGAAATATCTTGCAATCTACCCCCGTTAACCGCACAGCTGTCTTCCTGTCACGCCTGGAACAAGGTAATCAACAATATAATCGGACTGCGCACGCTGCGTCGCCTCGCGTGTGATACGCCCCTCGACAGGAGGGCTTAACCAGCCAATTATCTTCCGTATTAGGCAACCAGCTAGCTACCGCCTACAGGGAAACGTCATCTATCTATCGAGTTTCCTGCTCGATAAATAGGGATCCTCATCTACACATTGATCAATAATCACCAAATCGTAGGAAGCTGCACACACACACACCCTTACACGTGGTCGCAACCTGGGCCAATCAGTGTCTACGAGCTGCCGCACGTAATGTTTTCGTGCTCTGCCCCCTCCTCTTCCGTAACGTCGCGGACTGCTCTCGCACTTGTCCAGCTACCATTCACTTCACCGTCAACACTAATTTTATCAACCTTCGCCGCGCACCTGTGTAACACCTCCCGCCTCCCGTATTCAATTCCTCCCCCCCCTCACAATTTCACATTGCTTGTTGTGCGTGGCATACTCACCAAGTTCTCTTGATGCGGGGCCGCTCGACTGCGTGCACCCCTCCAAGCGGCTCGCCACCTCCCCTCGTCTGGACCACGTCTGGACACTCGCCAACCGCGGGCGGGATACTTCTCAACCGGTTCCCGAAGGCCAATATCCGGATTGCGCTGTCTGGTCTTCTCGCAGTTCCGCGATGGTCCGGTAGTCCTCAAAAGGGGGCAGCGGCAGAGGGGGCCGCGCCGCCGGGCCTCCTCGCAACGGGAGTACTCGGAAAAATAAAATAAAAGCAGATCTTAAACAGATCTCAGCAGTGCCTCCAACTTGTCGGGGGGAAATTCTCCCGGGGTCGGCTGGGCCGTCCGCGGACCTCCGGGCAGGGAGGCCCCAACTCCTCCCGTGTATCCCAAAAAATGAGTATGAGGCACACGCAAGAAGCAAGGTGATTCTGCTGTTTATTAAACAAACGGCAGGGATGGGTCAAGGATCGTACGCGTCCGTCCTGACACTCTCTCTTTAATCGTGGGGCTCGCAGGCCCTTTTTACCTTAGTATGACGCGCTACTTGCGTCACCTGGGAAAGTTAGCAAAAAACCTATCGCCACTCTGGATTGGTGCCTCGAGTGGTAGGGTTAGTATAGCATACGTATAGAGAACGTTGTTAGTGGTTGAGGGTCAGTCAGGTGGTATACTTGGGTTGTCCCTTCAATTTGATACATGAAAATTGTTACATGAAGACCCCTGAGGATTGGCTAATGTTAATGGCGTCAGTGATAAGAGCCCCATGTTCTGATTGGTCCACTCGCGAGCCCCCCAGTCTGGGACCATCGCTGTTCCCAGCTCGCGGTGCACCTGTCATTTGCAACAATGTATCACTATGGGTATGTGCAGACAATGTGAGGATTTATTCATATGCTGGAAGGCAGACTACTCCCACCGCCGCAGATGTCCATTGAGTCACTTAATTGTATCTGCCTGTGTCTTAAAACGTGGGATCCAGGCGCCTCCCTCCTCCTGGGCCTGGCACCCTGTCAGGTTCGGCTTGGTCACGTGAGGAGAGACCGTGGTTGAGGCAGAATTCTGCACATTTAATATTGCATTTTCCACTTTGTGCCTGGCTTAATTTGCAGGTGTGACCTTGGCGTCGGCTTGCGGCATGCGAGTTTGCAACATTGTGCCTTTGACTGTCTGCTCTCGCCGGGCCCGTTCTACAGGGTCAGCAACTGTACTCTTGCTCGTTCAATGTTCATGGAGGCTCTTGCTTGTGGCCTACTTGGGCCTGGTGCATAGGTGGAGACGTTTGATGCACGGCGCATTAGGTTATAGTATCATATTGCTGTATCCCCAGTATCATGTCTTCGTTATATTTCTTATTGCAATGCATGGGTTTAGGAGAAGCGTGAGCAAGCATTTTATATGAGTTCATTGTGCGTTTGCGTTTCTGCATTTTAAAAAAAACCTATGTGAAAAATAATAAAGATGCGCGTCAGTGGGTGTGTCCGTCACCTACGTCATAGCACTGAATATGTTCTTCGTGTGGATTGGTGTGGGAGTGTCCAGTGTGCATGTTTGCACGGGTGTGCTGACCGTTGGCTAGGTCGTCATGGCATCTCTAATAATGTGTTCATTTACTGTTGAATGGTTCAGTCGAGTTCATCCATGCCGCAGGTGTCGGCATGGGCAGGGCAGGCTGGTGGGCACATCCATATGTTCCTGTACCAGGGTATTTGGTCGTCTCTAGATGGGCAAACTCCTCTCGTGGCGGGTGTCTGGGCTGCGATCCTCTAGGCCAGGGGTGTGAGGGGATTGGTAGGAGCCTTTTGTTCCATTCTCCCACTTCAAGGCAGTCCCTGTGCATACCTTTGGTGGGGGCGTTCCCATCGCAACTTGTCGGGTCTGCGCGAGTGTTTGCAGGCCCTCGGGAGGGTTCTGGGGGTCGCTGGTGCCGCTTTCTGCTGGCGGGTCTCCCTGGGGGGGGGTCCGGCGGGGAAGTATGCAATTTTGCTGGCCTCCCCCGGTCTCGGCAGCGGGGAGGGGCCTGTGTGCAGGGGCCGCGCCAGCGTGCTGTGGGTTGTAGGCCAGCATTAGCCTTCCAACCCAGGGCGCATGTATGGTGCGGGCGGTCCCCCAGCAGGAGGGGGCTGGTGTAGAGAGAGGGAGGGGGTCGGGGTGCTCGGCAGAGGCCGCTAATAGGAGTAGGGCCTTAGGGGTGTGAGGGACAGTTGTGAAGGGAATTTTTTGCAGTTGGGTGGGGGTGTTTAAAATAAAAAATAAAAATAAAAAAAGTTTCTTTTTTGCACTTAATACGGCAGTGTGCCTGAACATTAATTATTATCACTTCTCAATTTAAGGTTATTCAGTGGCCATTTAGTGGGGGTTCATATGTTCTGTCCCCTGTATCCTCATATAAGTGGGGATAGCTTGTGTTGTATTTATTTATTTATATTTTAATTATTTAATTTTAAATTTTATTTATCTAGTTTTCTCTCGTTTTTCGGGTTTGCTGAGGCCGGAAAGGGGGTTTGCTGTTTGGGGCTGTCGTGGTGCGGTTCCTTTTCTGGGGGGGGGGTGCATCCCAGGGGTCACCTATCAGGTTCAGCTCCTTATTCGGGGGGCCATTAAGGGGCGGGTAGTTGGGGCTAGAGCCGGTAGAGCCAGGGGTAGCAGGTGTTAGGGGTTTTGGCAGGAATTTTTGGTGGAGGCCAGGCTGCGGTGCTTGGGGTATTGCAGGTTTCTCTGGTCAGGGAATTGTGCCGGATTACGCTGGTAGTTTTTTCCTTTCCGTGGTCGGCTAGTGGTCTGTGTGGGTTGTTGGCGAGCAGTGTTTTATTGGGGTGGCCCACGAGTATTGAAGGGTGCCGTATGAAGATGGTGGGCCAGAAGGCTAATAAGCAAGGGCTCATTGATGCCAAGGCATTGAGGGAGGCACTGGCGATTATCAGCAGGGCAGTGTCGGAGGTCACGGGAGGGGAGGAGGGAAATGGGGGTAGACCACAGAGGAGAGCTGCAGCGGACGGAGCACTGGCAGCAGTAGTGGCCTGTAGCCCTGTGGCTAGGAGAGGTGGAGCCTGGGAGGTGGGGGGCAGGAGGTCCAGGAGGGAGACCCCTAGGAGAGCAGCGAGTAGGTCCGGGAGGAGGAGAATAGAGCAAGGAGGGTGCTGGGGGGAGAGGGTGCTGGCAGAGAAGGTGAGCGGAATGCGCATGGGGGTGAGGGCCTGGCAGAGGAAGAGAGGAGGGGAGAGAGGGTGCAGAAGGGGGTGGTGGCGCAGAGAGGCAGGGGAGGTAAGTATCTACAGAAGAGTGTGAGGGGGAGAAGGAGGGTGCGGTCACCGGAGAGCAGTGAAGAAAGGGAGAGGTGCGGAACGACCTCCCCATTTAAGAGGGCGTTGGGTGGAGGGCTTGGGACGGCCCCCACAGTTCGTCAGGAGCAGCCAAGGGAGGGTTTGAGAACGACCCCTCTACAGGATGTTGGGGTGCAGCCTAGAGGGCGCAGCATGGCCCCTAGCGAGGAGGATCAGAGGGTGGAGGTGAGGACCCCTCACCCTTGCAACAGCCCTGGTATGGCATGGGGGATGCTGATGGGGTGGAAGAGGATGCGGGGCAATGGGGCGATGAGAGTTACGGGGTGGCTAGGAAGAGGGGGAGAGGAAGTGAGGGGTTAAGATGGGATGGGGATGTGGGTTGGTATGGAGGGCGGCAGCTGAGCGGCCAGGGGAATATTGGGTTAGGTGAGTCTTCTGACATGTTTTCTTCCCACAGCAGGAGCCTAGTGAGGAGGGAGACGAGGACCGTTGGTGTGGAGACAAGGCTGCAGTCGGGTGACAGCAGGGCAGAGCGAGGTGAGCAGGGTAGGGAGTGGTCAGATGCATGGCAGAGGGGAGACACGAGGCTGGGGCCGAGTGGGGAGGGGGTGAGGGTGATAGGGGTGAGGAGAGATGTGGACATGCAGGCTGCGGGGGCTTGGCAGGGGGAGAGAAAGGTGGCGTCTGTGGAGGTCCAGACGGACGGGGTGATGGAGCCCGGGGCAACGGAGGTGCAGGCAACTAAAGATAAGGAGACCGAGGGTAAAGGGAAGGATAAGAAGCTGCCATCACTAAACCATTGGGAGCACACTTGATGGCTTATAAAAAGGATAAGAGTTGGGCCGGTGAATTTGTAGACGTTTTCAAGCTGTTACACAGAGAGGTTAGAGCCAAGGAGGGTTCGAAGGAAGAGGAGAGGGAGTTGGTATTGCGTCCAAAAGTCCAGGTGACAATAGAGAATTGGACATCAGCGTTTATCATATACGCCAGTGTTTACTGCGAGAAATTCCCAGAGAGGTGTGTAGCGCTGCTGAAATATATGGATGTTATTAGGAAGGCTTTCACGAGTTTTGGGGGTTTCGCGTGGGTGAGGTACGACGAGGAATTTAGGGCAAGATTGGCCGAGGATAGCCAGGCGGTTTGAGGGGAAATGGATATGGACCTCTGGCTGCAATGGATGGCGCCGACAAGGCCTGCGCCAACGGTGCACACTAAAAGTGGCTTACCCGTGCCTTACCATCCCTTTCTTGGTCGCCCCGCTCCTGAAGGGGTGGGGGGAGGAGGCAGGAGTCAGCAGTGTGTTGGGGTTTCAACAAAGATGGCTGCATGCGGACGGCATGTAGGTTCAGGCACGAGTACAGCAGATATGCAGGGGGGCACCCAGTTACACAGTGCTTAGAGCAGGGAGACCATGGGCGGGGCCGGGGAGCGGGACGAGGGATTGTGGGGAAAGGCTTTGACTCCAGTTAAGGTAGAGGTTCTGGAGAGGTGGCTCAGTTTTTATCCAGACAGAGAAGGGGCGAAGATCTTGGGGGATGGTTTTAGGGAGGGTTTCAGGTTAGGGTACCAAGGTCCGAGGGTGCGTAGATGGGCGGAAAACCTGAAATCAGCCAAAGAAAAGGGGGATGTGGTTAAGGAGAAGTTGCGCAAGGAAGTGGCAGCCGGGCGGATGGTTGGTCCATTTGTGGATTTACCGGGTGATTTGATTATATCCCCGCTGGGGGTGGTGCCCAAGAAAGTTCCGGGAGAATTCGGACTGATACATCATTTATCATGGCCGGAGGGTTTGTCAGTCAATGATTTCATTGCCCCGGAAGATTGTGGGGTCTCATATGCGAGTGTGGCCAGGCAGTGGAATTGAAAAGGAAGGTGGGTCGCGATGCATTTTTGGCCAAGTGTGATATCAAGGCAGCATTTAGGTTGCTGCCGGTGCACCCAGAGGATTTTCGGTTGCTGGGTATGCAATTTGAGAATGGCATCTATGTAGACAAGGCTCTACCGATGGGATGCACGGTTTCTTGCGCTTTGTTTGAACGTTTTAGTTCATTCTTGCAGTGGGTTTTTATGTATAGTTCAGGTGCGGAGGGGGTTTTACACTACCTGGACGATTTTGTGTTTATCGGCGGGGCGGATGACGAATCTGAGTGCAGGAGCATGCTTCAGACTTTTCAGGCATTGATGCAGGAGCTGGGGTTGCCTTTGGCCGAGGATAAAACGGAAGGGCCAGCAGTGGTTTTGACATTTTTGGGGATTGAGCTGGAATCCAGGACAATGACATCACGCTTGCCGCAGGACAAGGTGAGATGTTTGGTGGGTTTGCTGGAAAAGGTGGTGGGGGCGCGGAAGGTGACCTTGCTTGAGATGCAGCAGCTGGTAGGGCATTTGAATTTTGCATGCAAGGTGGTGGCCCCGGGGCGTACCTTTTGTAGGAACAAGTCGAGGGCCATGGCGGGAGCTAAATGCCCACATCATCGGGTGAGGGTCTCAGGGGCGGTGTGGGAGGATTGCAGAATCTGGCTGTGCTTCTTGGAAGGGTTTAATGGGGTGTCTATGTGGCTACAAGGGGATCCAGTAGTCTGGGAGGTGCAGATATTTTCGGATGCAGCAGGTGCGGAGGGTTTCGGAGTCTTCTGGCAAGGTAGATGGTGTGCAAAGAGGTGGCCGTTGAGGTGGCTGGAAGAGGGGAGGAGTATTGCATTCCTTGAGTTCTTTCCATTGTTGGTGGCATTGGATCTGTGGGGCAGCGAGTTGTCAAATAAGAAGGTGAATTTCAATGTGGACAATGAGAGCGTGGTCAACGTTGTCACCAGGCAGTCAGCAAAGGACCAGAGGGTGGGGAGGTTATTGAGGGAGTTTGTGTTGCGATGCCTTGAATGGAATGTGCTGTTCAGGGCTACGCACGTACCGGGTAAAGATAATGGCATCACTGATGCATTATCTCGTTTTCAATGGCAGAGATTCCGTGGATTGGCACCTGGAGCAGACCAGATCGGGCAGCGGATCGCGGAGGAGCTGTGGAAGCTAGGAAACTGAGAGCCCTGTCGCTAGTGGAGGGCTCTTTGACACCGTCGTCTAGGGCAGCATACAGGAGGGCGTGGGGAGAATTTCTAAAGAAGGGGGCTCGTAGCTGGAAGGGCTGGGAGGATGCTGAGGAGCGTAGAAGGGATGATGTGGTTAATTTTCTTTTGTGGTGTATGGATAACAGTCGGTCAAAGGCCACCATAGCGGGGAAATTGGCGGGAATAGCCTTCTACGGCAAATGGTTTTCACCTAATGGTGGGGAGTTGGCGAGCAGGATGTTAGAGGGTTGGGCGAGGGAAAAAGGTGCGGTGAAGGATAGCAGAAGGCCGATATCAGCAACCCTGTTGGTCAGATTATGCAGGGCCCTGGAAGTAGTTTGCTGGTTGGGTTGGGAGGGGGTTATGTTTCAGGCTTGCTTTACATGGTTGTTTTTTGGGGCATTCAGGGTGTCGGAGCTTGTGGGAGCGAAAGGGGGTGCGGGTGGTTTACAGTGGGAGGATGTCCAGTTTTCAGATTTGGGGGTGGATATTTGGATTGGAAGGTTGAAGACAGACCAGAAGGGGAAAGGCTGCTGGGTGTCACTGGGGTGGGGAAGTAATGAGCTGTGCCCGGTGAGATCGGGTTTGGCGCGGAAGGAGTTATCAAGGCGAAGGCGGGGTTGGTTTTTAGACATGCTGAGGGGTCAGGGATGTCGGCAGCGCAGGTGCTGGGGGTTCTGAGGAAAGTTTTAGGGGTGGTGGGAGAAAAGCCTGCGGATTTTGGTACGCATTCATTTAGGATGGGTGCGGCAACTGAGGGTAACCGTTTGGGGCTGTCTGAGGATAAGGTTAAGCGTTTGGGAAGGTGGAGGTCTAAGAAGTATAAGGGTTATATCAGGGAGCTGGGAAAAGATTCTGGTTGAGAAGGGGCAGCAGGGTCATGGTGTGGGGGGCTCTTTGTGGGGGGTGGAGATACGTAAGTGACACTGTGATTTCTTTTTCAGAGACGACGAGCAGGCCGGGGCAGATTCGGCAGATTTGGATTGTGGGGCACTCGATTGAAAGTGGGCGGGCAAAGAGGCAGAAAAGAGGGTTTTCGGCATGCAATTGGGCTGCAGCTATGAAATGAGGATTGTGAGGTGGTCGGGGCTTGGGGGGCTGAGCTGGGATCAACTGCTGCCCATGCTAGCGGGGATGAAAGAGCGTTTTGGGGCCCCGAACGGGTTAATAATGCATGCTGGGAAGAATGATCTGGTGCGGGATACGCGAGTAGCTTTGTTGAAGAAGATGAAGAGGGACCTGGCATGGCTTAGGGAAATTTGGCCTATGGTGAGTTTGGTATGGACTAAGTTGTTACCGAGGAGAGTGTGGAGGGGTGCAGTGAGTGAAGGTGTGGTAGAGCGCCCAAGGATGATAAGGTTTTGTGGCCTGGCAGCGGTGCGAGTTCTTGAGCACAAGGAGATTATATATGAGAACTTTGAGGTTTTTTGGTGAGGATGGAGTTCATTTGTCGCTTTACGGTAATAGCTACTATCTGCTGGATTTAAGGTTGTTGGTGGAGGATATGATGAAGAGTTGGAAGTGTTGAGCACCTCAGTTGTGGGGCAGAAAAGAACACCTCAGGGGAGGGTTTTTTCTGGTGACGGGGGGCATGGCCCCTTTGGATGAGGGGGGAGGCAAGCAATGGGGGGGAAAGTGCGGGTAAGGATGGGGGTGGTGCTGTTTGCACGAACGGGCTACCCCAGGGATGCAGAGAGGGGAGCAGGTCTGGAAGATGGAGGGGCATGGCCCTGGGGAGAGGGTGGCGGAAAGCGGGGACGAAGGCTGGAGAAGATGGTTAGGGGATGATAAGGACCTGGAGATAGGTAGGGAGGAAATTGGGGTTATTTATTCAAAAGTTGGGGGCTTTAAGAGTTAATTATTTATTTAATGTTTGGCGAAATGTTAAAGCGGTTAATTTAGTCTGTAAGGCCAGGGGCCAGGTTAGCGTTTATTTGTGAGCTTTGGCCTGTCACATTAAAGCGACCTTTTCCACTTTTAAGCAAGTCTGGGTTTTTGTGCAGTAAGCCCAAATGGCCTCCAGTGGAGCCTTTTGCACATCCAACCAATTTCAATTGCATATAACATGTTAATTCTGGCGTCACCTATTTGTTTGCTAATTCATGTTTTATTCATTGATCTATTTCTTTGTTCATGAGCAAGTTTATTTGAGGTTACATTCGATTTTCTTTTACAAGGGGAGCTTTGTTGTCGAGCCAATCTGTTCTGACCTTGTGCATGCTTGGTGCCAATGTGACCCGGACGCTTAATCTGAGTTGAAGCACCTATGACGCTGGCTTCCGGGGTGGATGTGACATTGTGCACTGTGTTTGCTTCTAATATACAGCCTCGTGGGTAATGGGGCTGTGAATGTATCTTTAGCCCCCGCTGATTGCTGCGTACGAGACTCTGGAACTGATTGCCCTGCACAAAAAACTGCCACAGTTACCTCAAAGCTGTTTGATATATGTGTCAGCAGGTGCGCCTGTCACGTGTGGATCTCTCGTACGTCACAGCACTGAGCCCCAGGACTCCCCACGACCCTCTCAGCCCCCTGTACCCACTGCTTAGAGGAGTTCAGTCCCTGCTGGTTTCCTTGCATAGCCCTTATCTTACACCCAGATGTACCCTGTGTATCATGCGACAATCGGGAGCGCTCTCCGATTAAAAAAAGGAAATTATTTAGTGGTAATAACGATGTGAAGTGGTTCCTTATACATTTTACAGTGTTCATTTCTAAATCCCACTCCCAAGTGAAGTTACAATACAAATCTTGCACTTGTCTTACAAAGGGCATTACCTCCACTCTTCCTAGTCACAGTACTTACCTCATGAGGCCCTGCCTCCGACAGAGGATGATCTTCTATTTCTTTTATTTTGTATAAATCCTCCCCCTAAACCACAGCATCCAGTTGAATTAGTCCTGCCTCTGGCAGGTTGGAACAGTTGCTGGGCCCCTGGTGGGGCTGTGTGGCGGGACCTCGGTTCCCTCCAGGTGCGGCATGCTCCCAGTTCCCCTGCAGGGCTTGGGTACCGGTTGAGCAGGGATTAAAGCCTCTCTCTGGCCCCCTGCCATCGGGGCCGGCGTAGAGGCGTTGCTTCCCGCGATCCTGCAGGGCCTGCGCTACTGTAAGGTGCTCTGCTCTGTTGTTGTGAGGGACCGGGGACCCATGTATGCCCTGCGGGGGCTGAGTGGGGCTTTGCAGGCCACTTCCTCTCGGCGTCCTCATGTTCCTCATCAGCTGCAAAGCTGACTGACTGATGTGCCTTCCGGAGGCTCCACCTCCGGGGGAGAGGATTTGTTAGTGTTTCTCCGGTGGATCCGGAGGGAAACACTGATGTAATGGCCCATTCCCAAGGGTATTAAATGTGTGTTCTCCCTCATTGGTGGATTTCTCCCGGTCCTGCAGTTTAAAAATAGTTGCTCAGCATGTGGAATTCCCATTTGCTGTTTATGCTCCTGCCTACACCATGGGAAAACGTTCTGCTAAACTCGGGCACCTTGCCATGTCCTCTTCCTCCTCTTCACCTGAACTTCGAAGGGGGATGAAGAAAAAATCAAGGCATTTTTCCTTATCCAGGAAGGGACTTAAAGAAGTTGCTACAGAATCATGGCCATACGCATGGGCACAAGCGCCAGCATTGGTCATCTTCATCATCCTCCTCTTCTGGCGCGAGTCCTCCTCTGCCGCTTCCTGTTCATCATCAGTTGACACAGAAGGGAAATATCTGGACAGGGAAAGGGTGAAGGCAGTTCTTGCTCGAGTTTGTGACTGCATGGGGTTTTCGGAGCCCTTGGTACCAGTGGAAGGGGCTGATCCCACTATTCGTCAGTATAAGCATACCCCGAGGATGGGGTTGCCGTTGCTTTCTGATAACCGGGCTAAGATCCTTTGTGAATGGCGTGACCGGGAGAAGATTGCCATTACCTGCTTCATGGGGGTGGATGCCCTTGCTGTGGAGTGGCCTTGGGGTCTCCTTTATGCATTCCCCCCTCCTTCTTCTTCCCTGTGTGGTTCAGCGCATCAGGGAGAGCATGTCGACTGTGTTGTTGGTTGCTCCATTCTGGCCCCGCCGGAGCTGGTTCCCCGTCCTGTTGGAACTTCAGTACCCGGATCCTTGGTTGATTCCGAAGTGGCCTTGTCCCCTGCAGGCGGGTCTTGTGTTTTTTCGGTCTGACAGATTCAATGGGCGGTATGGCTATTGCACGGTCTTGGTTGATATCCCAGGGGTTTTGGCGTCCTGTGATCGATTCTTACATTAATGCTCGTAGACCTTCTGCTCAGGTGTATGACAGACACTGGGGCCACTTCTGGGAATGGTGTGAGCGGTCCAGAATCCCAGCCTGCATTGCGTTCTGCCCGCTATTCTCCAGTTCCTCAGGAGGGTTTTGACAAGGGCACAGCGATCTCCATGCTTCGCTCCCAATGGACCTCCATTAAATTCCTCTTGGGGGACTCTGATGGTCACTTGGATGGGGAGGTCTTGGTGGTGAAGTTATTATGGGGTCTCTCTTCTTCCCGTCCTTGTACTTATTTTGTTTGTTTGTTTCTTTCTTTGTAATGCGCACCAAACCCAAGGGTACCAGGGTGCAGAATACATTAATATTTTCAGCTTAGGGTTACATGGTTACAGCAATACACAGATATAATACAGTTGAGGTTTGAATACAGCAATGGGCTATACATGCAGGTCATTGCAAAGGAAGAAGAATGCAGCTAAATAAGGTCAATTACTGTTTATAGTCTGTTAATCATTTACATTGCAGATGAATAGGGATAGTGGGCTAGTAGCTGGAGTATGTTTAGTGGTCATTTTCTTTGAACCAATTGATGATGTTATGTCTGAAGAGGGAGTAAAGTTGGTCCTCCCTCAGGAAAGGGGGTAAGGAATTCCAAAGCTGTGCAGCTTTGACTGGGAAGCTGCTGCCTGCAGCTTTCATCAGTTTGAACCTAGGTACTAGCAAACAGTTAGTATTAGCGGCTCTGGAAGGTCAGTTACAGGATTTTCTGTTAATTCTGTCTTTGAGGTAGTGAGATGCAGCATTTTTTAGGCACTTGTGAGTCAGTGAAGCAGTTTTTAGTAGGATTTTGTCGCTGGTGGCAGCCAGTTATTCAGTCGCCTTACTTCAGATATGTGCTCATTCCTGGCTCTACCCAGTGCTGCTCTGAGAGCGTTGTTTTGTAGAGTCTGGATATTTTTTACTATATATTTATTGGTGCCTAACTATAGGGCGTTAAAATAGTCCAATTTGGACAAGATTAGGCTCTAGCCAGAGTAATGCAACTGATTTTGGATAAGAATGGTTTGCCCGCTCGAATTAGTTTGCAGGTATAATCTGTGGCTGAGGCCATTGAATTTCACCTCTTTGGCGACCTTAATGGTGTTGCCATCGATGTTAAAGGAGGTGTAATTGTGACCAAGTTTATTAAGATTAGATGTAGTGCCCAAATGATGAGTTCAGTTTTGTCATCATTCAGGCATGCCATCCATGCCTGGACTGCCATCCATGCCTGGACAATGAGGTACATTTTATTTACCCAGGCCAAATCCTTATCATAATCCCCAGTGGGAGGAGCATCTGAGTATCATCCGCATAGTTAGTGTAGGTAGGTGATTCCAAGATAATCCAGATCATCAAAAAGGGTTTGTTGAATATATTGTACATTGTGGGTGATACACATGCGCCCTGAGGCACTCCGCAGGTAATGGGGATAGGGTCTGCTGCTGCTGAGGGTGAGAAGTCTCTCATATTCCTATTACTTAGGGCCTCATTACGAGGTGGGCGGAATGAGTTTAACAGCGCCGGTAATGGTGCCGGTGCCGGTAAACCCATTCCGCCCTATTACGAGGTTCCCTTGCGGGACACGCTCAGAACATCTGGTCAGACCAGACGTCCTTTGCGGGTCCTGCAAGGGGGCCAGGGAGCTAATAACGGGGCCATTATTAACAGGCCCATTATTAGCTCCCTCCCCATTCCCATTGAGCCCTGTGGTGGCTCAAATGGGAATGGGGATGTTTTTTTCCAATGAGGATTTACCGGGTCCTCCAAGGTTGGAATGACCCGGTAATTCCTCATTCAAGGAACCCGGACCTGGACCCGAGTTTGGAGGCAGCCATGGCGCTAATAGCTCGTAGAAAGGAATGGATCCAGACTATGGGCCTCATTACGAGGTTGGAGGTAAGGGGTTAACGGCACCGTTAACCCCTTACCTGTGCATTACGAGGTCCTTTAGCGGGAGCCGCTAAAGGACCAGCATGCTAATAACGGGCCCTATGGGGGCTCGAATGGGAATGGGGATGGGTTCCCTAAATGGGGAAATACCGGGTCCTCCAAGGTTGGAATGGCCCGGTAATTCCCCATTCAGGGAACCCAGACCCGGTATGCGGTAAGGGGGTAGCCATGGTGCTAGTAGCACCATGGCTACCTCCAAACCTAGTAATGAGGCCCTATGGCTTTCTGTGAGAAATGGGCTGCTGAATCAAGGTGGTTACATAGAACCTTGTGGTCCACCAAATTGAATGCTGCCGAGAGATCAAGAAGGAGTAGTGGGGCTGATTTCCTTTTGTCTATTAGCTCGTCGATTTGGGCCTTGAGGTCAATCAGCGCTGTCTCCGTGCTATGTTGGGGCCTGAATCCAGATTGTCGAGATCCTAATAACTGGTTATGCTCCAAGTAGTCCTGTATTTGGAGGTAAGCGACCCTATCTAAAATGTTTAATAGAAATGGCACTGTTCATATAGGCCTGTGGTTTGTGGGTAGAGACGGATCTAATGATTGTTTTTTGAGGAGCGGAAGTACCCAGGACTCCTTTAGATTACTTAGGATGGTGCCGGAGGTGAATGAGGCATTGATTAACTTCGATTAGAAGGGAGCCAGATCTCTAGCCGCGTCTTTAATAATTTGGGCTGGGCAACAATCGCCCTGGCCGTTGGATGGCTTGAGAGAGAGAATGATTTTTTCGACCTCAAGAATTGATACTTTGGCAAAATTGAATCGATGTTCTGGTTTGGATGGAGGCGAATTGGTGCTAGACTGTGTGGTAGTATTAGGTATGTTTAGTTTTTTGTTGGCAATTTTACTTCCCCCTTGGGATCTGCCTCTTGTCATTCGGTTCCTTCAGGGGCCACCTTTTGAACCCCTTTCTGTAATTGGCATCAAGCACCTTACACTAACGGTTGCTTTCCTTATCGCTATCACGTCTGCCCGTAGGCTGGGGGAGATTGGGGCTCTTTTGTGTCATCCCCCTTTCCTGAGGGTTCTACTGGACTCTCTGATTTTGCAGTGTGATCCGAAGTTCCTGCCTAAAGTTGTGTCTCGGTTTCACACCTCTCAGGATCTGGTTCTCCCTGCATTTTTTCAGGATCCACAAATGCTGGAAGAGGTGGCTTGGCATGCCATTGATGTACAGCGGGTAGTTTTGGAGTATTTGGCTCGGACTGCCCCTTGCTTACCTTTGGCCCTGCTGGTGCGGGACGGAAGGGCTCTGTGGTTTCCATTAGCCGGTGGATCCGTGTTGTTGTCTCCATGGCCTATGTGGCTTCTGGCCTTCCTGTACCTGCCAACGTTCAGAGTCGCTCTACCAGGGGTTTGGCTGCTTCCTGGGCGGATGCTAGGGGGGGGGTTTCTCTACAGGAGATTGGTAGGGCGGACACCTGGGCGGATCAGAGCACTTTCATCAAGCACTTGCGGTTGAATGTCTCCCACTCTGGGGATGGTTCCTTCGGGGTTGGGGTTTTGTGTGTTGGGATGTGAGTTTGGAGTTATTAAAGGTGTGCGTTTTTGTTCTGCACTTTCAGGCTCTGTGACTCATTGGGACCTCTCCCTGTTACTGCCATGATATGCCTCATTAGGTAAGTACTGGGAGGAGGCAGAGTGGACGTGGGGGCGAGGCAGAGTGGACGTGGAGGTAATGCTCTGATTACTTACTAGTAATCGTCATTACTCCTTGTCCCACTCTTCCTTGTCACAGTACTAACGAGCCTTCTCTCCCTCCCTGCGGGGAAGGTCCCATGCTCTAGCGTGGATATGTTAAACTGGATGCCATGGTTTAGGGAAATAGAAGAAGGTCCTGTGTCGGAGGCAGGGGCCTCGTGAGGTAAGTTCTGTGATGAGGAAGAGTGATGAGGAAGAGTAGGTTCAGGAGTAATGAAGATTACCGATACGTAATCAGAGCATTATCAAAACATAGAATAATCGCATGCATTTTTTTGTGATGTAAGTTTATCATTCCAAGATGGACAGTTTGATACATTCCTAGTTAACTCCTCGAAATACTCCTTTGAGAAATAGGAAAGAGACAAACGGCAACAATGAGAGTTCAATGTTGCTTTGCACAAAACCAAAGAGTATTTTGGAGACATACTAATGATCATAGATCTTCATATTGGACAAAAGTATCTGTGTTTAAAGGGTTGTAGGCTTCAATCACTAAAACACATAATGTACACTGAGCCAGGCGTTCATTTTATTTTTCACAACTCTGACCCTAAAATGAAAATGGTTAGAACCATGAAACATGTGTAATCATTTAGACAGCCTAATGTTTTGGATGTCAAGATAAAATTGCTGCAACATAGATCACTGTATTTAGCTTCTAGGGCTGCCATGCGTCGTGTTTCAGGAGCTTCTTAGAAGATTAGGGGATGGGTCTTAGCGTGAAGATGCCCCCTCCCGAATGTACAGACATTCGTAGAGAATTCTATTCTGCCATCTTCTGTCTATCCTGAAAATAGTGACACTTCTTTTTCATCTCCTCCCTTTTGAACATTGTAAGGCTCTCTGAGACCCCCTGAGTAGGGCGAGTAATGGACAAAACCTCCAATAAATAAATAGAAATATATACGATGGGCCTTTATCCCCCACCTAATGTGTGTCAAAGGCAGACCAAGGTATGGGCAGAAGCTCAGATTAAGGTGCCCTGGTTCCCTATTGGTGCAGGAGGTGGACCCGTGACTGCCCACCCGAGGCTCATCCCATCATCCGCCTTGGAGAGCCCTGCAGCAGGTGTGAGAGCTAAGCCCCTTGTTTATCTCGCGCTAAGGGAACGAAAGGCAGGCGGGAAAAGCCCACTGAGTGACAGTGATGTGACATCAATGAAGACCAGTGAACTGTGTGGTGGTGTTAAAAATCGTACCGGTGCATGCATGTGTAATATATTTCAAGCGAGGTGCTGCTACACATAGGACCGGTTGTATGCCTCAGTGGGTTGAGCGCCTGCAGCAGAAGTCTCTACAACATCTGCTGGTCCTGGATTCAAATCACAGCATCGCGTTACAGGAGACTGCCTAGATTATCAATGGTAATCCCCATTACTTCAGTTTCATCCCTCATTCCATTACTCACTCATGTGGTATTGCTCCCCTCATGATAGAACCTTTAACGTTACTTTCAGGACCCCTCTTCGGACCCTGTGTCCATCGAGGTCCCATAAGAGGGGGGGAATACGCATGTTCTTCACTTGCCATATTCCTGAAACTAGGGCGTGCCAAAGCCCACCTCGGAAGGCCGGCTGGGGCATGAGTAAGATGACAATGGCCTCATTACCATTGCCAGCACTTGTCTGCTGGTAATACTGGCAGATTACAAGTGCTGATATACACGGTACATCCCCATTCCATGGAGCCCTATAGGACTCGCTCCATGGAGGGATTTTGCCATAATACAGGCAGTTTTCTGCCGGTATGGGTCCCATTTATCTCCAGCACTTCCGGCAAAGTTGTAGTTGCTTGTCTGGTAAAAGTGGCAGTAAATATTATTACCAGCACTGTTACAGTGTACCGGCAAACTCGTAATGAGGCCCATAATGATTGGTAGCTAAAGTTACGGTGATTACCATGAATGATCTAGCATTATTCCCAAAACCTCTCCCTCATCACCTTCCTCACTTATGGGGATATATATAATACAGACGCTTAAACCAACCCTCCAAGAAACAACTGAACCAAAAATTCACTGCAACACCCATTATTAGCGTGAAGACACATGGGGCCTCATTACGAGTTTGGCGGCAGCCATGGAGCTCTGAGCTCCATGGCTGCCGCCAAACCGGGCTCCTTTACCAGGTTCCCTGAATGGGGAATATCTGGGCCATTCCGAGTTCGGAGGGGCCGGTAATTCCTCCCTCAGGGAACCCGGGCCCTGACCTTCCCCATTCCCATTTGAGCCCCCATAGGGCTCAATGGGAATGGGAGAGGGAGCTAACAACGGGCCGATTACGAACGACCAGTTGTTAGCTCCCTCTTCCCCTCGCAGGACCTCATAATTTCGCGGAACGGGTTTAACAGGTCCGCCTCCATTAGCCGAGCCCGTTAACCCATTCCACGAAGGTCGTAATGAGGCCCATGGTTTCCTGATTCACAAACTCACACTGCCTGAAATTGCCAAACCCACTGCCTGAACTACAGAGCCCAGGATCCGACACTATGGTGCCAGATAAATGTTGACGGGCAGGCCCAAATAGCTGATGTACAAATAACACTCATCGGGAACCCCAAATCTAATACTCAGGAAGCCACAATAAAACTTGTGGGGTGGAGCTTCCCTGAATGATAAGAGGAAGGGGCCTTCCCTCGTCCTCATAGCCCTTCATGATCATCACCACCCTTATTTACATCCTTTCCTTTTACCACCAAAGGCAATAAAAAGGTTATCCTGTAAACAAAAGGGGTCCATCCAGGGCAGATGAAGTAGTATTTACCATCGCACATTCAAAAGACTTAACCTCTTTTCCACATAAAACCCAGAGACAGAGCCGGGAGAACGACGCCCTGAGCCAAATGAAAGTCAGATTTCTATTTTTACAGAGAAAACTCTGAGCCTGGACTCAAAATGAGGGTGTCTGGAAGGACCTACACATACAGTTGTCTACTCCAAAGTGCCCCTAGTTCATCTTGCTTCCTCATCAAGGTGGTGGCTACCAAAAATAAAGTCTTGTAAAACAGCTCTTCCAGCTGTGCAGACTCCAGAGGTTCAAACAGAGGCATACATAAGAATGCTAAGACTGGGGCCAATCTTCCTTTTCGTGGGGGTAAGCAGAAAGAACCTCTTGAACAGACTATGGACAAGATCGTCCAGGATTTCCATCCTGCCCCATAGAACCGTAAAAGCCTTGAAGACCAATCACTGTACCTTCAAGGAAGCTACCACCAACCCTTTGCCAGACCCTTCTAAAAGGAAATCTAGAATCCTCAGGGTGAAACAATGAATGAGGTGGAAGGAGCTAGCCGCGCACTTGGAGTGAAAGGAGCAGGCCTGGCTGGTGAAAGGTCACCTGGCATTCTGGACCACCCTTGGCTGTCTCAGACAGCGCCCTATGTTCCCAAGCTCCTGCTTCTCAATTTCCAGCCTGACAGTCCTAGACAAGATAAGGTCATACTCAATAATTCCGGGAACCTGTTGTGGGAAGACTCACTGCTAGCTCCAGCAGGAACAGGAACCATGTCGTCCTCCGCCACTGTGAAACTACAAGGATCAGTTCTGACCATTCGTCCTAGACGTTTGGAATACAAAAGGAACTTGGCCCAGGTCCGTTCAAAGTATCGAAACCTCAGGCTTGATGGTCCAGGATCCTGCAGTAAAATCACCTCGGGTGAGTGTTGTGCCTGGATACAAACCGGTCTATGACAGTTATCGTAAAATCTTGGCAAATCCTCATGAATGAGCTGCTTGACGGGCACATATCCTGGGACAATGGAAACCACCTGCTCAGCCGGTCCACTCCCGCCCCTGCATGTGATATGCTGGTAGCACCCATAGATAGCTGTTCGCTCATGCAAATATCTGTTCTGGTATGTGGCACAAATACTGAACCTGTGTTCCCCCTGACTGTTTATATCAGCCTTTTCCACTGTGTCGGCTATCCTGACCAGGCGTGCCTGAACATCCAGGGGGAAGTGGGGAAACTCCAATTAGAGAACCGTAAGCTCTCCTGATCCAAAACCCGCACTGGGGTTATATGATGATCCAATTTTGCCATCCCCCATCCCAGTCAGTGGGATCCATGGTCACAATTTCCTGGAATTCTGGACTCATTCCAAATCCAGATTCCTGCAGACCAGCCACCACTAAAGCTCCAACTCTCACTTCATCCATAACCGCAATAAGCCTGTTATAGGTTTTCGAGATCGAGATCGGATTCCAGTACTTCAGTAAATGATTGGCCAGGAAATTTAAACAAAAACTTACCTTGGGCCCTAGAAAGATGGTTGCTACCATGTAGCCTTGTCTCATGAGCCAGTTCCTCGCCACGTTTCATAACTGAGATCAACTGAGCACTGGGCTTTCCGCCCTCTTCTGCAGGAGCATCACCCACCCCTGCGTCCATAGCCAGTATACCCAATGAAGTAAAGCCTCTGGACCGGATCCTGTTGTGTGACTTTGAGACATTGATCAAAGGCACCAGCTAAGATCACTTTGCATGCTCTGCCTTCCTGCAATCCCTCATGATGATAGCAGGATCAATCTGGCATACAAATAGGGATATATTCGGATCTCGTCATTGTGCGGGAGGTACATGATCGGGGCTACCAGTTTGGTGAATATCCTATGTGCGCTCTTCAAATCGAACAGCACTGTGTACTGCAGGTGCATCTGCCATACAGCGAACCTGAGAAACCTCCGGTGATGGTGAACTATCGGCACATAGCAGTATGCATCCTAAAGATCTAAAGCAGTCGTGAACAGACCCTGTTGGGGAAGAAGAAAGATGTTCTGGAATGTTTCCATCATGAAGTGAATGTACAGCGTCCAACGATTCAACTTCTTCAAATCCAGGGCCAACCTGAACCTTCCTGAGCACTTTAGGACTAGAACTTCCTGGAGAACAGAAGTCCTCCCTGATTTCCTTCCCTGGCATCAGAGGAGTCGCAGGAGTTCCTGTATCATGGGCCTGAGAGCCTTTGCCTGATCCCCCTGGATATTAGGCAACACTGCACCAGTTAGAAGAGGCACATTTGTAAAACTATTATGGCATAACCCTGTGAGTCCATCTCCAATGCCCAGGAGGTTGCCCACAAGTCTTTCCCAGTTCTCCTGAAAGGCCTCTTAATCGTCAACTCACTGTGATGCTGCTCCTGGTTGTCAATGGGAAGAAAGAGGTACACAGTGGCGAGGGGGGGAGAAGAGTAATTCTTAAAGTAAAGGCAAATGGTTCTGTCGTGCGGTAAGAGATGCCTCATAAGTGAGGGAGGTGGCAAATGAGGAAAGCTCGGGGTTATGCATGAATATCGGAGAAATGTCTACATCTGTTCCTTTTTCTTGTAAGAAGGTAGCTACATTTGTGGCTTGGTTTATATAAGCCTGAAGTGCTAAATCCCTGTGCTTGTATTTCACAGGCTAAGCAGAAACACACACATCCCCTCATATTAAATGACAAGTCAAGCACAGTTATATTGAAGGGAATGTTCATGGCCATCTATTTCCTTTATTTCATGATTTATGCATTTTCACAAACTCTCTAGTGCTGTAAGGGATCAACTCGGACACAGTGGCATGTTTAGTTTGGATTATAAACCTTTATTAAGCACAAGATAATAGGAAGGGGTGAGAGAAACCCTATCTGTCCCTAATCCTAAAAGGGGTATTCCCTGCCTCAACAAAACTAAGAAATGTCTGTGTCAGGATGTAAATTCAAAGAGCGTCCATTGTCCTGTGTCCAAAATCCTAAACTGTCCCTTACACGCTAAACTCTGAATAATGTGTACCATGGGATCTCTATAAGCTGTGTAGTTGTAGCTTTCTCTCAAAGGTCTCAACAAAACAAAGGTTCTAAGGTGCAGAAAACAAAATAGATTAAGTTCCACAAGAAAATGGGTCTTCCTTTCCCCTAGATTTCTTCTGGTGGTTTGAATGTCACTTTATCACAGTGCAAAGGTTGGGGGAAAGACTCGTCCCATGATTCTTCCTTAAACACAGTTATTTTGTTTGCTCAACTTTTCACACTGTTCATATTTCTACCTCTGGTATTTCCTCTTCCAGGGTATTTGTGATTTGCTCTTTGGTACTTAAAAGGGGTATGTATCTTCCCTTTTGAATCTGCAATTTCAAGTTTGTCTTCTCACTACTTGCTTACTCCCCCCTGCCAGGTTCGCACTTTACTTCTCACTCCTCGTTTACTTCCTTTCCAGGATACCACTTCTCAATCCGGATTTACTCTCCTGCCAGGGTATCGCACTACTTCTCACTCCTGGTTTACTCTCCTGCCAGGATATTACTTTTGCTTCAAAAGGTTCAAGTTTGCTTCTCTTGCTATTGAGTATCTTTATCTTGCTCTCTTGGCTCTGAGTCCAAGACTCCCTGTTTGCCTGGTTCACCAACCTGCCAGGGCCTTTCTGTTCTCCAATTACTTTCCTTTTCATCCACAATATAATGTCTTTCCAATACTTGTTCAACAACCCTTTTTTATATTGCTTTCCTTTTTATCAACCCTCTGTATACACTGTCCGTATAGGTATAAACTCAGTTTCCAAGCGTTGGGTCAATGATCCTCTGTTAAAACTTTTTGAAATAGTTTCTCCAATTGCTCTTTCTTGCACCCTTCTGGCAACGGGGTGAGCGTAAACAAAACCCATGATCAACCAGGTAATCTTTCAGTTGGTGCTGTGCTCGACACTACAAAGCGAAGGTCAGATAAACTTTAAATGGCTCCAACGGCGCTGTGCTTGTGCGTCTAGAATACAGTACCTGCTTTGGTTTGAAGGGATCCCCACACAGCCCATGTGCAGGGAGACCCTTCAATTAATTATTTTCTCTTTACACACAAGGGTTAAATGCTGCTCCCCGGCCCCCTCTGATCTATCCCCGGCCCTGAGGATTCTGATCTGATTCTGATTCTGGTCTGATTAATGAATCGATGATTCATGAACCATGATTTTGATTTACATGCCACCGGTTTCCACCCAGTACCCTAGAATCTCCGGCATCTCCCACATTACTAAAGCTACAAACATCTGCCAGTGCTCCTCTCCAAATCAACATATAACCCCTTCAGGGATTTATTTTCAAATAAGAGGAATAGACATTTAATATGCAAATATATTGTCACATGTACAATGTGCATAGTGCATATACAAAACAGTTGTACATGTTTTACAAAGATCACAACACAAGTACATATACAAGAAACACAAAGTCCTGGGTGTCAACGAAATAACATAACTGCCTCTTCACAGATCAAATTGCAAACTTTCCAAGTGACTTACAAGTCCATATTTGTAATAATGCCTGCTGCGGATGATCACTTCTATGTGTGATTCTTTCATATCCTAGATGGTTCTAATTCTATATGCAGTGAGGAATCTACCCCAGCAATTGTATCAAATGCCAACATTCTTCATTCCTTTGTGGCATTAATGGAACTTCTTCAACAGGCAGGTGGAAAAAGGATCACCAAGGAACTGTGTAGAGACTTTCTCATGCTCACTCAATTTCATGCAACAAGGATCAGTCCTATAATTTAACATTTGAATGGCTCATGGAGACACCTCCGTATATCAATTATTGAGTAATCTCCAAAAAGTGTGCTCCCTTCCCCAGGGATCCACAGGGATCTTATTCATGTTGCCTTCTGGGGGGTTCATGTGTTAATATTTCTAAATGTTAAGTCGTGTTGTTCCTCTAAGGGGTTTTAGTTACAGTACCGCTACATTTCCAAAAACCTGCTCTAAGGAAGGAAGAATGGAAAACTGTGAAGAACGGGAAATGGGAATCTCACACTGGACCCCTGGTGAATCGTATTTTAATGTCATAACTGCTCGCCCCAGTGGAACAACCGATACAGCTGGGGCCTCATGTGCAGTTTTCCACAGCTGTGCACACTGTACTGAGTCAGGGTCTCCATCTGCTAGTGGAGGAATGGATAAGGGTTTGTCTGCCACAGCATGGCAGGGACCTACTGGAGCAGGTGGATGCCTCTTCTCTGGTCCCCGCCCCCTCACCAGCATCTTCTTGGAGGAGCAGACGAAGCGCTACAATTGGGAACCCATGTACGACTTTATACGGCATGTTCATACCGTGTTGATTGTATGAAAGACAATATGCACTCAGCCATTCAGTAGATACCCTCACATTGAGACAGTGGAAGAAAGTTACCAAGAAAGATGCCCACTGCCAAAGTGCCAAAATGCGGCTATGGGAATTATGGATGAACGCTAAGTAAAAGTCTGATGACAACAGAATTATGTCATAAAGAAGATACATAAACCTATGTTAAAACAATATGAGAATACTAGAGACTGATGATTTAACTGAAGCAAAAAGAGAAACATGTACATAAAAATGAAGTAATCATGCAAATAAGTAATTTGCTGACCAATAACTGTAAATACAATGTAACGCAAGGTAGAAGAAGCATATAGAAGCTTGCTAGAAAGAGGCATATGAACAACGTTTAGGACTGCCATTGGACGAAAATGAACGTTGGCCCGTGTTAAAGAATAAACCCAGCTACCTCAAAATATGAGCCTAGGATTGAAAATTGAAGAATTCATGAAGAAGCTGTTTTTGTCTGCAGAATAAGGGGGTACGTTGGCCTGAAGATCAAGGAGGCTATTTCGAGAGATGGGTGCAAGGCATAAAGGGAGTCGAATGAACAGACCACATGGGGAAGGCATATTTCTGCTAAAATTAGGAGAGAACAGGACATTTGCATGTGCCAAGTGCTGGATAAATACGAAGGCAAAAGCCTATGTGAGGTGGAGTGAGCATGTCTCTAAAGTCCAGAAAGGGTAATGACACCCTATTTTAATAAAATATAATAGCAGTAATTGAGAGGCTGAAATTGACAAAATTGTGGTCCCCAGACACATGATGAAAAATTCAAAACAAAGACTATTAATTAGAGTTTGAGTTAAGTTATTGGTGTGCTCACACTCCCTCAAATGGCTCAGAACAGTGATCAAACTACGAGGTCAACTACAAACAATTGACTTTGGCTAAGGATCAGGTGGATGAAATGCAATACAGTAATTGGGAAAACAAAGAACAAGTTGATGCAGCTTGAACACCTAGGTTTCACGTGCTGCTAGACGAGCCGAAAGTTCAAGTTTTGATAGGGTTGCCAACCAATCAAAAAGGGTGCCCCACACTTTCGTACACAATTAGCATGCTGCCATATTCTCTGCTGTAATCAGTATGTGACGTACCTCGATGTAGCTCAGGGCGTGTCCTACAGACAAGGGGCAGCCAATGAGATATTAACCCGGATATAATTCTTTTTGTAGATATGTTCCCCTAATCCAATCCCTCCCGACGATACAGTTTATGAAATGCCATGTAGTATGTCGTCATAAATGACGTTTGTGAAAGTATATAAACTCTGAACAAACAAAATTATGTGTGAACATTGAGCACCTATTTTGCTGGCTGTCATAGAACCCTGCTTTCTTTCATTGAGATTAAATCAGTACTTTACCATCTCCCTCTGGTCTGCCTGGTAATTTTGTCTGAGATTATTACTGATAATTCCATCTAGCACATAGAAGATGCTTCAACGCTATCAGGGAATTGCTGCTGTATGATCATTGGCCCATTGGGCGATGCCTCTTCTGTTTCTGCCGGTACTAACTCAACCTCATACCTGACTTGGAGCAGGCGATTGCTCCTTGGCCATCCTTCCTCTTGCAGTAGGTAGACAGGGAGCCCTCATAACTGAAGCTCTGTGATGAACAGTTGTGACTCCCACTTAGCACACAGCTTCTTCTGACCTCTCTTTCCCAGTCTGTGGATCAATACACCATCGCCAGGATGAAGCGCATGGAACTTGAACTTTATGTCATAGTAGCCTTTGTTACCTTCCACAGTCTTCTCCGCAACAGCCTGAGTGACCTTGTGGGTTTGCAGTAGTTAACGTTTGAGATATTTCACATTGCTAGCATAGTTCCTGCTGTCTGTTGCATCTGAAGTAACTCCAAAACAAAGGTCCACAGGCAGCCAGGCATGCCTTCCAAACATCAGGTAATGTGGGGTAAACCCAGTTCCTCGTTCTTCATAGATATTTAAGCATGGGTCAGGGTAGTGTGCTGAATCCCGCGGAGTTATCTCTAAACCCCCACCATAAAATCTCCTCCTAGGTGGCCATGTGAAAGCAGTTATTACAAACGAGAATAGAGGCTTCCAGGTAACATCCACTTTTATTAAATGGATCACAGTACATAATCAAGTACTACATAAACGTAACATAACATTCCCCAGCCGCAAGAATTCCAGGTTGGTCGTAGAACTTGGCTGGGTCATCTAGGACTTAAAGGGATACAGTTGCACAACATAGATGGGTGTAACTATTTACGTGGCAGTCTTCCTTCTGCACCTAATCAATGTATTATTTATATATGTAACAGTAGTTGCTGCCTGATCCGAACACTACGGGTGGTACTATGAGGAGGATCAGATGGGAGATGTCTGTAAAGTGGAAGTGGTGACTTCTTTGGGAAAGACACAGTATTTATCTTCTTGTGAGGATGAGAATCCAGTAATCCCCAAATATCTAATGGCATGCTGTCATTGTAAACATCCCTTTCGTGAGGGAAACTGAAAGAACCTTCTGTGCATAGTTACCAAGGCAGAATAAGTTATATACTTTATGAGTTCATGAATTAGATTTGGTATCTTCCAATGGGCATGATTCTGTTTTGAGTAGAAATCATAGCCCTAATGATAAGTCACACCTCCCTCGTTTAACATCTCCTAACTTAAATAACATTCAGTTCAACAATCAAACAGAAATAAATAGACTGAAAAGACTTCAATCCACTATGGACCTCAAGATCCCTACTGCGTGCGGTACTGGGACGAGGAAGAGGGATCAGGAGTTACTGAGGATCAAAAATGCCACTGAAGAGAATGTGTGGTATAGTTTAGAGGCAAGGCAACTGAGCGGGACATTTAATTATGAAAGTAGACCACAGCTGTGGAGAGGTGGAAGAGGAAGGGAAGGAGCAGCAGAAGCAGCGCAGGAAGACACCAAAGTGGTTGAAGCTGCAAGTAAAACAAGCACTCTCCCAAGATGCGGCGTGGGGTCTGATTGTGTGCAAAGCAGCAGGTGTGCAGAGGGGCGAGCAATTGGATGTAGCAGTGGCTGTGAAGAAAACGGGAGATCGGGAGAACCCTGGTTGCTGGGAGTGGAGCAGCAGAGGCTCCCAGAGAGAGAGACCAAGACTGAAAGAGACCTGGAGAGGTCCCTGAGATGCCGAGAAGGAGAGCAGCTAGGCTGTGCAGCACTGTTGGACAACGCCGAAGCTGACAACAGTAACCGGTGAAACTCAGATGAGATATAGGGAACCAGGGCACTTCGTAGCAGCATCGGCTACCACAATTAAGCTAAGGGGAGCTAGTGAGCAAAGTGAAAGGAGGGGGAGGTGAAGAGAATTAAACATGTGCCTGAGTAAACCCCTGGATTGGCCAAATATAAAAGGGCACAATTCCCCAGTTCTGAGACGTCAAATTGGCGAAACCTGTAACCCACATTGCCAACAGCCAAGAAACCATAAAGAAGAAGTGAGAAGTCAAAAAGGGTGCAATTGTCCATTTATGAGATATCTTCTTGGGAAAACTTGTAACCCATATTACCACAAAGAAGAGATCAATTGTAGCAGTAGGAGTTTTATTCCTGGCAGGAAGTAAACCAGAAAAGGGACCATTTGTAGTTAGTCGTGGCAGACAAGTACACCCGGAAGGAAACAGTTGCTTTGAAGAAACTTCATTGTGGTTAAAAGGTGTTGTAGAAAGACATTGGTAACGTTATTATGCTGACAAACTGTAGCATCAACAAATGTAGTTGCTGTGCTATCCTGACCAAAGTATTCCATTGAAAGAATAAGTTGTGATAAAAGACAATGGGGCTGATTCATGGAATTTGTGCGCCGAAAAACTGGGATTTGTGCGCCATTTGCCCGCAAATCCCCATTTGTTAAACAGGGATTTATGGGCAGAATGGCGCACAAATCCCTGTTTTTTGGCGCACAAATTCCGTGAATCAGCCCCATTGTGTGGAGGAAAACAATTGCCTTGGTTTATGAACTAGTGTTTTGTGCAAGAGACATTTACTTTACCTAGTGGAAGCTCGCAGTGGATGGAAAAGACCTTTTGTTGAATATTGACCTGAATATAACTTTGTTGAATCTGAACTTTTCCAAAGGTATTCTTGAATTGATCCTGGGGAAGGGCCATCAACCCTGGTCACGAGGAGTACTTTCTAAACTTTATAGGTTTGAATGTTTGCAATTTTGTGTTGAACTGAAGGCAGTCAAATATCCTTTGTACACTTTTATTATATGTATTAGTGTGAGGGTCAGATGCTTTTTGGACACTCATCATCTCTCTTTAATTTCAGTCTGCTAGGTAGGGAAATTCTTTTTTTTATTTTTTTTTTATTTAATTGTCTTTTAATCATTAAGATTTTTACAATTGAAGAAGTAGTTAGATTTCATAAAAGAAGAAAAGAAAACAGAAGTTTGAAGATCAAATGAACACTAATGGCCACCACTCAGTAGATCGTTTAACCATTTACTCAGGCACCAGTTCCTTTTGTGACGGGACGTTTTTTAAGAACATCTTGTAGGATGTTGTATGTTGCCAACATCCAGGTGTTTTTTTTCACCCGTCATCAGTCTTGACCAGCACAGGTCTTCATCCTGCAGCGCGAAGTCTTAGAATAAACGCTTCAAGTAAAGCGATCTTGGCTTGAGGGTGCCAGGACAACTCAAGAGTAAGTGGCGGATGGACTCTTTCATTGCAGCAGAGCCACAAAGTCTGCACCCGACTGTGGTAGCCAGCCCCCGTATTGAGAGAATTTCATTTGTAGATAATAGATTCAATCTTGCTCTCAAAAACAAGTTTCAGGCTTTTTTTGATGGAGATAATTTGATAAATGGTTGTATCTCATTTTATTTTTTGTGGTTCCAAGGCAGGTGAGTCGTCAATCCGATGCTTTCTCGCCAGTCTTGATCCAATCAAGCTCTTTGAATTTTTTTCAAAACTTTCACTGGGTTATTCATAAGGGTCTCCTCATCCAGGGCTACCTCGTGAAGAATTTCTTGATTTCTCTGGGCCCATCTAGTAAGCATCTTGCAACCAGCGTTTTTTATTTCTTGTATGATCAAGTTGTAGACAGAGGGTTTTTCCGCACGCAGACATTTGCGGTAGAGCATCAAAGAGTTGCAACTCACTGAGGCTGACAAGGAGAGTAAACTGAGTTCCTTTCTAATGCCATCAGGACACAGGTAGGAAGACCCAGAATTTTTCTCCAAAAACGTGCCTCCAGGGTGATCCAAAAAACTGATGGAATATTTGGCATCGCCTCGGCTCTGTAAATTAGTGTGGGAACGACTTTCGCCTTATAGAAGTTGATAACCGGAATCAGCGAGAAGCAGCCAAATTTCCTGTCTATTGCATGCCCTTGCGCAGTCAGTTTCCTTGTTTTGGCCTTCAGAAATTTCTGCATTCCTGTTTCGTTTTTTGTGTTGTCCAACATCACCCATAATTAGTTAAATTCGGCCACTTTCTCAATCACTTTCCCCTCTAGGCCTAAGTTTGTTTTTTCCTTGGTGTTTACTCCTTTTGATACAATCATCAGCTTAGTTTTAGCTTCGTTAATCTCCAAGTTGTTTTTGATCATCTAAGCCTGGAGATTACTGAGTTGTAGTTGGAGTCCTATCGGCGTAAAGTCGAGGAGGGTCACGTCGTCAGCGTAAAGGAGACTGTTTATTTCAGTTTTGCCAATCTTCAGGGGGAAACTTCGAAAGACAGTTACCGGCTCCTTGAAGTCTCCTAAAAATGCCAAAAACAAGGCCGGTGCCAATGGGTACCCCTGTTTGACCACCCTTTCCATCTGGATTTGGGCCGACAAGAGTCCCTGTTGATCAAGACGTACTCTCATATTGGTATCTGAGTACAAAGCTTTGATCGGCTCTAACAGGGCCGGGCGACAATTCCAGGCTGCTAGTTTTTCCCATAAGAGCGACCTGTCCACCCGATCAAATGCCTGGGTAAGG
Organism: Ambystoma mexicanum; assembly: GCF_040938575.1. Classification (NCBI taxonomy): domain Eukaryota; kingdom Metazoa; phylum Chordata; class Amphibia; order Caudata; family Ambystomatidae; genus Ambystoma; species Ambystoma mexicanum. Next base: position 985,905,507 of record NC_090941.1, read on the forward strand.
TCCACGAAGACGATGAATATTCGTGGACCGCCCTCCAAGACCTTGTGCTTCAAGATGTTCAGGCTCAGAATGTTAGCTGATGTACCGCAATTATTTTTAACCCTGTTTGTAGAAAATCTTCACATGGAGCTGTTTTTTACCCAGGCTTTGAATTTGGTTAACAGAAGTGACCTGTAAACTTTTCCGATGCAGTCCAATAACACTATTGGCCAGTAGTTTGTAGGGTCCCCCTTGTTTCCTTTCTTATAAATGGGAACTACCGTCGCTGATTTCCATGAGTTTGGGACATTCTTGAATTTGGCGCATCTTTGGAAGATTTTACTTAGAAGCGCCGCCCACTCTTCGGGAAAAGCCTTGAGGTCCAGGTTTGTGATGCCATCAGGGCCAGGCACTCGAGATTTTCTTAAGGATCTTGATCTGCCTTATTATTTCTTCGTAGTCATCCAAAAGGACCCACTCCACCTGGTACAGTATTTTTGTTTTCTGTTTGACAGTGTGGCTTATTATAGGTGAAGAGAACAAGGTTTTGAAAAAGTTCATCCATACTGTTTCACCTATGAAAGGCCGGCCCCCCCAAAAAATTGTGCGCTGACACCGCACCCTACTCCCAGTATAGTCCCTGGGCTCCCCCACCTGCTCCCATCACAGTCGCTGGGCTCGCTCATTCCACTCCTACCCAGTCACTGGGCTCTCCCCACCCCATCATACACAATGGGCTCTCCCCATCCTGCTCAGACCACTATCCATAAAAAAAACAGGCAGGCTGGGGCTCATGTACACAGTGTAAAAGTATGGGAAAATCAGGTTTTAAGATGAATTATTGGATCAGATAAAATATGAGTATATTGAGTGAAGTATGGAGGGTTTGACGGGAAAATGTGTTTATATATAAATGCTTATAATACAGCAAAATGATGATAAACAGGAGCTACAATGTATTCTTGCATATCTAGCAATGTGCTAAGTAGTTTGCCCTAAATGAAAAGGAATGCAGGAAGGAAAACTGCAGCATCCCTTGTAAGGGAAGAAGGACCGTTTTGGATGAGCCATGCCAGTATCCAGTATCCAAGTTAAACAGTATTTAAGGCTCCTTCTTGGCACCAGTCTGCAGGAGCCAGTCACGGAAGAGTGACAGAATGCAGGTCGAGAGCAGAGTTCTTTGCCCCCCCAATCCTTATTTCTGTACAGATTAAACCTGTTATCCTTGCAAGATAAAGACTCTTGGCCTTAATTCTCTAGAGGGGTAAACAATAATCTGGTGTAAGCGTGATTGGGGGTACCCTTATACTTAAGGGGGTTCGCCTGTAAATTGGCTACTTTTGAATGCAACTAACATGGGTGGACATGTAAATGGGGATGGAAGCGCAGGTATATTGGAGTGAATGGAAGGAGAAGAATGGTCTCAAGAATACAGAGACAAACTGATGGGCTGATCTCTCTGACACACGCAAACCAGACTTCCAGTGCAGCCACCATGCACAGCCTTGCCAAGGACCCTGATGGAAGGAAAGTTTCAAGTTAACAAAAGAGATAGGACACCTGCAAGGAATACAAGCTGAAAATCCTCATAATCTTTATATAAGGGAAACGCTTTTGTTGGTTAAAATGGGTTGGAACAAATATTGTTTGCAATGGTATGCCCAGCAGTGTTTTCTTTTCAATTGCATTCTTTGCATTAGTTTGTTAATGACAAAATGAAGTTCCTGGTACTAATTAGGCCGAACCAGTTTCATTGTTTATTGGTATATATCTTTACCTTTTTCAGGTTTAGGTTTTCTTTTTTTATTTATAATATTCTTTCTCAGCCTGTATTTGCGTTGCATAAAGTTACCTCACAACTATGTTCTTGCATACATCATTGGCTGATAATTCAATTATTTCAATGAATTGTTCAACATCACAAGGATTTTTTGAAAAAAGACAAACATTAATTCAATACAAATGATCCTACAAAACATCAATCTACACAAAACTCAGAGTGTGTTCCTCATCTAACCCCAAGTGTTTGTGATTCCTCTAAACACCCAGGTGCTGCTATACAATAATTCTGCCAAACAGGGTTTGTGTCTCAGAAAATATTAGTTGAATTTCTCTTATCATGAAAGAGGCTTGCAGAGGGATCCTAGCAACCCCAATTTGCTAGCCTGATGTTTCAGAAGAGTAGTAAGTTAACCGGCTTCTTCAAGATCTCATATTATTGTCACCTGATGCTGAAAACCAACATAAATAAGAAGTGTATAAGTGATTCCTTTCTTTTGTTTATAAAAACTATATACATTCATTTCTAAAGCTCCAATCTACATCTCCATATAGGTATGGCCGACTACTTGCCTAGCATCCCGCTTGACATCTCCTCATTTCTTTCTGGATATATATTGTCTAGCCTCTTTGGTCATGTTTCCCATTTTTTACCAAGCTCTGTGTAGAAAACCCAGGGCATTACTGTGAGTCACTGTACTGCATTAAATCAACAGCATGTATTCTGTTAGTATGGGTGAAGTCATGTATGTATGCTAGAGTAAAAGGAACTATGCTTATCCCCTGAAGTTGGATGCCTATCTTTGGCTAGTACAGCACCTTTAGCAATGCTGGGTTACACTTCGGCCAAATGACTCCAGTTGGTATGTAACATATATAGGTGAAATATTTGTTTTAATATCTATTCCCCATAGTGCTGCCTCTCTCTTTATGTTGGGTTATGCCCAGTGTAGGGTCCTCTCCGACAGGCTGGCGTCCAGTGTTAGAGTATGATATTTTACATCTTCAAATTTCAATCCTCATAATTGTAAGCAGGAGAAATCTATTTTGTGGTCCCTACACACATGATTTGAACCCTGAAGACATAACCTATTAATTCGGGCCAGACTGAGGTCACTGTTACAATTGAACTGAAGGCAGGATGATGCAAAGCAATATCAGGTTCAATGGCAAATGTTCTGTCTCGAGGGCTAAGAGATCCGAGATGGTAACTTATTGAGAATATGCAGCACCTTCAGGGCCATTCTCACTACCTTGAATAGTTGCACTTGGCCTGGTAACTTTCCAAAGCTCCCAGGCTGAGAAGCCCCTTTTGCCCACCCCTAACCACCTTCCGCATTAAGCTCACACTTTGTTGCACTGACCAGTCACCTGAAACTAACCTGTAACATTTGTATTTGCAACATTTAGAGGTGGTCGCAGGAGGGGCCACCAGATATGTTTTATCTAATTGCCGCTGTAACTCCTAATAGAATGTGTGTATATAGTTAACCTTACTAACCAATCCTGACCCTCGTTAGATTTTCTAGGATTTAACTTAATTTTGTGACATCATGGATCAACAAAACTGGACGACATGCTCAAGATAATTGAGAGTGCATGTGGAGAATGCTGTATTGTTCATACTGTATTGTTCATACTGTACTCCCTGTCATAGAATTTTTAATAAAGTAAGTAAAACTTTGTTCTATGGCTGGATCTTCCGTTTATTGGGTGGGGAATTTAATTGGCCCAGTTCATCTTGCATGTAATTGTGGAGATTGATAACGATTCCCCTGCCTCTAATTCAACCCTGATGTTATGCTTTGTATAGGGGAGAAGAGTCAGTATCTAATTCCAGTAATAATACAGGGGGAACGTGTTTGGGCCCAATTGGGTGTGGGAATGGGGGATGTGCCATAAAAACAGATCTTCTTCCTCCATATTGTAAACCCACGAGACAAAGAACTGTGGGTTGTATTCATGGTGAAACATAAGGACACCCACTAACCCAGCGACATGTTACCATATTGGGAAAGAAGGAATCATTATTAATGGCAGTAATACCTGATCTTCCATCTCAATTGGTTTTGGGTAGTGAAGTACGCCATTTTGATCAATGGATCCTTTGAGTGGCCCAGGTTTATTTTGAACAGTTAATTACCCCACAGAGGAGAAGCAGAAAGCCTGTTTTTCTTATTCCCCAGTTAATTCCTGTGAAAAAGAAGGACTTTCCTCAGGAGACCCTGTTTGTGGCTGGGAAACCCACAATCTAACTTTTCATATGAGGGGGCTATTGGGTCAGGTCAAGAGAAAGAACCTGGAATGGGAGGCTGTGTCTTTATGGGAAGGGTATGTGATGAATGATATGGCATTTATAATGTGCCCGTAGACAAGTGTTTCTAGGTGTGAATCTTGCAGAGTCATCACTAAAGCCCCAGCCTAGGATCTCCTACAGACAGTCGCTACCTGATTCTAACCCTGGAGGATGTACCATGAGGTAGGATCACATGGAAGGAGATGGCTGTCAAGGGGAAGTGTTGACTCCTTTGGGACAGATGCAGTATTCATCTTCTTGTTAGGATGAGAGTCCTATAATCCCCAAATATCTAACAGCATACTGTCATTGTAAAAATCCCTCTCATGAGGAAACCCCAAAACCCCCCCTGTGAAGAGTTACCGAGGCAGAATAGGTTATATACTTTGGGAGTTCCTGAATTAGATGTGATATTATTCTAATGGCCATGATTCTGTTTTGAGTAGAACTCTTAGCCCTAAGGATACATCACACATCCCTCAATTAACATCTCCTACCTTTAGTAATATTCAGTTCAACAATCAAACAAAAATAAATAGACCCCAAAGACTTGAATCCATTATGGATTTCAAGATCCATAAAGCCTGTGGTAATGGGACTAGGGCAAACTTTAAGGGAAAAGGAGAAGTTGTGATATTCTCTGTTGATGTCATTAGGTTTCCCTGAGAGCTACCTACCCCGAGGTGGTCTTCCCTCATATAGCCACCCCAGGGTCAGGATCGAGTAGTGGCTGCTGTCCCCTGGCCACATAGGAGGGGGCTCTCCCAGGGAAAGAAGTGATGACAGCCTTGAATTCATCACATAGTCCACACACCCTGGCAATGTCTGGCTCCTACTGGCAGAAGATAGCTCTGCTGAGAGAGGGGATCTGCATCAATGTTAATGCACCCAAGTTGATATTGTAGGTTGAGGTTTTATGTGGGCAATGCTGCAAACCATCGGTGTCCAATTGCATCCAGATTTGCCGACTGCAACACATATGTCAGGGCATTATTGTCCGCAATCACTGTAAAAGTGGACGCAGTAAAGACAATCCTTGAACTTCTGTGTAATGGCCCACTTCAATGCCAGAAATTCCAATTTGTGGACTGGGTACTTCTTTTCAGCATGTGCAGGCCTCAGCTGGAAAAAGCAACGAGTCTCATCTCACTGTTGATCTCCCGGTAAAGGACAGGTCCTAATCCTTCCAGACATGAGTAAACATGCAAGATGTATGGCACATGAAGATCTGCATAGACCAAGACTGGTGCTGTGGTGAGGGTCCTCTTGAGTTACTCAGTTCAGCTCTAATGAAAGGGCTAACATGGCTGGTACAAATGGGCCACATGGCTGGTGGTAGTCCTCTGGGTAGATGGGTATCCTTTGGTGAGGTCCACAAGTGGTCAGCAATGTTGGTTTATCCAGTGACAAACCTCAGGGAGTAGTTGCAAAATCCCAGGAAACTATGAAAGTCCTCAAGGGTCTGGGGTTGTGGCAAGGTGAGGAGGATCCATGGCAATGCCATACATAGAGACAATGTGTCTGGTGTACTCGATGACTGTCTGGCAAAACTGGCACTTGTCCACACTGACCTTTAGCCCTTGCTCCTGTAGGTGATCCAGCACTTGATGATCCTGCTGGTGTGTTCCTTTAGGGTGCTACAAAAAAATAACCATGCTGTCATCCATGTTAACCATCACGCCCAGGAGGTTCATGTCATCAACCGTCTTCTCCATAAGGTGCTGGAACATCACTGCCACAGCAGAACATCCCTGTGGCATCCTGACTAACTTGTAGAACCAAGAGGTGAGATTAAAGCCTTCTTGTCAAGATCCTCCGAAATCATTGGGATTTGGCAACAGCCCCTCCAAAAGTCCATGACCAAAAACCACTTACTCCCTGTCAGGTAGTCTAATGTCTTGTCCACCCTGGGAATGGTGTATTAGTCTGGAATAGTGCAGGTCTTAAGCTGACAATAGTCAAAGCACATCCGCACAGCTCTGTTCTACTTCTGGCCAATTTCAATGGGTGAAGTATAGGGGCTCCCTGTCACCTGGATGATCCCTGCCTTCAGAAGATCATCCAGGTGGCAGCATACATCCTCTGCGTCTCCTGGGCCAGGCGTTGTGATCGCTCTCTAAACTGTCTCATCACTCACACAGATCCAGTGTTCCACTCCGTGGACTTTGCTGACATCTTAAGACTGATGGAGAAAGCCTCAGCACACAGAGCAAGCTGTTCCCTCAGGCGGTTCTTGCACCTTTCCGAGATCAGTGAGTCTCCAAGGTCTTTGGACCCAATCCCATCCCTGATGGGCTTGTTGCATACTCACTGGGGTTACAGGAGCAGTCAGGTGGAACTGTGCTATGATGGTGCATCCTAGTAATCGGATGGTCCTATTGGTCACATTTATAACCAATACCTTGATGGTCTTTAGGTCTGTGCCATCTGTCATGACCAGGGTCCACTGTACCAGTAAACCTCATAGATGCCTGTGATGAATCCAATGAAGTCCTCACTGATCCCTCGGTGGTGACCACCCAGGGGGCCAGGGGATGGCAGCTGCTACCTGACCCTGGGGGTGGCTATTTGAGGGAGGATCATATGGGAGGAGCCGACCTCAAGGGACATGACATGGCTTCATTGGATGAGACATGGTTTACCCCATTTGCCCTTAAGGCTACACTTCCCATGGCCAAGACCATTATGTCCTATTGTCACTCGTCTGCACCTCCCCCTTTGGAGAGTAGGGAAAACCTTTCCCCACATCAAATGAGCCAAACCTCCAACCTTGATCTATCTTGTAGAAATTATAATACCACCTTCATCAGGTCAATTTCTAAATCATCTAACAATACATTATCATTTCAAACAGTTGAAAATGATTATTCAAGCTTTAGAAATCAATCACAAACAATGGACTTCTTGTCCATGATTCCTCAAGAACTGGGATGAAGAAGAGGGAAAGAGTGACACAGAGCCGGAGAAGCCAGAAGCCCAGCAACTGTTTTAATCTTTCCCCACGAATATCTGTTCCCGGGAAATCTAAAGTAAAGAACCAAGATGCAAGAGGCTGCTGTTGGCGAGGCAACGTTTCACCTGTCGACGAGGCTCTTAGAATGGGAAAGCAGAGCAAGAGTGAAGGAGCCGGACACTTCACCAGCAGAGAACAGGGGAGAAGCTGACAGAGCAGGTTGTTCTGCTAAGGCAAAATAACAACAAACAGGGTAAGCTACTATGAGCAAGAGGACACGGACAAGCCGTTGAATTCCTTTCAACCGTTAACAAAATAGAAGTGATAGCACAAAAACAATGGTTTTGTAGGAAAAGAGCATGAATAGGCACCAGGAGTGAGAGGAAAACTCCTGGGCATGTGCTGACTGCCGCAAGCGAACTCTTGCTTACCGGGACCAGACGCAAAGCAGGTTGTGGGAGAGACACCACAAGAGATGAGAAACTGAATAGTAAACAGCCACAAAGGCAATCCAAGCAGCATACCTTTACAGAACGGCTGCGAACGAACCCGAGAACGCCAGCATGATCCGGTGAGTCAGCCCAAAGGCAGTGGGGACCCCAGGGCTTATCAGCAACCTTTCCAAAAACCAATAACAGTAACAAGAAGCACAGAGGGAGAAAAAACGAAGAAACACACTGTAAAAAGGAGAAGAGAAGTAAAACCCATATCAGTGTGGGAATATATGGAATGTAAATACATGGAAGCACCAAAACAAAATGTATATCAAGAGGATGTGAGATCCAAGCAAGTGAATATACAGTTTTAGAAATGGTTAGAACCCCTATTTCAATCCATGAAGCTATGGCTAGAGAATATTCCAGGAAATAAGCAGTTTGTGAATACAAGAAGACCTGGCAGATAACTATATCAGGCAATTGCAAGTCTGCAAGAATAAGAAGCCCTGACAGGAGAGTATACCAGGCAGGTTACTCGTGTGTAGCCACAAAGCCCTTCCAGGAGAGTATACCAGACAATTGCAAGTGTATCAAGAACCTTTAAAGAACAGAAATAACAGAACTGCATTAAATATATAACGAAAAGCCAAGTCCTAACGAAAAGAATTAAAAAGCTTGGAAGCTTTGATTGTGATGCTGCTATTGTGGGCCAAATAAATTGCTTTTTGTGTTGTAATTGTGGACGACACATCCAGGGTAAGGGAAACCCATTGTGGAACAAAGGCTCTTCCGATATGAAGGCTTTTTCTGTTGAAACTCTGTGGAAGAGAAATCCAGGGGATGGGAACCCCATTTTGCAAAAAAAAGCTCATCAGAGATAAAGAACTTTTTTTGTTGGAAATACTTATGAACACTTTTGCAAGAACTTTAAAGGTTTAAGACACTTCCTTTTTCACCTTTATAATTTGGTTTTAGTGTGAGGGTCAGAATAGAACTTTTGGACAAAAGGACAGTTTAATTTTGACATCCTAGCATAGTCAGAACCTTGGTTTAGGTATGGAAATTCCTCTTCGAGCAGGGTCAGAGAGTCATGATCCAAGCCTTTTATTTTCAGTAATAGGCTTTAACCAAAAACATGGCTACCTTGTGTCTGAGTTTCATTCCTGTCTGCTCACAAGCCCCCCACACTCTGTTGCCTCCATCACCAGATGTGTTGGGCATTGATCCCGGCTGAATCAAACTATGCCAGTAACCATTTCTGTGGTGTGTACCTTCATAGTGATCTGCCCGAACTGGATGGAGCTCTAGACTGGATCTCCTTTTGCAAGTATACCTGCTTGCACATTGAGTTCATGGACAACCTGCTGGTATATCGTGTCCAACCATCTCTCAACATAACGCAGTCAGAGTGTCGAACATCGAGCAATTGGTTCCTATCACTACCAGTTGTGATGAATCCTGCGGAGTCATCCCATAATTCAGCCTAAAGTTTCCTCCCATGTGTCCATGTAATGGCAGTCGCTACCTGATCCTAACCCTAGGGATGGTATTATGAGGGAGGATCACATGGAAGGAAAAGGCTTTCTAGGGAATGTGGTGACTCCATCAGGAGAGACGCAGTATTCATCCTCTTTTGAGGATGAGGTTTCCCTAATGCCTGACAATTTAATGACATTTTGTTACAGAAGGACCTCCCCTCCCAGACTCCCAAAATCATGCATGAGATTCCTTTTTGTGAACCTGGAAAGATTTATATAAGGCACAAGTCGTTAACATAACTATTTCTAGTATTTATGATTCTGCAGTGTGTTTAGGTTATAAATCAAAAAGAAAACTATTACCTTTATTAAAACCTTCCCTTAGAAATACATCCTATCAATCATTCAAACATAGTGGAATAAATAAAGTAAAAATTACTAAGAACATAGTGGACTTCAAGTACCATAATGCTCTTAGTACTGAGACGAGGAAGAGGAGTACAGAGCTACTAAATGATCATGAGCAGTCTAGTGGTTGTAATGACCCACACCTGAGTGGGACCTTCACACATTTAAAGGCCTTTCAGGTGCAGGCCATTAGAGAGGAGGATAAGCAGCAACAGTATGCAGAAGCTGGCACTGCCACCTTTCTGAGAGTGGGATGCTGTACTGAAACTGTGGCAGAGGTCGGAATCCTTAGAAAATGCAAAGGATGCACAGCGGGAAGTGGTGCAGAGCCTAGCTGTCTTGAGGGAGAGAGAAGCTCTCCATGTCCTGCATCTCATAGCGGTGTAAGCCTTTCACCAGAGCGCATGTGGAGCATAGTAAGCTCCATTGACAGACTGTGTGAACAGCAGGAAGCTACCCAAAGCTGTCAAACGAAAAAAAGGAAGTCCCGACGAGCCCAGAAGCAGTGAGTCAGAAGGAGATGCCATCACATAGGAGTGAGTTTACCTGATGTAGGTGACCCTGCGGTGCTCTGAAGTAGACCACTGTTTTAGAAAGTACATTTTGAATACTGGACTTTTAAATCAAAGCAAGTTGGGCACCGTTCTCCTAGTGAGAATGGTCAAATAAGAGAATATTGCAACCCGCATTGCCCAATTCAAAAGAGGGCAATAATTAAGCAAAGTAAATGCTATCTCCCTAATAAGAAATGTCGAAGAGAAGAATATTGTAACCCACATTACCAAATCCAACAAAGGGGATAGAGGTTTCCCAAAGAAGGTTGGGGACATTATAATCTGCATTGTCAAGGCTATTGGAAATTAGCAATCCCAACATAAGACATGGGAGAAAGTTGGAAACTATATTGCCAACAACCAATAGGTTTTGTGAAATGGAATCGGAGATAACATGAGAAAAGCCCTTCTTGTAGAAAGTATCAAGGGGGAGAGAAGTATAACCTGCATTGCCTATGACAAACGGATCAATGTGAGAATCATTGTCATTGTTGGAAACTTATAATTGTGGAAGAAGTTGTAAACCCAGGGTATTGCAAGTCAAAAGGCTTAAACAAAAAGCTGTTTTTGGTTCAACTTTTCCCGTTAAGGAATTAAGTGTGGAAAGTGTGGAACAAACCTCACCAAAAATTGTAATGGTAGGAGATGTTATCCTGGCAGGCGAGTGGACCAGGAAGAAAATGATTTGAAGTACTATAAATGTGGTAAAAGGATGTGGTGTAAAAGAAGTGGCAATTCCACTATTGTGTATTGATGAAATGTCGCATAACCATCTGTACTAAAATGTATCTTTTGGTGGGAAAAGAAGTGGCAATTCGACTACTGTGTATTGATAAAGTGTGTATAACAATCCTGACTAAAATGTATCTTTGTCAATTAAAGATCCTAACTATTGTGTTGCTTATGAAGAAGAAAAGTAATGTGGCCTTTAGAGAAAAGAATAATGATCTTGACTATAAACTTGTTGTGTGAAGAAGTCTTTTTGGTTGGCAGAAGGTTGTGGAAACTGTAACAATTGTCTTGAAAAGTGAGAAATCCTTTTGAGAACTAAAAGAGATACTTTGCCAAGTGAAGGACATATGGAATGAAAAGAACTTTGTTTTACATCTGGAGTGGAACTTGGCTATTGAAACAAACTTTCCGGATCTTGAAATTTGGTTGAAAATATCCTGGGGATTCAACCCTGGTCACAAGGATTCAGTTTTATGACTCTTCTGTTTGAATTTATATGGTATTTTCTAAAGTTTTAAATAACCAAATAATTCCTATATGATTTTGTTGTATGTATGAGTTTGAGGGACAGATCGTTTTGGACATTGCCCCAAAGAGAGATTTTCAGAGACATTTCAGAAAACCCTAGTCATAGAGATTCAAAAACAAAGGACACAGCTGAGGCGATGTTTTCTAAGGGAAGAGAAATCTGAGAACTGTAACAGCCCACTGGACGAACTATATCATCTAATCCGAAATGTAGCCCAAAACTATCTAAAACTCATCTATTGAGGCTGGGGAAGCCTGCCCATGAGAAGTTGCTTTTGTCTTAGTGGTTGGGTCAATGTAGTTCTGTTTTTTTGGACGGAGGACAGACTGTTTACTTTGGACTTTACACTTGACGACAGGCACCCTCATTAGTTTTGTTAGGCAGGGATATCCTTAGATAAGGGATAGTGAGGCCTTTTTATTTATTATTTCAATAAAACCTTACCAAGAATGACAAAAACTGGCCTGCCTCCTTCTGACCTACCACAGTAGGTATGCGAGTACCTGAGTATGTGAACAAATGCTCATTCATATAGTCTTGGCATTGTATTTGTAGGCATGTGCAAGTGAATACTTCAATGTGGATGTGGGTGTGAAAGGGGGTGAACATGCATGATGGCAGTATATGGCATTTTAGGAGTCTATCTACTGACATGTTGTGAATGTTTGACTGTGTGAATAACTGGCATTTTGTGGAGTACCAGTGCCTGTGAAGGCACAAAGGTGTATATATTGAGACTTTCGTGGTATATCATGGCAGCATATGATCGAAATACCTTTGATTGTGCTGGTAATACATGACTTATAGTGAGAACCAGGGAAGGTCATTCCATTACCAGGCATATGACAGTAGTACTGGGGCATATAATGCTGATATGTGATAGATCATCGCTGTAACCTAGCATACAAGGTTAATATGTCGTACGTGTTGGTATTATCTGGCCATATGATGGCAGTATATATCTCATTTGAATATGTGGCAGTGCAACAATTTAATCTGAATGCTATTTTCTTCTCTAACAGCAATAGATTTACCAAGTATGCTGTCATTTTCTTTATAAAAGTACAGAATAGAACTGTTGTGATCTATTGGTAAATTGCCTATGCACTTTAAATGCACCAGAAACAAATGAGTGTATTTAGTGTGTTAGGAATCATGCAGGAATTGGGCTTTATCAGTACTACAAATAGGATGGTACCTTAAATAGGTTTTGCCTAAACATTTTCAAGTGAATCCTGTGACCAGGTAATGTATCTCATTGGCACTCAAAAACAAGATCTGGGGAGGTGCGGAATAGTCATGATGCAGCCATCTGGCAGATCAGAGCCTGTTGTAAAAGGGACTGCACCCAAAAGGACATGTCTTTATCTTAAGAAAAATATCCAGCAAACAGATCTAAATACATTCTAAGTAAATTCCATTCATGGTCCTGTATCCAATTTATGTCTGGGAGTTGGTCACATGGTGGGGAGGTCTGTTTTAAGAAACAATACATCTAATGAACTTGCTTTTGTTAAATTTTGACTTTAGTTTTTAATGTGGCCATTAGGTTCATCGGTGCATGATTGATGGATGACTTCAATTTATGACACCCTGTCAAATGTCCGCATGAAGAATTGACAGAAATTCAATATACCTTTATTTTACATTACATTATCATGTAGAATACACATTTCAGTGCAACTTTGGCACAAGTTATTTCATTGTCCTATTTCATAGCTAGAGACTCCTCATCATTTGTTATTGGTATAGCGCCTTTCACCATTGGTATGATCTCAACTCACTGCAGGTGAAAGCCCTCAGGGGACCTAAGTCCTGGTATGGGAGATTCGTCAGAGGAGTTTAGAATGAGTCTGTGCATTTTAGCCAATACAAAAGTTGGCAGTGGTGGCCAAGTCCCTGTTAGCAACCCATGCCGAGCTGGCATTGAACATACACCATCAATTTCCATTGGATCAAATTGATTTTTATATTTGTGAAATTAAAAATGGTGGGGCTGATCTGTTCTTAATTTTCCTGGATGCAAAATATTTTTTTCCAGCCTAATTCAATGAAGAAATATGTTGCATGAATGAAACACGTATTTCTAGAAAGTGCCACCCAAGATGCACATGTGGATATGCGACGCACTGTTTAGAATATTGCTTCATAATTAAATTAAATCTTAATGATTGTATCAGTAATTTAAAAAAATGGATAAGTCAAACTTAAAAACAATGAAGAGTCTTTCATATTTAAACCTCACTTGGTTTCAGGTTTTTAAATCTTGTCGTTCAAAACGTATGTGTAGTATTCGCTTTCTACATGTAAAGTCAAAGTTTAGGTGCCGCTTTAAAATACATGCCTAAAACTGCACTGTAATTCACCCTGTAGTCTTGTGATCAGCACATGGCTTCTGGTAAACAGATCAACACAGGAGCTTTATTAATGATTAGTGTAAGTCAATTGACAGGGTTCATTGTTCCGATTGCAGTAGTCCAACGCACACTTTGTATTTTATGGTGTTCATGGACAGCAGATCGGCAACTAATGCACTATTCTGCTTGTGAAACTGACCGTAAAACACCAACCATCTGTTAATTATACATTGTAACCTTTCAGGAGACTGCATATTCTATTTCTCTAGTATATCCTTTTATATTTGATAAGACTAGCCCCTGGATGACTTCCAAAGGTGGGAGAGATTTTGCAGGTCAACTTTAAAGCCAGCACAATTTCAACCTGAATTGAATACAGGTTTATCCAGATCAGAACTATTACTTCTTTCTTTTCATCATTTATAATTTTATCATTGTTGGGACAAACTCTCAGTTATGCCAGAGGGTCACTAGAAGTTTGTGGACTCTCTGAAGGCCCAACACCTTCCACAGGACAAACGGAGGACTCAGTCAATGGCAAGTTCAAACAGTGGTTTATTACAAGCAAAACCAACAGGGATCAGCACAGGGACAAAAGAAATCCGTGGACCTCTCAACTTCTCCTGGCTCACAGGCCAGTTTTGGTATAAAACTGCATCACTGCTCTGTCACTACAACCTATTGATGTGTGCAAATGGCCTTCAGGAGCCTAATAACCTATATGGTCACCTTCATGTGTTATTCCACTGGCTCTCCTATGTCAGGAGGCTGGCTTGGTCCATCCCCAAGTCACTATCTATAACAATGTTGGTTGCACTGTGAGGGTCTTGCCTGCTCTAGTTGTCCTTTCTAGTGTCTCCCCTCTCCCTTCCACCTCTCCCACCTACTCCATGGTGCTCTCTGTCTCTCCTATCTTTTCCAACTGCTTCTCTATTGACTATCCTGCTCTCCTCACCAAATCTGGTAGGAAGAAGTTTAAAAAGGACATCCTTGTCTCGAACCCAGGCCTCCCTATCGCTGACACCTACACCAGAAACTCTCACCGACATCTTCTTTGTCGTTACTTTGCCAGACCTATGGACCCTTAACATGGTCTCTGTGCTCTCTCCTTTCTCTTCCTCTCCCATTAATGGTTGCACCCGATGGGATGCCCTCCTGGCCTCTGTCCATTCCTCTAAGGTCAACATTAATGTTTACTCTAATGGGACCGTCTTTGACCAAGGCCCTCAGGCCAACCTTCACCTCTTTGATATATGCTTCCCGCACCTCATCAACTTCCTTTCTTCTCCTGCTGTCCCCTCTCTCCTTTCCGTGACTACCTCGTCTCCCCCTTCTGCCTCCTCCTCGGCTACCTTGCCTTCTCCTTCCCTCTCTGCCCCCTCTCGGGCTCCTTCTACATCTCCGAAGGGCATACCTCTGATTTGTACCCCTCCCCCGGAAGTCCTTCAAGGATGGCAACCGTCTCCATATTGCCACTCTAAACTCTCGCTCCGCTGTCAAACACTCCTCTGATATGTGCCGCCTTCTTGGAAAACTTGACCTTGACGTCCTTGATCTCACTGAGACATGGTTCACGGCCAGCTCTATCACTAGCTTTTACAAACCCCTACCTAACGGCTACAAGATCCTCTCTGCACCCAGGTCCAACTGCTCTGGTGGGTGTAGCTCTGATCTTCCCCGAGTGGATTCCTGCCTCTGTCACTCCTACGCAGGCCTACTCCTCTTTTGAATGCCTCATCTGCAGGCTCTCTCTCTCCCCTAGCCATTCCCTTACTGTGGCTACTATCTATCAGCCACCTGGTCAGATCTCCTTCTTCCACTCTGAGTGGGCGGACCTCTCCTCCTCACTCCTGGCCTCAACCACTCAACTCCTCCTTCTTGGGGACTTCAACATACACCTGGATGCCTCCTGTCCTACTTTTGGAGTCTTTCGTGACCTTTGTGACTCTCTCTCACCCACTATTCTCCCCTCTGGCCCAACTCACTCTGCAGGGCACATTCTGGATGTTCTGCTCTCCTCAGACCTTCCCCTCTCTGTTCCTCTCTCCACTCCTCTCTCCTGGAGTGATCACTGTCTCCTCTCCTGCCACCTCACCCTCCCTACCCCTCAGGCCAAGCCATTTCCATCACTGCCACCCACCTTCTCGGTCATCCGACCCATGAAGCGCGTGTCAGCTGAGGCTTTCGCCGCCACCTTCTCACCCCCACTGCCCCCCTTTGGCTGACTCTCACCCTGACACAGCCCTCTCCACGCTCCATTCTGCTATATCTGATACTCTTGATATCCTTGCCCCTGTCATGAGAATCCGCCTGAAGCCCAAAGCCAAGTGCAACTCTTGGTACGACTCAGACCTCGTCACCCTAAAACGCAAGTGCAAGGTGGCCGAGAGGAAATGGTGTGCTTCATGTTCATCCTCTGACAAACTGGCTTGCTGCCTGCTCTAAAGGCAATACCGGCTCTCTGTCCTAACCAAGAAGAGAGCTCATATCCAAGCCTGCGTCTCTGCGGCATCTAACACTGCAGCTGAACCCTTTAAAATCTGCAAGAAACTGGCCAATCCTGTGCAGTCTCTACCTCTCCTGTCCCTTCCCAGGCCCTCTGGACAGCACTGGCTTCTCACTTCATCTCTAAAACTCAGGGCATCCTGTCCTCTCTCTCTGCCTATCCCCTCCCTCCCCCTACTCCCTGCTCTTCCTCTGGCCCTTCTGCAGCCACCTCTCCTCCCTTGCCTTTCCCCTGTTTTCCGCTAATGAGTTTTCTAGACAAGTCCGATTTATGAAAGTCTCGTCGAAACAGGTTCACCCCTGTTCCTCCAATACCATCAAGGACCACATTGACTCCCTGGCTCCTTGCCTGGCTGATTTCTGCAATCACTCCTTCCCCACTGGAGTCTTACTATCCCCCCTGAAGTGCTCCCTTGTGCACCCTCTTCTTAGGAAACCCTCTGCCGACCCCTCCTGCCTGGCTACCTATCGCCCAATCTCCATCACTCCGTTCCTGGGCAAGCTCCTGGAGAAACTGGCCATCTCCCAGCTTAATCTCCACACTGAATCTGTTGGTTGTCTTCATGACCATCAGTCTGGCTTCAGAGCTGCCAGAAGCATGGAAACTGCTCTCCTGAACATCCGTGAAGACCTGCTCTCCGACCTTGACTCTTACACCCCTTGCGTCCTCATCTTGCTTGATCTCTCTTCTGCCTTTGAAACTGTTAACCATGCCACCCTGCTCAACCGTCTCCATGATAGCCTGAGTATCACTGGTCAGGCTCTGACATGTCTGGCTTCTTTCCTCTCCGACCGACCCTCCCAGGTCAAACTTGGGTCCTTCCCCTCCGCTATCTTTTTTTATACCTGTGGTGTCCCCGAGGGGTCTAACCTCTCTCCCTGGCTGTTCAACCAATACCTGGCACTCCTTGCCGACCGCATCGCTGCTATGCGGATGACAACCAGCTCATTTTCAGGCTGCCCTCGACCTCCTCCTCTCCTTCGCTCATCTCTGACTGTCTGTCTGCTATCCAGGAGTGGTGTACCGCCAATGACCTCTGCCTTAATGCCAGTAAGACTGAGATTCTCCTCATCAGGACACCCACTCCCTCCTTCCCTGTATATCTCTGGCCGGCCTCTATTCACCCTCTTCCTGCTCCCACCTGCAAGGCTAAAAAATGTGGGTTCATCTTCGACTCCACACTCTCCTTCTCTCCTCACATCTCTGACGTCTCTAAGAAGTCACACTACCAGCCGCACCTCCTCAGAGGTATTCTTCCTTTCCTCTCCTTCCCCCAGAAGCTCACTGTCTCCAGAGCTCTGGTTCTCTCCAGGCTGGACTATTGTAACAGCCTCTTTCTAAATCTGCGTGCTTCTACTCTCTGCCCTCTGCAACCTATCCAGAACAGGACTGCGATACTTGTCCTTGGCCTCAAGCCCAGGGATGGTATCTCTCCACGACTGAAATCTCTGCACTGGCTCCCAGTGGCTGCGAGGATTAAGTTCAAAACCCTCTGCATCATTCACAAGGCCTTCTGGGGCCTGGGGCCTCAATACCTTCAACTCTCTCTTCCTAAATATCTTACTTCTCGAGCTCTTCGCTCATCCGCCTCCAACTCCATCGGGGTCAGTCGTTTCTCCAAGCAATGAGTTGATGGAAGATCTCTTTAATCGGCTGGTGCCTCCCTCTGGAACAGCCTTCCTGTCTCCCTTAAATTTGAGGAAATCCATCTCTGGTTCCGGAAGCACCTCAAAACCTTTCTCTTTGCTTCTGCCTTTTCTCCTCCTCTCCTCTGCTGACCACCTGGCTGTAACCGAAACTGCACTGGCTACCTGGACACTCTCTGATCTCGGGCCCAGGTCCTTCCCCCACCAGTGTCACACACCTGCACTTCCTACCTGGTAACCCCTGCACTTGGGGACTGTTCTGATCCCTACAGTCCCCCTACCAGCCCTTTTCACCTGATGCCTGCACTTACCCATGCACTTTCCACATGCTGGCCGTTTATTTACTTATTGTTATCATCTTTCCCATGTACTGCACTGTCCCTGCCCCCTTCCCACGCACTTGCACGATCTGAATGACACCTGGCCTAGTAGGATCGTGTCCGGCCTCCCTTTGTTCCCATCCCTTGCCTCGTCACGCCTTGAAACACTTGTGTATAGGCGCTTTACAAATGCAATATCATATCATATCATTGGTTCTTGCTCGTTGCTACCCACCCCCAGGATATTGAACTGTGGTTGGCTAGAGTGGAAATCCCCAGGCCTAGGATCTGCAAAGGTTCTCAGCTCTTGGTGTACCTTTTCAAGGTAATAAGGAGGACTATGTGTCTGCATTGTAACTTGTGTGTACCACCTTAGTCTATGAGAGCGCTCCTTTGTTTGGTGCAAAACCTCTCACATTGTAGCGTCTTTGTTGCAGTCTTCTTTCAGGTGCCTTGAGATTGACTCCCGTTCCCAGCTCTGGTTGCTGTCCATTGTCTGCGTTGACCAGGTCACGTGTTCGGAGACCATGATTTTGAGCTGTGCAGCTCTGAATTATGAGGAATTATTTGTATTTTGTTGTTCAGAGATGTCCTCCATATCTTCTGGCCTTGGCAGCGGGACCTGTCTCACACGTTTTGATCTTTGTCCAGCCTTAATTCAGCTCAGCTCGGCTCTTGCTGAGAGGCCTATGGCCTGCTGTAATTTTCATAAACCATCATAATACGGTTTCTACAGTGTTCGTGCTATTCTACATTCTCCATAGGTTAGTCACACTGGATTCTATCAGGTCCCATAGGTGCTCCTGTAGTTCCATAAGGTTATTCACATGTAAGCATCTGCAAGCTTTGCTCAGGATCTCTTGCTTCTCATGATTTCTGTGTTTCTGCGTTTGGCTAATGGCAAAAATAATACAAGCAATGACAGTATGTATATGTGCCTGTCCTCTAACTATAGAACTGTACTCTCGCGTTCTACATGTATTCAAGTGTGTGTTTATGTCCAGGAGTGTGGATTGCACGTGTGCTTCATGTCTAATGCTGTTAAGTTATGGTATCTTTAATGATGTCAGCAACATGGCGTCTTGGCGTTTTAATCGAGACTGCTGATTGAGGTGTCTTTAGTTGCAGCCTGGGGTTCCTCGTCCACTCTAGGGTAAATTTGTACCGCACCTGGTCTGTAGGGCTGGCGGAGGGGGTACCTCTATGACATACTTGTCAACCATCGGTCCGTTGGGGATTCCTCCGAAATAGAATGGGTGATTGCAATATTTCCTGACCTCCTTCCGTGTTATGAATTCCTTCCTCTGTGTCATGAATTTCGTAGGAGGGTCTGGCAGCAATCCCCATCCCTCTTCAGTCCCCCTCTGGTTGACCTGTCAACCACATCCTTATATAACAGTACTGTTGCCCTGGACTGCTATATCTTAGTTATTCCTTCAAGATGTCCATATTAGTTTGTGTGGTCGTCGAACGACCCGTGCATGTAACATGACACTCCTTCAGGGTTACAGCAAACCCACCTGCCTTCATAGTACTTTGGATTGTGCAAGTTGTCCAACTTCATGGATTCAGTTGGGAATAGTTGACACTGTGCAAATCTTCTATCTGATCTTGTCCAGTTCTGCAACAATCTCGTCTTTTGTTTTCCCATGTTTACATCCATCAGTATCTGCATTCCAATAGCCTCTTTTGCTGTTTTCATGCAGCTCTTGATCCCACACATGGATGCTGCTCCCAACACGAGAGCTTCTGCTATCACCTTCAGTCTGTCTGACAGCCATAATGGCATCCATGACCATATGTACACCAACCAGCTCTTGTCCTTCCCCGTTCCTCGTGCCTCATCTTCCATTTTGGCGTGCGTCTGTGCCAGTTGTGGCACTGCATCTGATAGAGTTCTGTTATCCTCTTCATTGGCAGGTGTGAAAGTGCAACAGGAACTTCCTATCTTTGCGCAAACTCCTCCTTCCGTAGCCGTGAGGAGATCCAGAACATATCTATTCTGGAGCACCACCAACCTCATTGCTCTGAGGTCTTCCTTTATAGCATTGAATCCATTCATTCACCATAGAGTTCATCATTACTCAGTGAGTGATCTGTAACCACTTGGCCTTCTTGTATGTATGCAACAATGGTATTATTGATGCAAATAACTTCTGTGTTCTGCTGAACAGCCTGTGCTCTGCTGGGATCTCGTCCAGTGCAGTTTCTGATGCTTCTGAGAAGTAATTCCCCCCTCTTTTCACTCTGCTCAATCCTTCCTGTTTCTCCATCTTTTCTGCCTTGGCCATTGTTGCCTCGTCGACTGATCTATTCCTTCTCTTATTGTTGTTAATTTTTGGGAATTCATCCTTCTTTGGTACGACCAACAAGGGTATGTTGATGTGTACCAGTGAGCAAACCCCTCCCCACTCAGGCGGCAGGTTCTCATATGCTTTCGATCCACACGCCTAGTAGTGATCCATCAGTAATGTTGTTCCCGCCCTCATCACTGCAAGTGTCATGACCCTTACCCCTGGCCCTCACTGGCAAGTCAGCCTTCCAGTTAGGGCCAGGTCCAAGGCCTTAAAACCTCACCCAAGACTCTTTTGGAGTCAGTCCTGGCGCCTTTGGCGCTAGGCTCATAAACATCATGAACATTAGGATGGGACTATTTACTTGGTACTATTTAACTTGGGGGGTTAAGCCAACATGGAGGCACACACATAGCTCAGTTAAAAAGAACTGAGCTATGCGGTCTAGTCTTTTGGGTGTGGCAGGCCTGGTACTACTTTACCTGGACTACTTTGGGTGTGGCAGGCCTGGGACTATTTTACCTGGACTACTTTAGCTGAGACTATTTAAACCGCACCCAAACAGCAGAACATGCTTCGCGTTATTCTTCTGTGGGCAGCGTAACGCTTACCATGTCCAGTTCTTTGATGCCAGCTTACCTAAACCAAGGACATGCAGAGAGAGTAAGAACACTACGAAACTTACCTGGAACAGTATCCTGTCTTCAATCCATCGCCAACTTCAATACCACTCACCTGAAGGTACGAATTCCATCATCCGTTGCCGAATGCGTCCTGGAATACCATAACCTGGAAAGAGGAGAAGGAAAGACAGCATTAGTAAGAGTTTACTCACGTTTCCTCCCGAACAAAGAAAGCCAAACAATTCTTACCTGGGTAGTCATCTCCTGGTCAGTATCATCGCTGGAACATTACAGTGCTCGGCGAGGAACATCGCGACCTGCAAGGAGAGAAAAGACACAGGTTAGCAATATAAAAGGCGAAACAGCGCAGTGCATCGCGTATTACTCACCGGACAGCATTGCGCACACTGCGCTTTCGCCTACCCGCCCATGCTCATCTTCAAACTGCATGACAACACCAAAATACCTTTCCATACCTAAAAGGAAAGAAGCAAGACATTATTATTTGAACTAATAACTGCATATAAAGACTGTAAAGCAGCAAACCTACGGAGTCGCAGCAGGCCTTGATTCCCACAGGGGGGCTTGCACCAGTGAAGTAACTTGGTCGCTGCTCGCCCCCCACATCTTCATGCCCCTGCCACGAGGAGCAGGACGGAGAATCCACCTTTTACAATATTAAGGTGAGGAGAAGGCCCAAGGGGGAGGAAGGAGTTGAGGCCAAGGGAGGTGGGCAAACATAAAGACAATCTGGTATTGAATCCCGCTCTCCTATATTGCAGACCCATCTTTAACCAGAGGCATTACCAAGGGAGCGGGCTCGACAGTGCAAATCATCCAACCAGGGCTGGGTGGCATCCCTGTGGCTACCAGGTAAGCGTAACAGCAGGTTGTTCAATTGTTTTGCACCCAACGTCCTCACCAACTTCAACCTCACCATTGTTCTGGTAGCACAGGGCTGGTGTCTTCAGATGTATTATCAGCATAGGTCCAGCTTCATTCTACCCATGTCAGTAATGTACTTTATGGCTTCTTCTAGCTGCCAATAATTGTTCATCATGTCCAATGTCTTTATGTAATTACCTTCATATGGGAATGTTCCTTTGGACATCCATCTCAATGTTGCTGACTTCCCTTGGAATCTTCCTCGCGTTTGCACCATTGCGAGATACATCAGGCCTTGTGCTCTTGCTACTGGTATTTCAGTTGCTATGAACGTTCTAGAGGCACTCATGGCATAGGGGATTAAAGAGCAGACACAGCTCTCCCCGGAAGTTTCCTTACCTACTGTGGTCATGTGTTTGTACCACATGTTGTTAGACACTTGAGCACTGTCTGTGAGCTACATGTCTACTCTCTTCATGTCTGTGTAAACACTGCACTTACCTCACCTTATCAGCAGTGTTCTCTCATCCACCTGACATGGTCGTTCCACCTGCTTGGGTCAGGGGAATGTTAGTAGTAGTAGAGCATACTGCGGTAGCGGTAACAACAACATATAATTGCCAAAATATGAATCCCATCAATCCACTGGGAATGAATAGACATGACATAATGATAATGTTCTTTATTGTTCCCTTCATTTCCACTTACACTGCTTGATCCATGCAGCCTGGTGATACAGTTGCCCGCCTGAAAAAATGCACAAAGAAAGGTGTTATTCTGTTAGTATTGTAAGTGCCCCCAAGCCCTGCGGACCATCTAATCACTTATTGCAAACGCAAATACCTCCTCCTAGACCTTTCTTACTGATGGGTCTCTTAATGTGGCCAGCACTGGGGACTCACCGTGCTCAAGTTGTGGGTATGTTTGGGCCACGTACTCTACAAAGACACAATAATATACTCCAGGGGATCATGCTCTGAATTTGTTGGGTCTCCTTACAGCGTGGACACATTTATTTGAGGAAGTGTGTGGGTGACGGGTCGAAGGTAACATCGGTGAGACAAACAGTACAATCCCCACAATATTCACGTAGACCCTGTGTATGCGGAAAGGTAAAATAACAAACAGACAGTGTATCGTTAGTCGACTTGTACAAATATTCCGGTCACTGCTTCTGCTGATTGGGATTGTGTGACCATTGAGTGTCCGTTTCTCCATAAGTTTGTAAGTTCAGAACGCACATGTACTTCATCTAGGTGCTGATTGTTGTCTCTGTCGCTCACAGATACTTTGTTGCCAGGTGAGGCCACTGCTTTGTAGGGCTTGATGTCCTGCAGGTGGTTGCACACGGTTTTGCCTACTAGCTTGACAGCACGGTCTGCCACCTCATCGACCACATGTGGGCCGGTAAACCGGGGTGCATTCCAGCACCTTATAAAATGCACAATAGAACGAAAGCACCCACCTTCATGTTTTAGTTCACAGTCTTGTGGTGCTTCATCACAGTCGATCTCTTTGCCATCTTCTGGGGCCCCCTGAATTTGCTGTATCTGGCAAGAGATAAAAGAAGTGCTAGCAACCAGCGAAGTAATGTACTCGTACATCTCCTGTCTTAGCAAATCTGCACTATTCTCACAGTTTTTCAGTGCTCTCGTGGGAGGAGCCAGTGGAAGATGCATTTGCCGTCCTGTCATCACCTCATGGGGCGTTAAATGGTGGTCGGACCCCAGCTTATTTTCCCTCACAATCTGCAGCTTCATTTCCTCTTGAGATAGGGTCTTCCCTTTTTGTTTATGGCTTGGCACTTTCCTATTGCTACCTTTCTTGGATAAGCAATCACCTCCATCAATCTGTCCAATAATAGCGCATGCTGCACTGGAGTCCCGCCTGCTTTCCTGAATCCTCGACTGAGCCATCTTGTCAGTCTTGAGTGTACTGTTGGTGTCACATAGGTGGAGTCAGAATAGATTGTCTCATCCTTCTCTACGCTGCTTTCCAGTGCTAATATGAGGGCCACTAGTTCTGCTGCTTGTTCTGAATAACGGGATGCACTTGCAACCACCTCACTTGTCCCGTCCTCCTTCAGTCTTGCCACTGCAGCCCAGTATGTCTGACCCCATCAGTTTGATCAATTATCGAAGAACCTCAATGTAGAGCATGTCTCACCACTCAAGTGCATCCTCATCTACCTTGCGTGTCTCACTGAACATCTCTATGTTCTTAGTGCAGTCCTGTGCATAGTCTCCTTCCTGGAGAACCTCTGCCAAAAATGTTGCTGGGTTTACATTCTTGAATCTTACGATCTTCAATCCTAC
Source organism: Ambystoma mexicanum (assembly GCF_040938575.1). Lineage (NCBI taxonomy): Eukaryota > Metazoa > Chordata > Amphibia > Caudata > Ambystomatidae > Ambystoma > Ambystoma mexicanum. Next base: position 985,929,598 of record NC_090941.1, read on the forward strand.
ATTTGATAGGATCACCTCGTACCCTGATGCTCTCTGTGTGGTCAGTGTGCTCTTTGGCTTGTGCAGTATCGCAAAGAGGGCGTGCTCCACGTAGAGAATGGTGGTGCACCCCATTGTTACTGCTGCTGATTTCTCCACTGAGAAAGCTGCGGCTGCCAAATCTTGCTCACAAGGATAATGTCCTCTCATCACTGGGTCAAGTTGTCCTCTGTAGTAAGCAATTGGCTTATGGCCCATGCTCATCTTTTATGTCAATACTACCTTCATCACAATACCATCAGTGTGTGAGAATAGGAAAAAATCCTTTGTGTAGGCTGGGATCCCTAACACTGGGCCCAAGCCTATTGCTTCCTTAAGTTCCTTGAAGGCCTCTGTCATCTCTGTGTTCCATGTCAGTGTCTTTGTTCCCAGCTTTGCCTCTTTCAGGGTGCACAGTAGTGGCCTCATGTCTGTGCTGTAGTCAAAGGACCATGCTCTGCAATCATTGAATAACCCCAAGAACTGTTGCATCTCCCTCACACTGGTTGGCTGAGGTATTTTGCGTATTTTCTCGGCTCTCTGTGGGGTGATCTGTCGGCCGTCCTTGGATATTGTCTGTCCTGTAACTTGGTCCTGTCCACCTTGTACCCTTTGTTAGCTAGTGATTTCCATCTGTATGTTGATCAGGTCCATCTGTATCACTCTGTAGAAGATAGATGGTGACTCACAGTACCTCTGCGGTAAACAAATATGTTTCCACTTTTGGTTTCTATACATGATGCTGGTCAAGTATTGTGAGTCTGGGTGTAGTGGCACTGAGAAGAATGCATTCCTCAAATCAATGACTGTGAAACAGGCGGCTTCTTCCGGAATGCTGCACAAAATTGTTGCTGAGTTTGCAACCAGAGGATAGTCTGCTTCCACAATATGGATAAGAGGTCTTAAATCCTAAATAAAATGCCATGACCCCTTTTGCCTTGCACACGGGGTACACTGCGTGTTACATGGGGATTCTGATGGTACCAGAATGCCTCTTTCCATCAGAGCTGTGATTGTCTCATAGAGACCTTCATCAGCTTCCTTTGTTACGGGGTACTGTTTTACTCTTGGCAAAATCGCTCCTGGTTACAATTTAATCTTTACTCCCTCTATGCTCTTTATGCAACCCACGTAATATGGGCTTGTAGTCCCTAGACTGCTGGTTACTTTGGCCATGTCCTCCTCCCAAAATTAGGGAGGCGCCTCCAGCGCCATCGCTATTCTCTATGGCATCTCTCTGTAGTGTATCTGTAACCAATAGGTTGCACTCATTTTGAACATCCTCTCCATTTCTTGTCTCTCTTGCTTGAATAGTTCATCATCTGTCACTGTGGTCAGCCTGCATCCCTCTGCAACTGCAATTATCGCTCTCCATGCCCTCCATGTGTCATTCATCCCGTGCACTGCAATCCAATCCTCTCTTGCCACCACTGCCTCTATCTCTATGGGCACTATCGTTCCTTCTGGCTCGTCTAATGGTGTTTCTGGCCAGAACAGGTACTCGTTTGGAACCCGCCACACTTTCCCTGCGATGCCTGGAAGCTAGGCAGTAGCAATTTCAGTGCCATACTGGCACATCTCTGAGTCTACTTGCACCCCCTATTGGACCGTGCATCCACAATATGCTTGGACAATCAGCCTTACATTTAGCATGGTATGCCTGGTGTTGAGCACACTATGCCTTTGTCTGTGAATGAGATCATCATGTTTTGTCTGCTCGTAAGACCCCATCCCAGTATGTTTACAGGTGTCTGTTGAGAGTAAAGTAAAGGTAGTGATAGCTCGTAATCTCCTATACATAGTGAGATATTATCAGTAAAAGGAACCACTTCCTGAGCCCCAGAGAATCCTTGAGTGTTCATGGCATCGCCTGACAACATAAATGCTCCTTCCCTAATGCATGACCTAGTCACCCCAGTGTCAACAAGGAAGGAAATAGTTGTCACCTATCGCCACCCCTATGTGAGGTTCCTCTACAGAGTTGGGTGTGATCGACAGGATGGGACACATCAAGTTCATCTGTGGGCTCTCCTATTGAGGATACAAGGACAGCCCATTTTCTGTAAAGGGGCTGTTCCCTACCATGGTAGCTCCCCCCAGTCTTCGGACGGATACTGTCACTACTGTGTCCACATGTGCTGGTGCGTCATCATTCTTTATCTGTGCTAGTTGTTGTGTGCCCCTTCGAATCTGTAGTGCCTGTAGATACTGTGATATTGGTGCTGGCATCTGTGGTACCTGCATCTGAGCTGGTGGTGCTTATGGCATCTGTTGATATGTACCCTGTGTCTGCCCTTGTAGTTGCTGGTGCTGTGCATAGTTATCATCTTGGTCCCCTTGATATGACTGCTGGCCCTGCCCTCCCCAATTCTGTTGCGACCCGCTAAACCGACAGACCCTTCAGATCTGTCCTAGTTGCCCACAGGTCCAACACTGTGATGGCTCCCTCCCTTTCCCTGGAAAACCCCCGGAAATGTCTCTGGGTTCTGCTTCATCTGCTGCCCATATCCTCTAAACCCTCCTGAAAACCCCCCTTGATTGTGATGCATCTGTGGCCCAAAGCCGTGCCCCTGTTGTAGAAGGCCCCCCTTCCTTGGAACCCTGTTGCGGGCTGTCCCACCCCATGTACCCTCCTCCCATTGGTGGAGCAAACTGCTGCTGTTGCGATTGCACTGTGCCTGTGAGGTGCAGCTGGTGGTAACCACCCCTTCCATCGTATACCTCGATAGCTTCCTCTGTACTAGTTTCGCTTCATCTGCCTTCCTGTCCTCTGCTTTTTGCTTAACCTTCTCCTGCCATAGTCTACAATGATGGACTATCATGAGCTGTATCTCTGGCCATCCTTTCTCTTCCATACCACCCATTTTCTTCAAACTCTTCTCAACTGGCTCTGATAGGCCCTGCACTAATATATGGTAAAATATTGCCACTGTTTTGTCCAAAGGCTCTCGGTTTCGAGGTGCCAAAGCTCTTGAATCTCCTGAATATACTGCACAGGATCTTCATTTTCCCTCATTTTGTGTGACGTAATCGCCCCTATGTCAGATGTATCTGGGTATTGTGTCCTTAATGCTTGCCATACTGCTGCCCTACAGTTTGCAAATTGCGACTGGCCGTGTCCTGTGTTCTGTGTCATCAATCCTGGAACCCCGCCTTCTTCCATATGTCCTCTACTGCATCCCCCAATATCAATATTAACAGTCCCTTTAAGTAACCCACTGCCAGCCTATGACCAGCTGTCATTTTCTCCATCTCATAAATCCACTTCCCCGCTCCTGCAGTTAATGATGGTAACCTACACTTTACATTCTCCTTGTCTGTGTGATTCCATGACATGTACTGAGGTCTCACCCCTCCTCTCTCCAATAAGGGCATCTGTGTTTATGCTGTCTCCTCCTCAGATGACCTTCTGGTCAGTCTAATTTGTCGAGGGCCCCTCCCACTCTCAATGCCTGTGCATACATCTACTGGTTCCAATATGGGCATTCTTGTGCTATCGTCATAAACCCTAGTCAATCATCCACTTGAACACGCTATGGCTGTCTCCCTTCTCCTTCATCCTGGGAGATCCCTTAGTCTGTTGATATAGGTGCTGTGTGAGGTGCAAAAGTATTCTGGCCACTGTACCTGTTTGTCTGAGTGATCCCTCCCCTTCTCCCTGTGTATGCATCCTAAACTCCCATAACACCCATTTGTCTGTCCTTGTCCCCCTGGGACAGTGCTTGAGGCTGTTCCCCCCTCTAATCTCCACGGTGCTTGTCCTCACTGTCAGATCCTGTGTCCATGTTGCTACAAAAGTCATCTGCAAAACTCAGTCCCCTCGATGTCAAGTCTGTGTTGGGCTTCATACTGAGATCAATGTCTCTTAAATCATACTTGCTGCCTCATGTCCCGGCCCCAGGGCATTCTCCTCCTCCTTCTCCTTCTGTTGTGCTCCTGCCCAGAGAGCTTGTACTGTCTGGCTCTGTCTGTCTGTCCTCCTCAAATCTATCCTTACCCCTATCTAGTGCTAATTGTGTCTTTACTGCTCGTATTGCTCACTCATCCTCTTCCCTGCCTGCTCTCTCCCTTGCCAGTTTGGCCAACTGTAACTTTCTCTGTTCTTTCTCTGCTAACTCTCTCTGTCGCTCTGCCTTCTCCAACTCCATTTCCCTTTTCTCCCTCATTTCTCATATAGCAAAAGTTCTTAAACTAGCATTCACGTGAAGATGGCCGCTGCAGCAAGTGAATTACTTGTAGTTCTCTTTCAACCAATTGGTCATGTTCTGTCTAAATTTAGGGAAGGTTTGGCTTTCTCTTAAGTGAGGGGACAAGGAGTTCCACAGTTGAGCTGCCTTAACTGGGAAGCTAGATCCCCCAATAGTGGAAAGTTTAAAATGTGGTACAAGGAGACAGTTGGAGTTAGCTAATCTGGTCGGTCTGTGGGATGTTTTTCTGATAATCCTGTCCGTAAAGTAAGGCAGTGCTTTATTATTCAGACATTTGTGGATGAAGGTGGCTATTTTGAGTAAAATTTTGTCAAAACTAGATAACCAATTGTCTTGTCTCCTGATGGAGGAAAATGTTCCTTTCTTGTTATATTTAGTGCTGCTCTCAGAGAGTTGTTCTGAAGTACCTGTATTTTTTGGATGATGTATTTGCTCGCACCAATGTACAGGGCCTTACAATAATACAATTTGGAAAGTATAAGAGCTCTGGAGAGAATGAGACAGCTGTTCGTAGAGAGAAATTGTTTACCTGCTCTGATTAATTTGCACGTATATGCGGAAGAAGATGCCAGGGAATTTACTTGTTTTGTAAAGTTTAGAGTGGCATCTAGATAGAAGCCTAGGGTCTTCACCTCCTTGGGTACTTTGATAGCAATACCATCAATGGTGAAGTATGCGTAGTCCGGACTTAGTTTGGACAAGTGGGCCGTGGTACCTAGGATGATGAGCTCTGTTTTATCATCGTTCAGGCAGAATCCATGGGTGGCCATCCATGCCTGAACAATACCATAAATTCTATTCACCAAAGCCAGGTCTCTGGCGTAATCTCTGGTAAGAGGTAGGAGGATTTGGGTATCGTCTGCATAATTCATGTAGGCAATACTCAAATGGTCCATTTCATCAAAGAGGGGCTTGGTGAATACATTATAAAGGGTTGGCGAGACGCAGGATCCCTGGGGTACACCACAGGTAATGGGGATGGGATCTGCTGATGCCGAGGGTGAGAATACTCTCATAGTCCTATTGCTCAGGAATGACTCTATCCATATTATGGCTTCCTTGGAGAATTGTGCTGCAGAGTCCAAGTGGCTGCATATGACTTTATGGTCTACCAAGTCGAACGCAGCCGAGAGGTCTAGGAGGAGGAGTAGAGCTAATTGGCCCTTATCTCTGAGTTCATCTATTTGGGCCTTCAGATCGATTAAAGCTGTTTCCGTGCCATGTTGGGGACGAAAACCAGATTGGCAAGATCCTAGCAAGAGGTTAGACTCCAGGAAATTCTGGATTTGAATATATGCCATTTTGTCTCAAATTTTTAAGAGGAATGGCACAGTTTTTATAGGTTTGTAGTTTGTGGGTATAGTTGGGTCAAGGATTTGCTTCTTAAGGAGGGGAAGTAGCCAGGATTCTTTCAGATTACTGTGGACAGTACCTGATGTAAATGAGGCATTAATGAGTTTAGTGATAAAGGGTGCAAATTCTCTAGCAGCGTCCTTCATAAATTGTACTGGGCATTAGTCGCCTTTACAATTGGATGGTTTGAGTCCAAGTATGACCTTCTCCACCTCAATAACAGAGACTTGGGAGAACCTGAAGCGAGTTTCTTGTTTGCAATATGGCAACAGCACTTTGTTAGGTGTGGACAGAGATGCTAGTGAGGCTTTCTTTTGGGAAATCTTGGTTTGTAATTTGGAGACTTTGTTAGTTAGTGCGTGCTGAATGTCAGTGCACCAGATTTTGGGCCTGATCATGACCTCGGCGGTGGATTTCGCCCCAGCTCTTGGCTGGGGGGAAATAGGCCAAAAATTTGCGCTATTACTGCCGGCGGGAAATCCGCCGGCGGTAAGAGCGCAAATTTTCCCCATTGAGCCCAATGGGGAATGGGGCATTCCCGAATGGGCTCAAGGAGGAATTGGGACTTCGAAGTCCACCCAACTCGTGATCCCGCGCTATTAGCGCCGGGGGCTATGGCGGTCGCGCTAATAGCCCTGCGCTAATAGCGTTAGCATTACCGCCAAGGTCGTGATCAGGCCCTTTGTCTTTAGTACAGTTTTCTTGCGGTAAAATGGGTGTTTCTAGTTCTTTCAAGATAGTGAACAGTTCTTTGGTGCTGGATTTAGCCTGTGATATTCTGTTTAGCCAGGAGGATGACTTTCTTGTATTTGGTAGATATATTAATGAGGTTTGTTTTATTTTCTGCTGAGGGTACAAGTCTCCAAGCAGTTTCACATTTTCTTTTATCTAGTCTAAGATTTTTTAAGTGTGGGGTGAACCCTGGGTTGAGATGCTTTTTGGGTTTACTCTTCCTTAATTTGAGAGGGGCAATATCGTCAAGGGCACTGGTCATGGATTTATTGTATTCTTCAACTAGAGAGTTAGGGTCCATGTTATCAGGTAGGGCATTGAGGTTTGGTAGGATGTGAGGAAGTAGTTTGTCTACTGTAATATTGTTTTTGTTCCTCGTTAGAGTAGATGGGGCAAACGGGGTAGTCTGAACTATAGCCAATTTAGTTGACAATGTGAATGACAAAAGGTAACGGTCAGTCCAAATTTGAGTGGCTATGGTAGTGATGGAGACATTGCAGTTGTAATCTGCCATCCAATAAAGGGTTCATCCTTTGTCATGTGTAGGTAGGTTCACTTTCTGGGTGAAGCCTAGTTCTTTCAGAATATTAGTGATGGCAGTGGATTAGGGATCCTTAGCATTGTTAAAGCCCAAATTAAAATCACCTAACACTAAGGTTTGAGAAGTATGTTTTAAGTTATTTGACAAAGACATGGAAATGTCTTCAGAGAAGGTTCCAATCGGGCCTGGTGGTCTATAGATAAGATGAATAGTCCACGTTTGGGAGTTGGCAGTAGGTATTTTGACTGATAAGCATTCGCAAGATTTCACAGTGGGTAAAGTGGCTAATCTCATGGCGAGGTTAGTTTTGGCAATGATTGCTATGCTTCCACCTTGAGAGACATGTCTATCAGCTGATTGTATAATTGTCAGGGCCTGCGGCATTATGCAGCCAGAATTCTGTGATGGCCAAGAAGTGAAGGTTATCTGCTAATATGATGTCCGATATCTCGGTTGCGTGTGCAACTAGGGATCTTGCATTTATTAGGGCCCCTTTGAGATTAGGTAGAGGGTTTTCTTTTTTTTTTAAACTTTTGTTTATTGGCAGAAAGTTAAGACAGGCACAGTACAGATTACATAGCAATAATCAATCAATATCGCTTCACAAAAGGCAGCACAACATGGCTGGATACAACTTCTCAGGAAGAGGACGACTAGTGTCATGGAGTGGCACAAACAGGACGAAAGGAAGGAGAGTTACAATGTTCATGGCGTAGTAGGCCGTATTAGTGGAGGGGTAGAACTCCACTCCACTTCGTCTCTATTGTTCAGGTAGCTGCAGAATTCTGACCACACGTTTTTGGGACGTGATGTGAGTGGCAAGGATCCAATGTATTCCTCTTCGCACATTTGTATCCAGGTGAGGGCTTTGAGCCACATCATAAGGGTGGGGGGGTTGTGGTGCTTCCAACTTTTCAATATACATCTTTTAGCAACAATGGCGCTCACATTTAAGAATTTAGACATTTTCCCTACATTTCCCCCTCCCAGATAACAAACAACAGGGCAAGTGGGTCCATATCCACCGGGGAACCTACTATTTTGGAGAGCGCCTCCGTCACAGCCACCCAGAATGTGTTGATTGCAGGGCAGGACCAGAACATGTGTATGTGATCTGCCTCGGAAGATTTGCGTTTAGGACATGTATGTGTCGGGGTACTTGTGAATTTTGCCACTCTATACGGCGTGTAGTAGAGCCTGTTGAGGAGCTTGAATTGTATGGAGCGGAATCTGGCGCTATGGGAGACCATGCTCGTATATGCGCACATTTTAGCTCACAGTTCATCGGTTATTTCCGTTTCAAGCTCCCTAGCCCATGCTTCACGTGGTTTGAGGGACCCAAGCACTTTTTTTTTCCAGCTGCATTTTATACAAATTGGATATCACACCCTTGTAGCCCGCTGAGTTTGCTATGTATCGGAGTTCGGGTGATTCTGGGAGCTCGTCTGGGTATGAGGGCCACATAGCACAAACCGCAGCTCTGAGCCTGTAGTACTGTAACATTTCGAGCTGGGAGTTGGAGTGTTCTGGTCGTCATGTTTGAGGGGTGACAAACATACCATCAGGGAAGAGGTCAGCTAGGGCTCGATAGCCGAGATTCTCCCAGTGTCGCGAGAGGTGTTGGTCGTGTGTGGGGGGGAGTCGGGGAAATTGCCACATGGGAAGCCACTTATAGTACGGGTGTCGCTCATGTTGAGAGTGCAGAATAGCATTCCAAGCCCGGATCGTGGTGGCCACCGGGTCTGCCTGGGCGTCTGCTTGCAATGTGCGGTGCAATAATAGGATCATGATGTTGGTCCCTCCCCCTGCCAATTTCTCAAGTTTTACATGCGGAGGCGGATTCTGAAACGCGTACCAATGAGAGGCGTGTTGGGCCTGCGCCTCATTCCAGTACAGACATAGGTCTGGGGCTGCAAACCCCCCTTTATCATAGGGTAATGTCATATGCTGCCACTTCTTGCGGACCGACCCCGCGTGCCAGAGAAATTGGGCGCACTCCGAGTGGATTCTCTTAAAGTATTGCCTCCCGGGCCAGACTGGTACGTTAGTGAAGACGTAGAGGAGCTTGGGGACCATTATCATCTTTAGTAGAGAGAGTCTGCCCGCCAGGGATAGCGGTAGATTGCGCCACTTGGAAAACTTGGAAATGATGGGCTGAGCCACAGCCTCATAATTGTCCGTTAGTAGGGAGGGTTTGGTTAGTGACACCTGAACCCCGAGATACCTAACTCTCTCCGGGGACCAGCGTAGGGGGTACTCACATGTTGGTTGTTGAGTTGCTACAGTGAGAGGGAAAATTTCAGATTTAAAATAGTTTATCGTGAAACCGGAGTACGTGCCTATTTTGGTAATGTCACGGATGATCGGGTCCAGATATGTGGAGGGGTTTCTGATATACAAGAGCACGTCATCCGCGTAAAGTGAGATGATTTCTGGTGTGTCAATTAACCAAATACCTTTATTGATGTGACGCCCTCTAACATGGCCAGCCATGGGTTCGATGGCAAGCGCAAAGAGGAGGGGGGAGAATGGGCATCCCTGGTGCGTACCACGGTGTAGCGCAAAGAGAGAGGAGGGAACCGAGTTTACAAGGACCCTAGCTAGTGGACCCGTATATAAGAGCTTTATATAAGAGACCATATTTGGGCCTACTCCCATTTTCTCCAGAACAGCCCACAAATATTGCCATGAGACCATATCAAAAGCCTTTTGAGCATCTATTGTTACTGCCACAGCATCAGCGTTCGGGTCAATTCTGGACATCACATTAAATAGGCGGCGGATGTTGAGTGCCGTGGACTGACCGGGAATGAACCCACTCTGGTCCGCATGGACCATGTGGGACATGAAGGGGAAAAACCTGTTTGCGATTATCTTGGCAAAGATTTTCATGTCAGTGTTAATGAGGGATAGGGGCCTATAGGACCCGCACTCCTCCGAGGGTTTTCCAGGTTTGTGGAGGACTGTTATTAAGGCTTCCCTTAAGGAGGGGGGAGGATGTGCAATGGAAGTGCCTCGGCCCAGACCCCGTGTAGCGCTGGGGCCAGTGCGGCCACGTGCTCCTGGTAGAACTCTGAGGTGAGCCCATCCGGGCCAGGAGCCTTGTTTTTGGGAAGGTCAGATATCACCAGGGCTATCTCCTCCAGGGTGAACAGAGCTTCGAGGCGTTCTCTGGTGTCTTGGGAAATAAGAGTCATAGGGATGTTTTCCAGTAGGTCGTCCAAGTCCTGGGCTGAGTGTTCAGGCTGGGGACCATATAAAATGGCATAGAAGCTAGTAAATGTTTCAAGAATGGATTGGTCAGACCAGTGCTTCTGTCCCTGCTCGTTTATAATGCAATCATTTCAGGTCTTACCACCCTCCGCTCGCACCAGCCTGGCCAGGGTTCTACCCGGTCTGTCTCCCTCTACATATCTACAGGCAGCAACAGGACGAGCATGGTATTGCACCTCTCTCATGGCATGTGACTCGAACTGTTCCAGCTCAGCTCTGATCCCTGCTAGGGTCACCGGGGACGGAGTGGCGAGATATTCCCGTTCTAGGGCTTTGGCTTAGTTTCAGAATTATTTAGGGCTTGCCTTATAGCTTTCAGGACACCTGCTTCCCTAGAGATGCACATCCCCCTGAAGTAAACCTTAAATGCCTCCCATCTGACCCCCCTCAAGTGTGTCAGATGCCCTGTTTTTTTCAAAGAATGTGGTAATGTCCGCTAATATCTCAGCTTTGAAGACAATGTCAGACACGGTGGCAAACTTAAAGCGCCAGGCGGGTCGTGATGGCTTTGTGTTGCCGAGCTGGATCTGTAGTAGTACAGGGGAATGGTCAGATAATGTGCGTGCAAGGATACTAACATCTGAGACTCTACCCACTAAGTTGCCAGACAAAAGGAACAAATCAATTCGTGAGGAACTATCATGTACCATTGAATAGAAGGTATAGTGCCTTTCATTTTCATGGGGGTGGAGTGTCCTCCATATATCGTGATAATTTAGAGAGTCCATGTGTATGAGGAGCCTCCTGGCCGCACGCGTTGTGGCTCTGCGAGTGGTTGTTGTTCTGTCTAGGACATTATCGAGTATCAGATTCATGTCCCCCCCCCACATAACGGGGATGTCTAGATATCTCATTAGAATGGCGGTCACATTGTCAAAAAACTCGGGGGAGTCAGTATTGGGCGCGTATAAGTTGACCATCAAGCATTCCTCATGAGCTAAGGTACAGTGTAGAATCACATATCTGCCTTCCGTGTCAATGTGGGACGTGCGGAGTATGAAGTTTAATGACTTATGGATAAGGGTCAGGACTCCCCTAGCTTGAGTGGAGTATTGAGTAAAGTATCTATTGAGGCCCCAGGTATGTGCTATGTTAGACGATAAGTGTTTCAGAGCATGCGTCTCCTGTAATAGGAGGACCTTGACCCCATGCCTTTGTGCATAGGCCGCGATCCTACGAGACTTTGTGAAATTTGTCAGCCCTCGAACATTCCATGACATCATTTTGACCGCCATAATGCCAACCTACGGAACATCCCAAGCAAGGGATCTGCCACTGATTCCCGCCGTGTGTGCTGCAACGGCACAAGAGTGGCACCCTTTAGAAGCGGTCTTAACCTCTCCGCCATTTTGTATATAACCTGCCCCAACTTCTTCACCCACCACCCTCACCGCCCTGACCCAACCAGCAGTGTGTAGATACCCACCCTTAAATTGAACAACTGTGCGCCATCCCTCACTCGGCAGCGCAGGGGAAATCGCCCAACTGGGGCCAAAACATAAACATTTAGACTCAGAGGGGATTGCAGCTGCAGTGGGGGCTGCCGCTGCCGTTCTGCCCACATATACTAGTACCAATCTCGATAATACCATATAGATCTGAAAATCAGCTGATGAACAAACGGTTTCAATGTGAGGACACTAAGAAACTTAGGTTACGAGGCGAGGACACTCATGGTTTAGAGTAGCAAGGTCATAGCTTACACTGCCTAGGACAGTGTACCACCGTGATGTTCAGCTTTGCGAAGTTCGGGCGCAGTGAGTGGTGTTAAAGTTAGGTGAGATAAGGGTGCGCCCCCCTCAAGAAGTTGTGCGCTCCCTGCAGTGGTACTGGGCCACGGCGGGCCTGCCGCGGGACAGAGAGGGGGGAGCCTTGAGCCCAATCGAGGAGCCAACAGACGGTTCACCACAGCCACTGGGGTCCACTTCGGGAGCCCAGGAATCCAGATATTAGTCGTCTTCCATCCGTTCCTCAGGAGAATCTACCATTGGAAACTGCACCTCGATGAACTTGACGGCTTCATGCAGGACCATGAAAAAGTAGTGTTTGTTGCGGTGGGTGAATTTTAGGCGAGCAGGAAAAAGCATTGCGTACTCGATTTTCCGTTCTTGCAACATTTTCTTCACCCCGTTGAATTGTCGTCTCTCCGACTGCACTGCCACTGAAAAATCAGGGAAAATCCTGATGACTTGTGCATCCAGCCTCAGTTCCCCTTTCTCCCTGGCCAATCGGAGTAAATGGTCTCTGTCTTTATAGCACAGTAGTTTTGCAATTATTGGTCTGGGGAAATCACCTGGTTTAGGCCGGGGTGCCAGGGTGCGATGTGTCCTTTCCACAGTGAAGAATGGTGAGAGTGCCGGGTTGTCAAGGAGGTCTCTGATGAGTTGTTCGACCACAAGTTCCATGCGGCCCTTCAGTGCAGATTCGGGAACCCACACTATGCGGACATTATTTCTCTGGGACCTCGATTCGAGGTCATCACACTTAGCTTTGACCTGTTTCATGTCACGGACGAGTTCTGAGACTGTGGCCCTCATTACAACTGAGGTGCTAAGTGCACCAACTTTACCACCATGGTGTAAACTACGTTTACACCATGGTGGATGGCGGATTTACCGCCCCATTACAAGGTGAGTGGGGCGGTAAATCCCCATTTCCCATTTTCCCTTCCCCATTCCCATTTTTGCCCCATAGGGCATAATGGGAGTGGGGAAGGCGCTAATTACGGCACCGTAAATTACGGTGCCGTAATTAGCACCAAGGTGCCTTAGCACCATGGAACTTAACGCCTGCAAAAAGCAGGCGTTAAGGTAGGAATCAGGCGTTAAGGGTTAACGGTGGCGTTAACCCTTAACGCCTGAGTTGTAATGAGGGCCTGTGTTTTGTAGGGTATGGACGTTGTCCTCATTGGTCCCTATCCTTTGCTCCGCCTCGGTGATCCTGGCCCCATGGTGGTCGATCTTCGCTTTCAAGGAGGCTACATTTGCATTGATGTCGTCTAGCTTTTCATGGAAAACAGCGAAATTCTTTGTCATGGATGCCATCATCGCGGATAGGTCTGGTTGAGGGGGGTCTGGCCTGCATTCGTCCTCCTCCTGTGACACAGAGGACGATGCCTGGTCCGCTCTAGGCGCTATTTTGGCGAACTTGTCCATGGCTCCTACTTTGCCGTTGGCCCACGCCTTGCTGGGCATTCCAGTGGTGGGAGGTAGCGCCTACTTAGCTAGGATCGGTGGTGTCTCCAGGTTAGTCCCTTAATTATAGGATGGTAGTAGGACTGTGGTTGCGGCGCGTGAGCAACCAAGAGCATTAGGCTGTTAGTAGCGAGGCAGTGATGGCGGGGCCGCAGGTGGGGGCGAGCCAAGGGGGGCCGGCTAGCCTTATGTTGTACGTGTCACTCCGAAGTGTGGTTGGGTGCGCTGAGCAATGAGCCGTTAGTGAGACAGGTAGGGGCCTCCTACAGGTCGGGGGGGTGCCCCCGTATTCAGCAGTGCAAGTTGATCGAGTGGGGAGTCCCAGCCTTTATCCGCACCCCAGAAGCTGCAGCCCAATACGTGGAGCCCTATGGGGCGGCAGCCACACGAGGATGTCGCCACTCCAATGGGTTGACGGAGAGTCAGGTTCCAGGGGATGATCCGTGGAGGGCTGAGGCGCCTTGAGCAGCGAGAGTTGGGGGGGAAGCAGGGCAAGCTCCCGTGAGAACACGCAGGATGAAATGCAGGAGTGGGCAGGGGGCCCCGCCAGCGTGGAGCAGAGGGGTACAGTTCAGGCTCAGTCACCCACCTTGCAGCCTTCAGGGTGGCTTGACCCGTGAGTTTCACAGCATGAGGTTCTCCCCCAGGGGGCCGAGCCGCGCCACAAAAGGGCAGGCCCAGAACCGGGGCCAATGTGGCGTAGAGGCAACGGCTGGCCTGCGGACAGCGCCGTAGTCGTAGCGGAGGCGGTCACAGGAAAATACCTCCGGGCCAGGCGTGTCTATGGTGCCGCGCTGGTAGGCCCCCGATGGTGCCGCAGGCCCGCAGCTTCAGAGGGCTGCAGGGGGTGCAGCGCCCACACCCCGCGACCGGAGTCGGGAAGGATGTCACTGCCCGACGGGAGACCGCGGTCAGGACAGAGAGGCCGTGACCGCGCACAGGCGCAAGGGGGGCTCCAGCCCAGCCCGCGGCAGCCGGAGCCGATCGGCCATCTGAGATCCCGGCAGCCGCCGGACCAGCAGCCCCGGATGGCACAGTCCTCGCCTGCGGATGGGCGGTGCACTGTTCAAAGGCCCGCTCTTCAGGGCATCAGCGGGGGGACGGTGCTCCCGGGCGATGAGGCGATGCAGGGAGCCCACGGGTGGCGGCACTTAAGGGACAGTGTGAGCGGCGTGTCCAGTGGCCGCAAGCGGCCGCTGCAAGGGTCTGCGAGGAGGCCGCACGGTGCTGAAGGCCCGGCGCTCGCCCCGCCATCCCCAGGCACCGATTTCTGTCCAGATTTCGGCCACGCAGCAAGGAGAATGAAAGAGGAAGAATCGTGGCAATTTCATTAGGCAAGGGTGCGGATTAGCGCCGATGTCCAGCGGATTCAGGTGCGCAGAGACGGAGCTCACTGGCTAGGCAGCCATTTTCCTCGGCTGCTCAACAGTGCCCCCCCCAGGTAGAGGGTTTTCTGACGCATATGGTAAATTGGATCTGGAGGTGACTTTACTAATATGCGTGGCAGAGTTAGGATTAGGTCTTTTAGAGTTGGTCAGGCCTATATTTAACTTTTTAGATACTTTATGGGGTAGGCTCATGTTTAAATGGTTTAGTCTAGCTACTTGTTTAGCTGGTATTTCATACAGTTTGGATAAGCATGCGCGTAGTCTAGAATTTCTGTCAGCGGTACTACATGGGGTCTGTAGGATAGAAGGTCCTTGCTGTGGGCTGCGCTTGTGAGATGATGTAACTATCATGATTGGAAGAGTGGGAATATTATTTATAGTCGTCAAAGAAGAGGATATAGCAGTCAGGATGCTGGCAGGTCTTACAGTAACAATGGGGAAGGCAATGTATAGCGTTACAATAAAACTAGAAGAGACCGGAGGTACTTTTTTACCGACCACTTATAAACAGCCCTCCATCAAACTTTTGATTAAACAATACACTAAGTTTATAGGGTCACTTGCTTCCCCACTATCCATTTTTGATTTTGTACCTCTTACATATGATTTATAGTCATTATATTGTCATATACCACACAAGTTTGTATCAAAAATATTCATTTATTGTTTTTTTTAAACACATTGTTAATAAAACACTTTTTTACAATTTTCTTTTCTATAATTGTAGGACTTCTCTATACAATTGTTAAACACACATACATATATCTCAATGATTTACGATTTCACTATGCACATCTAATAACCTGTAGTAATTCATTCTTTAACAATTTGTTCGAGATAAAACTTTCATAGGGATCTGTTGTTTGCTCCCCTCTCTCATAGAGAAGTGCATCCCAGTCCATAAAACATTTCACTCTGTATTCATATCACCCATGCTTAATTTCATACTGCATTCAAACCATACCCGACATGTTTCATTCCTTACATACTTTCATACAACTCACTAGGAAATTCTTCAGGGGTAAAAAAAATGTTATACCAAATTTCATTTCGATGTACAATTATGTATGTCTTCTTTTAGAATTTTGTCTAAGGATCCACTATCAATGAGGTCCATTCCATGAGGTCCAACCATCAAACGGATAACTATGGGAAGCAAGAATGGGATATTCAAATTTTAGTGTTCGAATCACATCCCGGTTTACATTTCTATTATGTATCACCTACTGCCTTTACTGGTGGCACTCAGGAGTAAATTATTTAACTAGCTCCTTCTACACATCCATTAAAACACTCCGTTCCTCCATCTGACAAACACAGGCTATTTATCAAGAATTCCAAAGCAGGGTAGGTTTTCCAATATTTAATTAAATTATTCTCAGTTTGGTGTCACCTGATAATTAGCTGATGTCAATTATTAATTATCTAGGATAAATTCTCATCCGATTACCTCAATCTTATTCGCTTCTTCTTTTATTGTCTTCTTGGTCTGTCACCTTTAGACAAATTGCTCTGTTATGGCGACCTGGGTAGCTGGCTAGCGGATACTGTCTTGGAACAATCTCCGTGCTCTTCCCCTATTTAAAGTAAATAGTACTTATTTATCTTTACCATTTTTCTATTGTTTGGCCATTTGCCTTTCATTTTGTATAGCGTTAGCCACACTACCTGAGATATGGTACCTAATAGGAGTCTATTAGGACATAAAGGGTGCATAATGACTATGGATTGCAGCACAGTGTAGTAGTCGAGTAGGGTGACCCTTTACTCTAAATAAATGTTGGTCTGAGCGGATATGATTCAGCAGTAGAATGCACTAGATGAGGTATATTGTGGTCTAGTCAACAGTACCATTGGGTAAAGACTCTTAGCTTTTGTGGCTATCCTTCTAGACCCAAGGGGGCCAAATATCTGATGGCTATCTTTGCGAGTGGATAGGCTGTAGCATCATACACAATGTAGGATGTATAATAGGGTGCTATAGTGTCTTGGACCAATGGTGCTATTCCTTTAGCATCGGTCAGTTGGCAATTAGAAATCATCAAGTGGAATGCATCAGTGTCCAGGCTAGGTTACTTGAGCTGTTTAGCAGTTTAGGCAACAAATACTATGCAATTAGACCGTGGATGGAGCACTGCTGGATTCAAGGCAATAACTATAAGGCTGTATGGTAACAACTACTATGCGGTTTTATCATGGAAGTCTCGTATGGAATGAGTGCAATCATTACACAAGTACATCCTATGATGCTAATATGTGTAGGGCGTAGGCAGCAGGCTGCCATGGAGCAACAGACCTGCATCAAGAACGCATTCAAAAAATCGTAAGGTGTCGCTCATTGCATACAACGTTTATGAGATGTGGCATATGTAAAATGCGAGATAAGCATTGGTGAAATAATCAGTATCGTATATGTACATTACTGTTCTCACTTCTGCATGTGCAGGATCAGGTCCAAGAGTATGCGAGAGTCCAAGTATATTATCCACAATAGTCGTGTTCAGGCGCGGACAGAGGCAGACAGGGGACCTTAGTTCGTAGGGCCTTTGTTTGGAGGCACCGGCTTCCGTCTCCGGTGGTGCCCTATTAGTTAAGAAGGCTCAGGTGACCAGGTTGCTAGGCTAACCAAAATAAACATAATATGGCTTGCGGCGGCCATCTTGATTTTGCTCGTGGCGAGCACACTGAAACCACGGAGTGCAGAATCCACGTGGCGCCGCTTGCAGGTAGGTGCAGCGGTACCTCTAAGTAAGGGGTAATCAGGTGAGGTGGCTGGCGCTGTGTGTGGCCAGCAGCAGGGGGTAGCTCGTAGTCACGTGGATCAGGTCAAGTCGAGCTGCTCCTGCAGTAGTGTTGGGGATGGCGCTTCGGTGGCAGACTGCTCCTGCAGCTGCTAAGCGAGGTCTTGCTCCTCCTACCCTCTGAGGGGTGAGTCAGCATCCGATGTATCATTGGATACATTCCCTGTTCATTGTTGTATCATCGGATGCTACACTTGGAGAGGCAGGGGGAAGTGCGGAGGGATGGGTCCCTTAGTTCTTCACTGCCTGCTGGCATGTGCCACAACTCAAATATTGCCATTTATTTTGTCAATTTCTTCCCCTTACAGGTACCCTGTGTACCCTGTATATGTGCCAATAGTGATTACTGCATGTCTTTGGAGAACCTTCCACAAGGTGGCCATGGTTTGGTTACTTTTTCCTCAGTGCCTTTAAACCATTCTATGCTACATTTACAGATTTTTTTCCTTATAGGGTGGAAGTGTTTTACACAGGTGCTGAAGGGGCGTATCTCCCCTCACATTTGCTTTGATACATCCTGCAAAGGTTACCTGACCTCAAGTCGAGGATTTTAAGGGAAAAAGGTACAATATAATGACAGTACCTTTCAATGTCTACAAGCCTCTCATGCTCCTAACCTTAACAGGCATGCTCCGCGTACGGCCCGCCTTCAGACCCACTGCCTCCTCAGGCACACCCACAATCTTGCGCATGCGCCTTCCACACACTGCCGCTTGTTCACCTCGTCTACCAATCCCAATTTTCCGACACTAGCACCTCACTGTCTCAAGCTTTCCATGTCCTATGTGCAAACCTATGAGTGGCGTCATCAAGTTACCAAAACAGCATAGAAAAATCAAATATTGTGCGCACACTGTAATAGCCTGTTACTCACAAATCACACAAAAACCCCACAGCAGTCTTCCCGTGCTCCAGGCGGAGTATACAAATATTCTCTTGTGATCGAACTGCACATGCTGCATTGCCTAGCGTGCAAAATGTCTCACTTCTGGAGACTTAACCAGTCGACTCACCTTCCACAATCTAGGCTAGCTTTCTTGCCAACTCTCACGTGGATACCATCATCTATGACCTGAGCTAAAATGCACAACTCACAGGAATACCGCTATTCACATATCTTTCGTCAAGTCAATAGTCTAGGTTATTCACAGAACCTTTTACCTCTAAGACGGAAGGTGCCCTAAACATAGAAAAGGGACTTCTACCTCCGCTCCCGTTCCTATTCACTATAACACTACTAAACAATACTTGACACTACACAACGATGCTAAACAATACTCCACAATACCCGATACCCTCCCTCAAATCCACAGTTGCCGTTAGACTGGGTCAATACTTACACTCCATGGTTTGCTAGCCCTGCTCGGCTGCTGACTCCCCGTCCAGGAGCTCGCCTCCCCGTCTTGGTCTGCTTGGACAACACACTGACTTTGGTCAGGATATTTCACAAGGGGCTCCTGGCGACCTGTACACGGGCACATGTTTTCCAGTCTTCTCAAAATATGCGAGGGTCCCGCAGCCTCTCCTGTTCGGCGGCGAAGGTGATGACGTGGTCCCGGGCTGGTGCAGCCAGCCATACCTCTGCTACCAACTTGTTGGGACAAACTTCCAGGTATGCCAGAGGCCCACTAGGAGTTTGCAGACTCTCGGAAGGCCCAACACCTTTCACAGGACAAACGGAGGACTCAGTCAACGGCAACTTCAAACTGTGGTTTATTACAGGCAAAACCAACAGGGATAAGCACAGGGTCCTGTCAGCTTTTAGGCCTCCCCAGCAACAAACAGCTCTGCCCAAATGCAATTTTGATTTTCTTCTGGTGTTTCCTACTTGCTGTCAGATGGTAATTTTAGCAGCTCCCCTTCCTCATAGTGCTTTCCACTTTATATAATAGTGATGACACCATCAAGTTTACAATCTTGGGGGAGTGCCCTGCAAGAGTTCTTGCAAATAGGATAGGACAGTCACCCTTTTCTCTCCTCCAACTCTCACCTCGGTCTACGGATTGGTTTAAGATTCTGGAGCAGACATATGGTGATTCCCATTTGTAATCGCCATTTGTTCTCATGTCAAATTTTTTGCAAAAACTAGTTATGTGGCAAAAGTTCATAATGTTATGTAACAGATTTTATGACATGGCACACTCCAGCCAGGGACTTCTTCCACTGACACTGCAGGTGGTGCACAATACAACACGCCCTTTTATTTTTATTTGAACCCTGGGTCCTCTTTTGAGAAGGCACCCAACCCGTCTCACACCCACCTTAACAAATACCCTGTGTCGCAATGGACCATGAACCAGGCTGGTGTGTAACAATGAAACATTTATTTATTTTTAAAATTCAAATGAAAAATTAGAGCAAAATAAAAATTTAGGGAAGCAGCCACCACGGTGTGGCAATACAAATGCAAAAGCTTATAATACAGTTAATTCAACTTTTAACATAAGATACATACACCTTTAAGAGAAATGGCAACAAAATCACTCTTCTTCACAATTGTAGATGGCACATAGTTTATGCACTCCCCCTGCACTTCCCCTAAACATCTGCTGACTACATTCTGTGTCGATGGAAAGCAGTGGCAAGGAGTCAGAAAGAAGAGGGAAAAATCGGATTGAAAATTCACCCCACCACCCCAGAATGGGAGGCCAAAAACGAAAAATTGGCAAAATGGCATGCTCAGATTTCACTTGTTACTTATAGATCAGTTTACACTTGCGGTAGGATAGCTAGGAGAGAAATTCATGTGGCTGCACTAAAGAGACAAGGAACATACAGGCTACTAAGCAGGACACTAAAGCAACGTGAACACAGGTGAGAAAATCGATTTTGGGAGGAAAACAGTGCAACAGAAATCACACGCAGCAGAATTGCAATTTCTTATTTCAAAAAGGCTTTAAACTGGCAACCAGCTACGAAATGGGCTTAGCAGTCAAAATCAGACGTCGGTTTTGGGGACAGGAAACAAAGGTTCAGAACAGATAGGATACTGAGGGGAAGGGATGACTCTTTATAGGATGATAGTGTGTTTTCTTTTTTTGGGAAATGCAAGTCGGATTTTTAAAGAACAGCAAAATACACAGGCAGAATCGGTTTTGTTAGCACAATGATTAGTTCTACTGAGACTATATTTTAACAAATATAATTGTTAAAGAAAGGCACTTGTCATGACGTGGTTGGGTTCGAATTGCCACCAGCTCACTGTGAATCTCTTTATATCGGAATTAATTGATTATTTCAAATGAGACTTACACAGATAACTGAAATGATTATAGAAACGAATACGCTAAGAGATATGGACTAACACAAATTCTTCAAAGGAAAGGGTAAACAGAGGATACTGAAACTTTGGGAAATGACTAGGGTTTTTATGGGATTTTAATAGGATATGGACAGGGTGCAAGGTAAAAGAGCAGGACATGCAGTTTCTGGGTACTGGGTGACGTGATACTTACAAGGTACACTCGAGTTTGGTAATTTGGACAGCCAGCAAGGCCTCTGGACAGCTGGGCCGAGGATCTGGTCACTGGGCAGCGGGGTCAAGAGATCTGGTTACTGGGTCAGCTGGGCTCTCCGGGATGGGAACAGCTGGGCAAGGTCTGGTCACTGTGGACAGCGGGCTGGGTCACCTGGGCAAAGGGTCTGGTCACTGGATTCTCCTAAAGGGGATCAGCAGCCTCTCCACTTTTCTCCCTGGATTATTGGGTATGCCTGGATCTAGATGTTCCTGCCTGGATGGACTCAGCTGCCTCTGGATCTGGTTTTGGAGTCTTGGAATCTTGAATGTTGAATATTGAATATCCCTTGTGTCTCCCTGTCTCCCCCTTAAATAGCCAGAGGGACATCATAGAATTTACAATCTGGGGGGAAGCACCCACAAATGTGTCCTAACCTTGGATAGGCCAGCCTATCGGTCCTCCCACCTCCCTCTGGGCTGATTGGTTCAGGGGAAGTCACATCAGTTTATGTGTGTGCGTTTTATGACTTGCTTTGTCTCACCACATTTGCTTTTTACCAAAAATAAGTTATGAAGCGCAACTTAAATTTCTACTAGTCACCATCATGAGAAACAGTTATGCATATTCCATATTTCACAGGGAATCAGACAGTCTGATCGCCAACTCTGTGCAAGGTAGCATCGCTTTTGGGTACAATTTCACCATTTCTATACACAGCACAATACTTAAAATTCTGCAAATGGCCACACATATGCCCACTAGTATTTGGCATATTTTCCCCAAGTTTAATGTCTGTGCCATTTATGCTTCACCCAGAAATGCATTTCTCCTGCCACTCCAGTTCCCCAGATGCCAGCAAGATGCCGTGGGTCTCATTTTGCTTGTTTAAAAATAAAATGAAATATTGGCATAATATTGAATGGTTGCTTATTTAGGGTGCTGGAACAAATGTCTTAATGTACAATAGTTCTTTAAAGTCAAGGGGGTGAATTTGTAACAGATGTGGGTGGTCCTCAACCTCCCACAGCCAAATGTCTTCTGCCAGGCTTGGCTTACACAAGGGACCTCCTGGGAGAGGGTGTTTGAAGGAAATCACATCTTTATGTCAAACACAGAGCTTCACTCCCTTACTTTGTAGTCCTGCTGGCCAGTCTGGTGAAACAAGTAATTATCACACCCTCATTCCAAGAAGAACAGAGCACATGTCCTTGCAACATCAGTTCACTGAAAAAATGGGAGTCACGCTTTCCTGCCAAACTGGTTTGACTGAAATTCCTGGGCCTCAACAAGGCTGAATGAAGTCTTTGTGGGAGGGAAAAGCATAAGGTACATGGCTTTGCAGCCCCCCCCCTGCGAGCAACAGTGAAATATTTGACATTTAACTTTCATTGACATTTTTCCTGATTTTCAAATTCACATGTGTGTTTATTTCAGTGCATTTTGAGTTTCCCAATGCGGTTTCTGTAGCACACAGTTATTTGTTAAGTAGCCTTCTGGAGGACTTTTACAGATACGGTCAGTTTCTGGACACATAAAGATATACAGCCAAGCATTCCTTTGAAATTGACATGAGAAGAAGAAACACTGTGTTCTTTCTTTCATTCACTGCAGTTTGTGCGCGATGGTTTATAGCAAATGAAAATAAAGGCCGTGTTTGAATGGAAATCCACATTCTTTGCCTTTAACATGATTTCCCAGTACATCAGCTGTCTGGAAATGTATTTATTGCCTTTCTTCTTGGTACTCAGCAGAAATAAAGCATGCCAGGGTGAGTTATCATAAAGAGCACAACTTTGTGAGGTTTTAGAAATGAAATCACGAGCAAATTGCAAAGCCGTCTTGGATGTCATGTGTGCAGCGTAAGTATTCAAAAAACAGAACAGCAAATATAGTGGCATTCTGCATGTAGGTTATTTTCACATGGTTTAAATGGAGGTAAAATAATGAAGAGCACTTCTTTTGATGGCATTTCTTGTTTTCAGTGCTCGCAACACATATGCGCCATGGAAAGGAAAGAAAGCCGTTTTTCTTTA
Organism: Ambystoma mexicanum; assembly: GCF_040938575.1. NCBI lineage: Eukaryota > Metazoa > Chordata > Amphibia > Caudata > Ambystomatidae > Ambystoma > Ambystoma mexicanum. The sequence continues at coordinate 985,952,597 of NC_090941.1, forward strand.
GTATTTCCACGCGGTTTTGAGTTTGAGGTAAAGAGATTTTTGATGGCCTTAAATGTACCCCACAGAATCCCCCTCTGCCCCCTGCTCTTCCGTGACTTCTTGTTGAGGAAGAGAAGGGCAGAGTGGGGTTAATTTGGTGGAGTTCTTCTTCATCTGGGAATGGCACTCCAGGATCCTCTTCCGTCTTTATGTTCGAGGGTATGGAGCGGCACCCCCTTTCCTTCCTTTCCTTTCAGGTCCCCGGATGGTCCACATCATGCTAGGAGGTAATGGGGTTAATTATCTAGTAGAAGATAGATAAAAACAAGTTTTAGGATATTTTACTGACATTGTTCCCGGAAGAATTACAACAATGGGACAATAATTACAACTTACCCTTTCTAGGACATAAGCATTGCTCATCTTTACTATCACACCAATAAGATTACTCAACCGGATAAGAGCAACAATTTGACTTTTAAAACACATTTTTTCATTTTTACAGTAACACTAAAGAAAAATACTCCCTGCTATGTAAATATACCTATGCACCCACATAAACCCCTCTGCTTTTTCTTTTCCTTTCTTCTCATTCTTCAGATGTCTCCTCCGTTTTGATTTTTCTTTGGCTCATCAATCGGCTGCAGAGTGTGTCTGGGTTGACAACTTTTTTACTGATTGATGTGGACCCAATTCTCTTCTGACAGCTCTCCTGTAGGTGACAGGTGAAATTCTGTCTACAATTTCAAAGGGACCGCGCCAGGATGGGAAGAATTTCCACGCCTTGGTCTGGTTCCTCTGACAATTGTACAAGTAGACCCTCTCTCCTACTTTGTATTCTTTTTTAGTTGTTTTTAAGTCATAGTGGGTTTTCATCCAAAAGCATGCTGAAGGTGTTTTCTTAGATTCTCAACATATTCATGTGCTGTGGAGGTGTTAATCAGTGTCTGCTCTTGTGTTCTATAGAGCAGATGCTGAGGTAGTACCATTTTTCATCCAGTCATTATCTCAAATGGAGACATCTTGGTTGCAGAAGATGGTGTAGATCTGATGGCTATCAGGAAAAGCGGTAATCAGATGTCCCAATGTGTCCCAGAATCTGCCACAAACGTATTAAGAATGCTCACAATCGTTTTATTGTACCTCTTAACTTCCCCACTAGAGGCGGCAGGATGCAATATGAAGTTTCCTTTTCACCCCAAGTATCTCCCACATCTTTGTCATCAGTCTGCTGGTGAAGTGACTTCTTCGGTCTGACTCAATCCTTTGGGGAAGGCCAAAACGTGAGATGTGGTTGATCATCAGGGAAGCTGCTGTTTCTGCCTTGCAATTTGGGGCCGGGAGACATTCCACCCATTTGGTAAACAAGAATGTTACTGTTAACATGTACTTGTTCCCCCTAGAGGAGCGAACCACGGGCCCGATGAAATATACTTGTAAATCTGACCAATGCAGTGTCATCCCCCTCTTCTGGAGGGGAGCTTGGTGTTTAAGTGAACTTCGCTGAAATTGTGCACACACAAGACACCCCTTCAGATATTGGTCGAGGTCCGGCCCCATCTGTGGCCAGTATGCAACCTCCCGCAAGATTTCTAAAGTAGTTTGAAACCCCAGATGACCGGCTGTGGCCGCGTCATGGGCATGACTTAGCATCAGGCTTTGTAAGGAGGTAGGTACCACCCACTAGTCCAGAGATGGATCTTCTTACCAACAATAAGTCTTGGATTCGAAACATTTTGGGAAACTTCATCAATACCCTGAGATCCTCTTTCCCAATGTAATCAGTTTCCGTCAGAGGAAAGTTCACAGGGTCCTCAATGTGTTGGTAAAATGTCCCAATAATCAGATGCCCTTTTTGTGTCATGATTAAATCAGCATCTGGGGTCTCCTTACTCCACTGGGCAGTTGAGAGTTCATTGTGAGCAAGTGTCTGGGATCTGGTGACAGCAGTGACCTGGATTTCCCCTAACAGGTACTCAATCCCAAGGAGATCCCATTGGATAGCTCTGGTTTTGGCCAACTGATCAGCCAGGTCTTTTCCAGTTTTATCTGGTCCCTCTATTCTGGAATGACCCTTAATCTTTTTTCTAATAGATTACCAAGGCCGCCACTAATTCATTTTCCCCGTTGTTGTCAACATGATAGGAGCACCCGTCCACATAGACTGTGGGCATCCCCTTGCATGTATCTTCTTCATAGAACTTGTGCAGGGAATTCAGGTACGCCTCCATGTTGTCTTGGCTTTTGAGACTTTCGTCCTCGAGGCAGTTTTCTCGGGCACAATCATGCAAGTCCGCCAAACCTTGCGCGAGGGGACTCTTCTTGGTTTGGCCATATCTGACCTCCACAGGAAAGCCTGGCATGGACAGAATCCAGGAAGTAATTCTGGAATTACTCACATTTCCTGCCCGTATTCTGTCCCTTTGCAGGTATTGCAAAGGCTGGTGCAGAGTCTCCACAATAATGTGCTCCCCCTGAATGAACGGGCAGTTATTTTTCAATGCCCATACCATTGCCAGGAGTGCCTACTCACAATCGTTGAATTTTTCCTCCACAGAGGATAAAGTCTTACTTGCATAGCCGATGACTTTATTGACCTTGTCATGCTTTTTATATAATACTGCTGTTAAGCATGTATTTGAGAACCCTGTCTCCAAGAAGAACTCCTTGTTTTTGACGGGTAAGCTAGACAAGGCGCTTGTGAGAGGCTTCTTTTGAGTTGTTTCACTGCCTCGGCTTGTTCTTGACCCCACTACCACTTGACCCCACCTTTAACAGATGGACCAGAGGTCTCGTGACCTCTGCGTAATCCTCAATGAACTTCCTACTGTAATTAGTCAGTCCAAGAAGGCTCCTTAGTTCACGCAGAGTTGTGGGGTCTTTCAGTTTTAGTAGTGCTTCCACTTTGTTTGCCTGGGAACAGAGACCCTCGGGGTGATTTCACGTGCCAAGAGGTTTACACAGGTCCTACACCACTTTGCCTTCTGGAAGGACATTTTGGCTTTGGAAACCTTCATCTGGGTCAGAGCATAGCAGATTTCTGCTATGTGTTCCTCCACAGTTGAGCTTTTAATCAGTACATCATCCACATAGGCCCTTTCACCCAAGTTGGGCATGGCCTTGTGTAAGACGATGTTGAATTCATTGCCGGAGTTTATGTATCCGAAGGGAGTCCGGGTCCATGTGTACGGCTGCCCCCCGAAGGTGAAGGCCAGCTTGCATTGTTCCTCCCTACTAACGGGTACTGTCCAGTATCCATTGGTTAGGTCAATGGTGGTGTATACCTTTGACCCCTTGATCTGGGCCAGTCCCTGGTCAATGTAGGTAAGAAGGCATTGGGACATGTGGACCCGTTTGTTCAGCTCCCTAAGGTCTGCGCAAAGTCTCCATTGGCTATTTGGTTTTAAAATCCCCGGTACCAGATTATTAAGGGTACTGTGGACTGGACGAATTATCCCACAGGACTCTGAGTTTTTATAATTTCTGTCAGGGACTCCATAGACGCAAGAGGCAAGCGATTTTGCTTCACAAATACAGGAGCGATTCCAGGGACGTGTGAATTGAGGTAGAACGTATTGCGGTGCGACCACAGTAGTACGAGTCTACAGCAAAGGTATCTTGAAAATCTAAAAACACCTGTTTCAAATTTTGCTTTTGTTCCTCGGTCTCACAGGCATCAGCGAGGTTGACCCGTTCTTCAACAATCTGTCTGAAGCCTGGGAAGACCTCAGGTTTCGCGATCTCAGCGTCTTCCTCCAGCTGTGTGGACAGATCTCTGGTGAGGGTGTTGACCTGGAAAGAGGGTTTTAGGTAGGAGAGGCAGTCATTGTGGACCTGGAATATCACCTCATCCTTCCTGATGTCACAGGTCACCCCTTCCCCCCATAAGAGCAGGAAGAGTACACCAGGAAATTCCCCCGTTGCCGGGTCAAGATCCTTTCTGGTGGTATGCCATTGTCACAGTCATAGCAGTCATTGGGGATTGATCCTATGATTTCACTTCCTAAATCCATGGAAAAATGCTGGTCATCAACCGCCATTCCAATAAAGGTGTCTGCGCCCAAAGTGATACTCCTTGGGTCGCTGTTATCCACCCCTATTAGAATGGTGTTGTGCTCTAAGTCCACTAATGGTGTTGGGTTCTCCAACACCCCTGTTGTTGGAGATGGTGATTCAGGTGTACAGATGTCTGGGTTTTGAAGTTTCTGTCCTCTCTTAATTTTTAAGTTACATGGGAATTGTCGTGTCCATCCTGGGATGGTGACCTCCTCTCCAATTTGAATTTCAACTGCATACGGTAGCAATTGAGCTAACAGAAAAGCCTTTTGAGAATTATCAAAGCCCATAGGGTTGCCCCCCAGTCGGGACCAGGCTTTGTAATTTATGAGGTCCAAATTAATTGCGAACCGATTGAGAATGTCACTGCCTAAATAAAATGCAGCAGGGACATCCCGTACAACCCAACAATTATGCTCTATGCTTTTATCACCTATGGACATTTTTAGCATACACCTGCTAGGCAGGAGATGTTTGGAATTGGGAGTTTCCAGGCCCATTTCCCACTTATCAATCAATTTAAATGTGGGAATGGTTGGATCTTTTGGGAGTTTCCTGAACAACGCTTCGCTGATTGAGCTTTTTTATTCAGGCACACTCTGGCGAGAATAGGCTCCCTCCCCTCATTTAACTGAATAGGGAGGAACAGGTGCCCACCCATTTTCTGAATATCAACCAGGCTTTGAGCTGGTTTTCCATCACTTTTGACTACAGGACTTGGATATTCAGATTGGGGATTGGTGTAACATTTCAAGGTGTTTCCTTCCAGTGTGGAATGACACTTGAAACTGGAAGGAAGGTTGATTTACAGGAATGGAGAGGAGTTCCCATCACTCACCATTTTGTTGTCCTACAGCAATTACAGTAATTTCAGGTATATGATTGTTTTGAAAATGGAACTCAATTTTGTCAAATTTCTGTTCAACCATGTGGCATGTGCCATTTAAACTAACAGAGTAGATCCTTTGTTTTAATTTTATTGGCCGGTTAGTCTGAGTCCAGAGGACCTTGTTCACACAGTCTATCAGGGTAGACAACCTCCGAAGGAGGTCATTTCCTAATAGACAGGGGGTTCCCTCTGGAGTCACAACTATTACTGGGTGCTACACCTTGTGTCGCCCAATTTTAATTTGCAAATCCGCAGTCCCCTCGACAGGAATTTTATTCCTGTCAAAGTTCTGGAGTTCCCAATGAAGAGGGGTGAGAGGTATCTGGTGTCTCTCCCCCCTTCCTGAATTTAGCTGCTCAAACGCCCTTTTGGACAGAAGAGTTGCTTGGGATCCAGTGTCCACCAGTGCTAAAAATACACATTGCTCTTGCACATGGACGGGGGAATGGAACCTACCTTCTTTCTCCTCCAAGGGGCAAAGGAAATGGTCATTTTGGGCAAGCTGGTCGGTTAGTTTCTTTATTTTGGACTCCGACATTGTGGGGTTTTGGACAGTTGTCTGTGTTAGAGTTCCGGAATCTGTAAAGAAAATTTGGCATCCAGAAATAGATGGGCTTTCAGAATCCCTTTTTCCCTTCGCTCTGTGCTGCCACCTTTCATCTGGAGACATTCACTAGAACTGGTTTGCAGGGAGGATCCCTCATTTATCGTTCTGTTTTCTGAATGACCATTCTGGGGTTCATGGATGGACGATTCTGAATCAGTCCCCACACCTCCCCAAACTGGGTTATGGTCTCTTGGAACCCATTTTTCTTTGGAAGGAATTCCCTCGTCCTTGACGGAGAAGATTTTTTCCCAGAATCCTCTAAGGATTCTTCCCCTTCAAACTGGAGGACACCAACTTCCTCCGCAAAATGGACCTTTTTGGTCTCTTTGTTTCTTCTACCCACCCTCTATTCCCTGGGTTGCAGATTTATGGGGGCAGGAGAATTCAGTTCCGGTTCTGGGGTGTCAAAGGGCTTTTCACGCTTGAAGATTGAAGCTTCCTCTAGGGCTTTGCATAACCCTTCTTCCTGTGCCCCCTCCTCTGGAGCCGGTTGGTTGTAGGGGTCCTCTCCCCGTCATTGTTCTGGGTTGCCAGACCCTGGGTTTCAGTTATTCTGAGCCGCCATGTTCATCTGAGGGTTCTGCTGAGCCCTCAACATGCGACTCAGGTCTTGAGTTAGGTCTGGACCTGGTGCTCCAGTTGGGACACCCGCTCCGGCTGGTACGGGGGTCTTAAATCAACTCTTGGTTGCTCTCGGGAAGGCTAACTATCCCTTCTCCCGGAGTAACCTGGGTACTGGGGATTCCCCCAGTAGCCCTCCAACCGTGGCCTCCCCTATCCCGGATTTGGTGGTCTAGACTCCTGAAAGCGGGGAGAGTAAGGAGGGTTGTCCTGCATATTGGGGTTTTGAGGGTACCTGGGAAGAAACTTAACCCAGAATTTGGAAAATTACTGCCCTCCTGAGGGAAGTTAGGAGGGAAGTTCCCTGGGGCCGTAATAACCTGATTGGATCCGCCCTTGGGCTGGGGTAGTGCACACATACCCCAGGATGGGTATGTTGCCCTTATACCTAGGGCTGATGTAATTGGCAGAGTTAGGGGGAATATTTGTGGGGTACCCTACCTGACTGCCACCTGCTTGTGATTGATCAGAGGGTCTTCTTTGCCTCTGATTTGGTTGGTTTTGGGAAGGTGGATTTTTAGGGCCCCCCCCCATTTCTTGGTCCAAAATGGGGGCAACCTTCACCTCTGCCACCTTGGCAGCAGCGGGGTGTTGGTTGGTTTGGGGTTCTTGGTTGGATTTTTGTTTTTTACAGGCTTTTAGACCTCGTAGATCCAGGTAGCTTGCTCTATTACCCAATCCAGCGGCCTATCATCATGAAAATCTCTTACCAACTATGTCATGATGTATTTTGAGTGCATGAAAATAGGTGTATAGAGGAGCAGGGTTACACTGACAGACCCATAGATCAGTGCGCACCCTCTAGTACCTTTAAGACAAGATAGCTGCACCATGTGAGGACTGAGGGTGCAGGATTCACTTACTCCAACACGACTCAATAATGAGGACTCAGTAATTTGGCAAAGGGAAGTCCGTTTAATGACAAGTACATCAAACAGGGAAGCAGTTAGGAATCAGCATTGTTGCAACCACCCGTCTCGCTCCGACTTCCTCGAACTTCAGTTGAACAGCAATTGTTATAGGCAAAACTCGTCATCACTAACGTCTAATTCTACAAAAACTCGAAATGCAATACAATTGGTTGGGAAATGTAACTTAAGTATAGGTGCTATATCTGTATATGATAATAGGGCATGCGGATTGGATAACTCTTATCGGGTGGGCGTCTACGCCCATCCCACTACATCACATGTGATTGACGTCACTACAAGTACAACGTCTTATTGGTTCTACTATCTACAGGACTCCAGACAACTTGGTCCATTGTGATTGGGCAGGTTACACCCCTAGACATAAATCCCCATTTTAATTAGCGGCATGCAGAATGGACACCCATGTGCCTGGTGCCCCAAGTTTCACCCTGCCTCCCTTCCATCAATCAGTATCTTAGGGCTATGTGTCAATTAGTTGGCTGGGTATGGCCTTGAAACTGTAGCCTCTTATCGGAAAAGTTATGGCATCCTCGGGTCCTGGATGACATCAGGCGGTGGTACTTCTTCACGCCTGGCTGGTCACGTGTTAGTTCACCATGAATCTGCTTCAGTTTCCAGCTTTTAGTGCATTTAATTCTGTTTCAGCCTCGCCACCTGCATGGGCCCCCTTATCTTGACCTTCATGGGGCAGGCTGGTATGCTCTGAAGTTTGAGTCTTGTTAGCTGACGCTCTCCACCCTTCCTCTGGATGACCTTGATTTCCTAGGCATGAGCGCTCTTTGTTTAGTTTCGATTCCGCTCCTTCTCTTGCCTCTGGCTGGGTTACAAAACTTGATCTGTCAGGCCTCTGGCAATCTGGGTACATTTCTGCTTTTACAAAATGGAGTTGCACTTGTATAATGTGCCTTATTGAGGTAGATATATAGTTGGCGCTTGCCGCTCTAATCTTCTACTAAGCATTGCAAGCAGTATCGTTTCTTTAGCCTCTTGCATTCCAAGCCTATTTACACACGTTTAACAGGTTGGTTGCTTCCATCTTGTCTCGTAGCAACGTTTCCTGACATTATAACATTGTCTCTTCTCTGTGTCCATTATATTTATTTTCGTAGTTACTCGCACTGGCGTGCTTGTCTTTGATAGCCGCTTTTGTTCATTCACGAGTCTGTTCAGGCCATTGTGTCATTTCCACTGGCCTTCCATTAGGGCTCTTTGGGTCTCTTCATGGACCGTCTGTAGGTACTCTTTGTTTCGTATCAGCGGCTGGTACGGCTGTCTGATGGGGTACCGTGCTGCCCAGGGTTGTCTGGTTATGGGCGCTTCAACAGGTATGGATCTTCTGATGTATACTGGGCAGAGTCCCAGTGCAGCTCTTTGTTGATTCATTTGCTCCTCATACATCACATACCTTGGCGAGTATGCTCCTGGTACCTCAACTGAGGGGATGGGTTGCAGGCCATATCCAGGACCTCCTCTACACTCCCCCCTCTGGTTGGTTAATCAACCACTTCTGCAATCTCTTTTGCACTTATTTCCTTTGGTTCTTCAGTGTCATGTTCACCGTCATCAGGGTTTGTACATGATGGTGTGCATGTGTGAGTCTTTGGGGTCCATATTTTTATCACCCCTTTCAAACTCCCTGCTGTTTTCACATGTTCGTCTTTGTTCCATGTCGTTAGCTGACATTGTCCATTTGGACTGCAGTAGATCCATTTTCCTTCATATGTTCTTTGTTTTTTAGGATATGTGAACCTTGTTCCTTCTGGTGCAAATTTGCTGGCCTTCACAAAGTCTCTTATTTCTTCATCAGTCAGGTCTCTGGGCTTCCACCCTGGCTCGACATAAACCATTATTTTCATCCCTATGGCTTTCTTCGCAGTTTTCTGGCACTGTGCAATGATTATCTTGATAACACAGAATCCTAGCAGTATCATTGCTAGTAAACCTCCCAGAAACTTGAATATATCTGCCATCCATTGTGGGACCCATGAGAACAGGGCTCCAAACCAGCTGTCATCGTCCACTTCATCACTTTCATCGATCATCTGTTTTTTCAAGTTTGTCAACATACTTATGGCCTCTGTTAAGGTTCCATTTTCTTCATCGTGTGATGGTATAAATGTGCAACATGATTCTCCTATTTTTGCACAAACACCTCCATCCATTGCTGTGATCATGTCAAGCACATATCTGTTTTGGAGGGTCATCAGTCTGATTGCTCTCAGCTCTTCTTTGATTGCGTTAAATCCTTTTATAGTGGTATTGATGGTCTGCAATAACTCCCATCTGGTTATCTGCAACCATTTAGCATTCACTCCAATTTGGATGTGGGGCAGGAGTAGTGTTGTGAATACTGTTGAGGTGAGGCTGAACAGCCTATGTTCGTACGGGATTGCATGGAATGCCTCTTCTGATTTGGGAGAAAAGTAATTTTCCCTCTTCATCCTGGATACCAGTTCCACAGATCTCCATCTTCTTAAATGAGCATCTGCTTTTGGGAAATTGTCCAACTTCAGGTCATTCTTAGGGATCACTAGCGCGGGAACGTGGACGTTCACTGGTGTGCATATGCCTCCCCAGTTTTTCGGCAGCCTTACGTATGCCTTGGATCCACACGCCCAGTAATGGTCCATAATAACTGCGGTTCCTTGCGTCATTCCTGGGGCTTCAAAGATTCATCCGCAGTTTAGATTCTCTCCCATCTTCCTTGTGCCATTGTTTCTGATGCATAGTTTCATGCTCTCCAGTGGCACTATCTGCAGGGGGTCCACCTCTATCTTCGACCCATGTTAGTAACTTTACTAGCTTTGGCCATAGGGGTTTGCACAGTTTTTGAGAGTTTTCTAATGCTTCCTTGCAGGCTCCAAGGACCGTCCAAGCTCAGCAGATCACTACTCCTCCTTCCCATCCATTTGGGGAAACCATTGTTCCCCAGATCTGCATTTGGCCTCTGTTCTTCCAGATTTGTGCCGCTTCTGCAGTTTTTCCTTGAATGTTCAGTCTCGGGTTTGTCACCCATCGTGTGCCTGATCCTTTGACGTCAGGATTCTCGTATCGGATCACGTGATTCCTGGTGTGAGCCCTGTTTCTTGTTTTAATGTCCTGGACATAGCCATCTTTGTCAAGGTAGTCCTTTTCGGTGGCCCAAATCATTGAAGCATCTCTTCCCATAAATTGTCCTCTAGTGTTGCACATTGCTACGTGTGACATACAGTGTTCTATGGGGACATCAATTTCTACAGCCATGAAGATTTTGGATTTGCCCATGCTGTAAAACAGGAGAGCATTCTCCTTCTGACTGCCTTCGTACTACTTCCTTCATGTGCTGGTACCATATGTTGTTTCCGAGATGGGCTGTGCTGTCCAGGTAATCATTGAGTTCATTGTTGTCTTCATGTGGGTTTCTCTTAATCCTCAATGTCCTTTTGTAGTTAGCTATAACCACATCTCTAAATGCGTCTATATGTTGGAGGATTCTCGGGCATGCTTGTTAGTGGAGCGGGTTTCATTACCTGTATCGCTGTGATAGGAGAAGGTTTTGCGTTTCTTTTCCTTTCCTTTTGTAATGTTTCATCGAGGTTCTCCAGCCGCCATTGGTTCACCAACTCCCCAACGTGTGGCTGTGTCGTAGATCTGGTGCTTGTAGCAGTGTTCAAGCTGGCGTGCTCGTTATTACAGTCTCTGTAGTTCTATTTTTCAGCTCCTCGTGCATTTTCTTTGCTCTGACTATGAATGGGAACAAATAATCTATCAGCGCTTGCGTTTACTCTGTGAGTACCTTTGTGGCTATTTCTGTTCTTTCGAGGGATTTTCCTATGCCCTCTCTCTTGGGTTTCTCACTTGACTTCACTTGGTTACTTCCACTATTTTCTGTAACTGGTTGTTCAGCAGGCTGTCTCCCCTTCTCTGCAGCCTTCGTTGGAGGCCCTGTAGCCATTGAGAATTGCCCTTGTCTGTGTGCATCCTGTGTGTGGGTGCGTGCAGTGGTCAGTGCAGAGTTTTCATTCATTCCGTGCTGACCCTGTCTCCAGCTTTTCTCTTCATTTGTTACCCCAAATGTGTCTAAATCACTGCTAATTACATTTAATTTCAGTTTGTTAATTTTACCATCAGGTTTTCTTGGGACTGGACTGACTATATAGGGTCTGGGTGCTTTCGTAGGCCCCAGACATTCATTATCTGTTGGGTGCACTGAGATTGGGACACATCGTGCACCAATAAAGAAGGCAGTTCTGATAGTTAACGATAGAAAGACAATGATAATTACTACGCATATACACATAATGGACGTGCAGGACATCTGGCAGCATTTCCTTCCAGGGAGGCAGGGGTGCACCTGTGCTGGTGGTAAAACCAGGTTACTGTTCTGTGCCCCCATTTCAAACAAGTCCATAGTCAGTTATTTATTCCTCTTCTTGCACTGATCTCGTAGCTCAAGAGTTCATTACTATAAAAGTGACAAGTGCTTTAGAAATGTCCCCCCTCTTGTGGGTGCGGCCGGTGATCTCTGGGTATGCAGCACAGTTCATTTTGCTAGACTATGGAAAAGGGTTAGGCTAGCAATCTTGGTACATCACATTCATAATGCATATCTATAATCTATAGTAGGTAAGGTCTCAGTGCACTCCTCGAATTTGCTTTGGTCCTGAGGACATGCTGGAACCAGTTCAATGTGAAGGAATGAAAAGACGGAACTGCTAAAAATCACACAAAAATAAAATGTTGTAAAAACAAAAAAAACAACAAAAAAAGTGAACATAAAAATAAAAATACGGAAAAATAGAGGAAAAAGTAAAAAGAAAAATAGGATGGTGTAGTTCTTGTCTCTGCTCTCCTTGGTCTGTCCTGTGGCAGAAATTTGAAGAACTGTGTCTCTGTCCTCGGTTTGTCCCACAGCAAAAGTCTTACTTGAATCTCCTCAGAAGTCGATGGACATTAGTGTTTTTAATCTGAGCTATAATGGCATGCAATAGCATGTTTAGCTGGGAACTCTTCACTGCATCTCCGAGAAATGTGAGTACGTCAACATTGGTTGGTCTACCCACTAGTTCTGTAAAGTTCGCAATGAGGTGAAAGAAGACATGGTATGCATATCTGCTGTCTTCTGGTGACGACGACATTCGTCCTGTTTTTCTGGTTTGTAGATCATAGGCCTTTCTTGTGACGTGAACAATCTTTACACTTTCCTGCTGCGTGGATTGCGCCCACGTAATTTAGCTTGATTCACACTTGGTTCAGGTATTCATTGTTTCTTGGATCTCTGATGAATGTTAGGGTATCCATGGTTCTCCCTACGAGTTCTGGGCATTCCTCTATGATGCGAAAGAAAAGCGTGTATGTCAGCTCATCAATGATCACCTGTGGTGGAAGCATCTATGTTCTTATCACCATACTCGGGCAGTACAATGGAGGCTTCCGCGATGACAGTTAGTAGTTATCAGATTATTTTCTTGTTGGCTGGATCTTGGACAAGGTCTGTGAAACTCGTAACTCTCCCTACAAGCGATGGATATGTCTCTAGCAAAGTCTAGCTGTTGGTTGATTCAGGCGACTGTGTGATGTTCTTAACTTTTGCTCTTAGTTCATCAAAGTCTTGTTTACTAATAATGCTTGGATATGGCTTGATTCAAAAGTTCGTATCATCAGTGTGTTGCGGCTTAGATGTGCGATTCTCTTCTTCACCCTGCAACTAGAATGCAGAGTGTTCGTTATGTCCTTATCCCCCTTTGCTTGGAGAAACTGTCCAGTTTTATGCCACAACTTGCATCCGGGTTCTTTGTCTTGATTTTCCTGCTCATATGTCCTTCTTCCTCGTCATAGCTCTCGTGTGCACGTGCTGAGGTTCTACCCCGTTCTCTGTGGTTTCTTCATGGTTAGATGCAGCTTGGGGGCTCTCTCCCATATAAGGTTTAATGTCATTTATGAAGATCCATGCCCTTCTGCCCTGGAGCTTGACGGCAGAAGGGGTGCAGTCCTCTACGATGAAAGGGCCATTGAATCGTGGCTCATCCCACCTCTTCCTGGTAAAGTTCCTTACGAGCACATTGTCGCCAGGGAAGACGAGGGGCGCATGTAGACTTTGCACGGTGTCTGCTTCAGCACTTGTTGATGTGTTTTGTGCTGCGCTGTCCCCTTTTCGCCGTCGCTGCAGCTGGCCTGAAATGACAGAGTCGCTGGATGTCATACAGTTGAGGTACTCCTACATCTCTGTTCCCAGAACCTCTCTAGTCGGCTGGGCATCACATCTAGCTCTATCTCGGGGGGTAAGAGGGGTCCTCATCCTTCTGCCTGTGACTATCTCGTGCGGCGTGAGATGATTGTCGGAGCCTGGTCGGTTCCGAAGTGCATACAATGCCAGTGGTAGACAGTGCAACCATCCCTTTTTTAATGTGAGCTTCAACTTGGCTATCCTCTCCTTTAACAGGCCATTGAGCCGTTCGCATATCCCATTCCCCTCGAGGTGATACGCCGATGAGAACTTGTGCTTTATACCAAACGACAAGCTAATCTGTTCAAAAACTGAATTAACAAAGTGGGCCCTATTATCTGATCTCATTACCTCGCACACCCCTATCTAGGGAACAGTTCCCTCACCAGAAACTTGGCTGCACAAGTAGCGTCGGGTGTGTACAGGGACCTGCTTCTATCCATCTAGAGAATGGACACACAACCACAAGTAAATACCTGTACCCATTGCACACTTGAATCATATTGACATAATCGATGTGTAAGTGCTGAAATGGTCCATTTGGCCTGGGGATAACTCCTCTCACTACTTTTAATGTGTGCCCAGTGGTGAATTGCTGGCAGATTATGCAGTTCACCATAAAAAATGCAACGTGCTCCACTAAACCAGTCTTCTGCGAGCGTTGCAGCTAGATTTTCTTTTGACATGTGGATGGGGTAGTGCAGTTGTTCTAATGCTACCTTTAGCAGGGTGACAGGCATCACCATTACCAGTGCTGTCTTGCCTCCACAACCCGTCAGAGGGGTTTAAAGAACACCCTTGATGCTTCCACAAATTTTTCTCCTCCTGAGGTGCCTCCCCTTGGAGTTCCATTAGCTGGGTCTTCCCCATGTTACTATAGGCCCTCAGGCGTGGTTCGTGCTACCATCATCCTCTCATGGGTACGTGCCACCTCCACGTCCATGATTGTTTCATTTTTGGATGCCATGGGCTTGGCTTCTGTGTCCGCTTCATGATTTCCATGTGACACGAAATCTGTGTGGGCGGTGCTTTTCACGACCGCTGTGCCCACTGGGAGCTATAGTGCTTTTATCAACCTGTCCAATAAGGCTGCATGGTGCACTGGCGTGCCATCCACTCGGAGGTAGCCCCTCCTTTTCCAGCACGCTAGACCTGCATGTACTGTGGACGATTGCATGATTCTCAATGGCGAGTATCATCGCCAATAGTTCTGCAGCTTGCGTAGAATAGTGAGAGGGTATTCGCGCACTGACGAGTACTTGGCACTCTCCATTCGCTAGGTGTTTTACCACGGCCACACCTGTATATCTTTGTCCGTCTTCTTGATCGATTCTTGACGAACCGTCAATGAACACGATATCGCCACCTGCCAGGGCATTTTCCTTTACCCTGGGGATTTCATCATAGAATTCCTCATATTCGCACAGTCATGTATAGGTTCTCCCTCTGTGACTGGTTCTGCTATGAATGTGGCTCGGTTCACAGTTCTACATCGCACTATTTTGATCGATGGGTTAGAGATAATCACCTCATATGCAGATGCCCTCTGAGATGTCAGCGTGCCCTTTGGTTTTTCTAATATGGCGAATAACGAGTGCTCGACGTACAATGTCATGGAGCACCCCATCACAATGAATGACGCCTTTTCAATGGAAAACGCAGCAGCAGCTGGATTATGTTCGCATGGGAAGTGGCCTTTCAGCACCGGGTCCAAACTCCTCCTGTAATATGCTAGGGGCTTGTACCCCAGTGAGGTTCGCTGAGCGAGTACTGCCATCATAAAATTGCCATCGGTATGTGAGAACAGGTAGAAATCTCCTGCATAGTTAGGAATCCCGAGAACTGGGCCACACAAATTGCCCCCTTAAGTTCTGCAAACCCCTTCTGCATTGCCTCAGTCATTCAATTTCTCCTTTTGTTGCCTGGGCTTTCTTCAAAGCCTGAAGCAAGGGCTTGGTACACGAGCTGTAGTCGAAAACCCATGCTCTGACATAATTGCGCAGGTCTAAGAAGCTTTGCAATTGTTTTATCGTGAGTGGTTTAGCCGTGTTCATGATAGCTTCAGCCCTTTCTGGGGTTACCTTTTTCCCTTGGTGTGAGATTAGCTGGCCTATGTACAGCACCTCTCGATGACAATATTGGAATTTATCCTTATCAACTTTATATCCTTTCTCAGCCAGGATAGTCAGTAGCTGGACAGAGTCACGCCTGCATTGCTCCTCGGTGATGCTGCAGATCAGAATGTCATCCACATACTACAAAACAACACTGTCTACTGCAATATTGCTTAGGTCCATCTGCAGGACTCTGTTGAAAATGGACGGAGACTCACAGTACCCCTGTGGCAACCTCATGCTTTTTAGGCGCATTTGTCTGAAAGTAAATGACATCAGGTCTTGAGTCACGGTGCAACAGAATTGAGAACGCATTTTTCAAGTCAATCACAGTGAAATAATTTGCCTCAGTGGGTAAGTTGCATAGAATTGTGGATGGATTAGGGACTAGAGGGAATTCGGCTTCAACTATATTGTTTAATGCTCTTAAATCTTGGATTAAATGCCAAGACCCTCCCTTTGATTTCTTGACAGGGTAAATCACTGTGTTGCAAGGTGATTCTGATGTCACTAGAATGCCCTGCTCCATCATGGTGGAAATTGTCTTCGCGATTCCTTCATCTGCCTCTCTGGACATAGGATATTGTCGTGCTCTTTGTAAAATTGCTCCTGGTTTCAGTTTAATTTTCACTTCTCCTGCCCCCCTCAGGATGCCTACGTCATATGGCCTTGTAGTCCATACCACGGCAGGCACTTGGGCCATGTCGTCATCAAAGTATTCTGGACGTATCAGCGCCAACATCATTCTCTGTGGCACCTCTCGTTTGATCATTTTGACCCAAAATATTAGACTTACTTCCACCCTTGTCTTTCCTAGGTCAGGGTGTTCTTTGAACAGATCGTCATCGGTGACGTCAGTTACTCGATACCCTTCTTCGATGGTGATAATCGTACACCATTGCCTGCCTTCGTCAACATATCCTTCGACCAATACCACTTTCCCTCGCACTACGGCAGATTGTATCATTAAGGGAAATACTTGTCCCTCCTCTTCATGCATATGTATTCTGGGTCTGAATAGAAACTCATCAGGTGTTCTCATAGTTCTATCTGCGAGGCTTGGCAATACCGCCATGAGCACCCGCACCCCATATGTGAAGACTTCTGGCTCTAACGGTATAGCTCTCATGGCTATGCGTCCTGAGTATGCTCTGATCATTTCGCACACATTTGAATAATGCATTCCTGCAATGGAGCACACTATACCATTCTCGGTAAATGAGATTGTCATATTCAACTTAGTGATTAAGTCCTGACCCAGGATGTTTACTGGGGTCTGACGTGAATATAATAAGGGTACATTCATTTCGCGCTCTCCCACAGAGACTGGGAGTGCATCTGTAAAGGGAACTCTACTGTGAGCTCCCGTGAAACTCTGAGTATCTCTTGCCTCGCCGGACAAGGAAAACTTGCCTTCTCGTATGCACGAGCGCGTTGCACCCGTGTCAACTAAGAAGGAATATTCTTTACCCCCTATGACGACATTCACCCTAGGATCCCTGTTAGGGTCTGGTGTCACTGATAGGATAGAACACATCAGAGTCCCCCGTGAGCTGTCCTATTTCATATATAAGTTCAGCCCACTGTATACTTGTTGATTTCTCCAGCCCCAGGGTTGACTCCCCCTCCAGAGCTAGTGCCCTGTGACATTTGCGGTGGTGTCTGCTGGGATTGTCCCTGTAGTACATTCCCCATGTGCGGGGGTTGAACCACTTGTGGTGCACATTGCTGCAGGCCTGGTGCCTGCTGCTGCACTGTGTGATTTTGTGCAGTGCCCTGCTGCGGGACAGCAGGCTGATTCACCATGCCTGCCCCCATCCCTTGGCTATTTTGCCACATGCCTTGGCTTCTGCACACGCGTGCCACATGTCCTGTCATTCCACACAGCCAACACACTGGCGGTAGTCGGGCCATCTGTCCATCTGGCATAGCTGGACTGCCCATCTGCGCGTTCTGAAAGCCACTTTGAGTATTCTGAAAGCCTCCCTGGTTACTTCGAAACCCACCCTGATTACTCTGCCAGCCTCTTCCTCCAAATCCCATTCCCCTCGGATAAAATCCCACGCTACCTTGGTTATTCTGGGATGGGTTAGCTACTGATTGCATGCTTGGTTCAGCTGGGCTTGTCAGCATGGCTCCCTCGAGAGCATACTTTGAGAGTTTCTTTTGCACCAGCTTTGCTTCCTCACCCTTACGAGTTGCCTCCTTCTTCCGGTTCTCTTCTTGCAACAATCTGCAGTAGTGTGCAATTGTCAACTGTATTTTGGCCCATGGTTTTGCTTCTACTCCTACCAATTTTTTTAGCTGCTTCTGCACCGGTTCAGGCAACACTTGGCATAATATATTGTAGAATACAGGGATAGATTTCGTCCAGGACTCATGCGTTTCGAGCACCCATGCGTCTTGGAAATTCTGGATATAAATCAGCGGATCCTCTGATTCTTTCATTTTCCGAGTCATTATAGCTCCCAAGTGTCTGGATATAGCGTTCGCAGCACTTTCCACACCGCTGCGCTATAATTATTAAATGGCGCTCTGTCATGGGAGGTGTCGATTATGGTTACCCTAGGGTAGCCTGCCCGTTTCCGTACATCGTCTGCTCTTTCACCAAGTATGGCGATTAGGAGCCCCTTAATGTCCCCTATAGCTAAGGTGACACCCCCGTCATTTTCGCTAACTCATGTATCCACTTCCCGGCTCCCGATGTCAGCAGTGGAAGCTTATTTTTTAGGTTCTCTCGGTCCATGTGTGGCCATGGAATATATTGTGGTCTTGCTCCCCCCTTTTCTAGCAACGGGAATTGGAATGCGCAACCTTCCTTTTCCTTCCCCATAGCTCCTCTGTCTACAGCGGGGGTGGCATTCCTGCCTTGCCGTCTTCCTGGAAATGCCCTTAATCTGTCTGCATAGGTAGGTGCTGACGCCCCCCTCTGACCGTGGCGTGTTTCTTCATGTCGGCCAGACTGCACGGCAGACTTCGGTGTCCTACTTGTGGACTCGCTAGCGTCTGACCATCGTACCCCTTGGTCCCCTGGGTGCCGTGTTTTGCACTGTCTCCCTTCCTCATGTGCCACATCCTCCATTTCCCCACCGGAGTCAAATCCTGAATACTCCCAGTTTACTCAACTCTTTGCATCTTCTTCGTTCTGCCCAATCTCCAGCCTGTCTAGGGGAAGTCCCCTGCTCCCACTACTTCGAGTGACATCCTCAGTGTCATATAGCTGAGTGCTCTCCAATTGCTCATCTTCCCTTCCCCCATCGGAAATCTGTTCTAGCCCTATTTCATGGTATATTTCATCAATCGTTTCCCTGATGCTTCTGGTGTCGAAGTCATCTTCAATATTTGTCCCACTTATACCTTGCACCGAGTCGCTCGCAGGAAATCACTCTTCTATGTCTTCCCATTCTACAACAGGATTGGGTTTTTTAACTTCCCGCTCCAAATATTCTAGATCTCGTGCCCTCTGTCTGCGCTTATGTTCCATTTCCTCATTTACTTCCTTGCACTTCCTCGCTTCTTCTCTAGCCTTGTCTACTTCCCTCATCCTTTCGTTTCTACGTTCCTTTGCCCTTCTAATTTTCTTCTCTTCTCTTTGCTCTCTTCTCACGTACCGTTTGCTCTTCTACCATCCTTTGCTTAGTCTGTCTGTACTGGTCGTAGGCTGCCTCTTGTTTGCGATCGAGCTGTTTCTCTTACTCTTTGCGATATAGCTGTTCTCGCTTCAGCCTATCCTTCCTTCTTGTCCTTTCATCCCTTACTTCCATCTCTTTTTCTCTCTCTCTCCTTTGCGTCTCATCTGACCTATCTCTTGGCCTTATATCATCACTTCCTTTTCCATCCATCTTCAGCAATATCTGACCTCCCATCCACTCGTCTTCCGCGAATGCTATCTCATCAATGCTACGTTCATTTCCCTTTCATTTACTTCCCTCTCTCTCCTTATCAGGAGGTGAACAACTCTGTGCCTGATCTTTTCCTTCATCTTCGGGTCTCTCCTTGTCCCTCGGGACCACCGAGGCAATATTGTTTTCCTGTTCCCTTCCCTTATTGTCGTCACTACTGTATGTAGGTGACTCATATGTGGGGTTGCTATACCCCGTGGCTGCCTTAAGTTCTCTTAGCAGGTAAAGTCCCTCTGTCTTACTCCCTTTAATGACTGGCTCAGGCAGGGCTTGTGGTGTGGTAGGCGTCTCACCCCCTCCGTACATACATTTAGTATTCAGTCTGTGGGTGGTTCTTCCACCTTCGTCTCTTCAAACATCTTTCACAATTCTAGAATAGCAAGACGTTTCTCTAGCTTCTTGCCTGTATATGTGGCATGTCGAAAAGTCGTCATATGTTGTAAGACGGCTTTAGATAAGGACCCATTCTGTGGCCAAGGCATAAATATCTTGTTGGCAGTACCCTTAACCCACTCTGTGCTATACTTTTTTAGTTTAGGAACATGCTTAGGTAGTTGCATGCACAGATGCACAAGTGGGGTGACCTCCTCCATTTTTGATTCCACTACCAACAATATATATACAGTTTGTTATCCTTCTACTAGTATAAGTGAGCACCAGATATGCAAGCTCCAATCCAATCTTTTCCCGCCAAAATTTGTACTATCAAATAACTCAAAACCATCAATTCATTGGCGATTCCCTCTCAGTTACAGAATCGCATAAAACCAAATTTCATTTTGGACAATCAACGATACAGTTCTATTAAATTTGACGTACAACAGAACACATATGACAGACACATGACATACTAGACAGACACCAGCTGGTGATACATATACCTGCCTTCTAATCAATACCCCGTCATGGAGTTTAAATGAACTCCTTTGATGCGTCTCTAAACGTCACCATAGTCTAATTGTCCCTTATTATATGGGCTATGAGTTAACGTTTCTTCTGACCGCTGTATTAAAGCGCAGGAACAAGGTGAATCCTTACGTTTTTATCTCAGGTGCCCCCCTGGTAATCCTTCGTTTTTATCTCAGGCGTCCCCCTGGAACCCTTCGTTTTTCTCTCGGTTGTCCCCCCGGTATCCACGCTTTATCTCTTATGCTCGAGTCATTACCCCCTATATATATATACAGTCTTCTCTACTTCTGACTATTTTAATTTTTTCTACGCCACCCACCATTACCTTTCCCTTACTTGCTCTAATGCCTACAAGACATTTGCCAAAGTAACAAGTTTATTGTTTCACCCACCGCTCGCATCTTTTCCTCTCTGGAACTTCGAGATCACCGCCCCTTCCTCTTCCAGCCTTTTAAGGTTTTTTCGTCCGATTGGCTGCCCGTGGGAATGAGAAGGGTTATTGTTTCTTTAGCCTCTTGCGTTCCAAGCCTATTTACACAGTTTAACAGGTCGGTTGCTTCCATCTTGTCTGGTAGCAACGTTTCCTAACGTTATAACATTGTCTCTTCTCTGTGCCCATTACATTTATTTTCGTAGTTACTCGCACTGGCGTGCTTGTCTTTGATAGCTGCTTTTGTTCATTCACGAGTCTGTTCAGGCCCTTGTGTTATTTCCACTAGCCTTCCATTAGGGCTCTTTGGGTCTCTTCATGGACCGTCTGTAGGTACTCTTTGTTTCGTATCAGCGGCTGGTACGGCTGTCTGATGGGGTACCGTGCTGCCCAGGGTTGTCTGGTTATGGGCGCTTCAACAGGTATGGATCTTCTGATGTATACTGGGCAGAGTCCCAGTGCAGCTCTTTGTTGATTCATTTGCTCCTCATATGTCACATACCTTGGCGAGTATGCTCCTGGTACCTCGAACTGAGGTGCAGGCCATATCCGGGACCTTCTCTACATAGGTATTTATGAATTCCCTACTATTAGTACTCACCCGCCTAGTAGTTTGGGCAAATGCCCGCTTTAGCTCCTGAACAAATTCTCTTGGGGCCTGATCCTCTCCACACTGCAGATTGTAGGCCACTTTGCGAGCCTCCTGGGGGTTTCTGTGTGTGGAGAAGTGCTTCAAAATGTTTGCGTTATAGGTGGACCACTTTGAATGTTTCTGGTCTTCCAGCACCGCAAAGAAGCTGGAGTACTCTGGAGAGAATGTTCATTATGCAAATTCTATGGAATTCTGGTTATTTTAAATGTCAAAAGAGGTCATCAACTGGTCACATAGCTCCAGATGCTCGCAGACAGAATATTTGACATTTTTTGTCGTACAAGGTCATGAAACTCCTAATAGCTTTCATCTCTGTGATGGGGTCTTTTGTTTATTAGCCTTCTTTTGCCGCTGCACCTGAGTCCATTTGCCCTCAGACTCAGAGCTGCTTCTATTTAAGGTCCCCTCGTTATCTTCTATGCGGTCCCTAATTCTTTGAGCTTGTGAGTTTCTCCCAGAATGATGGGGCCTAGTCTCATCTCCCCTGTTGTGCCTTGGGCTCTGTGGGTCAGTCTCCTTGGACTCCCTCATTCGCACAGGAGAGTAGTCTTCTGACTCCTCCCTGCTTCCAGGGTTGGTGGAGAACCCCCTCCCCACTTCCCTGATTGGGTTGAGGTTTTCCGAATACTCTTTTGGTGCCTCAATTCAAACTCCTTTTTCTCTGCAAGTGAATTAAGTGGTTCTTTTGTGGGTAATGTTTCTGCAGGTCCAGCTCCCTGGTTTTCTCCTCATAGGAGCTTTCCTGGTCAGATCCATCAGCCATAACATTTTTGCATCTGAACAGGGACGCTCGCCCATCAGTCTCTGATGGACACTGACCTGCCAGCTCAATCATGCTAGACCTATTTAAGTTTGGTCGCCTCATGGTATTTGGCTCATGTGAACCTGTAGACATGAAGTGAGCAGTGTCTTGGGTATACAAGGTGGTAAATGGATTTGAGGCCCTTGCTACAGAGGGCATCATACTGTGATCAGGGGTTGCCCTGCCACTCTCTACCGGATCGGGGTCCCTCAAGTTTTGATTCACCCTAGAAAACTCTTTTTCCAACTTCCCAGGTTTTTCCTTCTCAGCCCCAACTTCTTGATAGTAGGTAAAGGCACGGGTTCTTTTGCTCTGCTATCAGGGCTTGACTTGCCTCTATTACCTTTCCTTGGGCTGCTACCTGGCTCTGGAGTCCCCTGTTTTCATCACAGAAGGCCTCATTTCTTTTCTGAGCCTCTTGTATGGTTTAGGAACACTCAGACAATTTTTGTTGCAGAAGATGAATCTCCCTTCTCTGCACACTTTTGTCCTGGGTGGTCTCTTCTAAATCACCTTCTACTTGTCGCACATGCCCCATTAATTTAGCATCTTAGGTCAGTCAGTTCCTGGAGGTCTGACTGTATTTGCTGTAGGTCTGTTTTTAATTTGCACACTTCCTGGTACAGCGCATCTTTTTCCTGATACAGGGTGCCCCTCTGTACAGCCAGGTCATCCCTCTGTTGTTTGATAACTCTTCATTTCTGGCATTCTTGATCAAATTCTGTTTGAGAGTGGAGTTCTTTAATGATAAGTTAATCATTCTCCTCTTCCAATTGCTGGATCTGATTTTGGAAAGTGGTTATCTGCTCTGAGCAGACTCTTTTGTATTTGATTTGATGATTTCATTTTTGTTGACTCTCTTTTGGGAATCAACCTTTTCCTGACACTCCTCTTTTAATGTAGCTAATTAGGCCTCTTGCTCTAAATTGTTTTATTGTTGTACGGCCAACTCCTCTTTTAACTGTTTGATTTGGTTTTCGAATTCTACCTCAGAATTTTGGCTCTTTTAATTTTTCTTCCATCGATTTTAATTCCCCTGGATTTGATTTAAGAGCTTAAACTGGTTTTGCGCAAGGGTTGTACTTTCTCGATATTTTTCCTCCATAACCACCATGTGGAGGTGTAAGTAGGCAGTGAGTCGGACCATTTTAAGCTGTTCCTCTTTAATATTCGGAGTCATATAGTACTCAGTCAAGGCTTGATGTAACTGGCCAATGTCCTGCCACACATCCATGTTCATGGAGGTGACCTGTTGCATCATGTTGGATAGCCAGGCCCCCTATTACTTTTCTGACCATTCCCTCTAATGAATAGTTTGGACAGAAGGTGCTGCCTATCTATATTAATCTCTACGGTGCTCAATATGAAAAGTGTTCTTCCTTTATTTAATTATCTATGCAATATCAAATCTGTACTCTGCTTTTGTATAGGTTAGGGTTATGTTTACTTTATTTTTACACACAGGCATGATGCCTAGGGTATAGGTTTGGGGCTAGTGCTTTTACAGTTTAACACAGCTTTCGAACCACCAAAAGTATCACTACCTTCAATGAGTTAGCCTGCAGTGTTAAACTGTCACATTTGGAAACACTTACGTCAATCCCAGAAGAGCCCCCAATGTGTAACAGATTTTATGACATGGCACACTCCAGCCAGGGACTTCTTCCACTGACACTGAAGGTGGCACACAATAAAACACGCCCTTTTATTTTTATGTGAAACATGGGTCCTTTTTTGAGAAGGCACCCAACCCGTCTCACACCCAGCTTAACAAATACCCATGTCACAATGGACCATGAACCATGCCGGTGTGTAACAATGAAATATTTATTTATTTTTAGAATTCAAATGAAAAATCAGAGCAAAACTAAATTTAGGGCAGCAGTCACCACGGTTTGGCAATAGAAATGCAAAACCTTATAATACAGTTAATTCAACTTTTAACATAAGATGCATACACCTTTAAGAGAAATGGCAACAAAATCACTAGTATTCACAATTGTAGATAGCACATAGGTTATGCACTCCCCATGCAACACTTCCCCCAAACACCTGCTGACTAAATTCTGTGTTGATGGGAAGCAGTGGCAAGGAGTCAGAAAGAAGATGAAAATGTTGCCCACCACCTCAGAATGGAAGGCCAAAAACAAAAAGTGAAAACCTTCAAATTGAGCAAAATGGCATACTCAGATTTCACTTGTTACTTATAGATCAGTTTACACTTGCGGTAGGATAGATAGGACAGAAATTCAGTGGCTGCACTAAAGAGACAAGGAAGCTTGCAGGTGACTGAGCAGGACACTAAAGCAACGTGAACACAGGTGAGAAAATCGATTTTGGGAGGAAAACAATGCAACAGAAATCACACACGGCAGAATTGGAATTTCTTTTTCACACATGCTTTAAACTGGCAAACAGCTAAGAAAATGGGCTTAGCAGTCAAAATGGGAAATCGGTTTTGGGGATGGGAAACAAAGGTACATACAGAACAGATAGGATACTGAGCGGAAGGGATGACTCTTTATAGGATGATAGTATGGTTTTGTTTTATGGGAAATGCAAGTCAGATTTTTAGAGAAAAACAAAATACATGGGCAAAATCGGTTTTGTTAGCACAATGATTAGTTCTACTGAGACTATATTTTAAGGACTATAATTGTTAAAGAAAGGCACTTGCCATGAAGTGGTTGGGTTCGAATTGCAACCAGCTCACCGTGAATCTCTTTACAGGGGAATTAATTGATTATTTCAAATGATACTAGGGACTTACACAGATAACTGAAATGATTTTAGAAAGGAATACGCTAACAGATATGGACTAACACAGATTATTCTAAGTAAAGGGTAAACAGAGGATACTGAAACTTTGGGAAATTGCTAGGGTTTTTTTGAGATTTTAATAGGATATGGACAGGATGCAAGGTAAAAGAGCGGGATATGCAGTTTTTGGGTACTAGGTGATGTGGTACTTTCAAGGCACACTTGAGTTTGGTAATTTGTACAGCCAGCAAGGCCTCTGGACAGCCGGGCCAAGGATCTGGTCACTGGGCAGCAGGGTCAAGAGATCTGGTTATTAGGTCAGCTGGGCTCTCCGGGATGGGAACAGCTGGGTAAGGTCTGGTCACTGTGGACAGCGGGATGGGGCAGCTGGGAAAACGATCTGGTCACTGGATTCTCCTAAAGGGGTTCAGCAGCCTCTCCTTTTTTCTCCCTGGATTATTGGGTATGCCTAGATCTAGATGGGTGGTTCTGCCTGAGTTTAGATGTTGCTGCCTGGATGGACTCAGCTGCCTCTGGATCTGGTTTTGGAGTCTTGGAATCTTGAATGTAAGAATGTTGAATATCGCTGGTCTCTCCCTGTCTACCCCTTAAATAGCCAGAGGGACATCATAGAATTTACAATCTGGGGAGAAGTACCCAAGAATTAGCCCTATCTTAGGATAGGCCAGCCTATCGGTCCTCCCACCTCCTTCGGGGCTGATTGGTTCAGGGGAAGTAACATCAGTTTATGTGTGTGCATTTTATGACTTGCTTTGTCTCAACACAGTTACTTTTTATCAAAAATAAGTTATGGAGCACAACTTAAAACATCTACTAGTCACCATCATGAGAAACAGATATGCATATTCCATATTTCACAGGGAATTGGACAACCCGATCGCCAACACTGTGTGAGGTAGCAACGCTTTTGGGTAATATTTTGCCATTTTTATAGGCAGCGCAATACTTACAATTCTGCAAATGGCTACACATATGCCCACTAGTATTTGGCATATTTTCCCCAAGTTTAATGTCTGTGACATTTATGCTTCCCCCAGAAATGCATTTTTCCTGCCATTCCAGTTCCCCAGGTGCCAGCAAGATGCCCTGGGTCTCATTTTGCTTGTTTAAAAATCACATTAAATACTGGCATAATATTGAAGGGTTGCCTATTTAGGGTGCTCGAACTAATGTCTTAATGTACAATAGTTCTTTAAAGTCAAGCGGGTACATTTGTAAGAGATGTGGGCGGTCCTCAACCCCCCACAGCCAAATGTCTTCTGCCAGGCTTGGCTTGCACAAAGGACCTCCTGGGAGAGGGTGTTTGAAGGAAATCACATCTTTAAGTCAAATAGAGGGCTTCACTCCCTTCCTTTGTATTTGATGGCAGTCCTGTGGGCCAGTTTGGTGAAGCTAGTAATTATCACACCCTCAGTCCAAGAAGAACAGAGCACATGTCCTTGCAATATCAGTTCACTGGTAGGTGCGAAAAAATGGGAGGCAAGCTTTCCTGCCAAACGGGTTTGACTGAAATTCCTGGGCCTCAGCCAGGCTCATTGAAGTCTTTGTGGGGGGGTAGGGGGGTAGCATAAGGTACATGGCTTTGCAGCCCCCCTCGCACCCAAAAATACAATAATATTTTGTGTGCGAGCAATAGTGAAATATTTGACATTTAACTTTCATTGACATTTTTCCTGATTTTCAAATTCACATGTGTGTTTATTTCAGTGCATTTTGAGTTTGCCAATGCAGTTTCTGTAGCACACAGTTTCATGTTAAATAGCCTTCTGGTGGACTTTTACAGATACGGTCAGTTTCTGGACACACAAAGATATACGGCCAAGCATTCCTTTGAAAATGACATTAGAAAAAGAAACACTGTGTTCTTTCTTTCACTCACTGCAGTTTGTGTGCGATGGTTTTAGCAAACGAAAACACAGGCCGTGTTTAAATGGAAATCTGCATTCTTTGCCTTTAAATGAAATGATATTGTATTTATATTGCGCTCATACACAAGTGTTTCAGAGCGCGACCAGGCAAAGGGATGGGAACAGGGGAGAACAAAAACAACGATCTTACTAGGCCCAGTGACATTAAGAGTGCACAAGTGCATGGGAAAGGGGGAAAGTGCGTGGAAGGGGAGAAAAGTGGAAAGTGTGGAACAGAGGAGAGAAATAGAATAAATAATAAATGGTAGTTGTAGATTCTGTAAAAATTCCATAGAGATAGAATCGTTACGTCATTTAATGACTGAATGCCCAGAACTATTAGCCTGTAGAACACGGTACTTTGTGGAATTTGTAAATAAGGATGCTGTACTGAGATATCTGTTATGGCTAAGGATGTTACACAGCAAATCTTTGTCCTTGAGTAAGAGTTTCAGCATTCCTAAAAGATATTGGTAAAATAGACTCTGTAAATATCCCAGAGAAATAGGATGGTTAAATCATGTGAAGATGGATGGATTAGAATTTAATTCTGGTAAACTATGGTACTATGTTAGTTGTATAAAGAATGAGGGTGTTTTGTGAAATTTTTTATGGCTAAGGACGTAACATGATGAATTGTGTGCTTTGAAGTCACAAGTTTTAGTTCCTCTCTTTAAGTATGCAAAATAGATTGAAAAGTGTAATGATTTTCTAAGGATATATTGCATATGGACATGTTTATTATGTATAGGAAATGTTGAATCTGTTCTTTTTTAATGTGTAAAGTTATGAGTAGGAATGGGTAAAATGTGTAAACAAGAAATGTTTTCTGTTTCATGTAAAAATCTTTTTTGTAAACGTTTTTACAAACTATAAACAAATAGAAAAATGCTTAAAAAATAATAAGTAAAATAAATAAATAAAGGGCGATAAACAGTGGAAGTGCAGCCAGCAAAGTGCTAAGTTAGTCAGATAAGGTGTATCTGATAAGCGCAGAAGAGGAGTGGGTGGGGGACTGTATGGGTACAGATACAGACTCCAGTGCAAGGGGTTTCCTGGAGACAGTGCAGGAGGGAGGCAGGTTGAGAGGGTACCTGGGCCCGAAGAACAGAGGGAGGCCAGGTGCACGGTGCCGAGGAGCAAGCAGGCCAGCAGGGGAGAAGAGGGGCAAAGGCAGAAGTGAAGAGGAAGGACTTGAGCTGCTTCCGGAACCATAGATGGTTCTCCTCAAGTTTCAAGGTGGCAGGCAGGCTGTTCCAAAGGGAGGCCCCAGCCGAAGACAGAGATCTACCCCGAGCTCGTTTCTTTGAAAAACAACAGACCCTGAGGGAGTTAGAAGAAGAGGAGCGAAGGGCTCGAGAGGGGAGGTATTTATGGAGGGATAGTTGAAGGTATTTTGGACCCAGGCCCCATAAGGTCTTGTGGACAATGCAGAGGGTTTTGAATTTAATCCTTGCATCCACTGGTTGACAATGAAGGGATTTCGGAGCTGGAGCGATACAATCCCAGGGCTTGAGGCCAAGGACAAGTCTCGCAGTCCAGTTCTGGATTAGTTGTATAGGGCGGAGAGTGGAGGCAGGTAGATTTAGAAAGAGGCTGTTATAGTAGTTCAGCCTAGAGAGAACAAGAGCCTGAGAGACAGTGAGCTTCTGGGGGAAGCAGAGGAAAGGCAGAGTACTTCTAAGGAGATGCAGTAAGACGTTTGACTTTTTAGAGACATCAGAGATGTGTGCGGACAAGGAAAGTGTGGAGTCAAAGATGAGCCTGAGGTTCCTAGCCTTGCAGGTAGGGGTTGGAGGGGGTCGAAGGGAGGCCGGCCAGAGTATGAGGGGAAAGGATGGTGAAGGTGCACCAATGAGGAGGATTTCAGCCTTGTTGGCATTAAGACAAAGATTGTTGGCAGCACACCAATTTTGAATGGCGATTATGCAATCAGAGATAAGGGATGGAGAGGAGGTGGCTGAAGGAAGCCTGAAAATGAGTTGGGTGTCATCAGCATAGCACTGGAAATTTGAGCAGAAAATGGAAATGCAGTAGGTGAGAGTTGCCAGGTATTGGTTGAAAAGCCAAGGCAAGAGGTTAGACCCCTGGGGAACACCACAGGTAGAGTGGGAGATAGAAGATAGGAAGGACCCAAGTTGTACCTGGGAGGGACGGACAGAGAGGAAAGAGGTCATCCAGGCCCGAGCCTGATCAGTGATACCCAGGTTGTCACGGAGATGATTGAGCAGGGTGATATGGTTGACTGTGTTGAAAGCAGAGGAGAGATTAAGTAGGATGAGGACAGAGGGAGTGTTAGAGTCAGGGTTGGAGAGCAGGACTTCAGAGAAGTTCAGAAGAGCCGTTTTCGTGCTTCTGGCAGCTCTGAAGCCAGATTGGTGGTCATGGAGAGAGTCAACTGAGTCAGAATGAAGGTTAAGCTGAGAGATGGCCAACTTTTCCAGGAGCTTACCCAAAAAGGGAGCAATGGAAATTGGGCGATAGTTAGCCGGACAAGAAGGATCAACTGTGGGTTTCTTGCGGAGAGGATGCACAAGTGAGTGCTTCAGAGGGGAGGGGAAAGAACCAGAGGCAAACGAGAGATTGCAGAAATCAGCAAGGGCTGGAGCAAGGGTATCAATGTGGTCCTTAATGATTTTCGAGGAACTGGGATGGACCTGTTTTGATGAGGGTCTCATAGATCGGACTTGTCTAGCGACCTCATCAGGGGAGAAAAGAGGATAGGAAGAGAGGGAGCGAGAGGGAGGGGGGTAGCTGAAGGAGGGTCATCAAGCAGAGAAGGAGAGGGGGGAGGTGGGGCAGCTGAGGAAAGGGAGGACAAGATGTCCTGGGCTTTAGAGATAAAGTGAGAGGCAAGGGCATTGCAAAGAGCCTGGGAGGCGAGAGGAGGGGTGGAGACTGCAGCAGCTTTCGCCAGCTCCTAACAGATTTGAAAGAGTTTGGCTGAGTTGTTAGATGCTGCAGAGACGTGGGCTTCAATGTGATTTCCCAGTACATCAGCTGTCTGGAAATGTATTGCCTTTCTTCTTGGTACTCAGCAGAAGTAAAGAATGCCAGGGTGGGTTTTCATGAAGAGCACAACTTTGTGATGTTTTAAAAATGAAATCACGAGCAAATTGCAAAGCCGTCTTGGATGTCATGTGTGCAGCTTAAGTATTCAGAAAACAGAACAGCAAATGTAGTGCCGGCCTGCATGTAGGTTATTTTCAGATGGTTTAAATTGAGGTAAAATAATGAGAGAGCACTTCTTTTGATGGCATTTCTTGTATTCAGTGCTCGCCACAGATATGCGCCATCGAAAGGAAAGCGCAATCGTTTTTTTCCTCAATATTTCCATGCGGTTTTGAGGTAAAGGGATTTTTGTCGTGGGCCTTAAATGTACCCCACAGTTATTAAAAACTGCCATAATATACATATATATTTTCTGATTCAGCTAATCATGGGTTATTACATAAAATGCCTGCCGGGTCTGCATCATTTAGCATGATCGTTTGGCAATTTTCCACCGTTTTCACTGAAAGCATAACAATTATGAACACGTAATGTTCTCACATTCTTAATTTCACCTTTCACCAGTTTGCCAACTCTTAAATTTGCGACATTTTTAGATCAGCCAGAAACCCATTTTAGATGGCCATTACAGTTCCCTGAGTCATAGGTGGATATCACATCACCAGAATCACCTGGATATTACCTAAAAAAATGACACATAAATAAATAAAGAAAATCTGACTTATGGTTTCTGAGAAAAATGGCAAAATGATAATAGTCCTTTCAAACAAAAGGGAATCTTCTTATAAGCAAATATGAGCTTCCCTTCCTCCATGTCATTTGTCTCTCTGTGCCAGTGTTTTTATTAGTCTCTTTGAAGTTGGTTGCCTGTTTGAAGTTGGAGTTTCAGCTCGTAAATAGGGGATACATTTGCTACACAGAGATCCCCCACTGTAGATAATGGCCCGTACTGGTCCTGTGATGTCACGCGGCCTGAAAGGCATCCATTTCTTGAATTTCTTTCAAAGTTCAGCTCCTCTTAATTGTAGCCTCTTTTGTCACACCACCTCTATACATTCCGGGGGTGCACCAACCAGGGCCATTTGTCTCTGCACAGAGCCCTTCAGGGACAGCACCTTTCATTCAGGCAACATTTTATTGCAGTTGTAAACAGCGGGGATGCAAGCCAGGCTGGCCGTGGGGAGGTTCTTTGTGAAGTTTACCCAGCCACAAGCCAAAAGGCTTGCGCGGGCCTACAGAACGTTTTTCATGGAAACAAAGTGGGCTTTTCTTTTCAAATGTTGGCTGGTATTTTGCCTGCGGAACATAATATACATTACTTTTTGTGAACACGCAGCATGTATTTTCCCTGAAATCTTATATTAGATGGGGTACATTTTTCACATTTAAACTGCAAACAAACATGCAAAGCTGTTTTTGTGTTAGTGTTTACAAATCCTGTTTTTTCATGTGAAAGGGACAGTTGAATGTCTTCTTCCTTGGTGAATTAAAATGCTCCTTTTCTTTTGGTAATGACAGGTAGGCCTTTTTAACATGGACCTTCAGTTTGGGGTCTTTGATTACAGCCCACAGCTGCCTGTTATTCTTTTACAAATGTGTGGCAATCATGTGTTAGAATGTACAGAGTGTTCTTTGTTCTCTGTAAGTGGGGATACCATGCTCTCCATTGGCAGCAAGAAAACCACAGTAAAACAAAAATTAAGAAAACTGCAGATAAGCCTTTGTACACAATTGTGTATCAGTTTCAGTCTGTTTTTCATTCTCACAGTCTTACAGACATCATCCAACAGCCTATGTCAGTCTCATAGTTACACAGTCTCGTAGGCAGTGTCACTCACATCTACTAGGTCACAGTCTTGCAGTGACAGCCTCACATGCAGTCTCCAGCCCCAGAGTCTGTCAGTTGAACAGTTGAATGGTCTTACATTCTCACAATCACGCACTCAGTCAGCCTCACAGAATCTCAGTCAGTTAGTGATTTTCATAGTTTCAGAGTCACAATCACAAACCACACGTGCTCACTCTCACATTTATAGTAACAGTGGCAGTCATGCCCCCGCAACACAGTCGTTTACATTTACTGTCTCATTCATACAGTCCCAGCCAGTTTCAACAGTCATAGTATAGGTCTGACTTATAGTCCCACACTCTGTTTCTCAGTCATCTACTCTCTGATTCTCAGTCATGTACACATTATCACACTCAGTATCACAGTCACTGTCATTCACACCCTCACAGTCCCACAGGCAGTCACAATTGCATCATCACACTAGGTCACTGTTGCCATCTTGCTCTCACATTTACACACTCAGACTGTCTCACTGTATGACAGACAGTGACAAAATCACACAACCACTGCCGCACAGTCAGTTTCACTGTCTTGGTCTCCCATAGTCTCACATTCACACAATTTCCTAGTCACAGCTATTCTCACAGTCACCCAATCACAACCACTGACTCAATCTCACATGATCACTCACTGTCATGCACTCAGTCATAGCCGCAAAGTCACACACACACACTCAGTCATAGCCACACAGCTACATGCACAGGCAGTCTCTGTTAAACTGTCAGTCACATTCACACAGTCTCGTGCTCCTACAGTCACAATATCTCCATCTCTTCCTCTGCTGTATCACTTCATCGCCCCCCCTCACTTTCTCTCTCATTGTAGAGTTTATTTCCGGTTGGGGTGCAAATGGGGCAGAGGGAGTTGAAGAAAGAAAGAATGAAAGGCTGCATGGAGAGTTTTTAAAGGGGGTGGATGCTGAATGCATAAAGTGTTATGCAATCGACAATCATTTCGGTCTGTTGAGCTGAAACAACCACCACCTATGCGTGCATAAAGATTCATGTGTGCAGGGGCACTGAGTACGAGGGGCTGTGGGGGGTCGGGGCTGAGCCCCTCATCCCACCGGAGAGAAGAGATGCAGTATGGATGGGGAAAAACGATGGTTAGAAATTGTGGGACAGATGCAAAGCAAGAGGGTCTTGCTTTGCATCTGTCCCTCAATTTCTAAAAATCTTTTTGGGTTGGGTATACTTCTAGATATGTGCACCAGGGTGCACAGATGTAGAGGTACACCCAACCCAGAAGGATTTTTAGAAATGGAGGCACAGATACAAAACAAGTCTGTCCCTCAATTTCTAAAAATCGTTTTGGGTTTGGTGTATTTGTACATCTGTGCACCCCTCTTTGCAAGAGGGGTGCACAGATGTAGAGGTACACCCAACCCAAAACGATTTTTAGAAATGGAGGTACAGATGCAAAGCGAGGGAGTGGAGCAGGGGCAGGGAGAGGGCAAATTAGACTGTTTGTATGTCTCTGAGTGTGCACGTGGTGAGGGTGAATGCTATGGGCGGGGAGCGGAGGCGTATGAGCCAGCACTTTCTAGTAGAGCTGCCATATTTGAAATGGGGCAATGCTGGTACTCCTCAGTTAGCTCGCTATACTCTTGATGGGGTAGTACTGCTGTAGCAGGGCTTTTATAATTGTTGAATCTTCTCAGTGATAATTCAATGCTTTTGTTGAGGCAATGCTAGTTCATCTTAGTGGGGTTGCTATACTTTTGATGGGACAACATCAGCACTTCTCAGTTGAGCTGCTACACTCTTATTGACAAGGCCCCAGCACTGCTCAACAGATGTATTTCTTTTTATTTTAATTGTTTATTTATAATGCGTGTACTACCCAGAGGTTCCTAAGCGCGGGCTGAGGGAGCGAACCTGGGTTGCGCAGACAGAGGGAGCGAACCTGTGTTGTGCAGACCGAGGGAATGAACCTGTGTTGCACGGACCGAGGGATCGAACCTGTGTTGCTCTGTGTCATCTTGCTTCCAAGGCGAGCACGTTCCCCCTGAGCTGTCCGTCCGATACTCTAAAGATCTGAAGTACATTTAATGATACAGAACCAGAACTATTGAGCAAGTCTGTCATCATCAGAATAACTCAACACTGTCGTGGTTATACAAGAGCTCATATATTTAAAGGGATGGAATTACTCAGAATGTAGCAGCACTGTTCAATAACTCAAAGTTCTTAAGCATAGTTAATGTGAGAATACTACACTTCTCACCGTTGGGACAATACTGCCACTTCTCACAGAGGCTTCTACACCTTTTATGGGGCAGCACTGATCCAGACTACTGCTCACATGCTCAGAATTGTCATTTCTCAGCAGGACTGCAACACTATACCATTGTGTTCTGTATGTTTCACCACCAATGGGGATTCATGGCTCTCTCCCAGTGTCTAAATAGTAGATCTGTCTGCATTCACTTGGCAACAGGCATGTCCGGAGCTGCCTGTTGTCCATAAGCTGTCGCTCAGGATGTTGGGAGCCATGATGGGGCAAGGGATAGAAGGCTCGAGCCTGTCCGATAGCAGAATCAGCAGGGTCTTAAAACCTGCTCACTCCTTCTGGATGGGCCATGGGGCAAAATGAGCCTGATCCCACATACAGGGGGTTGTTACCCCTTTATCTCTCCTGAATGAAAGAATAAGCTCTCTCAGACACAAGTTATCACCACTGCACACGCATTGAATGAATATGGTATGGATCTATAGATCGAGAAAACTGGAGTGACAATTCAGAATGTTTTAACAAAAATATAATTGTCTTCCCAGATGGGAGACTGACTCCATTAATATACATGGGGTCACTGAGATGACCAAGAGTGAAACTGTACATCCAGTTGTGAGATTACCAGCAACGGTTGATACTATGCTCCAAGGGATTCTATGCTCCAAGGAGTGAGGTACCCACTCAATATATCTCACTGTTTATAGGTGTGAGACCCATCCTGAATGCTTGCCCAAAAAGCCTTGGCCAGAGTTTCACACTGAAGAAGTGAGCATGTTATCCGGGGTCTGCAGCCCACACACATGCAGGGGATTCCCATGCTCCCACTTGCGAGATTTGCACCAAATTAATGAGATTGTGCTCCAAGGAAGGAGGCACACGCACAGTCTTTGCTCTGACGTTTGACACACTCACAGGATGGGACGGCATTTCGTTGTCCCATCCTAGTTGTGTTGCTCTGCCTTTTGAGGGCTACTACAACCTGGATGATTATAGAGGGGTGGAGTAGGGGCAGTGATGGCTTACTGGAATGCAACTCGAAGGCTTAAATCTCCTTTTTACTTGACTTTAGTATATGCAGTACATGCTAGCCAATGTTTCCAATGTTCTGCGCTGCGTGTGCCTCCACCCCCCCGCGCGCCGTTGCACCAAGTTGGTGACTACATGCAAATTTGCAGTCTTATAACTGCCAGTGATGTCACTTCCTGTATTTGCCCCCCCCCCACCCCCGGGAAATTCATAAGTCGGCTCCCCTT
This sequence comes from Ambystoma mexicanum, assembly GCF_040938575.1. Taxonomy (NCBI): domain Eukaryota; kingdom Metazoa; phylum Chordata; class Amphibia; order Caudata; family Ambystomatidae; genus Ambystoma; species Ambystoma mexicanum. Next base: position 985,987,732 of record NC_090941.1, read on the forward strand.
CATGTGTGGTATTTCTACATTTCATAACTGGGCTCTTTGCTTAGTTGAAGTATGCTCAAAACCTACACTCTGTTATTAAGCATGACACTATGACACTTGCAAGCACCAATTAGAGCAGCTGCTGTTGTCCCAGAGCTAAATGTGAAGGCATGAATGCTGCTCAAATGTTTTGCTACCACAAATGGGCAAACAACATTCACACTGCTGGGTATTCCTTACACTGGTTATTACTAGTGTGTTTAATGAATGTTAATGCCTCTTGCACTAACATGGCCGGTAAACAAGTGGGCCAGGCCTACTTTGTGGCTCTGTTGTTTAGAGTTACACGGTACTGTTCCAGCCTTAGTGGCTGCAGTGCCGTTAGCGGCAAAAAAAAAATGTGGCACGCCCCTCCCCTCAAGTGTGCCCATGTCATGCTGGGGTGGGGAGGGGGGCATTTTTCAATAGGTGCTGATCAGCTCTCTATTGTTATTAAATGTGCTGCGCTCCCGAGAACGCAGGGCATTATGTCAATAGGGCGCCTGCCACACTTTCTCCCACCACGCCAGCTCGGGGAGATCTTGAAAGACTCCCCCAGAGCTGGTGTGGTCAGGGGCTAATGGCAAGGCGCCCCGGGCGGCCGCCCGAGCGGCCCACCCCTAAGGCCAGCTCTGTTGGACAGCATGTATGGCCCAGGGTAAGCGGAATGAGTGTTTAAACATTATTGTTTTTGTTTTCTTCAACCATTATTGTTGACACCATGAAGGATGGTGCAGAGATCAAAGTCTTTGATGGGCCATCACCAGACTGCGGCTGCTGAAGGCCGTGCCTCTGCTGTAATTTAAAGTGTTAGAAATATTAAATCAGCCAGCAGAGGATAAGCTCACATAACAGCAATGTGATGGTTCAGCTCTTCATTTGGAGAAATTCATGCTTATTATTGTAAAGTGCAATAAACTGCATATGCCAAAACTATTGGATATGTCAAACCTTTTTTTTAATGGTTTCATTATAGTTTCTTTGCACAAATAACCACAAGGGGTTTTAATTGGTACAGTACAGCCTTCATAAGTTAGACAACGGCCCCATCTGCAAAGAAGGACGACATGTGGCAACATACGATGAATATCAGAACGCGCTTTTTTCCTCCGGAAGCTGTGCAGGAGTTGGCGCGCGCTCCTTTTGGGCAGGAAGGCTTGCGGGCTCCCCTGCAGGCAGCCGCATGCTATCCCGGCTGGCTCCTGTAGGGGCCGCTGTGTCGCAGGCCCGCGTGCACTGCGGGCCTGCGCGCGCCGATCGCCTCCGCCGGACCGCAGCTTCCCCGCCTCCCGGCTCAGTGAGTGTGAGAAGGAGGTGGGGCCAGGGCAGCCCCTGGGCGTGGCTATGCAAATGAGCCTGCTCACAAAGAGCCGGGAACCGGCAAAGAGTTTCCACATCGCCCTCCAGGTCCCCCCTGACCCTGCGCGACACTGCCCGAGGCGGCGATCTACCCCGGGTGCTGTGCTGAATAGAGAGCCGGGAGTCCGGACACAGCTCAGGTAAGGGGTTCCCCCTCTGCAAAGCGCTCAGTATTGTGCGCAGCGGGGGCAGAAGCCGGCGCGCGCACGACCTTCATAGAGGAGCGTCTGCGGCACCCGGGCGCATCTCCCGCAGTGTGATAAGTGGCTCTGGGAATACCCTGATCCTGAAGTGTAGAGGGGTGCTGTGTGTCAGGCCACTGCACTAAGCGCATGATGTGCAGCGTTATACTGTCCATAGGGGCACGGTACTCCGGTGTGGCACGTGTACTGCCCGGCGGGTCACTGCTCTGACTCCCGGCTCATGATGTGCAGCATAGCGCGGTCCATCGGATCCTGTACTGTCGGCTCATGATGTGCAGTGTTATACTGTCTAATGGGACACAATTCCCCTGCCCATGTCTTCAATCCCGTGGACTGCCTCTCGGGTCACTGTACTGATCCCCTGCTCATGATCTGCACGGTTATACTGTGTATAGGGGCACTGTACTCCTGGCTCATGTGTAGCGCATGTACTGCCCAGCGGGACACTGCTCTGAGTCCTGCTCATGGTGTGCAGCATAGCACAGTCCATCGGATCCTGTACTGTCGGCTCATGATGTGCAGTGTTATACTGTCTAATGGGACACAATTCCCCTGCCCATGTCTTCAATCCCGTGGACTGCCTCTCGGGTCACTGTACTGATCCCCTGCTCATGATCTGCACGGTTATACTGTGTATAGGGGCACTGTACTCCTGGCTCATGTGTAGCGCATGTACTGCCCAGCGGGTCACTGCTCTGAGTCCCGGCTCATGATGTGCAGCATAGCGCGGTCCATCGGATCCTGTACTGTCGGCTCATGATGTGCAGTGTTATACTGTCTAATGGGACACAATTCCCCTGCCCATGTCTTCAATCCCGTGGACTGCCTCTCGGGTCACTGTACTGATCCCCTGCTCATGATCTGCACGGTTATACTGTGTATAGGGGCACTGTACTCCTGGCTCATGTGTAGCGCATGTACTGCCCAGCGGGACACTGCTCTGAGTCCTGCTCATGGTGTGCAGCATAGCACAGTCCATCGGATCCTGTACTGCCGGCTCATGATGTGTCGTGTATAATATTTCTCTAGGGTACTGTACTCGCAGCTCATGATGTGCACTTTTACACTCTCTACAGAGACACCATTCTCCTGGCACATGTATAGCGTGTACGGTTAATGGGGTCACTGTACTGATGCCCTGCTCCTGATGTTCAGGGTTATACTATTGATGGGGGCACTGTACTCTTGGCTCATGTCACACAGTGTATGCCACCTCATTTATGTGACGTGTATAGTCTATCGGGAAACCATACTCCTGGCACATGTGTAGTGTGAACGGTTTATGGGGGTCACTGAACTGATGATGTTCAGGGTTATACTATCTATAGGGGCACTGACTGTACTCGTGGCTCATGTTCCGAGCGTTGTGTGTGCTGTTGCCTGGTTCATTATGCGCAATGTGTGTCTATCGCGACAATGTACTGCTGGCAGGTGAAGTGCTGTCTATAGGCACTTAGACTCGGCGGAAGGTTTATAGGGTCGCCATACTATGGACCCTGGTGTAAAGTGTGTACTGTCTGTGGGGGCAATGCCCCTCTGACCCCCTGGTGTACTGTGTTGGTTATACTGTATCTTTGACGCCTGATGCACAGTATGTAGGCTGCCTCTTTCGATGCAGGTGTGCACCACCCCTCCTGCTATACGGTGTGCCGCGACACCGTGCTCCTGCTGTGCATGGCGTATGATAACATTGTGCTAGGTGTTGGTGCTGGTGTGCACTGTGTTTGATGGTAGTGTGCACTTGTGTATAGTGTGAGTGAGAGCCTTGTGCTCCTGGGCCCTGCTCAAGAGTGTGTGTGTGTGGCATCGTGCCCCTATCTTATGTGTGCAATGTGTGCTGTAAAATGGTGCTTCTGATGTACAGTGTGTAACATTGTTCCCCCATGTCCCGGCTCTACACTGTACGCAATATGTTGTGGGGCTGTGCCCTGATCTTCTGATGGGCAGTGTGTTGTTGCACAGAGAAAGGGGAGATTAACTGCTTTAGGGGGATAAAAAAGGGTCCCAAATATGGAAGCCCCACCGGCAGTGCGTAGTTCTGCTTTGGGAAGAACCTCGTGTTTATTTCTCTTCGGCTTGTGGTTGATCATTTACATGCGAAACTAGTCGGTGGCATCCATGGTTAGAGAAGCAAGGAATGCGCATTATCCCGCTGAGCTGCCCCGCCATGGCACTATAATGTATTTTCGTATATTCAATCGCAGTCAAAGGTATCCGTTGTGTCTGAGTGGCAGGACGGTGGAGTGTGTGCTCGTCTCCCAGGTGGCAGCCCGCGTTTATTATCTGGGAGGCTGGGGGCGGGATGGCAGTAGTGTCGTGGGGCTTGATGCCACAAGTTTGGGAGGGGGTGTCATCATCCGGGTGCCTCTAACGACGGGGTGTCGGACTTTCCCTGGCCGCCGCAGGGGCCGAGCCCCGAGTTCGAGGTGTTGCATTTTCTGGGGGGCACGCACGTTCACACGACGATCAGCTGCGTGCACACATTGCATAGATGTGTAAATGCAGGGGGCGGAACACCCCTTCCCAAAGCAGACATACCATTTGGGGACAATTAGATGTTTTGCAGCGGAGCAAGAGGTTCTGTTTCTCACTTGATTTGCATTGGAATTAAGATATTTTAGGAGGGCGCATTTATTTTTTATTTTTATGAAGGGTCGAGAAGAGGCAGGGATATTTTAAACTGCAACGTGTGCATTCTACGCTGTAAACCAGGGCGGCGAGGCCTGCGTGTGTGCGCAGCGGAGGTGGATGTGAAGTGCGAGGCACTTTGAATGGAAATCGTGCTGCTGAGGTTGAGAAGGAAACACCGTTGAGTGGGTGGGGGGGGGGGGTTGAGGGGAGGGGTGTCTGGGCGTTATGTCACGGCTTCTGGCCCCCGCGGGCGGGCGGGCAGGCTGTGCGCGACCTTCCGGCCCGTGATTTTTAAAGTCGGATGTTTTCGGAGGTCATCGCCAGTCACCGGAAGCTGCAGGCCGGGGCCACGGGAAGTTTGCCGTTGTGCCGAGTTACCAGGGCCTCCCTGGGCAGGAACACAGCCAGCGGCAACACGTGAAGGGCCTTGTTTCGTATTTCCGTTTTGGCAAGGCCTTGTTTTCATGTGTTGTAATGAGCGGCTCCTTTGAAACACTGGCCACAGGGCTCGCAGAGAATTACGATGAAGCAAAAACACGCGTTGCCATTGTCTAGTGTAGGGGGGTGGGGAATGGAGGTGCTGAATAAAGGTCCTCTGTCCTCGAAATAGTAAGAAAATCCCTGAAGTGTGGCGTGGCCCCTTTAAGGGCAAGCACGCGACGGAGTGACGTTCACTCCGTCGCGTGCCATATAAATAAAGGGGCGTCGCCCGGCGGCAGGAGAGCCACCGGGGAGCCCACACGAACAACATCGGTCTCCGTGTGTCTCTGTGTGCACGGGGGTGTGGGGGCTCACGGGGGCGGCGGGATCGCCCGCTAACAATGGCGACGAAGTCGGATCGATCCCTGGGACAGGTGGCAACGTTTCCGAGATGCGCAGATGATCGCGTGTGAGCGCATCCGTGAAGGTTGGCCGCGGAGAGGGGAGAGACACGCGTGGCCGGCGGCCATTTTGACGACAAGGCCTCGGAAACTCACGGCTTCATAACGAAGCATCTGTGAGAGATCCGGACCCAATTTTTGGAGAATCCAGTGGCGGACAGTCACTGCTTGCAACACGTGCTGGTGGAAATGCAAGTCATTTGCATTTTCACTGTTTTTCATCGAGTTTAAGGGTGGAGCTACCTGGAGGCCTACTGGATGCACACTGGGGCCTACCCTGCTCAATTTTTGGACTCTTCAATCCTACACCGGCTGAAGTCTGGAACCTGGTGGTCCTACATTTGCCTGGAAAATCCTCGAACCTGGACATCATCTGAATCATCTGAGGGGCTGGGATCCTCATCAAGGTACTGGTTGTGTTTGGTGTCCAAGTTGCGGCCCCATCACGGGGTGCCTGTGCGCTTTACACCATGGATCAAGGTGCAGCGGCCGCCGTGGCCCAACAGCAGGCTGCTGCTCCAGCCCAACCCCCGCCTGCCCTTCCACCAAGACCATTGCAGAGACCTCCCGGTACCCTACAGCCAATGCCAGAGTTTGATGTCTCGGGCACGCCATCAAGCCTGGGACAGAGGTGGAAGATGTGGATGGACAGGCTGGAAATGTACTTCAGGGCCACGATGGAGACGAGTGACGACAGTAAGTTGGCCACTCTCCTGTATTCTGCAGGCCCTGCTGTGCACGAGATCTTCTTGTCCCTGCAACCAGCGGATGGGTCTTTTGATGCCGCCAAAACTGCGCTCCACAATCACTTCCTGCCCATGGCCAATGTGGATTACGAACGGTTCCTAATGGGCAACACCAGACAGAAAGATGACGAGACTTTGGATGTGTTTTATGGGCGGCTGCGCAGGCTGGCGGCACCTTGTGCTTGGAATGACCCTGATGAGATGATTCGCAACCACCTCATTCAGGGCTGTTCCTCTGGTAAGCTGAGACGTCAAATCCTGCGCGAGCCTGGTATAACACTACCCCGCATCCTAGAACTGGGGAGGTGCCACGAGGTGTCGGAGCTGCGGGCATCAAGGATGGAAGCGGGCGTGCGCCCTGGTAGGGTGGAAGAGGTATGCGCAGTCGGAAGAGGTCGCGGATCAAGACGCCCCATGAATACTCAAAGTCCACGGCCCCAAGGGGCGCAGTCCTCGTGCCTAAAATGTGGATATGACCTCCCGCACCCAGCAGACTGTCCAGCAGCGGGAGTGAAGTGTGGACGATGTGGGGGCACAGACCATTTTGCAAGAGTGTGCAGATCGACGGTCCCGAAAATGGTCCCCAGGGGACCTGTCCGGGCTGGCTCTTTCCGCCCCCAGAGAACATCCAATGTTGCCCAGGTGGACCAGGCCGACGATGGCCCCCCTCAAGAAGGTGAGGAGGAAGAAGATGATGAAGAGAATGTTTTCTTCGTGTCATGCGTAAGAATGCTGAAATCGCACTCCAAGAGACAGCCGAGATGCGATGTACTGGTCAATGGGGATTCAGTACCCATGTTGGTGGACACGGGGGCGTCCGTGAACGTGATGGCCAGGCAACACTATGATGCAATGCAGGCACCGCCACCGCTGGCGGCACCGAGAGCGCGCATTTTCACATTTGGAGGCAACCATCCAATCCCACTGGATGGTGTGTTTGTGGCTGACACTCAATATGGCAACTCAGGCATTCGGGCAAGGTTTTACGTCACGCCGGTGAGCACCAACACGCTCCTCTGCTGCGCAGCTGCTGAAGCTTTGGGGATTGTGACATTCGCATACAACGTATATCTTGACGACATCCAGGAGCTCCTGGAGAAGCACACATCCCTCTTTGAAGGCATTGGACAGTTGGTGGGGGAACCAGTCCGCTTGCACATTGATGAGTCCATACAACCGGTGGCTCTGAAGCACCGGCGCATACCGTTTCACCTCAGGGATCTGGTAGACCAGGAATTAGACAACCTTGTTCAGCTGGACATAATTGAGAAGGTGGAAGGCCCCACTCCTTGGGTCTCACCCATTGTCGTCGCACGGAAGCCCAAACAACCAGATGCAGTAAGGATTTGTGTCGACATGCGCCTGCCCAACAAGGCGATCAAAAGAGAGAGACACCTAACCCCCACCATGGACGACATCATTGCAGAATTACAGGGGGCGAGATTCTTCTCCAAGCTGGACTTGAGGGCAGGATATCATCAGGTGGTTCTGCACCCTGAGTCCCGATACATCACCACCTTCACCACCCATCGGGGCCTGTATCGGTATAAGAGGCTGAGTTTTGGAGTGTCCTCTGCAGCGGAAGTTTTTCAAAATATCATAAGAGGGGCGTTAGCAGATCTGGATGGGGTCATCAACATCAGTGACGACATCTTAGTACACTCCAAGTCAGAGGCAGAACACATGGCCCGCCTTGCGAAGACATTTGAGCGCCTCCGTCTCTTGGGACTCACCTTACACAAAGAGAAATGCGAATTCCTCAGGACAACAATCGAGTTCTTTGGGTTCGTGTTTAAAGCGGATGGGGTGTCACCCGACCCCCGTAAGGTGAAGGACATTAGAGAGGCCCGCCCACCTGAAAACGTCGCTGAGGTGAGGAGTTTTCTGGGCATGGTCACTTATTGTGGCCGCTTCATCAGGAATCTAGCGTCCCGCTCTGAGCCTCTAAGATCTTTAACCAAGAAAGACTCCGTGTGGCAGTGGGGGCCCCTCGAGCAGGCGGCATTTGATGACATCCGGGGTGCCCTAGCGGCAGAAGACACCATGGCGTTCTTTGACCCTAGCCTGCAGACGGAAATAGTCGTGGACGCCAGTCCCTATGGTCTGGGGGCGGTCCTCACTCAAGTGGGGCGCGAGCAGGAAGTTCGGCCAATAGCCTATGCGAGCAAGGCACTCTCGGACACTGAACAACGCTACTCGCAAATCGAGAGGGAGGCCCTGGCGGTGTTGTGGGGTTGCAGGCATTTTCGCCTATACATTCTAGGGCGTCCTGTGACTGTCATCACTGACCACAAACCACTGCTACCCATCATGGCAGGCTCCTCCTCCAGACCACCAGTAAGGATAGAGCGCTGGATGCTTGCCCTGCTTGAATACGGCGTGTCGCTGGTGTATCGGCCTGGTGTAAGCAACGCTGCAGACTATCTGTCACGTCACCCATGTGGGGATGCCTGGGCGTCTGTGTCCGCGGAGGAGGCTGATGAACACGTTCGTCTCGTCGTTCAGTCTGCCACCCCCAACTCCATGCAGGTGGAGGAGCTGGAGCTGGCGTCGAATGATGACGAGTGCTTCGCCATTCTAAGACTGGCCATGCAACAAGGTGCGTGGAAGACGGTGCTTGAAGCGCTTGACCGTCGAACATGCGAAGCCAGGGTGGCACTGGAACAGCTCTGGAAGGTGCGGGAAGAACTTGCATTCTCGGAATCGGGACTCCTGCTGAGAGGCGACAGAATAGTGGTGCCACAGACGAAGATCCCACAGATAATCGCTCTCGCCCACCAGGGCCATCAAGGGGCGCCCAAAACAAAGGCTCGGCTTCGCCAGAAGGTGTGGTCCCCGGAGCTAGAGCGGAGGGTAGAAGAGTTTGTGGCCTCGTGTCGGTGGTGTCAGGCCGAATCCCCAGCCCAGCGGGACCCATCCATTGAGACAATGCCTAGGGGAACCAAGCCATGGGAAGTAGTGCATGCTGACTTCGGCTCTACATCTAGAGGGACGCACTTCCTAGTGATGGTCGACGAGTGGTCGCGATACCCGGAGGTGGAATTTGTGGAGTCGCTGGCGTTTGGTGACGTGGTGATCGCCATGGAAAAGATCTTCGCCACCCATGGCCTTCCATCGGTTGTGTGCACTGACAATGGCGCACCGTATCAGGGTGAGAGCTTTGCTGAACTCTTAAAGAACTATGGCATTCAGCACAGGAAGGTCACACCCCTCTGGCCCAGGGCAAACGGGGAGGCCGAGCGCATGATGCGCACCCTTAACAAGGTGTTCCGGATCGCCCAAGGCAAGGGTGAATGTCTGCAGAGGGCCCTGTATGTATTCCTACGGGGATACAGAACCACTCATCATTCATCGACAGGAGTAGCACCGGCGGAGGCCCTCTTCCAGAGGTGCCCTCGGGATGTCGTACCTGAGGTAGGGGCCCGAGAGCCCGCCATCATTGACAATGAGCAGGTGGAGGAAGATCGGCTGGCAAGAACTCGGGCGGAGAACATGAGAAGAGGTCTGAAGCCACCCAACATTGCCCCAGGGGATGAGGTATTAGTGAGGAACCGTCATCCGCAGGGCAAGCTCTCCCTCACATACGAGCCCGCCCCCCTGGATGTTGTAGCGGTGAAGGGGTCTATGGTGACTGCATCAGATGGGACATCGTCGGTGACCAGAAATGCCAGTTTCTTTAGGAGACTGGGTGACCCGGGAGCGAATCGAGTAGAGGCTGGCGAAGAACTACCCGACGATAGTGGAGGAGATGTCCCCACCATGGACTCGCCTGTTCGTGGAAGAACCGACTCAAGTACTCCGGTAAGGGACAGTGGCAGGAGGTACCCCCTGAGAACAGGGCGTGGGAAACCTGCCCACCTGAGTGACTATGTGACGGACTGATCTGGGGTCATGTTGGCGATGGGTCGCCGGACTGTATGAAGGCACCGCTGGGGATCCAGGGTGGTTGCCAATAAATGGGGGATTCCTAATGTGTGTGCTGTAAAGTAGTGATTAGTCAGTTTTGTGTGCTGTAGAACGTAGAACAATTGTATCCTCCTTTGTGTTTGTTGTTATGGAAAAGGAGGAGTGTGGCGTGGCCCCTTTAAGGGCAAGCACGCGACGGAGTGACGTTCACTCCGTCGCGTGCCATATAAATAAAGGGGCGTCGCCCGGCGGCAGCAGAGCCACCGGGGAGCCCACACGAACAACATCGGTCTCCGTGTGTCTCTGTGTGCACGGGGGTGTGGGGGCTCACGGGGGCGGCGGGATCGCCCGCTAACATGAAGGGTAGAAGCAAACCATGGCAGGCTTCTGTCATTGCAACAAGGCGCCTTTTCCAAAATCACGCATTGCCGTGATGTGGGCCGACCGGTTCACAACGCAGAACATTTCCCGGCTATTATCAATTATAACCCGGAAGGAGGCGCCAACCAGTCGGCTTGCTCGGAACCCAGGCTTTATTCACACATATGGCCTTCATTGGCTCCTCCTTCAGCACTGCTGACTGTTTTCCCCTGCTCGCAACCATATTTTCTTTTTAAAGAAAACGAAAAACAAGCTTTTTATTCCTTATTGCCTCATCACACCTGGCTTCTTCTAGTAAATGTCGCGTTTTATTTACAGTGTCATAATCAAGACAGACAAGAGACTGGAGCTACCCAGGTGCTGCGAGACTAAACAAAAGTCATGCTATCCGGTACTTTTCCCCCCTGTTAAAAAAAAATGAGTTTCACACCACTCCCCGTGTTTAGCACTAGTTGGTGCCAATGGCTCGCTGGGCAACCTGGTAACCACGCTGACAAGCCGTCGCTAAGCGGCCTTGATGCTGGCAAGCTCCCTGGGTGCACCTGTGCTTTGTTCAGGCCCTTAACTCGATCAGAGGGTTGTTATCGGCATAGAGGAAGGCCGCCCGGTAGGTCAGTAAACTCTAATCACAACAATCCGATCCTGCAAAAAAGGCGAGCATACTCACCCTTAGAACTTAAGGGGTTAAACATCACCAAATATGGCAGTCACCCGTGGCGTCTTGGGATAGCAAGCCAAAGACTGACGACCCCAGAAGATATGATCTAATTATCGCCCAAGTAGCCAAAACAGAATCATGAAAGGCAGAGTTAAACCAGACATGCTTGGAACCTCTGGCCTGCATTTTCTCTGCAGCAGACGCGTGAATCCACTGAGCAATCTTACTGCAAGCTCATGAGTGGAGCCATTTGTCCTGTGCATTGGGACCACCGATCCTACAAGGAAACCACTTGAATAGCAGAACATGTGCCTCCTTTTTTAGGGTATGCTGGTGCTTTGATGCAGATGAGTGCGATGTGTTTGTATTCTTGAAGCATCATGAGAATCCTTTCGGACAGCTAGCAAAAAACAAGCATTGTCAAAGCCAACAGGTTTTAGTTGTCCTATGTCAGGTGCAGCCCCGTATTTCTTAATAAACTTCTTGCCATTGGGCCTTCAGCAATGACTAACTTAACAAAAAATGGGGCACACACTTCCCGCACAAAAAGGCAGAGTACAACAAACCCTTGTGTAGTATGCTTGATGTTCTGTATGTGAATGTGATGTGTGGGTGAATGGAATGGGCGAATGGAGTCAATGTGCAGAGTGAGTTCTGGAATGAGAATGCAGGGGGGTCAGGGCAGTGTGCCAGTTGGAGAGAGGCTCAGTGAGAGGAGGACGCTCTGCTGGTGGGCTGTATGAAGAAGACTTAATAAATATATGAGTCCTACCCTTACCTGCCTCCGCCTGCTACTTCAACTTTCAAGCCTCGGGCATCCAGGGCTCTTTCCATTTTAATTTTCAGCAGCAGCAACCAATTGCAACTAAGGCACACACCCTGTTTACCTTCTAGCAAATCAAATTGTCAGGAGTGGATAATGCTGCATAACAAAGGCGGGTGTATGTTCACCCTTTTGCCATCAGCGGCTTTGTACCAATAGTTTTTGCTCCTCTTAATGTTGATAAAGTGCTACGTATGAGCCAAGCCCTAAATATAGTACGGCTGCTCCTGGGGATGGGGGGTTCAGCACACGCCTTAGAAGGATGAGCTTGGAGTAAAGTCGTTCTTCCTGCACGCTGTATGTCCTGCAGTAGAGATTCGGTAGGGCCAGTGCTTAATTTGTGGGGGTGTTTGCCAAGGCTGAGCCCCGGCACTTATTTTTGAGCCCCGGCACTTATTGTCTCAAACTCACTTTAATTATGAAGCAGTGATCGTGCATCCATCAGACATAATGAGCTGGGGCGTGCTGTAGTGTAAGCCCAAATATGTCAACACTGTGGGGAGCAGCTATGGGTGGTGGGGAACTACCCCCCTCTCCCCACACAGTGTCACAGGAGTGCTAGGAAATATTTGGGCCTTGGCACTTATTTTTTTTTTTTACAAATTAAGCACTGGCGTAGGGCGCGTTCCCCAGAATGCCCATCATTCTTATTGAGCGTGTCCGCTGATTGGTCAGATTCAATTTGTTTCCGATGATTGTTGCTGTGCTCGTGGCAGGCCCCTGGCGCCGTGGCGATGCATGTTCGATGGAGAGCAGTCAACGCGCTTGGCTCTACGCCCAGACTGTCTGAGGCGATGCTCCGAGAAGCCCAGTTCTCGGAGCACAGAGTTGAAGCAAAGGTTGGAACTATTCCACTCGGCTAAGCTCAGCCACAGGACAAGATGTAGAATGGCTATCTATTTAGGCGGGGCTAAGATGACCAGACGTCCTGTTTTTTCGGGGGCTTTTCCCAGATTTGGACCGTCTTTCCGGAGAGGTTTTTTTTTTATTTAAAAACGCTGTCCCTGTGTTGGGAGAGGGACAGTCCCGGTTTTAGGGAACAAGAAGGTGACAATTTAATTGGCAACCGTTGTAAAAATAAATATCATAATAATTTCACAATTTTGCCATCACAGGATGGGCTCGAACCCCCAACCTTTCAGACACCATGGGGGGAGGGTAGTCTTTTTATGTTGTTGGCCGTCCCGAAATGACATCTTGTAAATCTGGTCCCCCTGGTGCTTTTGGCCTTTGTGATCGCACAAGCACGATCAGTGACCTCCGATGTAAAGCTACTCCGGAAGTAGGAGACAGAGGCCAATTGGAGATTTCGCAACAGGTCAAAACCGTGGAAAGGGTGGTAGGATTGGGGACGAGGGGTAGCGATTAAACGAGGAGGGGCAGGCAGATGAGTGAGTTGGGCCAGCCAGGGCCCGCCTTTGATAGGCCTGTCATGAAAATCGCATATGTCTCAGTAGGCCTGTCCATCTCTAGCATGTGACCAGGTTTCAGAAGGTGTGTTCTTTCTTCGTGTGCACTGCATCTGGGATGGCATGTCGGTTCTTGATTGGTAGGAGTGTTGTATTTGAGGATGTGCACGTCCCCCAGGCTGCCAGCCCGCCAATGTGCTGCTCAGAAGGCCACGTGGGTGTCATCCAGCCTATACACGAATGCTGCTTGTTCTGACAAGGGCACGGGGGGCGGCAGGGGGGTACCTGGTGAATCCATCCACTGGCTTTACTGAGCCACCATCTCACGAAGGCTCATGTGGCCAAAATGCTGTATTAGGATCATTGGTGCCTCTGGGATTTCCATGTGCTCTTCAGCCATGCCACATATACACCTGCCCGGTGCTTGCACAGAGTTCCTGCTGTGCACAATCACTGTGGCACCAGTTTGTGTTCAATTGGCTCACTGTTAAGAAACACTGCTGCTGTTTAATGTACTAAATCCCCACATGGGGCAGCCACTGTCACCCCTTTCTGTACTGAACACCCATGCAGCAAGTACAAACCGGCACCTACCATATGGTGGATTCCAACACCGCTCTGACACATGGGTGCCGCACTCTGTGCATTGTGTATAGGAGCCCTGCTGTTGTGATGAATGTACAGAGCACCCAAAATGTGTAGTCCTGGTGTCACTGTGTCAGTTGGTGAATATTTTATTCAGAGAGAGAGAGAGAGAGAGAGAAAGAGAGAGAGAGAGAGAGAGAGAGAGAGAGAGAGAGAGCGAGCGAGAGAGGAAGAGAGAGAGAGAGAGAGAGGGGGAGAGAGAGAGAACACGTGTACGAGTCCAACCCGACCAAGACATGTTCCACGAGTAAAATGGTGTGTTTTACAGTACACTTTATGTGAAGTATTCAGTAAAAAGACACACAGTTTACAGTCAGTTTTTGTAAGGTAAGACATGGAAAAAATCAATCCAATAGATACCAAGTCACCAACAGTCCACAGGATCCTTTTTCCAATGTGGTTTCATGATACCTTTGAATACAATATATGCCAGCATTCTGCCAGTGTAAAACACATGTTTATTTATGCTGGCAGTATTCAAACATGTCCATGATGGGTGTGAAAGTACAGACCAGTCTTCATGTTTGTTTTGCCCATAATCCCTTACCACTGTAAGAAAACATGTATATACTGTCTGCATCAATTTATGTCAGTATTCTCATGTAAAAAGGCTCATGTTGAGTTGACCATAATGCCAGTAAAAATGCTATGCCCCTGTAAAAAAAATGTCTATACTGGATGCACTAATGTAGCCCCCTCTCCTACAAGTAAGAACACTCAATCATTTTTGCTTTGCTAATAATGCTAGTACAAATTCCATGCCCATGCCCAGACTGCAAAAAACGGTCCATGCTGCCTGTACAAATGTACCCTTCACCCACCCTCACTTAAAAGGTTAGGGGAGGCGACCACATATGTTGTCTATGCCCATAACGCTGCTAGAAAATATGTGCCCGCTGTAAGTAAGCATGCCCAAACTGCCTGCACCAATTTGACCCTTCTCAGGAAGCTGTCATTTCCTGGTTCCTGATATGTGCTTTGGAATTGGAGAACCATCTTTTTAAACCACTTGTTTCCCTCTTGTGACAATATAATGCACACAACCACCCCCTACCCATATTTGTCCCTGTATTACACCAGCCTAAATTTTCAATGATCCATGCAAGGCTACAGAAGCAAAACACCCTTTGGGCATATGTGGCTGGGGTAATGTACTGTCAAAGGGAAACCACGCGTGCCTTAACAGTAGAACGCCAACCCAGCAGCAAGTTACCTGCGGGTTACTGCTGGTCAGGGAGCGTGCTGTGTTTTCACTGGACTGGCTGCCGGCGTAGGTTTTGTTGTAGGAGCCATTCTCCCTGAAGTTGGAATGAAGTGGTGGCGGAGGATCTATCTGATGTGTCCCTCCAGTTGTGTTCTTGTGTGGTGTTAAAGGGGCATACATGTGTTGGGTTTTATTGGTGTGTATGTCTCTTCTGAGTGTTTGTCTTGTTTGATTAAAGGAGGGAGATGTGTTGCATCATGGCTGTGCCTTCCCTCCTGTTGCCATGTGAGCTTGGAATGTTATGATTGCCTGGCTACTGAGTGCTGAGAGAATGTTGGGTGCAGCGTGTTCCAGGATTGTCATTTGAAGTAGGACTGGACTGTGAGAGAGGGTGCCGGTGGATGTCTCCCCGTGTATGTGTCCTACCTGTGGCCCTGATGTACCTGTGGCTAACTACTTGTAACTTAGTAAAGAGTTACATCCCCTACCTGAGACTCCAGTGTCATCTGTACCAGGAGGTTACATTGTAACACCATTCCCACCCAGTTCCTGCCCACCAACATCTCCTTATAGGAACTCTTTGACCTCGCTTTAATCAAGTCTTGCCATCAAACTCCAGTGCCTGCAAGTTTTTTTTTTTTTTAAGCAGACTTCTGAGAGTTAATGACTTAATTGGAGCAGTAAATGTGTGTTACTGGCGTAATAAAAATGTCTTAACCAGGTCGGCCTGTAACCACTGTATTTATAAGCACTATGCATGTCCTTCACTGAAGTCCTGCTAAAAACAAGCATTGGCAAAGCCAACAGTTTTGGCTTGTGTAAAAGCATTATGCAATTGTCAGGCAATGCTATTAGATTATACGTACGCGCACCATTTTACACCTTCTACCATCAATGCCAATTATTACCACTCTGGTGGTACCTGGCAAGTGCCTTCCCATGCCTACACAAAAGCCCAAACTGCTGGCATTGCCAACGCTGGTTGTGGTTTCCCTCCACAATGGCAATAAAGGTGGGGCGCTATCAAGCAGGTTACCGCCCGGCCTTCTTATCTGCAGCGACATGTTTGCTTTACTTGTTATCTGAGGTCGGGGAGGTGCAGGCCCTTCTGTATACAGGACAACACACTGCTTTACTGTTACGGCCACACAGTAGTCCAGAAGAACTGGTGAGGGTGAAAGGAATATCCGATTTTCTCAACAAGCAGCATTAACACAGGGCAGGGTCTTGTAACTAAGTTCTGCCCACCCTCTGTAACAAGCGCCACGATGCCCTCGGGCTGTTGGGCGCTCTACAAATACGAATAAAAATAAAAGGGCTTTCAAATAGCCCCACGGGAGAAGAAACCACTTTATCCACCCCAGGCTTTTTAACCGAGAGCACTTTACATGGAGTTTTGCTTTTCATTATATAGCCCTGTATGGCCTAGTATGCAAAGTGCTGTTGACGGCAAAGCCAGGGCTGCATTACCCTGATCATGAGGACTACAGGGCGATCCCCGGTTGCTTTGATGCCACTGGATTTTTTATTTAACTCGGTAGTGAATTCTAGGAATTGTGACCTTGGTTACGGAAATCGACCCCTATACTAATGATTTGTACAAGGAAATCTCAAGACTGCAAAGTGCTGATCTGGTAACCTGGAGACCCTCCGGGCCGGTTTATTGCTGAGGGCTAGTGCAACTCAGCAGGGTAAACGTCTGAGCAGAGCTGAACCACGAGGTGAGAAGAAAAGCAACTCCTACCCAGTTGAGCACGTTCATTGGCTTGGTAAGAAACACAAAAACAAAAAAATGTTTCCGAGTGGTGAACAAATGTTGTGTTATTAACACTTGTACCGTGCACGTTCACCTAAAGGCATCTTGGCGCGTTCACCTAAAGGCATCTTGGCGCGAGGATGAACAGGGTAATACGGGCAAAAAGGATAGCTCAGCGCCAACGTGCTTGCCTTGGGAGCAAGACGACACGAAGCAACACAGGTTCGATCCCCAGGTCCGCGCTTAGAGACCTCTGGGTATTTAGGCGCATTATAAATACGCAACTAAGACTAAAACATTTACGCAACTAAAAAAACGATCCTTGTAACAGCGCCTCGATGCCCGCGCACTGTGTGAGCTCTTTAAAAAATGCAAATAAAAAAAAAAGCTAAAACAGAAGTTTTGAGAGAACGTCTAAACTGAAGATGGTTAACAATTCTTCAGAGTGCAAGAGGTAGTTTATTCCATAAAATACTAGCAGCTCACCTAATCCTGCTCGACGATGCTTAGGAATCACTAGTAAATGAGCAAGGCTTGAGCGCAGAGTTCTCTCAGGAGCGTAGCGCACACATTTTTCCTGAAGACAATCTCTGCCATGATGGTAATAGGCACAGTGAACTATGCAAAGAGATTTAAATTAGAGGCATTGAGCTACAGGAAGCCGAGCCCTAATCACAGAGCTAATGTGGGCGCCACATGGAGTAGCGGTAGCAATCCGAGCGGCCATATTCTCTGCAGGAGCTGGAGCCGGCAAGACGATCTCAGTGGGTGGGCCAGATAGAGAGCGTTACAATAGTCAATCTGGCTATTGAAGAGGAAACAACCAGAGGCCGGAGATGGCCCGGAAGAAAAGGCAATATCTTGCAAAGAGTTTTCAAGATAAAATGAGTTCAAGAAAAAATGGCTGGTTTTACATACCGTGCCGATCTGAGAAGCCATAGAGAGAGAGAGGCCGAGAAGATCACTGCTAGATTGTTAACTTTATTCCCTGGCTGAGGAGAGTCGCCAAGTGAAAGAGACCAGAAAGATGAAGAGAGCGAGAAAGAGTCAGAAGTAGGACCTACCACCATGATCTTGGTTTTCTCCCCATTCAGCTTGAGCCAAATGAGGTCCATCCATCCTTTCACGGCTCCCAGGCACTCGCACAGAGCCAAAAACATCCCAGCCTGCTCAAAATCTAAATGCATCAGGATCTTGCTGTCGTCAGCGTGTGCATAGCACCGGAAGCCGCAAAAGCGGATGAGTTCCAACAATGGTTGCAAGTGGATCTTAAAAAAAATTGGGGACAGGGTAGCCTTGAGGGACACCGCAGGACAGTGGGTGGTGGGTAAGGGAAAGAAAAGGAAGGAGCAGAAGAGATTGACGCCTATGCTCCAAGAAATAAGAAACCCAGGACGGAACAGGTCCAGAGAGGCCAGCTGCCGCCATGAGAGACAGAAGGGTGGAGTGGTCGACAGTATCAAATGCCGCCGAGAGATCAAGTAGACTCACTGCACCCACACCACCCTTATCTGACAACAGGGTAAGATCAAACCGACAACAGGACACTCGGTCCCACGCTCCGGGCGAAAGCCAGAATGGAAAGGATAAAAAAAAGAGGATGATTCCAGAAAAGAAGAGAGCTGAGATCAGACATTCAAGAAGTTTCATAGAAAAAGGCAAAAGAGAGATAGGACGATAATTTGATAGAACCAACGTATCCAGTAAAGGTTTTTTCAAGAGAGACATCACAGTGGCTTGTTTCAGTGCAAACTGGGTGGTATTGGTCTGGCAGGACCAGTTAATCGCCTTAGTGAATCACGGTAGAATGGAAGGCATCATTTCCTGCAATACCCCCGCCTCTGCCCCGAGGCATCGGGTCCAAAGGAGAGGAAGAGTTAAGACGATTCACTGCTGACAGAAGAGAACTCCAGAAAAGAAACCCATGAACAGGAAGAGACGTGGGCTCCCTCCCGGTTAACTGACGAGGAGGTGTGAGCGTTGCAGTTACTAATATTAGAGCAAATCTTATCAATTTTAGTAATGAAAAAACGTGACAGAGAGTCACATTACCTTTAAGATGGTACCGCGCGAGAGGCAAAGCGTGCTGAAGAAGAGAGGGTGGCGACCACGGAGAATAATACTAATACGTGTTTAACAGCACTCTAAAGTCTCCACAACCCATGTGTGAGAAAGTCATCCAGTCTGGTGTTTTATTGGAATTCTGAGACTTGTCGCAAAGTTCAAAAAAATAAGACGGGATGGCGAAACTAGAGAGCTCTGAGCATTGAGACCCTATTTCCGGGGCTGTAATTTTAGAGGGGTACAGGGGGTGTTTGTCCACCCCCAACTTTCATGGCACACCATTTTGTCCCCATTCATTTGGCTGGGGCACTTTTTCTTCAGGTGTCATGTCCCTGCGAATATTTTCAGCAAAGTTACTCCACTGCCTAGTTCCCTAAACGAATGCCCGCTTTCCTGCAAAGTGTACCTCGCTGGAGTCTCCCCAACTGGAGTATACCCTCCCTCGTGCTTATTGTGGCTGCCAATCTCTATGGACGGATAGTGCTGCGTGTACTCTCCCTAAAGGGAATGTGCAGTGCTGCCAAGCGGTCCCAGGTCTGGTTTCATTGACTCGCCCATGGATGTTGCCCCTCTTGATTTTCACTAAGAGGGCATGCCTTTCCCAGCTGTGAATGTATGCAAGCAACCTAGCTCCCCAGCCAGCAATGGTGCATTAGGTAGAGGGAATTCGAAAACATACACAGGATTTAGAAGCACTTCTACATACATGTACTATCTCAGCAACGGTCACTTAACCTGCTGTGCTACCTTGCAGCTTTTTGCTTTGGAACAGTCACTGAACTTTCGTAGAATCCTGCATTGCAGGTGGGTCCCTGATGCTGCGCAAAGTCCCTGCATTAGCAACAGTGCAGTACATGCTCATGAATTAAAAACAAATAGTGTTTTCTCCTGCAGCATTCGGCCTTGCTTGGAATTTAAAGTCAGAAGCTGAAAAGCGTAAGCATCTCTGTAGGGGCAAAACAGGGTTCTACCCCTGTTGCTAAAGAAGCATGGGCGGAGTTGCCCCCTTTACTCGGCGCTTTTGAGCTCACCAATGTCTGTTTTCCTTTATGCATCGTCTACGCTTTGTTTGGCTTTTCAATGATTTCGCGTAAATGCAATCCTGTCCCCAGAGCCGGCCTTAGGGAGGGGCGAGCCGTGCGACTGCCCGGGGCGCCACGCCCCCCCAGGGCGCCTTTTGCCCCTGCCACGCCAGCTCGGGGGAGTCTTTCAAGGGCTCCCCGAGCTGGCGTTGTGGGATAAGGCACAGCAGGCGGCCTTTTACTGTAAAAGCCCGTGGCGTTGGGTGCATTTAAATGCGCCCCTCCACCGTGGACACTTTTCACAAGAAAAGGCGCCATTAGCCCCCCACCACGCCAGCTCCGGGGAGTCTTTCAAGCGCTCCCCCGAGCTGGCGTGGTGGCAGAAGGTGTGGCAGGCGCCTCATTGTCATTGAATTAACCCACGATGGCGGGCTCATTCAATGACAATGGGGTGCTAACGGCAGCTATTTAACCTCTTCGCTGGAGCGAGGAGGTTAAAAAAAAAAAGTTGCCCCTCCTGGCCCCGTCCCTGTTAACCAGGGGGGCGCTGTGGGCGAGGGGGGGGGGGGGTGCCAGTTCGCCCAGGGCGCTGCTGCCCTTAAGGCCCGCCCTGCCTGTCCCATTTCTCTTGGGCGGTGCTTGTCGTTATCTTTTTTGCCCTTGGCATTCTGGGACTTGTAGTCCACTCACCCTCGTGTGGACTATGTCAGCCACCTTAAATTCGCCCCTTCCTGCAACAAGCTCTGCGCCTTCCACGTCGTCTATGGGTTCACCCTCTCAGCACACCTTCAATAATGTTCACGTCCCACCCCATTGACTTCAATGGGGTCACCCTGCAAACATTTGGCTTCCACCTTATTGGCAGGTTGGAATGCATGGTGGGAGTTGCGCTCTTCATTTGTACATATTTGACTTGTTACCCATGATTTGTTAAAGGAAAGCCCCGGACTGGAGAGGTGGTGTTCTGGCCACACAAGAAATAGGCGCTCTGCTATGGTCTGCCTGAAACAGTGGCCTGCTACCGGCCCCGTGCAAAGGAAATGACAGCACCGATAGCCCCGTATTATTAGACCATTACAAATACTTCCCCAGTGTTTGTTTTTTCCTCTCCAGACTCTGGCGCTCTCACCATGGCCGGGGGCAGGACGTGTCTGTTTATTCCTTTGAACTATTCGCAACCCGCCATCGCCTCTGCGCCCAGCCGGAAGCAAACAGAAACCCAGCCATCTCGTTATTAAAGGGCCGTTATTTAACGGGAAAGACCGGTACTGGAGTTCTAGGCTAGAGCTCGCCACCGCCCGAGAGAAGAGGTGTGCATCAGGCAGGGTCGACGGCGATGCTGCCGAGGAGGAGGCGGCGGCTACTAAGCAGCAAACCCGGAATCTATGAATCCTAGCTCGGCCGGTTGCTTTGTGTGACCTTAGACGAGCTCACGTTTATCTTCCTATGAACCGGGTCCCATATCTGCCAAGGAATGGAGCGGTTAGAACGTGGCCTGGCAGTGGTAATATTAGCAACCCGCCCCCACCCCATCTCACTTGCAATGGAGGACAGGGCATGCATAAAGGGAGCACACAGCCCACGCCACATTGGTATGGAGAGTGGGTGGGGGCTGCGGCGGTGCAGTGGAGGAATGTGTCCCTCCCTTGTTTGCAGGGCGGCATGGGAGCTTTTCATTGCCAGCTGTCCTGCACCGCCCCTCCCCAGGGCCCTGGGGGATTCATTAGTGATGTGTGCTTGGGGGGGGGGGGGGGTTACCGCCTCCCTATTGTCCCTGGAGTAGCACACCTGCTGTTCTGATGAGGGGGTCGTGCTTTAGGGGCGTCTACTGCATCACAGCTGGAAATCCCCTGTCCAGTCATCTGATGCCAGATCTCGGACCCACCAAGAGCCAGCTCATTCACCAGTTCTGAACACACGTTAAAACAGCTCATTCCAAAGAAACATGTATATTTAAATACATTAAAAACACAATATTTAATCCAGTAATACATTAAAACACAATATTTAAGAGCAGTTGGGGGGTGAACCTACTATGCCTTGTGTGTATTAAGAACCCAAAAGTGCACTGTAGGGTGCATTTAAAGGCCCCAAACAGAAGTCACTTTCACACGAATAGCAAGATTTTAAACACTGAAACAAAAACGGCCTGGCCTTTATTGTTTTTCAAGTAGAAATAAAGAGCCATGTGGAAAGGGGCCTACCTGTCATTACCCAAATCTTCCATCTAATGACCAATTGCAATAAAATGTCCTGCTACAGGTGTCAAAATTCAATGTTCTCCAGACCTGCTGGGTCTGAAAGCATGGACTTCATGAAGTCATCCTTGGCAGAGCATGACTACTAATCATGAAAATGGGGGCACTCACTTCAAAGAGCAAGCTTCCTACACAAAGGAGACTGATAAAGGTACAGGCTGACCCAGTGAAAACAAATGGCTGGAAGGCAGAAAAGGGCCATTTGTCCAACATGAACTTTCACAATTAATTTAAAAGGATTATTATCTTTTAGGCTTTTTTCTCAGCCATCATAAAGCGGATGTATTTAATCTATGTACCAATTTTTAGGTAATTTCCGGACGATTTTGGGGATATAAAATTCATCCAAGTGCGACTCATGGAACTGTAATGGGTATCTAAGATGTGTTTCTGGCTGATCTGAACATGTTGCAAATGTGCGAGTTGGTGAGTGGGTGGAAAATTAAATTAGGGATAAGCTTAATAACTTGCATATTCATAACTAATGTGCTTTTTATGGAAATGGCAGAAATGTGCCACAGGGCCGTGCTACATTGTATGGATTTGGTGGTTGGCTTATCTAAGTCTCCATGATTAGCTGAATCAGAAAATATGTTTAGTATGGCAGTTGCTAGTAGATATATGAAGTTGTGATACATAACTAGTTTTTGCCAAAAAAGTTGAAAGGAGAACAAAGGGCAATTACAAATGGAAATTGCCATATGTTGCTCCAGACCCCTAAACCAATCCTGACTTGGAGGCTGGGTTTGGGAGGATAGAGAAGGGTAACTGTCCAATCCTAGTGGCAGGGATTACTGCAGGGTACTTCCCTAAAATTGTAAGATTGGTGGTGTCATCACTGCTATATAAGGGGGACTGCACTAGGACAGGACACACAAAAAAAGGACAGACATCAAGACAGGACAGAGAGGAGACAGACCATCTGGAAGGCTGCCGAGAGTGCATCTGGGTGGAGCTATTACTAGGAAGGCCTCAAGGCTGACTGGGTTCTATGGTGGAGAGCAGGAGGCCACCTTTGTGAGTGGAGGGACCAGACCCCTGCCCTATCTTTCCAGAGTGTTCTGAGATGCAGCTGGCTTTCCTGAACCTTAAACAGAGGCTTGCTATGTAAGTATAACTGAGCCCTGGGAAACCAAAAGGTGGGGGGGTCTCTTGCCTTGAATCCTTGCTCTTTTAGTGGGTGAGGGGCAAAGCTGTGTAGATCCATAGCCTATTTAACCAAAAATATGAATGAATTAATTCCCCATTTGGCAGAACACTACTGGGTGAATTTTGTTATAATAAATTAATTGAGTAATCCTTGTTGTCCAGCTGAGCCCAACAGTCCAACTTAAATCAGTCCAACTTTTTATCCAGCGTCCCCAACACAGGCCTTTCAGTAAGGGCGTTCTGAAATCCAAAATTCCCCAAAGCATTCCAATTTTTCTGTCTGACTTCCCAACATAGACAAAAGCAAGGGGGTGGTCTGATAAACAAACCGATAAATCACCCTGTGTTTATTTTAAACCAAAAGTGTGGGCGAAATCATAATTACAATCTTGAAATCCTACTGCTAGCCTTTTAAGCCTGCAGGAAGATCAAAATCGCACAACTTTACATGATAAGTGCCTTTGTTTTGATCAGTCTATTTTGTGGAGTGAAATTTGCAGAAAGTAAAGAATTGTGGCTTTGTTCTTTTTAACTCACTTTTTTGATGTATTTATGGTGAGAGAGGTTGATTGTGTTGTGCCACGGATTAAGTGTTTTTTTTTACATTTTCGTGCTAATTTCGATTACTTTTCATTTAAATAAACATCAATATATTTACGGTACACCGGCCTGGTTCTTGGCTCATTGTTAGCTCAGGGCAGACGGATCCAAGGGGCATGATATGTGTCTTGGATAGGGCTAAAAAAAAAATCAGTTAAACAGTTTGTTGCATAACCACGTGAGTGGGGAGGGAAGGAACTCCCTGTGGTGAGGGTGGCTTCTCAATAAACCGTTACAGCAGCAAGGAAGCGGGAAAAGGGGGTAAGTGCTGGGGAATCTGAGCTCAAGGGTGAGCCACAGGCGGAGTGTTGGGAATGTTGAGTGCTACATGCCCAGGAGCCGCGAGAGGTGTAAGTGCGAGCCTCAAGGTCAGAGGGTCTAAGTGCAAGTGCAGTGGAAAGACAGGAGCTGGGCCGATTGGGTGTGATTGAAGTCCCTGGAGTGGTATGTGGCTTACAGCGTGTGAACTGAGCCCAGAGTCGGCGATACGCACAGCATGCAGGTCAGTGAACAGGCATAGGCATATCAAGCTGCCCAGTGTCGAGCGTGATCCTACCCACCAGGCCCACTTCACCCTGTACATCTGCAACTTGTACATCTATTATATTGGGATAATTAAAAAGGTCAGCGCCTGGCAGTGGGGCGGTGTTGAGGAACGGTCATATGGCACAGTTCCAGGAAACTGGTCCGTGTCACGAAGAACACGGAATTGGCAGTAAACTGCAAAATCGGCAATTCACCACATAGTTTTTTAGTCCCATTTCTATGTTTCTCTTCTGATGATCCAAAAGGACATATATGGAAGGTGTACAAGCAAACTTTCTTTTGTATACTAATAACCATTATACACGTGGCAGGCATTTATAAAGTTAAAGAGCGGTCTACAAAGAGAGGGGATATAGCCTACATATAATAAGTATTTTGATAAGGTATCAGAAGCAGGAGTGGACTGACCCATAGGGAACTCTGGAGATTTCCCGGGGGGTCTCTGTATCCTGGGCCTCTTTTGTGGTAACCTATTTTATTTCCAAATGCTCTCATAGCAAAAGGGTTGGGCTTAGTGAAAATGTCTAATATGGGGCCACTCAGAAAATTATTTGTGGGCCACACCTGATCAGCAGCCGCACTTCTACCCCCTACAATCCGGCCTAGAAATGTAACATGCATTGCCTTCTAGACGCCCCAAACATTCCCCCTGATGGTAATTCATTTTGGTCATTCTCTCTAATGGTAAAGAACTTTTGCCGGGCTGCACTCAGATTGCATCATGTGAGTGAGAAAGCGCTCTGGATCCATGTGCAAAATTGTTTCATTGTCGCGCCCTGAAGCACTTGTGTATGGGCGCGATATAAATAAAATATCATATCAGTATCATATAACAAGCTCATTCATTTTGACTTTGGAGGGTGGGTGAGGGGTGTATGCTTCTCTGTACAGTCATTGCAAATGTCTACTTCTGTATGTCACCTCTGCATCATGAAATGTATGTGTTAAGTCTAGGGTGACACAACGTCCTGGTTTTGTTGGGACTGTCATTTAATTGCATGCTCTGTCCCACTTTCTCAAGATTATTTTTCCATTGGAAACTGCAGTGGTCCCGGTTTTTGGTAGTAGGTCTTCACAGCTAGCAGTTAAGATAGTGGTAGTTTGTGATAAATTATATTATGCGTTTATTCCACCAGTAACCCTTAAACCTCTTCCTCCATAGAGATTGGCAGCCACAATAAGCACGAGGGAGGCTATACACCTCTTAGGGAGACTCCAGCGAGGTACAGGTGACACAGGCTGTTTCCCACTTTGTCTGCAACAAAGTGGGCATTCGTTTAGGGAAATAGGGTCTCAATGCTCAGAGCTCTCTAGTTTCCCCATCCCGTCTTATTTTTTTGAACTTTGCGTTCTGCACTTGTAGTTTTTTCTTTCCTCATTTAACATTTAGGAAAACTACAAATCCCGGAATTCCAGAAAACCACCAGACTGGATGACTTTCTCACACATGGGTTGGGGAGACTTTAGAGTGTTGTTAAACATGTATTATTATTATTCTCGGTGGTCGCCTCCCTCTCTTCTTCAGCACGCGTTGCCTCTAGCGCGGTACCCTCTTAGAGGTTATGTGACTCTCTTTCACGTTTTTTTCATAACTAAAATTAAGATTCACTCTGATGTGAAGTGCAATGGCTTCACAGGCTCTATTAAGAGTTAGTCCTACTTTTATGTTAGTTGCCATGTGCCGGTTTTTTACTTTTTTAATATGGTCACCCTAGCTAAGTCGGCACAGTGCTATGCGTTTATAAATATAGACTTGCATTGCCAGCATGAGTAGGTCACTACATGGGATCCACCGCAGCTTCACAGCACTTTCAGGGAAGCGGTGGCATTGCATAGGAAGGAGTTCACGAGGCAACGATATGCCGTCTTGCAGCTTGGACCCACTCAGAGTCCCAGACCTCCCGAGGGACTGCAGCTTCCGCTTTTTAGGATGGCACAAAATGGGTCAATGTATCCACTTCAAACCCTGTTTGTAACTCTTTACTGATGGAATTGACTCGTCATTGAGCCAAGAGTCAGACCTTGACCCAAAAACATGAATAAAAGCAGGACCGTTGCGTTTTATACACATTGATTATAGTAATGACTATTATAACAGTGGTATGAAAAAAGCATGTGCTCGCTGAAGTTAGAAAACTCTGCCGGCTGCTAGGCGTAAAAATTCCGGAAGTTCCAGGTGGCATCGCATCCAACTCTCAGAAGCACCTTCAAAGCCGGTGCCCCAGTCTATGCTTGGCTCGTGCACAGTGTATCATTTATTTCGGAAGAGGTCTGCACAGCGTGCATCCTGTGGGCAACCAGAAGGGCTGTGGTAGGCACAAGCCTCGTCTCTCGGTGCCCACTTCACCATGCTCAGGGGGATTCTGTCATGTCTGCAGCATGCCGCTGGCATCGCAAGCCCCAGGCCTGTAATTGGGCCCTCTGCGTGGGTGTAAAGAATGCTGCACCGTGCATGTTGCAGGTGTTAATGTTAAAAGATATTTATACTGTGCACTATCACCACTGTAGTGGTCCCCTGGCGCTCTGGCAGAACTGAGGGGGGAGGGGGTCGGTTAGGGTAGGTGGTGGTCATCCCCTGGCGCTCTTGCGGATCTGAAAGAGAGGGGGGGGGTCGGTTAGGGTAGGTGGTGGATGCGTGTCAAGTGGTGCACGTTCACATGTGGGCCCCCACGGCAGGGTGTTGCAGAGTAGTTCTGCAAGGAGAGATAAGGGTGAGAAACTCACGCATCTCGGTGCCTTTGACGTCAAGGGCCATGCCTTGTGTTCAAGCGCCGCCCTTGCCCATGCCCGACAAAGCAGAACTCTTGTGGACCTGCATCGGTAAACACTGAAATGCAAATCGGATGGGCTGCCATCCTATTCTACCATCCACTTCTATTTGCCCAAAGCCGGAATGCGTCAAACCCTTAGCCACACCACTGCGAGACTAGAGAATGACAATCATAGTACTCACATACAGCTCAGTACTCCCATTGCAGTGTTTAGGCGCTATAGAAAGCTTGTAACATAACTAGTCTGACTTTACAAACTGGCTGCTCATTTTCCCAGACGTGGAAAGAAGGAAGCTGGGGTTCCGCCATAAACCATGTTTGCATATGATGAACTATGTCATTTTGATGGCCATGAAAGGGAATCCTGGGTAAAAAAAAAAAACACCCAAAAGCGAAGTATAAAGGTGCTGCGTATGTATTTGTCCTTTGCCATGTAATCAGCTTAATGATATGTTAACAGATATGTACACCACACCCAGTAGTATACCGTAGTAGGCTTATAGCACCAGACCTTGTCCAAGCAGCAACGTATTGTGACCCTGCCTGGGTGTCTCCAGACCATAGTCCAGTGGTATTCAAACTTTTTCATACTGAGCCCCCATTGAGTAAAATGATTGTTTCTGGGCCTTCTCGGAGGCCCAAAGGATGACCAGGGAGGCTCCAGGCTCTTTAAAATATAAGCAGATTTTCTACTGCTCTCTGCTACTCTATTGAAAGCAGTCACCTCAATCCTTTTTTATATTAACAACAGTCACCTTAATCATTTTACAAAGCATCTGGGCCCTTCGGCTTCCCTGGCTTGAAGACCACTGCCTTAGTCTATGGATGAGATGGAAGAGGGTGAGTGGAGAGAGGAGATACAGGGTTAAGAAAATGACGTACAATATATCTGAAAAAGGGCACCCGGTAAAAAAAAAACATCAGAAATGCAGGCTGGAGGAACAATACAGGGTGAAGGCAAAAGGTGCTGCTTACGGGTGTGGGGGAGGTACCCTGATATCATGGTGTGGACTTCCCACATGCGATCCTGGGGTGGGAAACTGGAGTCACTCAGAAGCGGGCATGGGTCACACACAGGTGCATGTAATGGGTACCGAGAGAAGCAGGAAGAAGGGCCACCTGGCGATGTAGGTGGGGGTCCCTCTGGGAGATGGGCAACGTTCGTCCAGAGAAGCAAGCAGCAAGGGGGCACTTAGAGATGAACGCAAGGGGCACACAGCAATACTCGCTTAGGTTTCCTATATGTGTGGTTTGGGCTTTTCCATTATAAGTGCGGTATTGCACATCAGAGGTCGAAGAAAACTCAGCTCGGAGACAGGCAGGACGCATAAATAAGCAATTTCCCCACAGCTGAGGATTTCTCATAAAATCCCGGACTGCTGCGTATTCTGATGCAACGATATTTCCTGAAAACATCGGGCTCGCTCCACACCGCACTCCACTCCTCTGCCCTTCCTTCCCAGAACGCCGCATCACGGAACCTGATCGCAAGCTGTTCTTTTTCTGTAAAATGCGTAGATTACGTGCGTGCGTCATGACGTCAGGATTCCAATACCGCATAGAAAAGCGGGAAGGAGTGAAGTGGCAGGGAGGCGGGCCTGTATGCCTGCTGGCGTTGCACCTATAGTTCTATCTGATTTTATGATATTATTAGTGCTCCTCACTTTTGGGATTTATTTTGGTCTGAAAATAGCACAAAAATAGGAGTTAGGAAGTCAAAGGGATCCTCCAATTTGGATTACGTTTGAAATAGGATTTCCAGTTTTAGAGTCCGTGGAGTACCCATTTTTTTTTTAAGTCTACCTGAGTCTCCCGCGTGGTGGGCAAATTCGGTCTTTTAAAAAATCTGATTGCTGCTTTGTCTTCTGTTCTAAAGCAGGAGAATTCTACCAGATCTTTCGCTCAAAAATACACTTCATTTGTTATGCATTGGAAGTCCTTTACACGTAAGTGTTTGAGCATGAAGTATTTTTACTTACCAAAAACACGATTACTTCCACATTTTTTGCCTTGGAATTGTATGACTTCCTATCCCCGCTGGATAACTGAAGCTCTAGAAGGCTTCTAGGTGTGCCCATCTGGAGATGGCACGACAAGAAGGTTGGTCGAGGCGGTATTGGGGGTGTAGGAGCTGTGTTATCAGAAAGACAATAGAATCGGCAGTGAGTGGTGCATGCCCATGGAAAGAGGGTGGCTGTTCCCCCAAAATCTCTCCTCGTACCCTCCCCAATCCTGGTGTATCTTCAGATTGTGTTGGCTTCTCTTTCTCACCCATAAAGTTATACTGTGTACTGTGCAGAAGATTAGTCTGGGATGGACATCTCGGGGAAGAGAGATGGATGGTGATTGTGGTCCCAGGGTTCTCCCCTGTTTGCTTAAGAACTTGGTTGTGTGATAATTCGCTGTTTAAGGGGGAGCTGCCTCTGCAAAGCTGGTCTTTATTTTGGGCTGATCAAGCAAAACAGCCCCCGCCCCCTCACCTGGTTATAATCTGCAGGCCTTCCTTAAAGGTTCTCTCCCAGCCCTTCCTCCGCTCTCCCATCTAGTGTCTAGACTCCTCGGGAGATGAAGCAGGGTACCTTTAAAGTTCACCCTCCGAGAGTAATTACAGTATTTCATGCCAACCCATTCGGTAGCACTAAGCGCGCAAATGCAGGTGGAGGTCTGCCCGTGGCAGAGCGCCCATTTTCTCTACCAGTAGGTTACAGCTGGATATAAAGTGGGGGGTGCACAGAATACATGCATATTTTACAAATGAAAAGCAACTAACCAGCGCTGAACACCCTTCAATGCAGGAGTGCCCAACAATTGTTCACATTCGGAATGCCCACATTTTTCTGTGAATCGCCTGGGTCTTTCTGCGTTCCTCTCACCGTCATTCTTGTCACATTTTAAAGCGGTGCAATGTAGCTGCACGGGAGGATAGCTCAGCGGCAAGGTGCCCGCCTTGGAAACACGATGACACGAAGCAACACAGGTTCGATTCCCGGGTCGCGCTTAGGAACCTCGGGCTATTAAGCGCGTTATAAATACGCAACTAAGACAAATTCCTGTAACAACACCTCAATGCCCCCGAGCTGTGGGAGCGCTTTAAAAATGCAAATAAATAAATAAAATAGTATCCCTAGACGAATTTCGGGGATTGTTCAGGACCTGTAAACTTATTTCACCCTCAGTCACTAAAATCAAGTTTTGACAAAGCCGCTTCGCCTTTATGCAGTGAATAACAGGCAAGGCGGGAGGGGTAGGTTGACGAGTTGAAGGAACCCAGCTTCCTAATAGCAATTCTCGAGTCACGCTCTGCATGGTATTATGGCTGTCCTCAAGCCTCCTCTAACCATACCTACAAGCATAATCGCATACCTCGCGGCTTGTCATCCAGATGGATAGAGAGTTGGGGGGGACATTTCAGGTTCCCGGTTGTGGATGGTTGCTATCTCCAGTTGGATGAGAGCCTTTTCTTTCATACGGAACTCTGACTGGACACAAACTATGCTGGATGGCGGCCCTTCTACTCCCCGGACCTTGTACCCCACTGCACCCCCTCCACTGAGCACTTCTGATGAAAGTCCACATCGGGTCAAGTAAGGAGGGCCAGGTGCAGGTTGATCACCAGTTTACGTGTCACTCTTTGTTCTGCATTGTCATGATTGGCGCCCCATCAGGTTTTGCAGACTTTTCAGTGTGTTACTCATTGCTGTGCCTGTGGGCGTGGCCCCATCTTTTCTTCCCACACCTTTCTCTTCCCTGTCTCATGCGTAAAACCTTCTCTCGGCTCTCAGTTTCCTGCCAGTTGTATTCTCTGTGCTTTTTGACTAACACGTTTCGGTGCACACGCGTTTAACATACAGAATGAGAACTAGAAACAAGCTTTTGAGCTTGGTTTATCCCTGTTCGTCCTTTCTGAATGAGCTAGGCTGCTGCAGTTTACGTCTTGTAAGTTGTCACGCACTGGAGGGCCAGCCCTGGTCTTCGTGTGCTACAGATAGGGTGACCAGATTTTTCAAGACAGAAAACCAGGACAGCCAACAAAATAAAAGAACGACATCTGGTCACCCTAGCTACAGATCAATGTGGCTATCAGCCAGGAGACTTGAGCTGTCCCAGCCTCATTACAAGCACCTGCTGGTGCTTTACAAATATGCACATGTGACATTAACTTTCAGTATTTGAGAATATTAATAAAGAAGAACTAGAACATATACAGTACACATTTAAACATAATAAATAATGGGCAAACATTTAAAGGGTGCATCTCATATGGAAGTTTTATTTGTGGGTCCTCAGCAGTAGCTCCTGCCCACTGGGTGATGCCGGACACCCAGGAGCTGGTTAAAGCTCCTGCTAGCTGAGTCTTAGTTTCAAACCCTGCAGTCAAAGGTAGGGCAGTTTATTCCCAATCACTCTACGTGCACACTACACTGGCATGAGCGCCATTATAAAGTACATTATAAAGTACAATGCTGAGTAATATCCGGTTTCTGATATGGCATCGCACCTGGAGACCGCCTCTGGGTGGTAGCGGTGCACGGTATATATCAACGTAACATTTGGAGTTAGAAACAACTTTTTTCAGTTGTGGTTATTATCCAGTCCAAAGGAACTATTTAATTGACATTTGAAAAGCAAAGATCTGTAATCCTATTATATGCAAGGCATGCCGAACACTGTGGATGATCCTTCTTACTACCCATAATATATATCTGTGTTTCCAGAGGTTGGTAACCATATGCACAGCCAGAGACAAAGGCGTATTAGTATTATTCCGTTTTGATCATGTGTTGTAAGCTTAATTTTTGGGTTTATAAATGCTCCAAAAGCTATGCAGGTAGCAGGTATTGACAGTTTTATAGAATTGTCTTTGATGGTGTCACAAGCTGATTGTATTCTGATTTCTCTGGAATTTCTGGGGTTTCTTTTAGTAGAATACAGATATTTTGTTCATCTCCTACATTTGTGAAGTTGCTAAATGTCTGTCTGTATCATTTCCCAGAGCCTCATATTCTTGCATCTTCATATTTGGGGCTGTGTATGAGGGTGTGGGTCTTACATGGTCATCTATATAAGCCACAGTGCAAGCATACCTCCTCTGGAAAGAGGGGCATAGACTGCCTGTATCTTCTTTAGTTTTGGCTATTAGGTGATGCTGAAGCGCCACCTGTAAGCAAAACAATTGCATTAGAGTACAGAAAGGAGGAAATGGCATATGAGCAGGGATACAAAGCTTGTAGGTTTTTGGTTATTTACCCCTTTGACTGTCCATGGCCATGCTAATCCCTATAGCCATTTGCACCCACTTCTTGCCCCTCCCTGCCCAAAACATATCCAGGTCTACCTCTTGCCACTTGATTTAAAAGTACAATGCGTGTTCATCACTTCACTGAAGTCCTAATAACAAGCATTGGCAAAGCCACCAGTTTTGACTTGTGTATAAGTATTAGGCATTTGCCAGCCACTGCTATTAAATGCCCAGGAATTCACACCGTTTTGCAGCTGCTACCATTGCTGCCCAGTTAATACCACTATGGCAGTCGTATTAACAATGTATTGTTATCGCAAATGTATTTCCCATGGCTAAGCAAAAGGCAACTGTTGAAGGGTTGAATACGGGTGCACACCTCAAATTAAATGTGGATAAGAATATTCTTTACAAAGTGTTTAAGGTTAATTTTAGGTGCGGGGGAGGAACTGGGGTCATGGCACAAAACCCCAACATTAGAAAACAAAAGGGCAGAGGATTCAGTCTAGGAACCCTCCCGTCCCCTGCACACTTTCAAATGTGTGGACTAAATCCACTCCTCAATTTAGATGTTGATATCAGAAAAGAATGTAAACCAGACAATTCAATTCTGTCCAACAGAATGAGGATTTATAAAATATATAGTCAATGTTCATTCACAAAAACACAAGAAAACAATATCAAGTAGAGAGGCAAACAAAATTTGCATCAACAGGTCACAGTAAATTTGAAAATGTGGTAGAATCCAATTCAAGTGGCGACGTGTTTCGAGGATATTTTCCTCTTCTTCAAAAGACCAAAATCGAATTCTTATTAATAACGAAGTTCTCTGGACAGAGAAGTTCTCTGTTTCCAGATTGCTAGGAGCATAAAGAAACATTGGAATATCCTTCATAATGATCAGACCTTACAAAAATGATTCCCGAGCCCACCGATGATGTGCTACAAAAGGGGCAGAAACATCAGACACAAACTAGTCAAGGCTGAAAGAATACCAAAGGAAAGGCAACTCTTCTTAACCACTAAGAAGCTAGGTACGCAGTGGTCGAAGTGTACGAAAAGAAGTAGTGGAGCTATGTTCCCTACTGGTCTGCACCGCTCCCAGCAAACCCCATCGCCATACCCCCTCCCATGCACAGTATAAACCCCCAAATGCATGCGCCTGCAGTTTAAGGGAATGTTCAGTGCACTGCACTGAAAGTGCAAGTTTCAACTGCTTCCTACACATTTATTTTAAAACAAAACCGTTCGGGAACGGTTTCTTTTTAAAATAATAGTGTAGGAGCTGTAAAAGGTAATTTAAAAAAGTATAGGAGCACCGCTCCCGACCGCTCCCGCTCACTTCGACCACTGTAGGTACGTTCCCCTGCTTGGGATGCACAATTTGTAACAACGTCATTAAAGGAGATGTGGTAACTCACCTAAGAAGTGGACTTAGTGCACACATTTGAAAGTGTGCAGGGGACGGGAGGGTTCATAGACTGAATCCTCTGCTCTTTTGTTTTCAAAAGGCAACTGTTGGCATTATTGCCAATGCTTGTTGTTTTTAAATGGAGGCAGTTCTGGGACAAATGTTTGCCCCCTTAATTTATAGAAAGGGTGCATTCTGTCAAATACCCTATGTTTTTCGAACCCTGTATCAAGCCACATAAATCCTAGATTATTCAGAGAAAAAAGGAACAGGAAATGTGGAGAGGTAGTAGATCTTCTTCGTCCAGAGGAATGGCTCCCTTCTACTGGACAATGGATCACAGTTCCAATTCTTAGGTGGGACCTTTACTGAGGGAATGACTCCCTTCCCCGGGTCACAATCCCCTTTCCAAGTCACAAAACAAAGTTCCAGGTTGTAATGCTAAAATGCTGTAAAGTTCTCAGTTCAAATAAAAAAGGTAACGTTCCAGTTCAAAAATCAACACTCCTTATTGCTCATAGTTGCTTCTTCACTATTGGATTCCTGGCATTGCCTCCCTCCTCCAGGTGTCTGGCTCTCAGTGCTCTTCCTCACACAAACCCAGGGGTGAATCACTCCCTTCCCCTGGACTCTCTCTTTACTTGGTTTTACGATTTCACAATGCCTAGGGAATAACCCCCTTCCTCTGGCCTTCCTTGACTTTGTCCTCACACTCTCTTGGCTTTTACTTTCACAGGTCACAACACCAGGGTCAATGTCTCACTTCCCCTGGCCTTTCTTAGGCTTTTTATCAATTTTGAAAATGCCAGCGGGAAGGTCTCCATTCGCCTGGCCTTTCTCAACTCTGCTCTATGATGGGGGTCCTCGACCCTATCGCTACAATGAGGAGTTGGGCTGCTGAGTTGATATCCCTTTTGCAACACCCTTGTATATTTAGTGATAGGGGGTCTGGGACTTGTATGCTTCGTCTCCCCAGCTTCCCTGCATCCTCTCCGAATCGTGCATGTCGCCCCTTACCTTTCTTGGGGTCCTGACACATTCCTGGGTCTTTCTGGGTCAGTGAGCGGGTTGCTCAAGGTCTGTGGCGTCTGTCCTTCCGCGGCAGCTGAACAGCGTTCCCCGCTGTTCCTGGCCTCGGCTTGCCTGCTGGTTGCTTTTCCACATGGGCTGGCTGCAGCGATCCCTTCTCCTGCCAGGCGTGGCTGACCGCCAGCGTCATCCGCCTCCCTATCAGCTGTGCATGTTTGGAACTCACACCCTGGGTGCTGTATGCAGTGCAGTCTGTCCCAGCTGCTCTCGTCCGGGCCTGGACCTCCTCTCTCTTGTTTGGTCCTTTCTCTCTCTTTATAGTGGTTGGCCTTGGGGCTCCAGTCCCTCATCACTTTTCTGGCTCATCCAATCTTCTTTCCTCCACGGGTTCAACTCGTCCCAGTACTTTATCCACAGAGTTCGTATGCCTCTTTCGCGTCCTAGTAGTCTCAACCTGACAATAGTGCATAGAGGTAGAAGGATAATAGAGGTTAGGTGAAGCCATAGGTTGAACCTGGTATGTGGGCCTTTGCATTTGGGAGGTAAATAGGGCGTGGGTGTAGGATTGGGATACAGCTTTCTCCCTAGATGTTCGTCCTTGTCTCCAGGGGGGAGGGGTCTCTCCCCATGAGATCCACCAGCTATGTACCACTCCCAGGGAGACTATCGGTTGTCAGCCTCACCTACCTCCCTGTCCTCATGGGAAGGGGCTGCCCCTCTGGGAGAGGGTACATCTACAGACTCGTCACAGGTGGTACTGTGTTGGTGTTTGGTAGCAATTACTCAGTGCCCACTGTTACAGTGGGAATGCAGTGCTAGTTTTCTAAGGCCATTGAATCTGTGTGCTGATTCTACAGCAGTACAGTGTTGGCGTTTAGCTCTTGCTCTATGTTCTTTCTTCTACAGTTTGTCTGGTGTTTGTTGGCCAAAACACTTGATATCGCTGTTTATGTGAAGCATTAGTGCTGTACTTTTGGTGATGATCACTGTGTCCACTGCTCCTGTGCTTGTGCATGTTTTTGGTGTTCGGTGTCCATTACACCTTGTCTACTATTGCCATGGCAGTAGTGTGCTAGTGCTTGCTGGCCATCACTCTTGATGGTGTTGCTGTTTCTGTAGTGGTGTTGCAATGGAATTTGGTGATGTCACCATAAGCCAACAGCTCCTGTGCTTATACATTGCCAGTGTTCGGTGCCCATTGCTCTGTGTCTGCTGTCTCATAGGATAACAGTGCTGGTGTTTAGTGGCCATTGCTCTGCATGGTAATGATGATGTTTCTGTAGTAGCTAGGAGAATGAATGTGCTGAGTTTCTCGTGTCCACTGTTTTTGTGCTTATACATTGCCTGTGTTTGGTGTCCATTGCTCTGTGTCTACTGTCGCATGGGATAACAGTGCTGGTGTTTGGTGGCCATTGCTCTGCATGGTGATGATGTTTCTGTATGTAGTAGCTAGGAGAAGGTATTTGGCAAGTTTCTCTTGTGTCCACTGTTTTTGTGCTAATGCATTGCCAGTGTTTGGTGTCCATTGCTCTGTGTCTACTGTCGCATAGGATAACAGTGCTGGTGTTTGGTGGCCATTGCTCTACATTTTGATGATGATGTTTCTGTAGTAGCTAGGAGAAGGTATTTGCCGAGTTTCTCTTGTGTCCACTGTTTTTGTGCTTATACATTGCCAGTGTTGGATGTCCATTGCTCTGTGTCTACTGTCGCATAGGATAACAGTACTGGTGTTTGGTGGCCATTGCTCTGTATTTTGATGATGATGTTTCTGTAGTAGCTAGGAGAAGGTATTTGCCGAGGTTCTCTTGTGTCCACTGTTTTTGTGCTTATACATTGCCAGTGTCCGGTATCCATTGCTCTGGATGACGATGATGTTTCTATAGTAGCTTAGAGATGGTATTTGGTGATGCCACCTTAAGCCCACTGCTCCTGTGCTTATACATTGCCAGTGTTCGGTGTCAATTGCTCTGTGTCTACTGTTCCATTGGAGTACAGGGCTGGTGTTTGGTGGCCATTGTTCTGAATGATGATGTTTTTTCGGTAGTGATGTGAAGATCGTATTCAGGGATCGCCACCATGTGATAAGTGCTTTTGTGGTGCCCCAGTGCTGGTGCTTGGTTGCCATGGAATTGATGCCGTTATTTTTTTGTAGGTCTGGTGCAGAGGTGCACAGGAAGCCTCTGCGCCTCACAAGACTTTGCTTCCCTGGGTCGGAAGCCGTTCAGGGTCTTGATCCGCAGACACGCTCACAGTTGTGCTGCGGAGTGTGATGTCAGTTGTTGTTTCCTCCAGCGATTCAGAGGCTTCCTGCTTCCTCTTCTTACGCGGAGGTCCGATCTAGGTAGGCTATTGTAGTTTGAACATGTGACCTGGTTTTTTTGGGACAGTTCTGGTTTTTGATGCCCTGTGTGCGTCGACACAATGCTTTATTATTTTTTTGTTTGTTCGGCAACCATGTCTTGGGAATGGGCGAGCGTGTTGAATGAGCAGGCACACAAGAGTTAAAAAGGTGCACTTGCTCACACGTGTTCACCAGTGGCCAGTCTCTTGCCGGACAACGTGACATCGCTCTGATGACTCCTGGTGACATGTCGTTGCTTTGTATCGGCGGCCATAGCCGAATTATACTCCTAGTTGACTCTTGGTGGACTGTCGTACCCCAAAGCATCTGGAGACCAAAGGTCTCTTGCCACTGCATTAGAATGTTAGGATGAGGTTCTGAGCACCGTTGAAGTCTTCAGCGCAACCGCTATACAGAGAACTGTCACCCAGAATAATGTGCTTGGTGAGGGCTCTTAATACTCTGTCTCTCACATTGCAGGATTTTATATCTGGGACAATGTTTTTTTATCCGTTTTCCTACTCTTCACTTCAACAATCGCTTTTCCTTATCTTGTCCCACCACACACACACATTTTTTTTTCTCCACTTTCTCTGAGCCTCTTCTTTCTCCTCATGGCATTTTAAAAAGATCCAGAAAAGATGCTGGAAAAATGATAGCACACGACCAAAGACGGAGCTCGACCAAGCAGAGCAGTGGTCTACAACCTGTGGCTCCCCAGAAATGTTGGACTCCAACTCCCATGATCCCTCACCCCTGACTATGCTGGCTAGGGCTGATGGGAGTTGTTATCGAAAACATTAGGCGATGCCAGGGCTCTATACACCTGTAGTAGAGTGTACACTGCTGTGGCAGTAGACACTCACAAGACCTAGTCCATGGCCCTGGCGGTTCTTCTCTCGCATCAGTGCCCATCCATGGGCATCGCTGGAAGATCATAGAGCAAGCAGGTGTTTGTGGCCATCCACAC
Organism: Ambystoma mexicanum; assembly: GCF_040938575.1. NCBI lineage: Eukaryota > Metazoa > Chordata > Amphibia > Caudata > Ambystomatidae > Ambystoma > Ambystoma mexicanum. The sequence continues at coordinate 986,025,752 of NC_090941.1, forward strand.
TTGCATAGTCCCGCCAGTCTCCCCCTCTCCCCGAACCCCCCCTGCCCCACTGTCACTCAGTGCCTGTTGTTGAAGGGGTGTTCCGTTTGAACTCGGGTAGAACAACAATTCGAAAAGTATAAACATGATGTTTCGTGAGTTTCAAAAGTGTAACCACCACAACATTGTTAAATCGAAATGGCAATGGCTGCATAATATGGCAAACATTTTTATGAATACTTATTATTCTTCCTGTTTTTTACGTATTTGTATTTGAAACCTCACTAGCACATCCTTGCCAGTTTACATATTGCTTAGCACATCTTTGCAGGTTTTCATCATACCAACTTAGCACAAAATTATGAGTTTACATTTTGTCCAGTTATCAAATGACCCCAGTCCCACTTACCCGGCCATCGCCCCTTTGAATCTCATGGCAGACTTCTAGTAGGACCACTTAACACATCACTGCTAGTTGACAACATTGCAGATGTGTAAATAATTCCTAGTTTCTGTTAGGTTCCACATCATGGCCTATTTCCGTTATCTTCACTTTGCCCATCATTGCCCTGCCTTAACTGCCCAGTCCAAGCCGCTTTACCGTGAGGTGAGGCCAGTACTTCGGCTGGTGCTTTTGGACAGGGTTTGAAATTGACTGGAAATGGGGACTATTTATCTCCTGCTTGTAGCCTAGAAGAGCATGCATAGCTTGGCCAAATTACCGCAAATGGCCTTTCTGAGGCCTGGCGCAGTGTTAATGTTTGCACCAGTATCAAAAACGAACTAAAACTAAAGCCCTAAAATTAACGCTAGCACAAATGTAGTAATTGTTCCAGAACGAATGTTCCTAAAAATCCTTTTATTGCGCCACGGATGAGACCGCCCTTAATCCAGTGGACGAAGTGAGCGGGAACGGCCTAAAATTAACGCTAGCACAAATGTAGTAATTGTTCCAGAACGAATGTTCCTAAAAATCCTTTTATTGCGCCACGGATGAGACCGCCCTTAATCCAGTGGACGAAGTGAGCGGCAACGGACCGGAGCAGTGTTCCACTACTTTTATTTTTGCTGTAACAGCTCGACTACTTTTTGCAACCATTTTTACCATTCTGGAACTGTTCTTTGTGAAGTTAAAGCACACTTAACCAATTTACCACCGGATATCAGAGACAGTTAAATTGAAATCTGTTTCAGCTCAATTGGCTGTCAACCAGCATGGCTGCAACCCTTGAAAAATGTGTTGCAGGTTGCTCCCTTCCTTCCTACTCTGTCCACTACTTTTTTGGAACACTTCTATCACTGCCTTAATCGAGTGGTTGCATGGACCGTATACAGTCAGCAATTCTGGGCTGCCTTAAAAGTAGTCCCTGGCAGCCCGAGTATATTCCCAGTTTCCATATTCTCGATACTCTCCCATTGTGGACATGACATACGAATAAAGTTGAAAACTCTCAAATCAGTTGCCAATATCATAGTGAGCCTGCTCTCATAGGATATTGAAACCAATAAGACACACGGCATATCACTACACCAGACACAGAATCATGAACAGCAATGTGGTGAGGCTTGGGAGCCAGCACGCAGAGACCTGGTTTCCCCAAGCATTCTGCAATGTTATGAGCTGACAACAGCTTTATTGTTGGTGCTTAATACCAGTTTGACTGCTTTATCTTCTTAAGGGAATGCCAGCGACATGGGGGCCACCGTTGGGGCAAGAGAAGCCCGGGCGCTGGTTATGTCACAGGCATAACTCCCCAGCCTGGCATTGTTCCATCCCAGCTTTGCGGCCTAGGCTCCGATGGATGCCGCGTGGCCAGTAGTACACAATGCATTGTGTCATGCTCTCGGGGTGGCACATGCTGCGTCCCAACTGCAGATGTGTGTGTGCGTGTGAATGGCTCTTTCTGCACATATCTGCGGCTCATGCCTCCCTGCTGAGAATGCAGACTAGCACAGACAGGAACATGCAGGAGGGAACGGAAGAAGCATCTGAACTGTGTGATTGTGCTTCGCGCCTGTATAGATTTGAGACTTCCTCCAACGCAGTTCACCTGATAGTGTGTACAACTAATCTATCCTGTTCCTGTAGTGGGTGTTTGTGGGTGTGTCTAAGTGTGTATTAAGCAGGGTTGTCTAACTCCAGGCCTCGAGGGCTGGCATCCTGACAGGTTTTCAGAATATCCTTCATTAATATTCATGGGGGAAAATGTGCATACATTTGGAGTCAGTGTATACAAATTTCTCATGAATATTAATGAGGGGTATCCTGAAAACCTGGCATGATCCGGCCCTCGAGGCCCGGAGTTGGACAACCATGGTATAAAGGGAACTTTTGGGTCATTCTGGGCCATTCGGGATGGCAGCATGCATAAAATCTCTGCAATTGTGTTGCACTTGCGGACTTGGTTGCTCAAGGGCCACATGCTGTGGGGTTATGTACGCAATATTCATGGTGGCAAGAGGGCCTCCCAGAAGACTTGCCAGATGTTGCCTGTACAATGAAAGGTCATTGGGCGAAGAGAGTAGTACGAAGACGCGTTCAGCTCTATCCTTGAGTGAACACCACGACCTAGGACCGGTTGGTGAGCAACGAGGTCCAAGATGGAAAGTGGATGTGAGGCCCGGGTGGGAACTGAGGACCGTGAAGCCCTAATGGAGGTGTGAGGCCAGAGCGGGAACCGAGAACTGTGAAGTCTACTTTATGGAAGGTAGCCATGAGACTTGGGTGGTCACCGGAATAGAAGACCGGCGCCCAGAGTCCTAGAAGTTGTGAGGTTAGTATTGTCCATAATGGGTGGTATGAGAACTATGAATCTAATAGTCTGTTGGTTAGGGTATGTTTGGTTTGTAAGGTGATGGGGAATAAGATGGCGAATTTATGACCATGCATTTGCCTCCAATAAATGCAAACTTTCATCCACAACCATGTGTGGTTGTAGGTTTTGCGCAGCTAGTCTACAATTTTCCTCTATCCATCAGTATTATTTTTGGGGCTATATTAAAGAAACTTTGCATCAGTGCAATTTTCAATGCATTTTTACACTACGGCAAATTTAGCACTAGTGCTAAGAATAGGACAAAAATGGCCTTGTGCAAAATTGCATTGAAAGAATGTTTAATGCACTAGGGGCCTATTGCTAATGGCACTTATACTGGTGCAGTGTCTTTTTAATACACTCAGAAGCTGTAGCTCGGACACCACTCAGGTCTACTTTGTCACCGGAAACCGCGCAGTGACAACGTGATCAACATCCGGCGAAGTTAGCCATAACAGTGCTGTGAAACGATGCGCACCCCAGACAGCACCCTGCATCCTTGTGCACAAATACTGCTGTGCTCCCTTGTGACAGTTGCAGGAATGGCTCTGCTAACCAACCTTTATCTGAGGTTTCTCATAGCTGGATTTCTGGCCCGCCACCCGGTGACCCGGTATCTCTAACCCGAGAAAGTTGGTGTCCATTGGAGCGGTTTCAGAAGCGGAAAGGGCGGTGCGGGTAAAATGCGGCGGTATTACCGTATACAGCAACGAGCTAGAGGTGAATCTGCCGGCTTTCAGGCACATTTTGGCCGAATTATCACCACGGTAAATCTGCCAAAAATTCCACATGGAGTCCTAATTAATGGCGACTAACACAGCCACTTGTAATCCAGAGGTAATACTGCCGGACCAAGTGTCGGTAGCGGTAATGCAGTTTGGTGGTATCGTGGCAGATTTTCCACTGAGATACCACCAAACTTCAAATGTGGCCCTTCGTACGGTATTATTTGCAAAGGGCAACCCTCCTGCAATTGTACATATGTTCCACATTGACACCTGGAGAAAACATGCACACAGCGGTGCTTTGGTGTGGTATGTGGAAATTCCTCTAAATTGTTGGCTTCTGTTGAATGATCCCCCTCCCCCACTTTTGGGAATCAAATATGAGCCTTTTTTTCGGAAGGGTATTTTTGGGAAGTTGTCTGTTGTCACTGAACAGGGTGGTCTACAGCCAGGTCCAGAAAATATAATGTAAGGTGGTCTTATGTAGCGTGCTTCTGGCTATTTTGTTGGCCTTGCGGCACGTAATGTGGAAACAATGATCCACATTTAAAAAAATCGTATAGGCATATAAGAGCCAGCACGGGGTGGGGGTGCGGGGTGCACTTTACAGAGCTCGCAACTTATTGCAGCAGCGGGATCTCTAATGTGCGGTGCTGTACGCAGATCAGTCGGGTGCACGTGGGGTCCAGACAGGGCTGCAGGTGTTCGGCTGCAAAGTCCGCAATTTATGCAGCGGACCAGAAATTCTCCGTAGGAAACCACATACGAAATGTACACCATAATACGTTTCCACATAGTGCTTCATGCCGGATTACTGCCGCTTCTAAGCACCGTAGGAGCAGGTTTTGTTCTTTTTCAATGTAATGGTACTCATGTTGTCAAGCTTTGAAGGAGGAGGGGCTGAATCAGCCCTGTGCGGATCCGAACTTGCAAGCTGCTGGCCGGCCCCATGTCTAATACAAGTTCTTAACTCACTGAGCTATCTTCCCAGTTTACTGCACATGTGCAGAGCCATTTTGTACCTAGGTTGATCCTCGAACAAGTAACCTCTCGCTCTCAGGCTCAATCAACGTGAGGAACGCTTATTGCGGCATAGAGTGGATTCCATCTGGACAGCTCAGTGGGTTGCGCTTCCCATGGAACACCTTTGTGCGGCCTGAAAGTAAGCAGGGCCCACACATGACCTATCACTCTTCCCGAGGACATGAATCAAGCCCCATTAAGTTAGGGAAATAAAATAAGAACACCTACTATTAAATGTGGTAAAAGTCCATTCCGTCTGTGGTGGGTTTGCCTTATAAATTGTCAATCGTTTTATTTCAACTGGCTGCTCCCTGCTGAAACCGGCAAAATCCACGTCCCCAGTGGCCTTCCCTTCTGGGAAGCAATGTCCAGTTGAGCTGGTAAGGTAGGCCGATGAAACAGTTCAGCAATTTAAGTGCTAAACTCTGATATTATTGTATAACTTGCAGTCACATGTTCGAATCTCGGCATGGCCGACTCAGGCCTTCATCATCCACAGCCAGTAAACTATCTGCCCTTAAATTGTGCAATAACAACAATGATTACAGCACTTAGAAGCAGGCACAGTCTGGTATGATACATGACTATCTCACCATGACACCATGTGATATCATGGCTATCGCCGAAACATGGCTAATTGACCCCATTCCTACAGCCTCGACCCTTGCAATCCTCCCAGATTACTGTATCTTCAGAGCTGATCACAGAGGCGGAGGGTAGCCATTATGTATTTATTTATAGTTTCCAGGAAACAGCTGGACATTCGTGTGAACAATCATTTAGGGCTGCGAGAGTCTGGTTGCCAAAGTCAAACTTGATGCTGACAGGTCTCTTACTAGTGTGGTAATTCATCGGCCACCTTCCCCCACTACTCTTTTTGATGAGCAGTTCATTAACTTACTTACTGACTAGAGTAACCACTCCTACCATTGTTCTCGGAGATTTTAATCTTTGGGCGAACGATTCACATGACAAACTGGCTGTTTCTCTGCTCTCAGCCCAACACGCCATTGGCTTTTCCCAGAAGCTACTTGTTCCAACCCATAGAGACGGACACACCATTGATTGGGTTCTTACCCATCAATTAGCTACTAGCGACATGAATATCGCACCGTGCCCATGGTCCGGTCACTTTCTAGTGCACGGTACACTTGCAATGTTCACTTACCCTTTACCGTCGGAGTCCCATCCTCAACACTCCGTCCTCGTGGGAAACTTAAAAAAAGGTCACTCCTGCCACTTTAGCTACTCACCTACTGGCCAAACTAGCTCCAGTTAATACGTTTTCATGCGCTGACAGTCTCGCCCGCCATCTTAGTTACTAATACCATCAATGGCGTTATAGAGGTGCTAGCCCCCAAAAAGTTGACTTATGTGAAGAATAAAGTCAATAAAAGCGACTGGTTTGGAGATGCAATTACTGTCCTGCGACGAGCTACGCATACAGCCGAGAGGGCATGGAGGAAAAATCCCTCTCGCCCTCTGCTAGAGCTCTACAAAAACTCAATTAACATTTTGAAGTCAGCAGTCGTTGCAGCCAAATCTCAAAGTTACAACGACACGATTGCCTCAGCAAACTCAAACTCACGTGAACTTTTCACCATTCTTTAAGAGTTTGAGGGGAACATACCTAAAATAACAACTGCTCCCCAGGATGCGGCCTGCTGCCAATCTATTCATGATGAACTTAACACCAAAATATCAGCTCATCAGCAATCTATATAGTCCAGCAATTGAAGTCTAGGGAAATAGGTACTGGTACTGGCCTCTTGTGCCCTTCCCAGACGATTGTTGCCCACACAGCCATTAATCTTCAGGGGGTTTTTCAGTTTCAGCCTAGTACAGAAGCTGAGATTTGTACAATAGTGACCGGGATGAAAGCTACATCTTGCCTCGGAGATAGTTGTCCTTTGTCTATTTTCAAAGCCTGCATTAATACTGTTGCCCCGTGGGTAACCTTATTGGTCAATTTGTCCTTTGCCGAATCTGCTTTTCCGTTGATCGCAAAGGAGTCATGGATTACCTCTCTTCCCAAGAAGAATAGTTTAGATCCCAATGTATTGAAACACTTCCGACCCATTACTAATGTGCCCTTTCTTTTAAACATTCTCGGTCGTGTTGCATATACACAACTTCAAGAATTTATCGAAAATAACAGTATCCTGAACCAGCGGCAATGAGGATTCAGGCACATGCATGGGACAGAAACAGCAATGACTGACCTTAAATCTACCATTGCCAACATTATAGACAAAGGTAAACCCGCTCTTCTTTTACTGCTGGATCTTTCCGCAGATTTTGACCTAGTTGATCACTCCTTGTTGATCACCAGGTTAAGTGAACAGGCGCAGTTATCTGATATGGCTGCTCAGTGGATCCTGTCCTTCCTCAGCCCCAGGAGTGCCAGAGTGGCAGTACAGAATGCTAGCTCGTTTCCTACGCTTACCTCATGCTGTGTTCCGCAGGGGTCGTGTATTTCCTCTTTGTTATTCAATTTCTACATGATGTCACTGCTCACTCTTCTGGATGGATGGTCTTGGTGTTCAGCTGGCAAAATATGCTGATGACACACAATTTATCATTGAGCTTACCGGATGCTATAGCACGAATTCTGACACTATTAATCGTGTTTACAACGCTATTCAAGACTGGATGATTGCTAACTCCCTTGTACTCAATCCTGAAAAGACGGAACTCCTGATCCTAGCATCGGGACAAAACTTCCTCCAGCATATAAGATTTTTACTATAGTTGGCAATCAAATTCAAGTATCCAGCAAGGTGAAAACACTGGGTGTGGTATTGGTGCAGAATTGTCCATGAAATCCCATGTTGCAACTGTTCGGGCCTCTTGTGGATATGTCTCGAAAATACTGAACCACATTTGTCCGTATATTTCAATAAAAACAGTGCTCTCCTAGCCACGGCTCTAGTCAATTCGTGTCTTGATTATTGCAATAGCCTGCTGGTGGAGACAGCTAGGGCGAATCTTAAGGCCCTGCAGGTTGCTCAGAATGGAGCCGTTTATGGGCTATCTCGCAGGGGACACGTTACAGATGCCAGACGTAGATTGCATTGGCTACTTGTTAAACAACGTGTTATGTACAAGTTACAGTGAAGCCCCCCAATACCTCAGAAACTGTGTTACCACTCTCCCAGCTCCCAGTAGTGTGTAACCTGCGGTCCTACCACCCCTTAAAACATATCCAGCCAAGGTATAATTTAAAAACTTTTGGCGGCTCCACCTTTGATGTTCAGGCTCCCTTGTACTGGAATAAACTCCTGTTTGAATTCAGGCATTCTAAATCCTGCCTTGAGTTCTAGAAAAATCTTAAAACCCATCGGTTCAATTTTGACCCAGATTAGAGCACTGTTTTTATCTGCATAGACCATGATCGCTGAACCTCTTTCTGCATTTTGTTTCGTATGCTTTGAGGCCCCTGGGCGAGTAGCGCTATATAAGAACTATAAATAAATAAATAAAACGCCACATATTAACTTGTTCTTATTATTGCACTTCCTCGTACCCACAAAAAGCACTAAATGTAGCATAAATATGGAAAAACGCCCCCCCCCACACCACTTCACCCTGCAAGTGTATTTGCTATTCTTTTGCCCTTATAGACAATTGCAATAAACCCGTGGCAGTATCCATGGCAACTGTCAAGGGGAGACCAGCGCGCGGATGATGTGCAGTGAAAGGGGAGGGAAGCCTCTTGGCGCGCTTGTATCCTGCTCAAGGTTTTTTTCCAACACGTAGAACTCGTGGAAAACTCGTTTCAATTGATTGTCTGTGTTTGGCCTCCTTCCACAGCCTTGCGGCATGTCTGTGCTTCGCTGCCATTATCTGTGCTGCTGTGATAGGCTCATCCTGTCGACCTTTCCATCCTCTCAGAGACCTGCAGAGCCGGGCAAGGCAATGGCAGTAAAAGGAGTCTACTCCTATTCAGTGAATCCGCCCCACAGCCCGCCGTTTAAGTGGGCGTTCAGCTCCCATTCATGCCCCATCTTATGTGGGGAACGCTACGTGTGCAGGGCTGCTATGCTTGCGTACACTACTATGTGTATGTTTTGCTATGCTATGTGGCTGGGACATGCCACACTAGGCCCTGCTTTTCACTGTTCTACTCACTGGGGTTTGGTATGCTTCACTGTCTTGCACTTGCCACCAGCTGGCTGCACTTTTATTTGTTGCTTTTATTTATTTTACTGTTATCCTATGTACTGCACTGCCCGCGCCAATTTCCCCCTGCGCTTTTCCCCTTCCCCGGTCCCCCTGCACTTGCGCAATCTTAATGTCACCTGGCCTAGTAGGATCGCTGTCTCTGTCTTCCCTCTGTTTCCCCTCCCTTGCCTCGTCGCGCCATGAAACACTTGTGTATAGGCGCGTTACAAATGCCATATATCATATCATGTTCAAGCTGGGGGACGCATGTTGTGAAATGTTAGTCTGTTAGGATCTGTGGCTCTCATGGTGCGTTCGGAAGTGCAGTAAAAAGTGGCAGTAATTTTTTGAGTGGTAACTGAATTACCGCCACTCTAACCACACTGCTGAATTCCGAGTTTGGTGGTAAAGTGGAATATTCACTTCCAGGAAGATGCTGGTGGTAAGTCCGCTACCTTACCTGAATAAATCGTTGCAATTACGCTAGCGGTAATTCTACCAAAAATCCCCATGGGGATTTACCCAGCCGTGCCACTATTCATAATCCTGTGGTAATGCCAGAGGACAAAGTGGCGGTAACGGTGAAGAGGTTTGGTGGTAAATTGGCGTATTTACCACCAAATTCGTATTGATACCCATTGTGTTTTTGTTCCAAATCTAAATGTTTGTTAACTTTAATTTATGGTTTTGATGACACCTTCCTTTTGCTTTTCGGTGTGTGTGGTCCTCGCCTCCACCCCCAATACCCTGTTTGCATCTAAATCTAACCCTGCACAACCCTTTTATTTTTCCTTTTCTAATTCCATGTACACAATTGCAATCTTGCAACTGAATTGGAGTTTGGGTATTTTTAAGGGAGTTTTGCTCATTGTTAATTTTCTTTTCTATTTATTTACTGATTCTTTTTATTTTCCGGGACATGATGCGAGTTTTATTGTACTAGCTGGTTAGGGCATGTATGTTAGGTTACATTGTGTCATGTTTCGTCATGTTGTTTCACATAAATGTCAAATGTCAATCACTTTAAAGCCGACTTCGGGTGGTAGGTAGCATTGCCAAAAAGAGCCAAATAAATAATGCATAGATGCTGGACTCATTTGATGAAACGGGGGCGTGTTATGTTATTAGAATTTGTATTGTGCACCACTGTCATTTGCATGCTCTCCAAGTGCTCAGGTGGTTCTGGAAGAGAATGGGTGGGTTTGGATAGTTGAGAGAAGAGGGGAAGGCAATATTGCAGTGCTTATTGTTGAGGTTGCCGATTGGAAGTACTCTAAGCTCAGTGGGCTTGTTAACCTTCTAGGTCCAAAGTGTAGGAGGCATCAAAGACTTTGTGGCCAGAGGTGTGGGATCGCCCTTATCTAGGGCGTGTGTGATGGTCAGTAGCTGTATATATCTGCTGTATTTAGAGGTATTAGTTTGTGATGTTTGAAGTTTGGGGAGAGGGTCTATTTTTAGTTTGGGCTATTAGGTGGTGCTTGCGCCACGTATAAGACAACATTATTGCATTACAGTACAGATAGGTAGAAATGAGGATGGATACACAACTGGTAGGTGTTGTCATGTTATTTGCCCGCCAATTGACTGTCCATGGTCATGTTAATCTCTCTGGCCATTCCCATCCATTTCCTATGCCTCCACGCCCATGAGGAGGTGAACTCTTTGAGTTCGCTTTAATCAAGCCTTACCATCGAGCTTTGCACTCCAAGTGCCTGCCAGTGCTTTTTCAAAGAAGCCTTCTGAGAGTTGATTACTTAATTGGAGTTGTAAACCCGCTACTGGACTAATAAAAATGTCTTAAAAGGGTCTTCCGTCAGCCACGGGATTTATAAGCACTATGCGTGTCCTTCACTGAAGTCCTGTTAAAACCGAACATTGGCAAAGCCAACAGTTTCGCATGTGTGTAAGTATTAGGCATTTGCCAGGAACTGCTATTAGATGTCCAGGTACTGTCACCATTTTGCACCTGCTACTATCAATAGCCAGTTAATACCAGTACGGCCATGCCTGGCAAGTGCCTTTCCCATGCCTAATCAAAAGCCCAAACTGTTGGCATCGCCAATGCTTTTTGCTAAAAGCTCTGTGCGAGTGGCTGGTTTGCATTTGTGTGTGGTGAGTAAGAGACAGCGAAATTGGTGGTTAGTCAGCATGGGGAGTGTTCTTGGGATTTCCGTAGTGCCTTCTAATTATTCTATCGATTGCATAATGGTGCAAGCAGTTTTGCTTTAATGGCACAAAGATGTTCGTGTTGAGTTTCAGGAGACAGGGAAGGTGTTCTCTTTTTGGTTTTTGTAGTGCCTTGATGTGATGTCTTCTAGTCCTTGTAGCTTCCTGTGTGTCATGCACTGCGTACTAGGTGGATTGTTGGGAACTGAAAGGAAGTACCCTTAGATTTCTATTGTGCATGCAAGTCGAACTATTGAGGAATGTTGTTTCTGCTTCTTGATGTGGACGTAGGTTAGGTTTCTGTCTGTTATGCATTTAAGAGTCTGGTTTTTAGACTTTCCCAGAATTCTAAGTGATCTTGTAGGGTCGGGATTTCCTTGAGTAGCTTGTTCCAGTGTTTGGCCACCATTGAGGAAAAGGCATAGTCTCCCTGGCTTTCGCTACAAAGTCTTCTGGCTTTTAGTAGTCAGTCCTTTCTTGGCCATAAGTCTCTGGCTGGTAGAGTGTCATTTTGTTTTGGAGGAATTCTGCTCCTTGGCCTTCAAGTGCACTGTGGGTGATCCAGAGGCCCTTAAACTGGAACCTTTTAAGGATTGGTAGACAGTGGAGTGCTCTGAGATTATGTTTCTTCATGTTTAGCCTAAGTAGTACTCTTGTTGCTGTGTTTTGGATCAGTTGGATTTATTTTCGTGAGGTTTTCCGGCACACCTAGGTAAAAGCTCTTTGCATAGTCGATTCTTGAAAGAATTGGAGAGATGATGGCGTGCGCTCTGTGTGCGAAGGACATGTAGGGCAAAATCTGCCTTATAGAGAGGAGATGTTAAAAGAACTTTTTGATTATTGCGTTTACTTCAGGTTCCACTGCGAGTCCATTGTCCATGAAAATGCCTAGGTGATTTGTTATTTCAGATGGTACAGGACAGTTACAAGGTCATGATAGAGGTGTTTCAGGTGCAGCACGAGGTATGATTTTCGTTATTTCTGTTTTGTGTGGGTTGAGTTTTAATTAGTTGGGCGTCATGCATTCATTTATTTGTGAGAGGCAATTGCTGAGGGTGGTACCCAAGTTTCCGTCATCGTTCATTTTATATAGGATTTGGGTGTCATCCGCATAGTTGTAACAGGTGAGCCCATGAGATTTTATGATCTTCATCAAAAGGAGCATATAGATGTTGAAAAGGAGAGTCGAGCGACTCTCTCCCTGGGGTAATGAATGGTTCATGGGTTCAAACTAAAATGGGGGAGCCAAGTCACTTCTGTAGTGTCCGTCAGGAAAGATGTTATCCATTGTTGTGTTGTGTTATGGAATTCAGTTTCTTCAATCCTTCTAATTAGGGTACTGTGGTTAACAGTGTTGAAGGCCGTTGAAATGTTGAGTACGGGAGCCAAAGTGATGGTATTATCTGTTCTGATTTTGAGGTGGTCCCAAACAGAGGCGCACCTAGGCAAAAATTCTGGGGCGGGGGAGCTAACCCATCAACAGCCTGATTCATGGAATTATTTGCATGTAAAACCCACATTTTTCGTGCCTTTCTGCCCGAAAATCCCTGTTTGAGGTGTATGGATTTTCGGGAAGAATGGTGCGCAAATGTTCATTTTACGTGCAAATAATTCCATGAATGAGGGTGATAATGTTGGGAGAGGCGCTAACTTCAAAGACTGGGGGAGGGTTGAACTTTCTTGTGTGAGGGCATCTAACGAGACTCTCCTGGTGAAGCTTCAATGTTACACGCAGTTACCACTCTCCATCCCAATGAGAATGAGTTGTCTCCTGCCTCCCCTACACTTTCAATCACTCGCCTGACATGAAAGTACTGACCCCACATCACGATTTAAATTGCCTAAAAATGTATGCATTATGAATGCATGTGCTAATAGTGAAATGCTTAGTAATTTGCCAGGCGCTGTTTAACGTCTGTGTCCTGTTCGCGCCGGCTGGCACTGTAGGTCAGCCAGGTCAAGTCAACATAGACCAAAATGTCGGCGGTTGGGAGAGGGCAAGAGCCCGATCTGCTCAATGGTGGTGCGCCACTGTTCTTATATGGAAATGAAAGCTGATTTTGTTAGGGTGACCAAACGTCCTGGTTTTGCCAGGACTGTCCCAGTATTTACCCCTTATACCTGGCGCCCCTGGAGTTTTAAAACCCCATCCTGGGATTGGTGGGATGGGTGGCTATGGTTCCGGTATTTGCCCGAGAACCGATCAAGAAATCCTGATATCGGGACCTGCGCTGCTCTTTCTGCTTGCGTGAATGCTTTTCACGCCCCCATTTCCTCCCTCTTCCCCTCCCTGGCCGGTCTTCTACAATAAGAGTTTTGTGCCCGTGCACACACTCCTGTAATGGGCCACGACATAAAAGTAGGACTAGTAGTCTTACTTCTATGTCTATTGCCTGGCCTGTTTTCTTTTTTTTCTGGTCACCCTTTCGTGCCTCTCATAGGTCTGAAACCAACCTATGAGTGATCTCGTAGGCCATTAGACACTACATTCTCCAAGAATCGATTTTGTCTACTGGGAAAAAGCACATGGTAGATACCGTTTTTAAATGTTGTTACACTTATTGATTTCCAGGTCCCTGTGTTGCCTTTCACCCGTTTGTAAATTCCAGTTTATTCGTTAAATTGTTTTTTAATGTCATTTATCGCCTTAAGCAGGTGTGTTATAGTGCCTGTTTTCAGTCGGTAATTTTATTTCATCAGTAGAATTCCTCCCTTCCTTTTTTCTCCCCGTTCTAATACAAAGTAATGTCCACGAACACATATGCTATATCTGAATCCAGTAGAACCAGTGCATTAAGTGGGATTAGTAATTGGAGGGACGGGGGGCTTTCCTTAGGGTGTGTGGCCTAAGTAGGTGTACTTAAGCCACGCCTCTAAGGAAAACCCCCCTCCCCCCCACCTAAGGTTGGGGGGGTGATGGTAATAGAATTAGAGCTGGTGCATATTACCTTTGATGCATCCAGCCCCTCTTTTTAAACACACAGCAGGCAGTCGTTTCATCCAAGGAGCCGGTGGTAGGCAACTCTTTATGAATGAAAGGTCACCCTGCTTCTGATGTCTCTGTACTCAGAAACAGGAGGAGGGCTGGACAGCCCAGCTCTCCTTTTGTTTTCGAGTTAAGTCATCAAATAGCATGATGGCTATGTACTCGGAAACAAAAGGAGGGCTGGGAAGTCCAGCCCTCCTCCTGTTTCTAAGTACAGAGAAATCAGCAGCCTGTGTACCTGTGTACCCCGGTTACACAGGCTGCTTGCAGATGTCAATACTTCCGAAGTGCTGACACCTAAAGGCAGCAGGTGTTGGCGTGGCTGGGGATAGTCGGGGGTGGACCCCGGCTCGGAAAGTCTTTTTGGAGACTGCCGGGGTTCGGCCCTGGCTAGCCCCGACCTACTTAAAGTCCTGAGTCGAAGTAATGTGCTAACTGTTCAAATGGAACTTCCACCTGTGAGATTGGGCGCCTGTCCTTTATAGGTTCGCTAGTTTCTTAATAGCGTTTAAACAGCTTTGAGTTGAGGCGCTGCACCCCACAGGTGGCCACGGCTGGTTCCAAAGCTATGACCGAAATAGGCACCTGTCTGTTCTTCCTTCGCAGCGTCACTGCATTTCATCACCTGTGCACCGCACCCACGGCACCCACTCCTCCTTTTAAGCCTCTGACAATGGCGTCTGTAACTAAGACACCTTTCAACAAAGCAATGGGAGTTACTTTGCTCTCCAGCGCAGGTGAAATGTTAAGGAAATAAGTACATATTTATACGTCGAATTTCCGCCTGGCTCTCATGTGTACACAAAACCAAGGACAACGAGCCAGGAACCACAAAAGATCAATTAATTTACTGTGTCATTTTTTTCCTCCTATTTCAAGTGAAGGAAACTTCGTACTGTCGTTGCTACACAAAGTGAAAATACTTGTGACACTAAGGGATGTTTTCGCCATTTCACGCTCGCCCCCACACCTTACCCCCCACACATATGTTGTGATCAGCACTGCGCCAGGACCCCCTCATGCAGGCCTTGTCCCACCCGTCCCTGAAAGAAACACACAGACTCAGGTCTTGCCTTAACGGGCTCCCGGTGTTCACTGCCTGTCGTGCGGACCGCCCCTTTTAGTTTTAGCTATGCGCGACGGCAGAACGTTGCCGTTGCACCACCTGACCACATCACAACACACACACACTTCCTTAATCACTACCCCAGTATTCGGAGAATATTTACTTATTGGGATCACTCATAGAACCTAAAACCTACAGTGTGGTTTGTAGCATAACCAATGGCTGTGTTATGAGTGTCAGATGGATTAAATGTTAGGTTAGCACCTCCTGGAATACAAGCACGCGTCTTCTAGGAGCCACACAGATTTCTGCAGCGGGCGCTCAACCCACTCAGCAAACACTCTAGCATGAACGAGCCGAGTGAAAGCAGCCCCAACACCTGATCTTAACTACCATGTTTCACAGTCGCCATATAAAGCTTGTGGCTTACTCCCTCGCCTGCACAGAGGAGTTCACTTAACTCCCAGGGTAGTGCATACACCATTTTCCTTTATACACAGGCACACACGTGTTTTACCAATTCTGATTGCATAGTGACACACCCAAAAAACGACTCCAAGCTGCAACTTCAATTAAATACATTTTTCTTTTCATAGAAGTATTTTAAGTATCCAAACATCGACATTTTAGCAACTGGATCCAGTAGAAAGCATGTGTAGTTAGCGAACAGGAAACTGCACCTAGAAATGATGGGAAAGGTCACCCATCTGTGGTTCGCTTTATTGTGGATTAGTTGGCCTACACACTATAGCACACCACCTTATTTTATTCCTTCATTTATTCCATTTTGGCTTTTTCTTGCAGGCAACCCTCGCTTCTGCAAGCAGCGAAGCACTGTACATTTGTAGTTCATTCATATATTAGATAATTATTGTGGGAGGGCTTCTTAAAATATAACATTTACTACCATCATGCTATTTAGGATATTAGTACCCGGCGAGAGACAAGCAGAATGCAACAAGCATTGTCCTCGCGAGGGGCGTGGCAGCCCCTCAGCCAATGAGGAGGCTCGAAGCGGGGCCATCCCCGCTCCGAGCCTCCCCACGGCTGAGAGCTGCCTTCACCCCCGCCAGGGACTCAGGTAAGCTTTTTTTTTTTTCCCCTCCCTGTCTCCCTACCCCACTTACCTTTTTGCTCTCGCGTCTCCACTGGGGAACGATAGCAGGCTCCAGCAGTATGGAGACTCGGAGCGGGCCATCCCCGCTCTGCGCCTCCACACGGCTGGAGGCTTCCATCGTCCCCCAGCGGGGACGCAGGTAAATTTTTTTTCTTCCCCTCCCTCCCTAACACTTACCTTCTGCTTCTTTTTTTTCCCGGGAGCGGATGCGCTGGGAACACTTGTTCCCAGTGCGTCTGCTGCCGATAGCCGCCATGGAAAGGGACAGAAAAAAATGCTTTTAGCGCCCCGGTCACGCACATAATGCGGGCCGGGGTACTAATAGCAATATGACCCTTGTGGTGGGGGCATTATCGACTCAGGTAATGCCCCGGGCCTTCGTTAAGAACTATGGGCCCCGGGGCATTATCTGAGTCGGTAATGCCCCCGCCGCTCGGGTCATATTGTTATTGTTATTGTTATTGTTATTTTGCATTTATATAGCGCCTTATATACCATTGGTATGGTCTGAAGGCGCTGGTAGGTTGAACGCCCTTGGGAACCGAAGTTCATATCAGTAGAGAGAGTAGAGAGAGTCAAAAGGTGCGTGTGAGCACCAGGTATGTGTACAGCTTGTGCAGTATCAGTGTAATAGCTGCTTTCTAGCGGTAGGTGTGGTGGTTGAGAGGTCAGGAGTATGTGTTCGTTCTGGCAGGATTAATCCAGATCGGATGTGGCTGCGTTAGGCCTGAGGAGAACGCCTTGCTGGGGGGTGTGTAGCCAGCAGTGATTATTTAGAATGATGTGGAGTGAGCAGCGAATGTTGATATGAGAACAGTTATACCGAATGGTGTCATAGTATCTCTGTGTTCTAGTTGAGTGGTGATGTAAGGAGAGAGTAGGCGTGTTGGTGAGATATGATGGGTTTCATGCACTTTCAGAGACTTCTAATTCACAGGGAGGCTATTGAGGACACTTCTAAAATCAACTTTTACGGAGAGGCTATTGGGCACATTTCTAAATTTGACTTTTCACAGAGAGGCTATTGAGCACAATTCTGAATGCAACATTTCACAGAGAGGCTATTGGGCACACTTCTGAATTCAACTTTCTAAATGTACTTCTAAATTCAACTTTTCACAGAGAAGCTATTGGGTACACTTCTGAATTCCACTTTTCACAGAGAGGCTATTGGGCACACTTCTGAATTCAACTTTTCCCGGAGAGGCTATTGGGTACACTTCTATATTCTACATTCCACAGAGAGGCTATTGGGCACACTTCTAAATTCAACTTTTCACAGAGAGGCTATTGGGCACACTTCTGAATTCCACTTTTCACAGAGAGGCTATTGGGCACACTTCTATATTCTACTTTTCACAGAGAGGCTATTGGGCACTCTTCTAAATTCTACTTTTCACAGAGAGGCTATTGGGTACACTTCTGAATTCCACTTTTCACAGAGAGGCTATTGGGCACACTTCTGAATTCAACTTTTCACAGAGAGGCTATTGAGCACAATTCTAAATGCAACTTTTCACAGCTATTGGGTGTACTTTTGAATTCAACTTTCTAAATGTACTTCTAAATTCTACTTTTCACAGAGAGTCTTTTGTGCACACTTCTATATTCTACTTTTCACAGAGAGGCTATTGGGCACATTTCTAAATTCAACTTTCCATAGAGAAGCTATTGGGTACATTTCTAAATGCAACTTTCTAAATGTACTTCTAAATTCCACTTTTCACAGAGAGGCTATTGGGCACACTTCTGAATTCCACTTTTCACAGAGAGGCTATTGGGCGCACTTCTATATTCTACTTTTCACAGAGAGGCTATTGGGCACACTTCTAAATTCAACTTTTTATAGAGAAGCTATTGGGTACACTTCTAAATGCAACTTTCTAAATGTACTTCTAAATTCAACTTTCACAGAGAGGCTATTGGGTGCACTTCTGAATTCCACTTTTCACAGAGAGGCTATTGGGCACACTTCTATATTCTACATTCCACAGAGAGGCTATTGGGCACACTTCTAAATTCAACTTTTCACAGAGAGGCTATTGAGCACAATTCTAAGTGCAACATTTCACAGCTATTGGGTGCACTTCTGAATTCAGCTTTCTAAATGTACTTCTAAATTCTACTTTTCACAGAGAGGCTATTGGGCACACTTCTAAATTCAACTTTTCACAGAGAGGCTATTGGGTACACTTCTAAATGCAACTTTCTAACTGTACTTCTAAATTCAACTTTCACAGAGAGGCTATTGGGTACACTTCTAAATGCAACTTTCTAAATGTACTTCTAAATTCTACTTTCACAGAGAGGCTATTGGGTACACTTCTAAATGCAACTTTCTAAATGTACTTCTAAATTCTACTTTTCACAGAGATGCTATTGGCCGCAATTCTAGATGCAACTTTTCATAGAGAGGCTATTAGAGATGCCATCTAAGTGCGGCATATGCTAACAATCACATTTCTGCCTAGATGTGGCGCAGGCTAATCAGTGTGGTTCTCTAGGGCAATGGTGCTGGTTAACATAGGCTGCATGCCATTGAAAGGTAAGTGAGAGTGGCAGGAGCTTTCTGGAGTAGAGTAATTGCTCTACTCCCCACCCAAGTCAGCACTTACAGTTTTGTCGGTGTCTGGTGGCTTCCTTGGCTTCCTCTGCGGACACCTGCTGACACTTCCTGGAGCCGCCCTTGGCCTTGGGGCCCTTAGCCGGTGGGGCTGCCGGGCAGAGGACTGCCCTGGGAGGACCTGTGATGAAGGGCTCACGGCCCATTGAGAGCGGGGGTGGGCGGGTTGGTGGGCGGGTTGGGAGCGGGAAACAGGAAGAGGGTGCGGGGTGGGAGAGGGACGCTCCGAGGGCCTGGGGGCCCAGTTGGCTCCAAAATCGGAGGCATGCCCAGAAGGGCTTCCTTACCTTGCGTCGGCCGCCTGCACTGAAATGCAGGGGCCGCCGCGAGGAGGGTCGCTAGACCCTTCCAGCTGGGGCTCACGGCCCAATCAGAGCGGGGGTGGGCGGGTTGGGAGGCGGGAGGGGAGCGGGAAACAGGAAGAGGGTGCGGGGTGGGAGAGGGACGCTCCGAGGGCCTCGGGGCCCAGTTGGCTCCAAAATCGGAGGCATGCCCAGAAGGGCTTCCTTACCTCGCGTCGGCCGCCTGCACTGAAATGCAGGGGCCGCCGCGAGGAGGGTCGCTAGACCCTTCCAGCTGGGGCTCACGGCCCAATCAGAGCGGGGGTGGGCGGGTTGGGAGGCGGGAGGGGAGTGGGAAACAGGAAGAGGGTGCGGGGTGGGAGAGGGACGCTCCGAGGGCCTGGGGGCCCAGTTGGCTCCAAAATCGGAGGCATGCCCAGAAGGGCTTCCTTACCTCGCGTCGGCCGCCTGCACTGAAATGCAGGGGCCGCCGCGAGGAGGGTCGCTAGACCCTTCCAGCTGGGGCTCACGGCCCAATCAGAGCGGGGGTGGGCGGGTTGGGAGGCGGGAGGGGAGCGGGAAACAGGAAGAGGGTGCGGGGTGGGAGAGGGACGCTCCGAGGGCCTGGGGGCCCAGTTGGCTCCAAAATCGGAGGCATGCCCAGAAGGGCTTCCTTACCTCGCGTCGGCCGCCTGCACTGAAATGCAGGGGCCGCCGCGAGGAGGGTCGCTAGACCCTTCCAGCTGGGGCTCACGGCCCAATCAGAGCGGGGGTGGGCGGGTTGGGAGGCGGGAGGGGAGCGGGAAACAGGAAGAGGGTGCGGGGTGGGAGAGGGACGCTCCGAGGGCCTGGGGGCCCAGTTGGCTCCAAAATCGGAGGCATGCCCAGAAGGGCTTCCTTACCTCGCGTCGGCCGCCTGCACTGAAATGTAGGAAATAATAAAGGAAGATGTAACAGTGCTAAAAGAGGACGTGGTTCCAAAGAGGGAGACGGTCATCTGGAGGGAAAATGGGCAGTGTGGATTGGGGGAAGTCTCTTCTAGGGGGTGAAGTTGGTGTTCCTTGTTTAGGTGATTAGGTGATTTCATTTTCTGAATCTCATGAGTGTGGGGCGAGTCTGATGTTGATGGATGGGAGTTTCCGCATTATGGGAGCATAGGCCGAGAATGCTTGGTTCCTGGTTCAGCCTTTTTTCCGTTTCTTCTGCTAAAGCGCTCTTGTATTGGTGGCCGCTACTTTTCCGTGGCGGCTGCCTAAATGGGGAATTTGCTGCCTCATTCTCTCTGCGCTATTCAGGACCACTTATCTTTTCATAGTGCTCTTAAAACTTTTCTGTTCTAGTTTTTGCTTTGCTGCCTCGTTCACTCGTCCTGCCCCCGAGCGCCATGATGCCCTCGTTGGTGTAGGTTGCGCTTTATAAATTGTTTTAACATAATGTAACATCGTGTGGTCAGGCAAGGCTTCTACTGATGTTGACCGCCAGAAATGATGACTGGGTCAGCCAGGTAGGAGGGAGAGTGTCTGGCAAGCGCTTTGTATTTGATGCCGCTAGATTTGAAGGTGATGCCTGTTTGGTGAATGTAATGCGACCAGATACCTGAGGGTTAGGTGCGCTCTATAAATGAACAAATAAATAAATAAAATAATGTAGGAGTTAGATGGTTGTATTTGCGGTCTTTGAAATTTAGTGACTTTGGGAAAAAATGAATTGATGGTTTCATGACCGCTTGATTCCAAAAGAGAAACTTTCCACCCGTTAGCTCTTTATGCAATTTGAGTTTAAACGAGTACCCCACACTCGAACCCCACAGTACCCAAATCTACGTGGGGGGTGGGGCATGCAGATTATTTTCCAAGACTCCCAGCATCCTGGATTAGAAAGTGCCACAAATGTTTCAAGGACATAAAAAACACACTGCTCTAAATCTCAATCACATCGCCAAACTGACCCTTACTGGCTAGCCCCCCAATTTCTGTCACACGCTACTTGCCCCTGGAAGTATGGTAAAACCCGCAGCCTCCTAGTGGCATTAACACAACACTCTGAACGTCTCCCAACGATTGTGCTCGTGCAAGTTGGGACGATGTGTTTGTTTAATTTTTTTTATTTTCTCGCATATAGCGCAAACCTAGCTCGGGAGCAGCAGACCGCTTTACGTGTGGAAGCCGGTGCTGGGCGTGGCATTTTTGGACAGTAACGCAGTACTGTTGCCGGCAGTGCAGAGAAACGTGGATTTAGTTCTTCGGGAGGTATTGATGGAAGAGCCACGTTTGTGGTGTTTTGCGAATGTATTGAGATTCACTTTGGCGACAAGCAACTCGACCCCCATAAGATCTCACGCTGCAGCGCACACATCACGTAGACGCCTCCGCGCACCGCAGAACGGTTTCTCTGATATGCTTCACATCACCATTTTACCATCAGCAATTGTGCTCCCCTCACGCTACCCCAGCAAACATCTAATTCAACTGTTCTTCTTACACAACCCAAACTTCCTGCATGAGGCTGAAGGAATGCTGCATAACGCCCAATAACATATACGTCTGGCACCCCATATAGTAAAGTATGGTTGTTTCTTGCATGTAGTTGTCATAGGCGACCGGCGTGAGTTTGGCAGACGATTAGGAAGCAGTAGGCAACACCCCAGCCTGTGTTAGTAGGCTCACTGGCAGGCCATATACACATGAGACGTCTTCACCAACCCTTTGCCAAGCGTGTTTCAGACCTTTGGCAGCGGTCTAGTTGTTACTTTGCTTCCTTTGGAAACTGACCTATATCGTGGCTCCTATATGTGCTCTTGGACAAATCACTCCACCTCGCTGTATCAAATTGTAAATATGTTTAATATAATATTCAACCAGCCACTGTACAGAGGGCTGTCTGGTGCCACCCAAACGGCACGGTTCCAACCTCGTACCCCCAACAACCACTAGTTTCTGGAAGCATGTCGCAAACAGATCCTGCACACCACACTGTTCTATGCACAGAACCCGTTTCCATGAATCACGGATACTCGTTATGCAGCCTTTGGGATGTCTTGGACTACAACTCCTGTGATTCTTCACTATTGAATGTGCTGGCTAAGACTGATGGGAAATGAAGTCTAAATCATCTAGTGCATGCACGTAATGACTAACTATGTCATTGATGCTGCATATACAAGAGAATCTTTTTCTGTAAAGCGATCTGCTGTTCCTGCGCTATGTTGCAGGTATACTAAATACTTACAGAACATTTGACAATAGGCAGCTTCAATGTTTTATTTGCACAGAAGGGTTCTGTGCATCCAGTGAATGGTACAGTCCTATGGAGGGAGGGTGATTAAGATACCCATCCTTCTGAACAGACTCGGATGTTATCTCCCGTTGCTGCATGAAGGAGGCATGAACAAGTTACATGACAATGGCGCCGGACACATCCTTCCTTCAACCCACTGGCACTACCTAAGTAGCAGTACAGCTGTAGCGAATGTGCCCCCCACTCCACCACCTTTCCCAGCACCTTGCTCAGTGCAGGGGGTAGCAGCCCACTCAGCGAAGAGTCACCACTGTTCCCAAAGAAACATGAATGGTTGACTCACCTAGCTTCAGGTGCGATGACGCAACTGGTGCCTCGCTGTATTGCTGTGTCTGGCACTTCATTAAAATCTGTAATGTAACACGAGCTTTGGAGGTAACTGTCAAGACCCATCTAAAAGAATATTATTTCTTATAAGATTTGTAACTGCTCATATTGTGGCAATAAGACCCGAGGCGACTGGCCAATACAGCCCCAGGTAATGCCCCCGGGGCTGTAGTTACAAAGCCCCAGGGGCATTACCGTGGGTGGTATTGGCCTGCCGCTGAGGGTCTTATTACCATTAGCACCCCGGCCCGTTAGACCGGGGTACTAATGGCATTAAAAAGAAGGAGAAAAAAATGGCCGCCATGAAAGGGAAAACGTAGTCCGTTTTCCCTTTCCATGGCGGCCATTGGGAGCGGACGCGCTGGGAACAGAGGTATTCCCAGCGCATTCGCTCCCAAGACCAGAAGAAAAAAAGAAGGTAAGTTTTGGGAGGGGAAGGAAGAAAAAAAAAAGTACCGCATTCTCCGGCGGGGGACGATGGAAGCCTCCAGCCATGTGGAGACTTAGATCGGGATGGCCCAAGGTAAGTGGGGTGGGGTGGGAGGAGGGAGGAAAGGGGGAAAAATATCTTGCCTGAGTCCCCGGGGGGGGATGAAGGAAGCCTCCAGCCATGGGGAGGTTCGGAGGGGGGATTGCCCCGTTTCGAGCCTCCTCATTAGCTGAGGGGCTGCAACGTCCCTCGCTGGGAACAGAGTACCCGGCACGCATGGCGTACAAGGGAATACCGTGTGGTATGGCTCGCAAATGAGCCAATCACCACGCTGTATTCCCATTGCGCCGCGCGTGCCGGGTACTAATGCCCCATAACATACACGTTGAGGTTCCGCTTGGTCCTCCAACTCCAGGCTTCCAGGGCCAGAATCCTGAAGGGTTTTCAGGATATCCCACATTATTATTCATGAGAAAAAATGTGCACATATTTATAATCACTGTATTCTAATTTTACTCATGAATATTAATGAGGGGTATCCTGAAAATCCGATATGTTTCCGGCCATCCAGGCCTGAAGCTGGACAACACTGTAACGTAATAGAAAAGGGCACTATGCCCTTTTCTGCTTACTGATGATTTTTGGGCATTCACCATGCCACCCGTAGTTTCCCCTTGGACCCCATTCCCTAACTGACTTGTTCCTCCTGTCCTGGCTTTTTATTCGACAACAGTGTTTCACTTTTAGCACTGTAGGTCTGGTCGTAAAACCCTGGCATGCAAGATGCTGCTGGCTTGGAAAAGCAACTTGGTAAAAGTGCTGCAGATGGCATGCAGCGAGTTGGCACCTGCTGCCATTCTCAGCCAGGGTTACGTCTCGGAAATCTTCTGATGCCGACTGATGTGGTTCCCCTTTTCTGATGTGTCAAATGACAACACCAGCAGGTTCTGAGCACTTCTCCATAGGGCCCGCGGCTCTTTTGCTCAACTCCCTACCCCTATACACCTAATGAAAGGTTTACGCTATTATTTGGTGCTTTTGTAACTGTTTAACTTTTATAAAATTGGCATCATCGTAACTATAGATGTTTTTTTAACTTCATTAAAAGAAATTGTATAAAATGTTCAAACTATTATATTGTTAATAAAATGTGAATATTTCATGATTTTTGCTGCTGGTCATGTAGCATAATATGGTACTAACAGAGACATGCAGTGCTCTAAGTGGGCCAGGGCCCTGCTGGCCCCCCCGGTCCCACCACACCATGGCGAGACACACTATCCCACCATGGCCATATCCACAACGGGAGATGGCCCGCCATTTTAAAGTCATGCAGCTGTCTGACTGACAGAAGTGCCAGCCAGCCACAGCATCGATGAACCTGTAAATTGCAGTTTCAGCAACGCTGTGGCTGGCTGGCACTTCTGACAGTCACTGTAACTTCCTCTTGTGACCCCTCGCATGAGTGGTCACAAGAGGAAGTTATGGTCCCTTTGTTTCTCCTCCCCAGGTCACTGACCCTCAGGCGAACATGAGGTCTCATGGATCTAATCTGCAGATTAGATCACGGAGCCCTTGGGTTCGCAGAGGGTCAAAGACGCCTCAGGCTCGGTAATCTATCTGTTCTGCAGAGCAGAGCACAGATCAACGAGCCCTAGGCATCTTTGTCCGTTGGCAAAGCTTTATAAAAGATGCCTTGAATTGTGTACTTTTCGCCATCTTTTATAAACATAGAAATATGTTAGATATTTCTATGTTTATAAAAGGTGGCTTGAAAAGTACACAAATCATACTAAGGTGTGCATACAAATATATAAATGCTTACATACATGTATATATTTGTTTGCGCACCTTACTATTGTTTGTGCACTTTTCAGTCCACGACCACCATGGAAGCCACGCCCCCAAATGAGGGCCCCCCTCAATTTCTTACCCCACTTAAAGCACTGAAGACATGCATTAGTGTGAATTGAGCGTTGGTGAACCTGCCAGATTGACAACGTTGAAGACCTGGAACTCACCCGAGTAGTGCAAGCTTAACTACACTGCCCACTTGTAGAGGGTCTGGAACTCACTCAAGCAGTGCAGGCTTATCCACAATGCCCACCTGTAGAGGGTGTGGAACTCACCCGAGCAGTGCAGGCTTACCTACACTGCCCACTTGTAGAGGCTCTGAACCCACCCGAGCAGTGCAGGCTTACCCACACTGCCCACCTGTATAGGGTCTGGAACTCACCCGAGCAGTGCAGGCTTACCCACACTGCCCACCAGTAGAGGGTCTTGAACTCACCCGAGCAGTGCAGGCTTACCCACATTGCCCACCTGTAGAGGGTCTGGAACTCACCCGAGCAGTGCAGGCTTACCCACACTGCCCATCTGTAGAGGGTCTGGAACTCACCCGAGCAGTGCAGGCTTACCCACAGTCCATACTGAATCTTTCCTTGAATTCACACTCCCTCTCAGCCAACAATCCAGGGTTACATAGCTGTGCTAGATTGCAGCAATGTTGGCCATTGGTGATTGGGTGTTTTAGGTTGAGGTACATTTTTGGACAAAGCTTAAAACCACAGTGAATGCCCAACGTCTTCCAACTAAAATGTATGCTGTCCTCGATTTAAATGGGAATACAGTGATCTAAAAGCAGGGATCATTCTGTAGCTCTTCCAGCGACATAGAGATGGGACTACCAGCTCACTCTGTGTGACTATGGATGCCAGGTTTCTAGTGGCAGCCTTTAATTTAACTCTCATGGATGTTGGGATTTGTAGTCTTAGCTAACTTCAAATGATCCCATTGAACTAAAGTAGCAGGTTTGTTGACAGAACAATGTACCCCTGGTGACATGCATTAATATATAGTGATCCCATATAGAATTGCAAGGAGTATTTAAGCCTTAGGTAGAAAGCCTGAGCCTTACATTCTAGGAAAGGTCTCAGCAACCTTGGGCTCTCTAAGTGTTTTGGAGTACAAATTACATCAAGTTTAGCCAGCATAGTCAATTGTGAGACATCATGGGAGTTGTAGTCCAAAATAGCCAAAGGGCTGCAGGCTGCAGACCCTGGTTCCAACACATGTTGGATTTAAGTCACTTGCTTGCATATGATTTCCTTTATTATTGGCCATTCTGTTCGACTTGCTGGCCCAATATATGAGCCGGCTATTCCTCCGGCCGGAATGACTAAGGGGCCTGCACCTTGTCGTCATATGGCGCACCTACTTATGAAGAAAGACTTCATATCCTCTTCCAGGTCCCCTTGGCTCATACTGTCATTCCATTTCACAAAGAAGGCGGCCAGTCACTCACTGCTTCAGGCCAGAACTAGTCTTGCCAATTATCATCGCATTGTTCCTGCTCATTATATTATTATGACTTGTTTTTCTTTATTTGTACACAATAGATGTTTTGGTTTATTCCACAAAGTTTTATTGTATTGGTTAAAGCACTGACCTAGCTCAAGAACAGCAACGCAATGTTTCTAGTGTAGGCACCCAACATGTGGGCTGGAATTTTTTAACAGTAACGCAGTACTGTTAGTTGAGGTCTGTGCATTGGTCTGTGTGTCCATTGGGATTAGTCCTTGGTCGGGTGTTGTAGAAAAAGTCATATTTGCAGAGATTTGTGAAATTGGAGAATTATGGGAGCATTACAAGCCGGAACCGGGATCGACTTCCACAGTGTGGGTGTGCGACAAGAGAAAGATTATTTGCTCTCTTTATGGACGAGTTGTAATTCAAGCCAGTTGATCGATGTACTGTGCGTGGAGCGTGTGACACCAGATATAACTCTGCCACAATTATGCCAATATATTCGGCCAAGACATTGTGAAAGATGAATTCTGGTGATCAAGCATTCAAATAGCTATGCTCCAAAAAATATACCTCCTGCAGAGCAAAATTCGTTCCCACCATAATGCCTCGCCCAAGTATGACCCGCCCACAAAAACACCCACTCCCAGGATAAGGCACTCTTCTCCTTCACAGATGTCTCAGAAACCGAAGTATTAGCCCTCCTTAAACACATTAAACCTTCCAACTGCAATGGTGATATCTGCCCTGCCATTATCATCAAAGACTGCGCAGACACCCTAGCACCATTCTTGACAGCATTCATAAATGCATCATTCACATCTGGCATTGTCCCACCGTGCCTTAAAGAGGCCTCGGTACCCCTACTCTTGAAGAAAAACACCTCTAGACCCTTCCTCACCTAACAATGACTGGCCCATCACCACAGTACCTTTCCTGCTAAAAATACTCGAAAAAACTGCATACACCGAAATACAGCAATTCCTTGAAACCAACAGCATCCTAGGAAAGAGGCGATCAGTTTTCCGCCGGGGCCACAGAACTGAATCTGCCCTACTGGATCTAAAAAACCAACTGGCTGAATTAATGCATGAAGGCAAACCAGCTCTTCTCCTTTTGGATATATCTGCAGCCTTTGACCTTTTTGACCATAAGACCTTATGCAGACACCTCACAAACTCAGCCCAATTCACCCCCAAAGCCACTACCTGGATCAGCTCCTTCCTTGAAGGGAAAGTCATGAAGGTTTTCTCAGATCAGGCTTGCGTGGCACCCACCACCATTCACTGCTGAGTCCCACAGGGTTCCTGCACCTCACCTACCCTGTACAATATGTTTACCAAACCTCTCTTCGACAAGCTACATGCTCCTCGGCCTAGCGTACACAAATTATGCCGATGACACGCAGCTCCTCCTCCGACACTCTGGCTCATACGAAAAAGACACAGAGACACTGCACAAGACTTATGCCACCATCCAAGCCTGGATGTCAGCCAAAGGGCTCTGCCTCAACGGAGAAAAAAATCTCAAAATCCTTCTAGTAGGCCCCAAGGAAACACTTAATAAACGTTATAAATAATGCAGCGCCTTCACCATAGACAAGACACAAATCACTGTCTCACCTTCAGTAAAGACTCTGGGGGTGTACCTTGATTCCACACACTCCATGACACGCCAGGTAAACGCCATTGCCTCCTCAGCTTCATTCACAACTGCATTGATTAACTAATCAATGCAGTTAAACCCTACCTTTCTACTCAGAACTGTCTCTCAATAGCCAGAGCCACCATTGGGGCAAAACTTGACTACTGCAACGTTCTGTTTGCTGACACATCAGCTAAAAATCTCAACAGACTTCAAATCATTCTAAATAATGCACTCAGAGCTGCACTGAACATTCCCAAGAGGGAGCATATCTCCCATGCTAGGTGCGATGCACACTGGCTCCCCGTCAAAGAACGCATCATGTTGAAGACCCTACCCATAACCCACAGATGCCTCTCATACACAGCCCCCTCTTACCTCTCAGAAAAAGTAGTCCAAGCCAGCTCCTCCAGACCCAAACGATCACACTACTCCAACCAGCTAAACATCCCACCTTCAAAAGGGCCAAAGCGGGCGGCTCCAGCTTCCCATTCTTAGCTCCAAAACAATGGAATGCCCTCCCTAATACCTTAAGGAATGAGACTTCCCACCTCTCCTTCCGCAAAGCACTCAAAACGAGACTCTTTAACTAGTCCACACTACACCCCTAGGTACGCCAAGATATCTGTTCCAAGAAGGTATTAGCTGTTTCCGGTTCCCCTGTAACCGCTGAACCGTTGAGCCGCCTGCCCCCGTTGTAACAATGTCACAATTTAACTACCACCTGTCTGGTATTATGTTCCTTGTAACCACGAACCACAGACAGGCTGTCTTGCCAACCTGTCTTTCCTTCTGTTTCCTGTAACTAAGTAAGCCTTGCTTGTAATAGAGCCACGATGCCCGAGGGCCGCTTTGTGCGCTTTATAAATGTAAAATTAAAATAAATAAAATATATTCATTTGCAGGAGGTGATGGCATGAGGTGATGGCATGTAACCCGCTCCAAAAGGCACATATGTTAGCAGTGTGTGCTATACAAATAAATTAAAAGTTGCATATTTAAAATTATTGCAGTACTGCCTCACCTTAGTCCCAACATGTATTTGACTACAATTTTATTAAATGCTTTAATTCAAAACACTTTGCATTTAACTATACAATTATCATTTATTTAATTTAATGTATTTAATTGTTTTTTTTATAACGCGCCTAATACCGTACCAGAGTTCAGTTTCTAAGTGCGGATCCGGGATTCAAACCTATGTTGCACTGCGTGGTCTTGCTTCCAAGACCAGCGCTTGCCCCTGTCCTATCCTCCGTTCCTCTGTATTATTACTCAATACAGTCAATAGCTATTTAATCAGTCTTGTACGATCGATCGGCTCCAGCCCTCCACCAGGAGATCAGACATACACCTTGATAATCAGCACCTGATCCATTGAGCTATCTAACATTAGTGGCTGTCAGAGAGAACATTATTCTAATGTTTTGTATTTTGTAACTGTGCAGTTTTTGATTTATCCGCAAATGCTGTCCATTTGTTAAGCTGGAGCACTTAATTTTTAAGACTCTTTCAAAGTGTTGCCAGGCGATACTTTCTCTCAGTGTGGACTAGACTGAAAACATCCCAGCTTTATGATTATAATATATCACGTGTTTCTATTCCGCTTCTTGCTGGAGTTCTATTGCTTTTAAGCAGTGCAATAACTGATATCATTGACCAGTTTAATGATGCTCAATGTATTGATTGGGAAGTTTGAAGGGACGAGGCAGGCTTCTTCAGTGGCTGTTCGGTTGGCCCGCTTTGGTATGACCAAAATAGGTGAGAGTGCGTCTGACATCCAAAGGCAAGTATAAGAGTCGGTGACCACACATATATCCGTTTTCCGCTCCCCTTCATTTTAGGCTAGCCTCCCAAAGCCAGTGGATAGACCCACAATGCTCTTCCAGTTTTTTGCCCATAACTTCCAAATTAGGAAACAAGCCCAGTTCACCCAATAATGTACACGGCTATTTTCCCCCTTATGGACCACACATGCAGCGGTGGACTGGCCTACAGGAAACTCTGGTGATTTCCCAGTGGCCATCTGCATGCACCCTGGGGCTACTTTTTGTGGGTACCTTGGTTTTCTGCTCCTCTTGCTCCCTCTCCCAGTCACCAAACTCATCATTCCATCTCTCCTCATTCCTCAAACCCCTCGGAAGAATTACATTTGCTATAAAGCTTCCAGTATGATAGTCCTTATTTTAGTTTATTATTTATATAGCGCAACAAACTCGGAGGCATCATAGCCCCGACAAACAAAAACACACCACATAAAACACAAATAATGAAAAAACAGGAGGACTACAACATGATAAACAGATAGCCAGATGCAGTGAGGACACTAGGACCAGCGCTCCAGATAAGATTTTAAAGTGAGTGTATTTTACTGCCTATTTTTGAAAGTTGCCAGTGAAATGTTTTTTAAGGGAGTAAAAAGGTAAGTCCTGTTCCCAATGAGTATTTTATAAGCAAGTACAAATATATGTTTTACTATAAAACAGAAATGTTTTTGGGAGAAATACTTCTTTGCTTCAAGTTATTCAAGGACATTAAAAGATACATTTGAGCTGTCTTTAATTCTACTCGTTTCTTCCAGTGGACTACTGGTCCAAACAAACCCATGCAACTGTTTGGGTGAAAGCACCCCCAATTTTTTTTGTGGGAGTATTTGCCTATTTTTAAGAAGTAAAAGTGGTGGATACAACCCTTATCTGTGGGGCTTACTAGGACTATGACTAAAACCATATGCTCAAGCCACTTTAAGCGGGTGATAAATTAGCCCAAAACCAATCTCAAGTTAGAATCCAATGACATATATCTCAAGCTGTAACAAATGCAGCGAGGTTGCTCTTGTGACAGCCGACAATGATGCAATCTATATTTTTAGTAGAGCACCATTCCTCATTGTGTTCCCTCCGTACACAGTTCAGGTCATCAGATCTTAACGTCCCATTGCCAGCTTTAGAATGTCACCCGTCTAAGACCTCATTTCTGAGAGCTTCCCTTGCTTCCGTTTTTGTAGGCCTCTCTACATTGATATTGTATTGTATTGTTTATTTATTTATATAGTGCCTACACACAGGAAAGAGTTTCAAAGCGCTCACAGAGGGTGGGAACATGGGGCAAAAAACAACAGTCACTCAGAGCCCTTGAAATTCTGAGACGATAATAGTCTGCACAGGCAGAGTAAGTGCGTAAAATACAATTAACAGTTAAGACACAGCAAAAAGGCCTGGCGGCGATTCTGCAGTTTTACCAGTGCGATTAGCGGGGGAGACAAGGGAGAACAGACAGACGATCTTCGGCACGTTGCATTTAGATCGTGCAAGTGCATAGACGGTCACAGGGAGTGGGAGGTCCAAGTGCACCCAGTCGGCGGAGACTGGGCTAAGTGCAGAGAGGGCCACTCTCTTGGGTTATTTCTAATGCAGTGAAGGTGGGTGGGTGGTACCCTGAGGCAAGTGTGAGAGAGGACTGGCGGGGGTGCCCAGGACCGGTGAGACTCTGGGGTACACCAGACGGCCAGTCAGCAAGCTCTAAGGAAGAGGTTGGAGAGATGGAGAGAGCAGAGCCCTAGGTTAGCAGTGTAGAGGGAGAGAGAAGGAAGAGAAGAGGTGACGACAAAGTTCCTTTTATCCTTGTTCGGATCACAGGTTTAATGATCTGTCAACGGTGGCATTTGCTTCATCCTCAGGCAGACGGTGCTACATTTTTAATCGAGAAGTGCTTTGCTTCATACGCCAATTTTATCAGGACTTGACAAAAGCTGTACATGGCCGATGACTGCCCGGCTGCTGTAGCCTACGGCAAAGCCGAAGACACCCGAAGTCGAGGAGCACAACTACTTGCCCCAACAAACTCTGTCTTGCCTTCAGCCTCAATTACACTTTCTGTTCCAATTAAGGACGTTTGGCTGTTTTTCTCTGCAGTCATCTGGAACGTTTAAATCCCCCCCTCCACCCCTCGGATTGATTAGACCAAGCCACTGGCAGAACGGCCACTTGATCAAGTTTAGCCATAATGTACACGTTCATAAGTTGTCAATTCGAAAAGTCAGTAGTGTCATTACAGCCTGTGTTGTTGTTTACAATTGAAGACTTGGTTCCGTTTGAGCGGTTATCCTTGTGGAGCCAATGGCTCTTTCTAAGGAATCACCCATAGAAGTACATTGCCCACCCAAGCTGTTGACCATTTCCAGCGCCTTGTTGGGCTTCAAACCCATTATCATAGATAACTTAAGTGATTCTTTTCCTGTTGATATGTTAAATGTCAACTCCTGATGTGGCGTTAAGAATGCCAACTTCTCAGAGACTGCAGGTGAGTCAGAGAATGCTCCCACCATCTCCCCCTCCATAACTCTCCAAGTCTCTGCCTCCTTCTGGCACTCCTCTCCATAACCTCCGACAGCCGACTCGCTTTTGCCGATTTGGGGGTATGGGCAGGTGTCCTAACCATGATAGATTCCAGAGGGGGTATACAATTACAACTCGGAGCTTGATGATCCCTTGTATTGTATGGAAACTTGTAGAGTGGGAACTAAGGCCAGAGGCATCTAGGCCCTTAGAGGGAGACGGGTGAGGACTGGTGCAATCAGGGTTGGAACGGGTGGGTCTTCAAAATCTTCCAAAATTGAAGATACTCAGGAATATTACGGAGCTATGTCGGAAGAGAGTTCCAAGGTGTGTGTGCCAGCACTGAGAAAGATCTTACACGAGCACAGCAAAACCTTGGAATGCATAGAGCTGAGAAGAACGACAGAGAGATCTAGCAGGGCTTTAGAAAGTCAGCTTGGACCTTAGAAACTCATCGCCAGAGTTATGAATGGCACAATGAACCAATTATAGAATCTCAGACTTAACCCTACTCCTGATAGGGAGCCAGTGAAGCTGGTGAAGCAGGTCTTGGGAGTGCGAGAGTCTTGAAGCTCCCAGAACCAGGCGGGCGGCTGCGTTCTGGAGAATCTGAAGGCGCTCCAGCAGCATCTCAGGTTGTCCAAGGTAGATGCCATTGCAGTAGTCCACAGAGCCCATAATGGAGGATGTAACTACCTTAGCCCTAGACTCAAGAGGGAGGAAAGGTAACATGTTCTTCAGGACTTATAATTTAACAAAACCGGATTGGCAAATTGAGGACATTTGGGCTTCTCTAGATCCGCTGGCCATGGGTTTAATACCTAAACTTGTTACTGCTGAAACTGGCTCAGGGCAGGAACCCAGGGAAGTAGGCCAGTAGTTGGTAGTCCACAAAGTCCCCATAGGATGAGATCCCAGGAGGACCTCTGTTTTGTCTCTGTTGAGTTGAAGCCAGTTCTTGGCCATCCATCTGCCACTTCCCTGCAAAGGAACGTCACCAGTCTCAATCTGAGAGGAAACCGTGACGTCAGAAGGTATTTCTGCTTCAGACATATTGGAAAGACTGCTTGTAGCCTTCAAGTGCATGAGTGTATGTGCAGAGGCCACTTTTAAGTGACTAGAGCTAGTAGTGGGCATATTGATCAAAGCAAAGAGAATGAAAGGCTCTCCAAAAGCTCTGCAAAAAATAGTAGGTACTATCCACTACTTGTACATACAAGTATAGAAGTAATATGATAGCAGCTCATAAAAGGGCACATAGCACCATGCCAGAGCACATCTTATTTGGCGTGCCGCACGCTGAAACCTAGTGATACCTTAAGGCCACGTCCAGCTGCACACAGAATCATCGGCACCCAGCCGTTCACCGGTCAGAAACCGGGACCTTAACACAACGAGGATCCCCCGCTGGACCACCACAAGACTGAATACCCAAGTCGAGACGGTGCAGGAAGCAGCCAAAGGATCTGTGGAGCTACATTCAGACCGCCGACAAGCCACACCACGAGCACGCACGTCAGCGGCGAGTGCGTACCACGGCAGCAGCTTCCGCTAGCCCAGAGTAATGCAGGTAGTGGAAAGTGACTGCCTCACTCTTTACAAGTGTTTTATTTCTGTTTTATGTTTCTTTATCCCCAAATGTGCTTTCAAATTCACTTTTTGGACCCATTGTTCCACCTTTGGGTGGGGAGAGAACCTCCACAAACCCTACTTAGTGATGTTGGGCTTTCTCCCAAAGAGTGATATGAGGTCACTTTGAAAACAATTTCCAGGGCCATTTTGGTTCCCAGTCTAATCCCTACCCACTAGTGTAGTTAGCAATGAACCAAACCATTGCAAGGGTATGAATTGTGCAGACACAGCTGTGTGCCTAGGGCCGTCTCTATTTGGTTGCAGTTTATCAGGTGTTAATGACTGAGTAGTAGTTAGCCTTGTATTGTGCCAAAGAAAAATATTAGAAAGAAAGAAACAAAGGAAGGAAGAAACAAAGATCGATCCGTTTAAATGGCCAATAAACGACTTCCGCAAGATAGGCGCTCTCCTTTGTCTAACCTTCAGCCGCGGGTTCGAATCCCGGCAGGACCAGCCCATCCTTACTGCCGAGGCCGATCAAGTGTGTGCAATTGCGTAATGAGACCTATTATTACAGTGCTTAGAAGCACAAGGAATCTGCCATTAAGCGCTGCATAAAAAACTTGGCATGGTTATAACATGCAGCAGGGGGTCTGTGTCTACCGTTGGGCACCGTGCCCATCTTCCGCTGAGCTCAAAGGGTCCGAAAGGACAGAGGTGCCTGGCTCGTTCTTCATTGTGTGGAAACATTTTATGACGTTCCCTCCAGGAAAGACGGAAAAGTAAGGAGATGCCGTAGTTACCGCGCACATTCAAATTAAACGCATCGTCAGTGGCCTCATGCACAAAATGTGTCACTGGCGACCTCACACGTGCCGTGCTGGGCTGCAGCGGCATATAACCCCAGTTCTGAGGCGGTGCGGTGGAGGCAGGGTGAAGGGTGGGGGTCATGCAGGATAGCATTACTGCAGTCACGCTGAAGCAATGCCGCCGACGTGCACAAAGCCTCCGCAGTCATAGGACGTGAGGGCTCCAGGGCGGGTCGTTTTGCAGGGCAGCGTGACGGAGGCTCGTGTTTCTGTGGTAGGGCCTCGGCCTCTGCATTACATCCCTGGCTCCCTACCCTGCCCTTGTGAAAGTGAGCGGCAGGTTTTAGATAGCACGCATGCTCTGTGACGGCAGTGTGTGTGTGGAGAGTGGGCGGTGAAAGCTTCTTGCTAATTTTTCCGGTTGCCTTTAGTGTCTCATTTTCCTCGCCACCCCCGTTTTAGTTTTTGCTATTAGGTGGTGCTGAAGTGCCACCTATGAATAAAACTGTTGAGTACAGCGAGGAGGGAGGTGGGTAGTTAATTTCACATCCTTACTGTTCATGTCCTGTAAAACGGTCATTGTATTTGCCCTTATTCCCTCCCTTGCCTTGAAGCGCTTCGAAACACATTGTGTATAGGCGCTATATAAATAAACTATCATATCATATGGAGAGCATTCAAAGCTTCTAGGTGGTCTTTGGTTACCCACCTATTGACAGCACATGATCATCCTAATCCCTTTGGTGATTCCCACCCACGTCATGCCCCTTTCCTTGCAAAACACATCCTCCTGGGATCTCTTTGCGCTTCTTCTGTTAAGCAGTAACATCAAACGTTGTGCCTGAACTGAGCTACCTGCCAGTGTTATTTTAAAGCAGTCTTCTCTGAAAGTTAATGGCTTAACTGGAGAGGAAATTCTACTACTTGTCTAATAAAAATGTCTTAACCAAGTGTACCTTCAGCCACTTGATCTATAAGCCCTATGCATGTCCTTCACCGAAGTCTTATTAAAAACAAGCATTGGCAAAGCTATTAGTTCTGGCTTGTGTTATTAGATAGGCATTGTCAGGCACTGCTATTATACACACCATTTTGCAACTGCTACCATTAATTGCCAATTAGTACCATTATGGGAGTGCCTGGCAAATGCCTATCCCATGCGTACACAAAACCCAAAACTGTTAGCATTGCCAATGCTTGTTTCATTCTGGCATAAAACAGTGTTGCAAACGTGCCTCCTATCATAAAGATTATTATTGTATTTATTGAGCGCAGACCCACCTTCGAGAAGCAGCAGAGCGATTTATAGAGGTATGCAACAGTACAGATGCATAACGGAGCACATTACAGAGGTATACAACAATAAAGATGCATAACAGAGCGCATTACAAAGGTGTACAACAATACAGATACAGAATGGAGCGCATTACAGAGGTGTACAACAATACAGACATAGAACGGAGCGTATTACAGAGGTATACAACAATACAGCTGCATAACGAAGCACATTACAGATGTATACAGCAATACAGATACAGAACGGAGAGCTTTACAGAGTTATACAACAGGACAGATACAGAATGGAGCACTTTACAGAGGTGTCCAACAGTACAGATACAGAACGGAGCACTTTACAGAGGTGTCCAACAGTACAGATGCATAAAGGAGCACTTTACAGAGGTATACAACAATACAAATGCATAACGTAGTGCTTTACCGAGGTATACAACAGTACAGGTGCATAACAGAGCGCTTTACAGAGGTATACAACAATACAAATGCATAATGAAGCGCTTTACAGAGGTGTACAACAATACAGATGCAGAACAGAGCACTTTACAGAGGTATACAACAATACAAATGCATAACAGAGTTCTTTAAAGAGGTATACAACAGTACAGATACAGAATGGAGTGCTTTACAGATGTATACAACAGTACAGATGCATAATGGAGCGCTTTTCAGAAGTAACAGAACAGCTATACAGCGGGCGGCTGGGATACAGAGGGGCATAGAGGAGCGGTACAAGATCACCTCCATCCAGCTCTGGCTTTTTGGCCAACATCACTTTGTACACGAGCACTTGTAGCCCAGATTTACAATGCAAAAGGCAAAGCGAGAAGTGCACGCATACAGTGTGCTATTGGCAGAAAAGGGACTGGTTAACATTGCCTCTGGTGGCGTAGGGCCAGTTGGGACCTGTGTATATGGTGCTGCATCAAAACCCTTTGATTTGCTGGCAGGACTGGCGGTGCTCCTAGGAGGGCGGTGAAGGCCTTGTGGAGCGTCATGGAGCTTTAGAACCGCGAGGCCGGGCAGCGGTTGTCGGGTGGAGACTTGCCCACTACGGTTATGTGGTGTTGTGGTTCAGCATCAGGTGGTGATGTTTGAGTGTGGGGCAGGACTGTGAAGGCTGTGGCAACAATGGTGGTTGGTGGTGGCTTCTTGGTGGCATGGTCTACTTCCCTATGCTGCCTATTTGATATGTTTTGCACACTGCGGCGGCGGGGCGTCTGGGAAGTTGGAACGCTGTTTGCTGGACACTATGCTTTGCCACCTGTGCTGGTGACATTATGGACACGGAAGATGCTTTTGATCTTGTGCGCTGCTTGCCTTTAGAGGGACCAAAGAGCATAATGAGGACTTTGGGAAGCAATGCTGGTGTGCACCGGGCTGTGTGCCGGTTGAACATTTATGTTATGTTATGTTAAAGGTACTTATATAGTGCACCGTCACCAACGGAATTGGTCCCCAGGCGCTCTGGCGGATCTGTAAACAGGAAGGAGGGCGGGTAGGGTTAGTCGGGAATTGATGAGTTGGAGAGTGGGAGAGGTGGTGTGCTGTTGGCAGCTTCAGCTCGGTATACACAGAGTGTTGGGCTTTGGTGCAAGTATTGTATCGGGCGAGACCTTGTGTGCTGTAGGTGCTCTTTATGTGTTGGTGATGCAGTGTGGTAAAGTGCATGCAGATTGCTGGGGGAGAAATGGTTGTGTGAGTTTTGTGGGTTGAGTTTGCAGAAAATTGAAGGTTGGGTTAGTGGGGTCTTTATCCTGATTCAGGTACTTCTGGTTCCGTTTGAGCTGTGTCCAGGTGGGTGGGGTTGTTGCTGGTTCCCCATAGGCCATCTTGCTGTGGTGGTGCTGTGCGGATCCACCTGTATCATAGTAAGTAGTGTATGGAGTGATAGGTGTGCCTGAACCTTTTCTTCGGGTGTGGAACCGGGTTGGTACTATCTATTCTCTTGTTATCTAATGTGACACTGGTCAGTTGAAGCTTTGGATGGTTCAAGGTCAGAGTGCTGTTGATGATGCGTCCTCGTGCATCGTTCTTGGTCAGCCTGTGTATTCAGTTGTTAGTTTCCTCCTATCGTGGCTATCTTTCAGTTAGTTCTTTGGTTTTCCGTGGGGTGAATTCCGTAGGGCTATTGTTTGGTTGTAGTTTGTGTGTGATGGCGCATTGTGCTTCCCTCTGTATCTTGATGAGCAATGTGTAAAGTGGGTGCTTATTCTGTTCATCACCCTATGTATTGGAGCTAATGATACGGGGTTCCCTATTCCCTTCCATTCTGCCGTGATCAGAGTCAGACCATCCTATATCTGTATTCTGGATTTTCTGTGAATTTTTCACTTTTCTTATGATATATTCTTTGTCTTGTGCTTTTATTCTCTTTACTGCTTTGTTTGCATTTACTATCACATCAGTCACCATGACTCTTGTGTATAATGTGTTTACAGTGCTTTGAAGCACTATAGAAGCTAAATAAAACAAATTGCCATTAGAAATCAAACCGTCCTTTCATGTTAGACCGGTACCTCTCAAGGGTCAATATATATATTTCAAAACCTGGCACTGGATGTATTTCTCCTGCGAAAGGCAGGCATGAGGCCTCGTTGAACCACAGACGGTCACAATTGTCACCGGGTAGGGTACCACGAGGTAGGATTACAGACCGAATTGGAAAGCCTTTTGCAAGCCTGGGTATTAACTTCCAGGCCCTGTCTGCAAGACTGCTAGCCGAGGCACGAGCGAGCACAGGGCCTTTTTAGGTTTGGGCTCTGAGGCGGTACTTAAGCGGCAACTAGTGGAGCAGAAGTGATTGGGTATAAATAGGGGTCGATGGCAAATGTGCATGCATGCACATTCACCATAGGGGTGTGCCACAAGTCCCGCCTTTTGCATGTTTCTAACATTGTGAGTTGCTAAAAGGTGAACATTTAATATGGGCTCACGTCGGAATTGGGTGCCTCTGATGGCAATTGAATGGGGGTGTGGGGGAGGGGGTTCCAGATAGCCGAGACTGGAAAAACAGTGTCTGTTTTGCTCTACTTTTTGTTAACATGATATGATATATGGTTGGTTATTTATAATGCACTTAATACCCAGAGGTTTTTAAGCGTGGCCCCGGGAATCGAACCTGTGTTGCTCTGTGTTGTCTTGCTTCCAAGGTGAACACGTTGCCCCTGAGCTATCCTCCCGACCAGTTTGAAGTGCGTGTCTGTATTGTGTTTCTTGTGTTAAGTGCTTCAGTTTGTGTTATGGCTTGCAATGGTGTGCTTTAGCAAAGGTATGAATTGTTGGGACACACGGGTGGTAAGGCCAGGGAGGGCAAACCTGCACATGGTTCTATTTGCGAGGACTTCTGACAAATGTACTTTTATAGAAGACAATAAAATGAGTGAGATTGCGCAACATTAAAGATCATTTTTGATCATCAAGAAAATCACATCTGATTAAATTCATAAATTGCAAGCCGTGGATTCCTGGGACAATTCTAAAACTTCAGCAAAAAATCAAAGTAGACCGAGTGCATGTCACCAGGCACCGCTCCATATCCGGGGAATAGTCCTGGTGACCCCTCCTGAATCGACAAAATCCAAAGGCCAGTTCTTTTCACTTCTGCACCCCGACCGGGTCATCAGTGGCCGGTGATCACCCCTTGGCAACTTCACCAATCCACGCTGTGTCTGGGCCCGCAAGCATAAGCAAAATACTGCTCTGGCAGTGTCCCCAATGTTCTATGTCCAATATACAATTGACTGCACTGCGCTCAACACACCGCCACTGTGCACCTAACTTCTATTGGTCAAGGGCACCCACCCCGCACCTGGCCACTGCACATGGCACACAGTGAGTGTCAATCAACTCTGGAATATTTGGTCTGGCAAAATGCTATCGCTTCATTAATGAATATGCCTATCCACATGTTTGGCAGCTGGACGCCATCTTGTGGTACCTGCGCTCCCCTTGATTCTCACTCCCCTTGAACGCCCGGGTTAGTTCCATTTTGGTGCAGGCACAAATCAGGTATTTGAAGTTTCCTTTTCTCACGTGCTTCCATTACTGTGGCCGGCAGGTGATGTGCTCGCACACCCCTTGCCCCGATCCAATAAGTGTTAACCCTCAACACATCTTCTCCCAAGCCACAGGTCCTATATATGGTACATTGCACGCCTCACAAAAGAATGCCCCTCAGGATCCATACCCCCCCGACATCGTCTAATTGTAATAACATAAAACCATGGACACCCTGCACCAGAGACTTCTTTATTAGAAGGCAAAAGGGGCACTTGCCCCAGAACCCCACCTTGGAGGGAGGGCAGTTCCCTTTGTTCACCAAACTTAAATAGCACACGTCAGGATGTTTAATGGTGTTCTGCCGAGGCTCTAAACCTATTGCCAGTCTGTTGCCTACAAGTACATTTTGCTCTGATCAATAATTCCTGTAATGCTTTCTGGTACACCTAGTTTGTGCGTTCACTGCGGCTCATTATGATATGACGCACTTTACCACACAGCAACAACAAACACACCACACAGCCCCCACACAACAGCACACGACGGACTCAGAAGCGAATACCACACCAATATGCTCAGCGAACAGTGTTAACGGAACTGAGGCTGCCAACAGTACTTCACAGCTCCCTTGCTCTTGTCCAAACTTTGTGCTACTAACACGCCTAACCTACCCCCATTTTGTTTCAGATCCGCCAGAGCGCCAGGGGACCACTCAGGTGGTGATAGTGCATGGTGCAAGTATCCTTTAACACAGTGGAATAACTTTGCTGAAAATGTTGGTGGGGACATGACATCTGAAGAAAAGGTGCCCCAGCCAAATGAATGGGGACAAAATGGTGTGCCATGAAAGTTGGGGGGACAAACACCCCTGTCCACCCCTAAAATTATGCCCATGCTTTAACATTAACATTTAACATTGCTGTGAGGCAGCATATCAAGCTAAGGGTTGTGATCGTGACGAGGGGGGCGCAACCAGATATTCTAGACCCCTTAATTCATTTGGTCCGGTGGAGGTGGGCCACAAAGCGGTCTGTGCCCCAGGCCCCAAAAGTGCTTAAAATGGCCCTGCCTGCGCAGCACGCATTTTCCTCCTAGCGGTTTCAGACAGACACCCACTCTGGCTTTATTGAGTACTGATAACAGTAGAGTTTCCCGGGATTAAATATTCCTAGTCCCTATGCCTGCCACAGAGGTAGCTGTCACATCCATGCATTGGTGGGAAGAGAAACCCCTCCCTTCCAGGTACCAGCGCCTCCTGATCTCATAGTAAGAATCTGATTCACGGAAGCGTTTCCTAATGGAGCAATCCCATAGGAAAACTCAGGGATCGAAATTAAAATTGGATAAGCAGGAGCTAAAAGCGGCTCCTGTGTATCCAACGACCAGGAGCTACCACTGGGAAACCCGGAGATAGCATATAGCATTCTGCAAATCTAACTTCAAACATATTGCTTTGTCCATTATTTATGACCCCCCTCATGCTTTAAATGTCTTATAGATGTGTCCTAATGTTTATTTATAGATTGTCCTAAAGGCATACAGTTAAATTCACATAGGTGTGTTTGTTTGCCATCACTTGGCCTTGAAGCTAAAAGTAGCTCTCAGAAGCTGCTGGTGTCAAACTAACCAAGTTCCTCTAGGCCACAAGCAGGAGCTAAATAGATCACAGCTCCCCTCAATTTCGAACCCGGTAGCGCTCTGGGAATCAGGCTCAAAGACTCTTTAATGGAAACCGCGATAGCAAAGAACTGTTCTAATGAACCAATAACATTCCTTTCCATGTTCTTTTTAGCACTACAAGTGGTTAAAAAACAGTGACACCAGTCATCACATCTCCCCTAATCCGGAGACAACCCCCCCATGCACATGACCAAATTACTATTATTAGTAGCAGTCTTACTATGTCCCAACACTCTGTGGGCAAGTATGCTTGTTTCCCAGGGGACTGCCCAAATTAATCAATACCTGTTTTCTTTCCTGATGATTTTTTTTTTATGGTTCCCCACGCAGAATGCAGCAGCACTGCCGGAAGGAGATGCTGTGCCTGCGGTGCGCATGCGCAGCAGCGCCATAGAGCTAGAAAGGGGCAGTCTGGCGCCTGGCCTGCCGGGTTGGTTTCTTGTGTTGAACTGACATTAAATCAGAAATGCACGTGGGTTTAACTAGGTCACGGATAGGCTTTAACCTACATTTCTTTTTCTTATTGAGCGTGTCGTGAGATTAGCTCTGTGCATTTCCAAGCGGAGCGTTAGCTTGAAGCTGTGCCAATTAGCGGCACAGACCTGCTGGGCGGCAGCGGCGGATGGCAGGGGGATCTCTGCTGGCAGCGATAAGAGCGCTTCAGAGGCACAAGGCTGGCACACGAGTGGCACTGTAGCTGAGAGGATGCGCCTTCAGAGTAAAGAGGCACAAGAGTAACACATACAGGCTCTGCTAATCCTTGCAGTGGGAGGTCTGTTCCCAAGCTCCCATATACATCTTCAATGGAATAAGAGTCTCAGCTGAGGCAGTCAGGGGGTAACGAAAGAGAATATAGCTGTCAACACAGTGCCTCTTGCGGATGCAGGTTTTCCAAAAGGAAATAAACCCGTTAAATGTTGACTCTACATCTGTTTATCCACATCTTCAGGCCCTTGCATCTGTGCACTTTCTTCTAGCACCCCGTTTACCCCCCTTTTTCTATACCTCTTACCCTTTTTAACATCTGTCTGGCCCGTTTCCTGAAAAATGAGCAAAACCGATGTCACTGCCCATGTGCAGTGCAGGAACATGCATAAAGTTGTAAAGGCACACGTGTACCGATTTGGCGCTAGCCACCATCCCCCAAGAGTTTCGAATACCTTTGCTTGGTGTTTTTTTGGTGCCGTACACTTTATGGAAGAATGGGCCAAATCTGGCCTTTTATGTCTAGTCCGATTTGGAATTTCACTAGGCTACAGATACATTGGTATCCATGGAGTTCATTTCCCCTCATCTCCGATTAGGGGGTGGTGCATTCCAGCCACAGAGGAAAGCATGGCGGTGTGTTAATGGGGATGATGCCTCCCCCCACCCGCACCGCACCCCGTTAGGGCTGTGCGCAATGGAAAATCCAGCCCCCATGAAGTGCTGCCACTTCCTTCTCCTAACCAGTCACAAGGATGGTTCTGGGCCTGTATGTGACCCCAGGTAGACCAACCTCTCCACCGTGCTGCCCTGAATGGGAAGTAATATAGTGCAATAGGCCTTTACACTGCGTTGTAGCTTCTCCCAGTGGATACTGGGTAATGTACACCCGCCTGGGTTTCCATGCCTTGGTATGTGGTGGGAAGATGACGGGGTGGGTTGAGAGAGTGTTGGGAAGAGCAAGATCAGGAAGCACACTGGAGGCAGGCAATGTGATAGAACAGGAGGCCTTTGTGAGCCAGGAATGCAAAGGAGCCCAAGACGCTCAGGTGGGAGTATTTTACTCCCTATTTTTTAAGGTTAGGAATCAAATTATTTTTTAGGGAGTAAAAAAAACCTAAGTCCAATTCTCAAAGGGAGTATTTTGTAAAGGGGTAAAAATATGATTTAACTGGAAAACGGAAATGTTTTTGTAATCATTATTTCTTTGCACCTAGTTATTCATGTACTTTAAAAGATACATGTTTACTTCTTCTGATTAGGCCGTACTATTAGTACTTTCTTCCTGTGTTACCATGTGCACTACTGGTCCAAGCATATCCATGGAGCTGTGACGGTGGAAGCAGGGGGACAAGGTTGTACGTGTCTGTTTCCTATTTTTTGTTGGGAGTGTTTTCCTATTTTTAGGGAGTAAAAGTGGCCGATACACCCCTTAACTGTAGGGCTGACAGACGGGTTCTGTTGCTGTCGAGGCCGTGCGGATTCCTTACACCGCTGCGAGGGAAGGCGCAGGGGCCAGAATCACCATGGTGCATCCCGGAATAGTGGACTAGACCTGAGAAGGAAAGTCCAATGTTGTTATGTTACTAATGTTTTATATTTAGTTGTGTTCATGTTTATTTGTGCAATGGCCACTGCATAACTTAATAGCTTTAGGCAAATTGCAGCAGTGGTTCCTGGTTAGAACAGATGGGCCTTGAGTTTTGCCCTGAAAGAAGACACCAGGTTTGGGGCCAGCCCAATATCATGTCTTCTGTCAGGTTTACCTGAATGTCCTTTGGCAAATGGTTATTTTCTATATCAGCAGAGAAATTATTTGAACCCAAATTTGAGGACAGTACGTCTGAAATGTTACTGCGTTCCACCAGGGTACACAAATTGAGTCCAAGGTGGCCATTTTTCAAATAACCTAAGGAAAAAAGTATGATGTCTTCATGTTTTGCTTTTTGGTCTGGCGATCACGACTGCTCACGGGGACATGGTAAATCTGTGGGGTGTTCTGGAGGACATTTGCCGTGAAAGAGCAGCAGGTCAGGGGAAGCGGTGTGGAAAGGGGAGCTCTCAATGATGCGCTGCTTCTCGAAGAGCCTCGCTGATGGAATTGTGCAATTCCTGCCACCTCCTCTTCCTCCTTGCCTGCGACACAAGCACGAGCTGGACAGGCCTTCGTC
The DNA here is from genome assembly GCF_040938575.1 of Ambystoma mexicanum. Classification (NCBI taxonomy): domain Eukaryota; kingdom Metazoa; phylum Chordata; class Amphibia; order Caudata; family Ambystomatidae; genus Ambystoma; species Ambystoma mexicanum. The sequence continues at coordinate 986,070,271 of NC_090941.1, forward strand.
GATTTCCATTGACGCCCGGTGTGGAAATCGCTTAAATGGAAAATGTCACAATCGCACCGATGACGGAGGCAGGCAGGGGAATTCTGAAACAGGACTTACCTGCTACCCAGGGCCCGACCCGAGCCAACACACTAATATGGCGGCAGCCTTGTCGACACGTTTGTGTTATCTTCATGGTCTGTAACACTCTACAGTTTGTTCTCAAGCTGTTTCATGAAGGGGCTGGGGCAGTTCCCAGTGCGATAACTTTTGTGGGTATTGTACTTTCATGGGCCAGTCTATAAAGAATTCAAAGACCTATTAAAAAAAAGGACAACATACAAGCTACCTGCAGATTTAGCACAGCTCTACTGCTCTCTTTGAGTGTTATATCTACTCTGAAATGATTTCATGTTATATACGAAATGCCCATTTTTGCTGCAGTACATTTTGTCGAAGAAGAATTTGTTGAATTTTTTACACACATTTTGCTGCATATATTTGTGGTGGGTGGGTTTAGGGAAATAATTAATATAGGGGATTAAGGTGGGGGGGTCTCCTCCCCACATCTCCTCCCCACATATATATGCAGCAAAATCAACCTGTCAAAAAAAGAAGCAAATTGGAACAATTTTCCTTCGGTTATGTTTTCGATCAGATCACAAAGAACTGTTATATGTACTATGCCCGGCTTCATTCTACCGCAGAAGCCAGTTAGGTGTACACATGTACTATGGAATGGTACACAGAGCAGTGAGGCCACACTGGTTGCGACTAAGCACTTGAGAAATGGTCGGCTCACGCAACCTTCTTTATCAAGCGACGAGCAGCATAACAGAAGAAGCCCCAACATTGCAAGCTGGAAAATAAGGAAAGAAAGGAAAATACATGAAAATGGGCCTTCTGCCGAAATGCGGCAACACCATGGAACAACATTCCGGCACAAATCAGTAAATGAACATCCTACACCTCCTCTTCTCAAGGACACCCTAAATTCTGGTAGAAATCTCATCCTCCTACCTACACCAATCCCATCAGGACTTGTGTGTACCCCTGCTCCCTCTGTTAGTGTTCTGTGTTGCTCCCCACCCACGGTGGCGCTGTGGAAATTGCCATAGGTAACTACCATAAGCAACCCTACAGATAAGGGGTTTATCGGCCACTTTTACTCCCTAAAAATGCCCAAATACCCCCAAAAAATAAAAATAGGGAGTAGAAATACCCCCACCAAAAATCAGGAAGCAGACAAGTAGAAGTTTGCGCCCCTGCTTTCACCCTCTCAGCAGCCAGGGATATGTTTGTACCAGTAGTGCACTTAGTACAACAGGAAGAAACTACTTGAGACCGGTCAGATAGCACAACGAGTAGAGCGTTCACTTTGACATTTGTGCAGAGCCTGCTCATGAAGGTTTGAATCCTGGTAAGGCCAAACTCAGCCTTTCATCCTTCGGAGGTTGATAAATGAGCACCACACACCGTGGGTAATAATAAGCAGTGCTCAGATACCTGAGGGTTTATAGCGCTATACAAATGCTAAATTATTATTACGATTTTAACTGCCTAATTGGAAGAAATAAACACGTCTTTTAATATGCTTGAATAACTAGGTGCACATAAATAAGTATTACAAAAGAAATTCAGTTTTTCAGTTAAAACATATATTTTTACTCATTTATAAAATATTCTCATTGGAATTTGGACTTACTCCCGAAAAATTATTTTACTCACAGCTTTAAAAAATCAGGAGTTTAATACTCACACATCCCAATCTTACCTGGAGCACTGGCCATAAGATTTCATATCAAACCTTTAGAAAAAATGAGGGCTTTTTAATTGAAAAAATCCATGTGCCATTTCCCCACTGCCACGCGGTTGCATGAGTTTGCCACCTCAAACAGAACTGCATTGGGACTCACCACTGCCATGAGAAAGGAGCTACTTTTGACGACAAAAATTTCAAACTGTAACTTCCCACATAAATCTCGGTCGCCTTAAATACAATCCCCCCTTTAGTCCATAGGATTCCTCTGCTGTGCCCATACACTCTCCACTTAGACATGGGTGACTACCAGGGTCTTTGCCGCCCCTGCATAACTTAATGGTTGAAATGCACACACGCATAATTGCGCCCCCCACAAAAAAAGCTTGCCAAATTTTGGACAGCGGTCCCTCCAAGGGCGTTCAACCAAAAGCGACCTGGGACCATGTTTATGATGAAAAGGCTCAATAACAAATGACCAAATGAAGGAATGAATGAACCGCAAATGCTCTTATTTTAAAACAGGAAAGAGCTACACACATGCCACCCGGACTTGGACCCAGGTACTCTGTTCCACCCGGCTAGAAATTCACTGGATGCAATAGTTCACCAAAAGAAACCTGCACTGGGGAGTGGGGCAATGACGAGCCCGCCCCGTGTGACTCGCTGCCTAAATGCCTCATCCAGCTACTTACAGGCAAGTCTTCCAGACCTTGGGGACGATTCCGTACCCTTTGTTTACGCAAGTAGTATGGCCTTGTACTCTGGCCAGATCAATAGCTTGGTGGGTTGGTGCACCTGCAGTCGATGTTTGCACGAGGGAGCTTAGAACGTAGGTGGGTTTACTCTGTCTCTCATAATGTTGATGTCAAGAAAATGAGCGCTATTGAGATTTGCGGCACAGCCGTTTAAGCATTATATAAGTTAATGCTACAATCGTTATAAAAAAAATACAACATGGAGCAGGCAGCGTTTGTAATTATAAAGAGTTACTGCCTCACTTTTAATGTAACCCGAATAATATAGGGTGTGACGTTTCCAGCCCTGCGCTTTTATTTTACACACTATTCCAGTAACCTATCTTTGATGTACCAGACACTACCACTATTTCCCCAAATTTAGCAGCAAATAAGAAATAATTGATGTTTACAGTTAACAACTTTAAAAGAACTTTTGAGTATTGACCGTGGCAGGATAAAAGGGCGAGTAGGGCACTGCCAGGTGGAGCATAGATGTCTGCAGCATACACTTCATTCCTGGGTTAACCCGCTAGCTGTGGCAGTTTTAGAAGACATTTGAGCCAGGTCCAGGGCTTTAAGTGGGTCAGGGCTAGCCGGGACCAAACCACGGCAGGCTCAGAAATCTTGTTGTGAGGTGGGGCCCTGCCGGGGCTCACTAATCTCCCCTGGCACCCAGGGCCGCTACAGGACAATGCTTTTTTTCTAAAGCCTGAAGCTCTCGCTCTTTTGCAAGAGCTTCAGGCTTCAGAATAAAATGCCTTTAATCCATAATGATGGCGCCACACCCGCGTCGTATCTCATTAACTAAGAGATGCCCCTGGGCCGGCCCGACCATTATGGGAGAAAGATGAGGCCGCTGGAAGCAAAGCCCTTTTTATTCAAATGGCAGAACCTGCCGCACATTCGCAGGGGTTTCAGGAAAAAAGGCCTCGGCTTCCAACGGCCTCACCTTTTCAGCCTTAATGGGGATGCTGTCCCTCCCCAGCCTGGCGAAGGGCAACGTCACCGTTAAGCCTGAAAAGGCATGGCGCTGTACCTTGCCAGGCAAGCCTTTAGCAAATAAATACAATGATCAGCACCCACTCCCCCTCCCATGGGGGAGAGGGTGCTGATTTCTATAAAAGGTTGCCTGGCGGGGTAGCCTGTAGCCCATTGAGCCAGGGCTCATCAAGGGGGCGTGGTCTAGCGAGCTGGCAGGCGACCCCTGCCACTAGGATACGCCCCCTTGGTGATCCACGGCTCATTTCCCAGTGCCACTTAAGGTGCTGGGAACGTCTTTAGTTGGAGTTCTGGGCCAGATTACAGAAATGTTGCACCAGTGCAAGTGCAGATTTGCACAATTTTAGCACTAAAGCAAAGTCTGCCCTAGTGCAAAAATGTTGGCAGCTATATTAGATAAACTTTGCACACTGACAAATACACTTTTACATGGTGTTAATGCTATGTCAAAATTTGCCTTTGGCAAAAACCTATTCTTTCAATGCATTTTTGCACCAGGGAAAATATTGCCCATGTGCTAATCCGTAATGGTATTAGCACTAGGGCCAACTTTGCCCTGGTGCAAAAATGCATTGAAAGTATGTTTTTTACACCAGTGCGATTTTTGATCTAGTCCTAAGAAAAATTGCACTTGACACGATGCAATCGTTTTCTAATTTGGCCCCTGTGTTTTTTGCACTAAGGCAAACTTTGCCCTAGTGCTAATACCGTGCAGAATTGCACCTGTACTAGTGCAAATGTTCCCTAATCTGGCCTCTGGCATCCATGAGACAGGAGGCACTAGATCACTCTGCATCAATATCGCACCAAGGGCACACATCGGGCTGCTATGTCAGTGTAGGCCAGTTCCAGTGCACAAACCCAAGCCCCTGGTGTCTGCACGGGTGGAGCAGGCTTGTCCGGAAACCAAGCTATAATTAGTGAATTTCCAGGTGCCAAGAACGTGAGCGAATCCTGGGGCTGGAGTGATTCAGGAAGCAATAGGGCCTCATTAGAGCAGAGAACCCTGGGCGTAGGAGCTCGCGCTTTCTGTTACACAGGCAGGACTTCCCCACAGGTGAGCGTGAAGGTCGGAGAGAGATGAGATGTGAGGTGTGGGCCACAGCCTGTGGGTGGTGTTTGGCTTTTTACCCACCAAATGATGAGCCATGACCATGCCCGCCCTTATGGCCATTTCCACCCACTCACTACCTGTCCCTTTACACCCCAAATACTGATCTATTTAGGTAGCTCTGCTTTTAGGTGGATGCCAGTGTTATTTCTAAGCTGCCTTCTAAAACGGCCTAATTTCAGTAAAGGCAGGCATCGGTAAAGGCAACAGTTTTGGGTACTAAGCATTAGACAGGCATTTTCAAGGCACTACCATGCACTGCCCATGTTGTGCCATTACAGCAACGCCTCTCCCATGGCTACACAAAAGCCCAAGCTGTTGACTTTGCTTCTTTTTTTTCAGGTGTGAAAGCCAGGATTGTAACCTGGTCTTCTGCTTCTAGCCCTAACCATATGAGCGAGACGCACATGTTAAAGGCGATTCATTAAGCATGTAGGCATGCACACCCTAGTTACATGTGTGATGTTACGGCACACGCTGGACCGAGAGATGACACCCACACATACAGAAGAAATGTAACGGGGAACAGTAGCACTGGTAACCCTGACAACCATTCAACCAGCAGACCCCTCTCAGTTGAACACCAACTGCCGGTCTAACCTTTCACCTAGAACCCCCAAAAACTCCAACCTGAACAGCATTCCAACTGTGATGTCACTAACCCCGAAATCAGCAACACGGCCAGGGCCACAGCACGGAGGGCAGATCACTAAAAAGTCTCATCACGTAGTGGGACATTCCCAGTGCTCGGCACAAGTCTGGAAAAACCTCAACTTCCAAAGCGGGACATGCCCAAGGGTGGGGCGCGGAGGAAGTAGAAGGGGCGGGGCCTTTGGCTCCGCCCCAGCCGCCTCTGGGATGAGGTGCCCTGCTTCCTGACAGTGCACCTGAGAGCGGCAATCTTCCCCGACAGGTAAAGGGAGAACTCCGGCTCCAGGTGACGAGCCAGGTGAGTCATCGCTGAGAGAGTGCCGCCAAGACTCGCTTTCCCCGGTGTGATGAGCTTGCAGAAACCCAGCTGACGGGAAGCTAATTGTAAGTGTCTGTCCGGGCCAGGTGTGCGATCACTCACCTGTGCCAGCTCACTGAAGCTGACAGCCGTTCAGAAGGACGCAGTCTCCCGGGCTGGCTGCAGTATCGCGGCAGTCTCCCGGGCTGGTTCCAATACTGCGGCAGTCTCCCGGGTTGGCTCCAGTACTGCGGCAGTCTCCCGGGCTGCTTCTAGTATCGCGGCAGTCTCCCGGGCTGGTTCCAATACTGCGGCAGTCTCCCGGGTTGGCTCCAGTACCGCGGCAGTCTCCCGGGCTGCTTCTAGTATCGCGGCAGTCTCCCGGGCTGGTTCCAATACTGCGGCAGTCTCCCGGGCTGGTTCCAATACTGCGGCAGTCTCCCGGGTTGGCTCCAGTACTGCGGCAGTCTCCCGGGCTGCTTCTAGTATCGCGGCAGTCTCCCGGGCTGGTTCCAATACTGCGGCAGTCTCCCGGGCTGGTTCCAATACTGCGGCAGTCTCCCGGGTTGGCTCCAGTACTGCGGCAGTCTCCCGGGCTGCTTCTACTATCGCGGCAGTCTCCCGGGCTGGTTCCAATACTGCGGCAGTCTCCCGGGCTGGTTCCAATACTGCGGCAGTCTCCCGGGTTGGCTCCAGTACTGCGGCAGTCTCCCAGGCTGCTTCTAGTATCGCGGCAGTCTCCCGGGCTGGTTCCAGAGTAGCGGAAAGGTAAGATCACGCTGGTCATCCATTTGTTGGAATGGGGGAGACTTGACCATGTGAGTTTGGTTTTTTCGGGCCCTGCCTTATACAATGATGCCGTTTGTGAGTTTCATAGGGAAAACAGTCAAGTCTCTGAGTGATACGACTACTTCATATATGTGTATATACTTCCTAATTTACATAGGAACTCTTTAAAGTCCGATCACTCAACGTGTGAAAGGAACTGCCCAGGTTCATTTAATCACTGGTGCGCACATTGGCCAGAAGTGTGGCAAGTTGTTATTGCTGCCCAGGGGGGAGTTACCTCACTCCTTTGGACCTTAAGACAGGCTTGTTAGGAAGAGCCTATTCCATAGATTTCAATAGGTCCGGATTCTCAGTATAGTAATGTTATGGTGACACTTGCTTAGAGCTGTGATTTCTTACAACCCGGCCAACTTACTGCCTGTGCATTTTTCCAGACCCTTACAAGACTGTATCTGGCGGTAACATGTTGCGTTACATGGCTGTCCTCGATTCGCCCCCTGTAATGATGGTACCTCTGCAGTGTTGCATTCTGGGAGTGGCAGTCCGATGTGGGGCTTTGTTTAGTTGATGGCAGACCTGTCAAATGATGGGCGGGATTTCCGTGCTCATGTTCCTGTGCCCATCCACTCTAGGGCATTCTGCCTCCGTGCTGATGCACCCACTGTTTGCCCGCTGCAAGGGTAGCAGGCTGCAAGGTCCTCACTGTATGGGCATTCTGTGTTGAGTGGATACTTGTCTGTACCCACTGCCCAGTAACCACAGCATGGCAGAACAGAATCTAAAAGGAGCATGAAGGAAAGTCTCCGAAAACAGCGCCCCCACTATATACACCCCGATTCCGGAAGCCCATCAGTGGCACAACGAAACCTACATTATTTTTGGGGGTTGGTGGGCAACCCTTCAAAAGTTGGGAAAGGCACCAACTCCAGAGACGGCGGGGGCGGGACAAACAGTTGTATGGGGGGCATCTAACGTCCTTACGCATTCTAATGAGATTCTTCTAGTGCAGCTTCAATGTTACAAGCAGTTAACTCCTTTAATTCTGAAAGAACCCACTTAAGGACTAGTGTGAGTATAAGCGGTCTCCTGTCCCCCCTCTACCCTTGCAATCACTCCTCTTGGCATGCGAGTGCTAACCCCACCTCACGATTTCAACTGCCTAGACATGTATGCATAGGAATGCAGGTGCTAACAGGGAAATGCTTTACGTTGGTAATTGCAGAGCCTTTGTTAACAGCGAAGCCTGCGCCGCCGTTTAACATCTGCGTCCTGCTCTGTCTGGCAACTGCTCTGTAGGTCAGCCAGGTCCAGTCAACAAAGACCAACATTTCTGGATGCGGGGGTGCGGAAGCCCGTTCAGCTCAATCACATTGAGCCACTGATGCCCATCACCTTGGCCCCATCACTCCTGAGTAAATCATACCTTTTTTGAAGCCCCCCCCCTTATTGCGCATGGATGCCCTGATAGCATTCCACCAATCGCTGCACCTTCACTTGCTCTCCTAGTACCCCCCTCCTGATTTTTAGGTCTTAGCTCCTAGGTGTAGTGCAGCAAAATCTACTGATATGCACCGCAGTAAAATACACATCTGCTTTCATGATGAGTCATCAATCCCTCCGTCGCTACGTTTCTAGCACAGTGAGTTGAAAGGTGGACATTCGGTGTATACCTTAGTTTAAGGGTCTGCAACCTGTGGCTTTCCAGCTGTTTTGGACTATGACTTCCATGATCCCTCACCATTGACTGTGCTAGCTAGAGTTGATGGTAGTTTAAATCCAAAACATCTGGCGCGCCAGATGCTTCCTTAGTTCCAATTGGTTGGCCCTTCTTTCATTCTCATGGAAAGAGTCCCAGATGTCCATGGTTTGCCAGAACAGCTTGTTTTTCTCTTTGTTTTCCCCTGGTGTGTGTACCTTTTTGTGTTATCGCTTGTAATGGCCTGAACTTTATTACAGGCCTTTGGTTGTGGCATGAAGTATACTGGGGCTTTTCAGGCTGCCCTTGATATATAACAGCGGAACATTGTTGACTTGGCCAATGATAGTTTTGTACAGCGTGCTGTTGTGTTCTAGCTACGTTTCCGCTATATAAATCCCATGCACTTGCATACATACTTTATCAAAACTCATTGCGGCATCGCCACTTGGTTGAGCTCCTGCTGCTAAGATCTCTGTGTAACCTGCAGGCAACTGGATGGGGATCTGTTATATAGCTATCATTGAGATCTATATGATAACCTTGATTATTTATATATTGAAGTGCCTAGAGGGAGTTCATTTGTTGGGGGGCGCTTCCCACTGGAGAAGCTCGGTCTTGTAGGCCCCTCTCAAGGTCAGCTGGGAGAGGGGCAGATTTTAGATGAAGTTGGAGAGAATTTAAGTGGCGAGGCATAGGGTAATAATTATCGGATCTTGAGGTGCACGACTGTTGCAGGTGGAGAGGCGACATGGTAATTGCAAGCAGAGAGAGCAAACTGGGCCATTCAAACCTGGTCTAGACATGGTAAACGGGCGAGTTTATGAATGGATGAAAACCCCAGCAGAGGGCACTACTGTACGGCCCGCTCAGCCAGTCTGTCAGATTTTTGTGGGCAAACACGGCGAGGAATTTTGGAGAGGGGTAGAACTTTAAAAAGATGAGATTGGAAAAACGAAGTGTATCTTACCTCGCAGCACCGCAATGGCAATGAGGTGGTTTGTGCAAAGCACTAGAGACATGTAGCTAGTAAGGCAGCTCAGTGCGTTGGGGACCGCTGCTGCAAAGATGTGTTTGTAACCTGCAGATAACAGGCTAAAATGCATAACAAAACGGTGGTAAAATAATGGGCCTACGGTTGAGGTTTGTACCTGTCAGCATCGAGCCCTTGATAGGAGCCTAGAAGCCTTGTTATCTGGTTCTCTTTCCATGTTACCACTTGTTACCACATGTTAACACTTGCGGGACTGTTGCGGTAGCACACTCAGTCAGTATGCATACTCAACCATGGGATGCATCCTGCGTGGGAAAGAAGGCTATCCAGTAAATACCGTGGCACACCGCAGTGATACGCATTTGAAATACCTACATTTAGCTCACAAACAGCAGTCATTCATGCTGGACAGATAGCTCAGTGAGTTGCGCGCACATCTTTGAGATTTCAATGTAACCTTCAGGGTAGAGGTTTGAATCTGAGCAGGACCAACCCATCTCTTTCATGTTTCCAAGGATGAAACATTGAGTATCATCCTATCCTAACTCTTATTACTTATAGCGCTCAGACACAGCAAAAACGGGAATGGCAAGCACTATATAACGAGTTATTATTTAAACAGTTGTATAGCACCAAGTCCCCAATTGGAGAAGCAAGTGCTTGAAGAATGGCAGCCAACAGACTCTACTTAAAGTGTGGGGTACCGGCAGGGCAACCATTGAAGGTGCTTATGTGCAGTTGCAGAGCTTCAGTGAGGCACTGCTGGCACATGTGTGTACTCACACTGGTGTGGAAGGCATGAAGATGTTGGGCACCGGGCCATCAGAATCACAAACATCCCTTACAAAGCAGCACACTCACTGACCCCGAGGCCTGTGTCTGTAGTCATTATTTACTGGAGCGCTTTGAAACACTTGCCTGTGTATAGGCGCTTTATAAATAAACATTACCATACCATTAGTAGCCAGGGTCGGACTGGGCAGTGGTGGAGTGGAAAAAAGGAACGAGTGGTACACTGGCTGCATCCAAAAAGGAGGGAGTAGGATGGGTAAACAGATGTTGGGCGTCGTGTGTGGTGCCTGGGGGGTTGTGATGAGAATCAAAAACTTTGGCTCAAATTGTTGTATTTCAATGTCCACAGTAATAATGTCTTATACAGTTTACTTGCAAAAAATCCGAATTGCATAATAAAGCCACATGACAGCATGTAAATCCGTATAGCAATATGTTAAGCCAAAAGAATGTCACTGTGGCCTTCATTTTCACATCTGTCTCTCCTCATATTGCTGACCTTGCCAAGAAGTGGCCTTGCCACTTTCAGCTGCACCTCCTCAGAGGCATTCTCCCTTTCCTCACCTTCCCCAAGAAACTCACTGTCTCCAGAGCTCTGGGTCTCTCCAGGCTTGACTACTATAACAGCCTCTTCCTCAATCTGCCTCTTTCCTGCCTTCGCCTCCTTCAGCTAATCCAGAAAACGACTGCAAGACTTATCCTTAGCCTCAAGCCCAGGGACCACATCCCTCCAGCCCTCAAAGCTCTCTACTGGCTCCCGGTGACTGCAAGGATGAGATTCAAGACCCTCTGCATCATCCACAAGCCTTTCTGGGGCCGCGCTATATTAACCTCTCACTAAATACCACCCTGCTAGGGTCCTTCGGTCCTCCGTTTCTCCAAGCAGAGAGCCTCCCTCTGGAATAACCTCCCTCCCCCCTCGGACTTGAGCTGGATCTCCTTAAGTTCGGGAAGCTTCTCAAGACCTTCCTCTTCTCCTCCTCCTTCTCTCTTCCCCTTCCTAGCTAATTCCTCCTGCTGGCTCGACTGACTGCCTGGTCCCTTCTGAGTCATACAGGGGCCAGACCCCCCCCCTCGAATAGTCTGCCTTAGCACCCTGATCTTGCCCCTTCCCTGATCAGACTACTGAGTCTGGTCCACCCCCGCACTACCTTACCCTCTCCTCCTCCCCCTTAGCACTTCCCCTCCTGGCCTGATTTAGCACTTGCTCCCAGGACCCCCCTAGCACTTACTCAATGCCTGCGCCCCTTCCCTCCTGCACTTCCCTACCCCCCCCTTACTTCGCCTCACCCCCTGCCCCTCCACCCTCTGCACTAGCATTACCGTTTATTGTTGTTTTCATCCTCCTCTGTTCCCTTCCCCCCTTAGTCTTGTGGCGCCTGGATACACTTTCTGCTGTATAGGCCCTATAGAAATGTTCAATAAATAAAAAACAAAAAATAAACTATAAATCCCAGAATGCAAGATAATGCCAACCTGAAAAATCTAGTTAACCCCATGGTGCTTTCAGTGATTTAAGATATGGAATAAAAGAAGTTGTCATTAAACAAAAATAGATAAGATATGCATACTCTTTGTCACAAACTTCCAGCTCGTTGTAATTCATGATTTTGACAACATTTGATTAGCGGCTTAAAAGCGATTTTTATTTGTGTATGTCAAGATAGAAGACGCCATGGATAAAAACACATCTTTAAATGGGTGCTCAGTGTTGCTCCCTTTATCACAGATTTGCAGGGTAACCAGTGTTTTGCGAGCTCTTTGAGTTGGAAATGTTGCATCATGCCTAGGAAAGGCTCTGACACTAATAATAGAAATGTGTTTGCAATCTGAGCCCCTTAACGACCTGCAGGGCCCCTTCGCTGTGGTTGTGTCTGCTTAGCTGAGACTTGGGAAACTGGCAGTGCTTGAATGTCCGGCCTGAGCCGATTCTATATTTGCATCAAAAGGAAAAGCGTCTGTCAAAAGCAAACAAACTAGTGGTACGGCGTATTACACTTCCATCTCTGGGAATGGGGCGTACAATTGTCCCGGGCACCAATGAAAAAGTGGCCCACAGTTGCGAATGGCAATTCATTCCTTTCGGACTGTTTGAATACTACCCAAGGGAGGGCTTTTTTTGTATTCAGCAACACTGATCAAAACTACTAGCCGCATGGTGAAGAAACGCATCAAACGGGCCCACATTGGACAAAAAAGTGGCCACTACTATGACCAAAAAAACGGTCCCACACTAGCATTTTGCGTTTTTGGATCGGGCATAGCCCCATTGCCCTATAGGCAAGTCTAAGCCTGTTAGGAGCCATGGACTTCCATAAAGTTAAGTTATGCAGGTTGCTTCTATAGCGCTTATGTGACCCAAGTGTCTTTAAAGCGCTAAGGGCTGGGTTGGAGGACTGGGGAAGATTGGAAGATAAATCATTGGGTTCAAAGTTGGGGGGCATGGTAAGAAAGGTACATGGCAAGGAGGTTCCAGGTGTCAGCTGACTGTGCTTTCTACGCCTCTTGGCCCACAGTATCAGCATGACTTTATAGAGTGTAATGTAACAATAATGGCTTTAAAAATATCGTGTAGAAAACTCTACGGCAAGCACTTTACTTTCAAAATTATCAAAAGGGGTTTAAAGACATGCTTCTAACCTCCCTTTCCGGATAAAAGACCCCTTCCCCAATCACGTATTCCCTTTGTAGTCTGCGGTTTATAGGCCGATCTTATTGTACTTTTATTTTTGAAGGCGATATTTTAGCAATCCCAATTATCAGTAGAGACCCTTTACCCCCGGCCCCCTGGCCACCACGACCTCGCTTCTTTGGCCCTCTGCAGATTACGAGAGCTGCAGCCCACATTGTGTCCAGCACGTGGCTGGCCTGCTGCCTCCAGTGGTCGTAGTGTCCGTAAACTAAATAGTGGAACTATGCTCCCTGCTGGCCTGCCCCTGCTCCCCGCAAGCCCCATCGCCACGCCCCCTCCCACAACCAATACAAACACCCAAACACATGCACCCGCTGTTTAAGGGAACGTTCAGTGCAGTGCACTGAAAGTGCAAGATTCAACTTCTTCCTAAACTTGTATTTTAAAACGAAACCATTCCGTAACAGTTTCTTTTTAAAATAAAAGTATAGGAATGGTAAAATGTAATAAAAAAACTAGAGGAGCATCGCTCCAACCGCTCCCGCTCACTTCAACCACTGGCTGCTTCGAAGTGTCCTGCTGCTACAGTAACCACGGCTGAGAAGCCTTGATAACATCCCTCTAGGCCAAGGTTGTCCAACATACGGCCCGTGGGCCACAATGCGGCCCGGCAAGCCATTTTATGTGGCCCGCGAGGTTGTATGTTGGACAGCTCTTGAGTAAAAAATATTTTTTAAAATATTTTTTTTTCTTTTTAAATGTGCCTGTCCGCAAAACTGTAACTTCCTCTGGTGGCCCCATGGGGTCAACAGAGGTAGTTACAGTCCTCAGCCACAAAGCATTAATTTATTTATTTATGCAATGTTTGTCGGATATCCGACAAACATTGCATTGCAGAAATAAATACATTCATCAAGAAGATCTTGGGACTTGATGAAGGAGGAAGGAGAGACTAATTTGTATCACGGCATAGTGAGGGTTACCTCGGGAATACCATTCATTTTCAGTGAGCGTGGGTCCATACAATTGCCCAGTACTCCCACAAACTATGAACAATGGGATTAATATAGCAGCAATTACTTTGCATTTAAATATGCCATTTCAGGCAAGTAGGACCCACCATGCAAGAGAGGAACGGGCTCCGGCCCAGACATGCCCGTTCCTCTCTTGCATGGTGCTCCGAGGGGCAAAAGGCGAGCCGAGATGAAGGGAGGAGGTGGTGAGGTGAGGAGAAGAGAGTGCTGGCCCGGGCGATGGATTATGTGGACAGGTGCTGTGCAGGAGTTCCTCTCGGCGTGGGCAGCACAGTGGATTCCTGAACCCCTGATTAGCCTTGGGCAGCTGCTCAGAGGGCCATTGTGCGGAGTTACAAGGTTTGTCATCTCTGGGCATATGTTTAGCAGGGGTTGCGTCGACACAGCCTGTCTGCCCCAAAAATCGTTCTTTTGAATTGCAAATGTCACCGAAGATGAACCTTTATCAGCTGAGAAACCTAACCTTTGCAGTGCTTTTTTTCCTCGTCTCGAGACAAAGAAGAACAGCGAGAGCTCAGTTACATTTACCTCTAAGCACAGTGCGGATTGATGAAAATGTCCATGCATTATACCAACTACATTGGACATTATAGATTTATAGATGTGGCCAGTGGGGTATCAAAGCATTGTGAATACCACATGTACAGCACAATATGTTACCCTAGTAGTGCCCCAATAACACACTCCAACCTGCAAATGGTCCTCAGTGGACCACCTGCCAAGGTTTCTGGAAGTTGCTTATGATCTTGATCTGTGATCTATGATATGATCTGATATGATAGGTTATTTATAACACGCTTAATACCCATGCAGCAGTGATCCCAATCATAAAAGTGAAACAGGCAAGCCCAAAAGGTATAACTTATTTTCACTCTTTTGGTAGCGCAGTCTGAGGGCAGCCTATACCCTTCAGGAGAGGTGTGAGCTGATACAGTTGCAACACAAAAAACAATAGTACTATGTTCCCAAAATACCTTAGTTCTTGTCTTTTCGGATCTCAGCAGAGCCAGGCTTTTCAGCATCGGACCAGAAGCATGGGTGCCTTTGCACTGGGCTGGGGTCAAGTCAGAGAGCAGCAGCGATGGGCCCCAATGATGCAGTTCTGTTTGGCAGTGGTGCTGATTTGCGGGTAGAAAACGATGGGATCAGTAGGCCGTGCCAAGTGGATGGCGCTGGAAGACTCAGTGACCTCTGGGCACCGGACAAGGGAATACTTTCCTTTGGCGCTGTGAACGCTCGGCTGACACAACACGGCATATGGTTACGGCAAAGATGTCAAAGCTTCAGCATTGTCATTGAGCAGAACCCTGAGATTCAGGGGTGGTGGAGCGTCAAGGTCCAGGATGATCATGATGGTGTCAATGGGGCCAGCGCTGAGCAGCTCCGCTCAGGAGGGCCATGGGCCGTGTGGGGCCGACAGGCTAGTGGGCAGACTGCAACGGGCCTGCTCGAGCCATCCTGCTATTTATACAAATCTCGGGCCGAGCAGGGCCTGATGGGAGAAAAGAACTGCGCTACAATCTGCTCTTCTGCTGGGCTCTGCCTGCTGGAGCTTCCCCCTGCACGCGGGACAGGCAGCTCTGCAGATGCTCAGAGCTTCTAGGGGTGTGGGGGGTTGGGGCAGGGTCAGGGCCTGCCTTCTCACCCTCACTTAGCAGGGATTCCCAGAACTGACCGAACCCCTGCCCTCTTGCATGCAACTCATACTTAGCTGGAAGGGGAGAATCTGATCTCAAGGGCAGATCTCCCAGGGTGAGGCTTATTGGTGAAAGAAAAGGTAAAGTGTGCACTATGCCTGCTAGGTTGCATACTTTAAGATTGTGCTCACATTGCGTTTCTTCAATTAGGTTCACCTTTGGGTGATCGCTTTTCCACATTTTATCTGTTGAATTGAATTATGCTTCTTTCATCACCTCAAAAGTAATGTGTATTACAGAGATAAGCTGCCATATGCACATGCTCAGGCAGCATCAATCATGCTTTGTACAGGACAATGCTGGCCTACATTGGGAACAGCCAGCATAGACATGTTGCTACAGGGGCATATTTTGGGTACAACCAGCATGACAATGTGTTCCATCAGTGACAGTGCTGTCTTACACTGTGGACACATTGATCATTAAAATGTGTTGTGTTGTAAAATGTTCTTTTCTGCTGTTGGTGACATGGAATTTTCATGTTCCCCTTTAGAACTGATTGTAAACTTATGGCTTTTTGGTCACCTTTTTTGCTGTAAAATGCACCATTTCAACCCCATATTTGAAAAAATATTCTTTGGGGGGGGTGAACCCCCCCAAACCCTCCCTAGAACCTTGTAGCTCCCTCGCTACGCTCGGTCGCCCACATTATTTCAGAAAAATATTAACACACACTGAAAGAAATCACAAGCAACTAACCTTTGATCACTGCCCATGACACCAAAAGCTATCTTTGGGACTGCATGGCTATCACTGCCTGTGATGCTATTGCGTCAAAGGTCACACAATTTCGCTTTTTAATATACTGCTTTGGGTGAGGTTGTTCACTTTTGACTCGCCGGCCCACTGGGTGACAAAAAGTTAATGCTTCGGCCCACATTCAAAAAGGTTGGACATGCCTGGTCTAGGCCAAGGAAGCGGGTGGGCGGTTGGCATGACCCAACCCTTGCTGAGACAACACAGGGTTCGGTGGCAGGCGGGGGAGGGCAGCCGCACGTGCGCTCTGCTGCAGAATCTCATTATGCAATGAAAGCAGGTACACGATGTGCTCCACGCCATCTGCAGTGGCGGGGGACAGCATCCCAGCGCTGATGTGCCCTGCCTGATCGCACAGATAACACGGATTGTATCCATTTGTTTCATACTTCATGGCTTTTGTTTGGCGTTCCGCGTTTATCCCTGGATCTAAACGCTGCAAGGGCAGAGGAGGCGATTACAAAAATTACAAATCAGCCGATCTGGGGTGAGGGATTGGGGGGGGGCGGAGGGTTTATCATTGGGAGTAGACAGGAAGTTTCACGCTTCCAGTGTTGCCAACATGAACTGTAGAGTATGCTCGCCATACGGAAGTGTCCAGGCCTTGCAATGAGCTCTTATGTTAGTGGTCTTCAAGTGATATGGTGGGCCTCCTTTCTGGAGCTCAAAGGATATCCTGAGGATAGGTAATTGTAATTGGTTATTTATAATGTGCTTAATACCCAGAGGTTTCTAAGTGCAGACCCGGGGATCGAACCTGTGTTGCACTGCGTTGTCTTGCTTGAGCGTGTTGCCCCTGAGCTATCTTCCCAAGGTGGGGGCAAGGCTCTGCAAAAGGGAGTACAGTGACTGGTTTTAATAGAAAATATAAGCAGACATGACATTTGGGGGGGCAGAAACAATATCTTTTTTACTCAAGGGGGGGTCGCGGCATAAAAACATTTAAATACCACTGCCCTGTGCAATAAAGGACAAACATAGCCACCCCTCGAAGCTAAGGGTCGCTCGCTTCTTTCTCGCTGCCAGGTATTTCTGGCTGCGTGTTTTTGGGATGCCGAGATTGTGTCCCATTACTCCAGTGTAGCTGGTTGAAGTTTTAAGTCGCTGTTAGGAATGCATCTGGGTCTGCGCTTCATTGCTACGCAGGGGTACGGTGTGGTAGTTCACAAGTTCACTGCTGCAATTGGCCGCATAGAAGCTATGGGGAGGAAAATAGTTCAAAGCCTGCTTGGAAACGTCGCTAAGAAATGCTTGTACGCGGCAGTGCCATGAAACTTCGATAGCAAGTGCTATGGAAAATGGATTATTGTTATCTTCGCTATTATGAGCAGTATTACTGTTACTACTACCAGACTCACCCATGTCCGAAATTGAGGTCACGGAAGCTTCTGTTCAGTTTAGGTTTAGCAGCTCTGGTAATTGGGACGATGCCTCTAAGCCTAGGGATTGAACTCAGGCAGGAGGGAGTGGGCTGGTGTGGACAGGGGTGAACTTCTTCATGCAATAGGCATCAGCACCAGAAGTCACACAGTTGCATGGAGTAGCAGGGAGTCTGAGAAACTGCAGTGAGCCACTGGCACGCCGCACCATTCAAGGTGGTGCGTGTATATAGGCCATTTCTGCAAAGAGAGCCAGTGGGGGAAAGATGTGCTTTGTATTTATTCAGGGTTCTGGGAGGGTACGTCCAAAAAAGCTTAGAAAGCAAACAACAACAGGGCAGTTGGATCCTGGACCAGGTAAGTAAGACAAGGAGCAGGCACCAGTCGGACCCAGGGAGCTGCAAAAGAAAAGGATGCTCTTTATTCTTGGTTACAGGTTAGAGGTGGGAGAGCAGGGTCTTAGCATCCACTCTGGTGCCCCGTCTTCACTCCAAGTCCCCCAACCACCTTTCTTGGAACCTCCAGGTCTGCCAGGTTCCACACACCTCACCACATTGCACAAGGCTTCTCAGTGCAATCACACAGCTCACATATATGCAAGTCACAACAGCAATGCTGAATCACGTGTCGTGCATTAGTCGGCAAGGTATAGCCTAAGTTGTTGGCATATGATGACGAACACACGGCAAAGAAAGCAGGGACAGGACAAGATGCATGACAGACAATACTCGAAGCGAACTAACTTAACAGAGTAGTATAAACAACGGCGTTAGGTAGAGGGTGGTCATAGAGGGGAGGGGCAAGGGCCTCTATAACATATCCATTAGCAGCAGGTGCTGTGCACACGGGTCTTGGGTCTACCAAACGTTCACTGCAGCAACCCTACTTCATGGAAACGTTCCGTACTCTCTTCTGGGGATACTCCTCAGGCAGCCAATGACTGCACCTGCTCACAATTCGTCAAAGTGAACCCTCGCCCAAGCTCGGCCTGGCCTATATGACAATAGGCCCATGGCCGAACTAAAAGCACTAAATGCTGGCGTGGGCCTGTTTTTTGGGGTCAAAGTGGGACTCTTTTTTTAGCCAATTTGGGCCAGTTTGAGGAGTTAATTCACTCCGCGGCTAATAGTTTTGACCAGTGTTGCTGAATAAATATTCTTTAACATGCACAATTTGCATCACATTTTATGCCAAAACTCGCCCTTGGGTACTATTCAAACAGTGTCACAATAGGTATAGTTTTACATTGGTTGGAGTTATTTGTGTTGGGGCTCCCTCTCTCCTGCGCACCTCCTTTTTGTTTGTTTCTGAATCTGCCTGCAGCCTAAATCCTGGTTTGTCAGGGGACCAACTCCAAGGTTCCCGATTTGTTTGAAGATTTGTGGGGATGACAAATCCGTGGATCAGTTGGGCGCTGGTTGGATGTGTTAGTCCATAGGGTCGCAGTTGTGTGAGTTGATTATATTAATGATCAAGTCAAGTGTTTGTCATTACAAGAGTTATTTATTTCTTGGTTATTTGGCACCAAAGAGAACATCATTGTAGTAATGAATGACAGTGTTTTGACATGGTGAATAGCAACACTCGAGAACTCGGACATAGGATCACTTGCCGATTCCGGCACCGATTGGCTACCCAGCCCCTCTGGCGCCAATACCTGGGAGGATCAGCCCATAACTCTCTATGGAACACTTGTGTATAGGCGCGTTACAAATACCATATCATATCATATCATATCTAGAGCTCACCCCCTAACTCAATTGGCCTTAAAAAAGACTTAGGTTGAAACGCGCGTCGGCTGTGTTGCTATTCACCATGTCAAAAAATGGTCATTCATTACTACAATGATGTTCTCTTTGGTGCCAAATAACCAAGAAATAAATAACTCTTGTAATGAGAAACACTTGACTTGAGCCGTCTTCCCATGGTCATATGTAAACTTGCAGTTTTCGACGCCTGCGCCATCCATTGAAATGCATCATGTGCGGCCCTGCCTCGTGCCCCCTCGACCCACTTCACTTACACGTGAGAATTCTGCAGCAGCGGAGGCGATCTTTGGAGCCCTATTAGCTTTGCAAGTTGACCTGCCCGCCATGTACGTGTCTGTATTCAAGCTGAGCAGGTGAAAATGCCCCCTCCAGTCACCCCCATGCTGGCTAGCTAGTTCCTTCATGGGCGAGCAAGGTTTTAATGTCGCCAAATTGTTGGCTTTGGGAGGATGTGCCTTGTGCGGCCTTGAATGAAAACACCACCAGGAAACAGGCACAATTGGTTCAAGTTTCCTTCTCAGATTGCACAATATGGGAACAAAGACGTTAGTGTTGTGAAACAGGCACGGTTTATTGTTCATTTAAATAAGTGTTACAGTGTACTGGGAACAAGTCCTACACATAAAAGTGTGGTGACAAGGGCATATGCAGTGTGAAATTACTTCACAGGAAGTGAACATACCATTAAGTGAAATATGCAAATTTCATAAAAGTTGTCTTTCTCAATTGAAAAACGCGGAGGGCAAAAGAAATGCCGTTATTAAGCCACGCGTTGCTAGCTAAGTATAAAAGGTTAAATCTTTTAAACCTATATTCTGCTCTGGTCTTGTGGGTAAGTGTCTGGCCTCAAAGCCTCAGGGCACCTGGCTTCGAATCCCGGCTGGCACTGCACTGTGTACACTAAACCAATATTTCAATTGAATGGAGCAAACCAGTATTAAAAAAGTGGAAAATTTCGGGGAGCACCATCCGCTCTCTGAAAAAGAAGTGTCTGACTGCCCCCCACCTGCGTTTACCGTTGACTTGTGCATGTGGGGGAACTCAGGCAAGCTGAAACTTGGGTTGGATATTCAACTTGTGCCTTGGGATATATACCTCTGGGAGGTCCTGAATATGGGGGAACTGAGGCGTGCTGAAACCTGGGTTGGATATTCAACTTGTGCCTTGGGATATATACCTCTGGGAGGTCCTGAATGTGGGGGAACTCAGGCGTGCTGAAACTTGGGTTGGATATTCAGTTTGTGCTTTGGTGTATATACCTCTGGGAGGTCCTGAATGTGGGGGAACTCAGGCAGGCTGAAACCTGGGTTGGATATTCAGTTTGTGCTTTGGTGTATATACCTCTGGGAGGTCCTGATTGAGGAGGAACTTAGGCGTGCTGAAACTTGGGTTGGATATTCAGTTTGTGTTTTGGTGTATATACCCCTGAGGTCCTGATTGAGGAGGAACTTAGGCGTGCTGAAACTTGGGTTGGATATTCAACTTGTGCTTTGGTGTATATACCTCTGAGGTCCTGATTGAGGGGGAACTTAGGCGTGCTGAAACTTGGGTTGGATATTCAACTTGTGCTTTGGTGTATATACCTCTAGGAGGTCCTGAATGTGGGGGAACTCAGGCGAGCTGAAACCTGGGTTGGATATTCAGTTTGTGCTTTGGTGTATATACCTCTGAGGTCCTGATTGAGGAGGGACTTAGGCGTTCTGAAACTTGGGTTGGATATTCAACTTGTGCTTTGGTCTATATACCTCTGAGGTCCTGATTGAGGAGGAACTTAGGCGTGCTGAAACTTGGGTTGGATATTCAACTTGTGCTTTGGTGTATATACCTCTGAGGTCCTGATTGAGGAGGAACTTAGGCGTGCTGAAACTTGGGTTGGATATTCAGTTTGTGCTTTGGTGTATATACCTCTGAGGTCCTGATTGAGGAGGGACTTAGGCGTGCTGAAACTTGGGTTGGATATTCAGTTTGTGCTTTGGTGTATATACCTCTGAGGTCCTGATTGAGGAGGGACTTAGGCGTGCTGAAACTTGGGTTGGATATTCAACTTGTGCTTTGGTCTATATACCTCTGAGGTCCTGATTGAGGAGGAACTTAGGCGTGCTGAAACTTGGGTTGGATATTCAACTTGTGCTTTGGTGTATATACCTCTGAGGTCCTGATTGAGGAGGAACTTAGGCGTGCTGAAACTTGGGTTGGATATTCAGTTTGTGCTTTGGTGTATATACCTCTGAGGTCCTCATTGAGGAGGAACTTAGGCGTGCTGAAACTTGGGTTGGATATTCAGTTTGTGCTTTGGTGTATATACCTCTGAGGTCCTGATTGAGGAGGAACTTAGGCGTGCTGAAACTTGGGTTGGATATTCAACTTGTGCTTTGGTGTATATACCTTTGGGAGGTCCTGAATGTGGGGGAACTCAGACGAGCTGAAACCTGGGTTGGATATTCAGTTTGTGTTTTGGGGTATAACTGTGAGGTCCTTAATGTGGAGGAATTTAGGCGTGCTGAGACTTGGGTTGGATACTGAACTTGTGCGTTAGGTTATATACCGGAGTGATGTGCTGAGCGAGGAGCAACTCAGGCGTGCTGAAACTTGGGTTGGATATGTCAGTAGCTAGCACTGTCCCTGAGCTATCCTTTGTGCCCTCGGCATACAACTTGTAGCCCAGGAACATACACAAGTTTGGCCAGGATCATACAATTTTTCATTGCATTGCCAACTCCAGGATGAAAGGTCGTCACTGTCTCAAAATCAGCAATGTAGCCACTATAGAAGGAAACTAGAGTCATGAATGACCATGCAGGAAGCCTTGTAGCACATTGAGTCTGCCTGCTCCTCTTGGCACGTATCTAAATGTAAGACTGGTGTGGAAAGGGCGGTTTTCAGGTTTGGTAAATTGATTGCTGAGGTTTTCCGCGTATCTGATGCTGGCGTTTTGTGATGGCAACACAGCTCTGATGCAGGGAGGACTAGTGAAAGAGCTTGCACGTCAGCCCATGGTATGAGACCAATTCCACCCAGCCTCCCTAGTGGCTCGGTTATGACCGGTCAATCAATATAAGAGACGATTTCCGAAGGACTCCGGTGAGTCGGGCCTGCAACGAGCATCCCTTGATACCACAGTCCTTGTATGTGCTGAGATTTATATGCCGCAAACAAGACTGTGAAGCAAGGAGAGCTGGGCAACACCAGGGATACAGTAACCGGGTGCAGTAATATGGATAGGTTTAGAAGTATAGATTGTCAAGGCTACTCTTGCAGGTTATGGGGTGATGGGATACAAAGGGTTACAGGCAGTGGCTACACTCACCTGCCTACATTTGAAAATCGAAAACCCCTGAGATTTCTGTGGCGCGCGCACGCTTCACAACGCTTATAAGTACTTTAAACTCTGCCCTTGCCCCAATACCCCAACCTAGGATAAAACAGGGATATACACACATTGGAGCCTTGAGGGCCTCTGTTTGCAGACTGGTGTTGTGTAGACAGCCAAAGGCATTCTCTGATCACCGAGGCAGCTGCTGCAGTCCAGTGTAATGTCATCTATTGCAGGCCCTGACCATCCTGGTACCTGACGCGGAGAAGGGCATCAAAACCCTGATGTAACAGGCCTGCCTGGGAGGTTATGCAGGTCTTGCGGATACAGGTTAGGGACTCAATTTCTTATATCTCAGAGTGTAGCCCTGTTATTTATATTCCAGAGGTTAGGCAGGTCTGCGGATGCAGGTTAGGGACCCAGTTACTTATATCCTGGAGGTTATGCATGTCTGAGGATACAGGTCAGGGACCCAGTTACTTATATCCCAAGGTCAGGTAAGTCTGAGGATGCAGGTTAGGGACCCTGTTACTTATATCCCAGAGGTTAGGCACGTCTGCGGATGAAGGGTAGGCACCCTGTTACTTATATCCCAGAGGTTAGGCAGGTCTGCAGATGCAGGTTATGAACCCAGTTACATATATCCCAGGGGTTTAGGCAGTTCTGCTGTTGGGAGGCAGATGAATATGTCATCCATAGCTTCTGACCCTCCCCCGCACCAATACTGTAAAGGCAAGAGACGTTACTAACTGAGATAGCCGTTCCGCTCTTATTCCCCACAGGCAGAGCAGGGCTTGGCGACAATGTGAGCTGAAGATGGCCAACACTTTCAAACTAACATTGTAACAATAGAAAAGCATGCATTAGACATGAACCAAACATGTACTCCACACAAAGAACATGTACAATAGGTAATATATGCATTCAGACATTAAGAAAATTAACATAGCATCCCCAGACACTAAAAACACTAACATGACCAATGTATAAGGCAAATGCAACATGAACTACATGCGAATATAGCTCGCTAACACAGAAGGACGAGTGTAGTGGGGCAGCCATCTTATTAAAAATGGAAGCTGCAGCACATCTCTGAATGAGCACATGCCTCAAAGCCTCTGGAAAACTCAAAAGGCTGAATGCAAAGAGATACATATCCATGCAAAGCTCATACAGTGGCTGGCAACTAGTGCCAAGGTTAAAGTGAAATTAGGGAGGATCGGAACGACGAAACTAAGGCACAAGATAGCAATTCCCAAGATGCAAACAGTATACTAACATATTAATTTAAGTTTTATAAGAGCACAATCAGCATTTGTTAGCCTGGTGCAATGAAACAGTCAGCCAAAACACTCCATGAAAAATAACTCAAAAGTGTCCCCAGTGGCAATAGAAAACACGACGCACACATTTAAATTAGCTGAAATCTTAATAAATACAAGGTAAATCTATTCCAAACACGGTCCCTTCGCATTTGCTCCATAATTGGAGAGCACTGGCCATTCATTAGAAGCAAACACAGATAGGACACCTGCCGTACTCCCTAAACGCAGACATAGAGACGAGGCGCCACTCAAGGCCAAGTACAAAGGGATTGGCCAGTTTCATGGCCTGAGAATGAGGGCTGCTAACCTTTAATTGTTAATTTAAGCAAGAACGTTTCATGGGCCTCTCTCCCCCTAATGCTCATGGTTGGTTAGCAATGTGCCAACCTATCAAATTCCTTAGAGACATGCCATCCATCAAGTAGTATGCCAATCAACCCTCTGCCGTGAAGATGATGTAGTTTAACCTTTATCAATATAGGGGTGGTTCCATGTGGAGCCATCAGATACTTCTAACCCAATGAACTGTTAAACCTGTATGGAATCTATATGTAGCCAACCCACTAGCCTATCCCCGGTCCCCGTAGGTTTTGTAAACTGATATTGTTATGACTTCATTAATGACGAGTTTGTAGTACTTAAGCAATTATTTTTGATAAGCATGTCGAGAGCGACGTGATTTCAATGCTTGTATGCTGCCTTTGCGTTGTTTCGATGTGAATAAAGTTAGGTTTTGCTGTGCACTTTGTCTACTCCGTCATTGAGTCTGATTTGGATTGATTCTGATTCCTTTGGGCCTATCTGGGATTTTGGGGCCACCTTAACACTGCAGTATTGACAAGGGACCCAGTTACTTATATCACAGGTCTGTGGATACAGGTTAGGGGACCAGTTACTTATAGCAGTTCTCAACTGGTGTTCTTGTGTTAAAGGCGCTATATAAATAACACATCATTATCATTATCATTAACATGACCCAAAAAGATGGGCAGGTGACCCTCATTATAGCCATGATACTGTAAGAGGCTATGTTTCAAATTACCCATGATTCCAGAGAATTTGCCACCTTGTTTTACTTGTTTGACTGTCTTTCCTTTCTCTTCCATTACAGGTTCACGTCTGCATTTCCCATCATTTGAGTGAAGACTGCTTTCAACATGAGCAGAAGTCCTTGGAGCGGCCCGAGACTGGCGCTGACTGTGCTTGCCACTGTAAGTACCATAAATGCATTTGTTTTCAGTAGGGTAGCTCACTGTGTTGAACACTCGTTTCAGAGACCTTTGTGTTGCATCCTAAACAAAAGGGACAAGGTCATCTCAGCCTTTCATATGTCGAGATTGGCAAGATAAGCTACGTTAGTTTGATCAATGGGACACATTAATATTCAGAGGCCAAATGCACCTCATAATTGCTTAATGCAAGTGTCATCCACTCTGTCCTTAGCCATTTTTGTAAATTCATATGTGCGAGTAACAAAATGTGTGGCAGTATTTGAAAGGCACATTCATCACAGAAGCTAGCTTGTGGCTAAGCACTATTATTGGGACATGGGGGCGTGTGTGAAAAAGTGACTTTTGGCACGCAGGAGTACAATGATGAATAGTGGCTAAACTGTCTACTCAGCCCCATACACGTCTACAAAACTAGAGTGATCCCAATCATGAAGGTGGAGCAGGCAAGAGATATACATCCTTCACCTTTTGTGGTAACATGGGTGAGGGCAGGCTATACTCTGAAAAGGAGTGTGAATGTGAAACAGGAGCAACCCAAAGGCCACAAGGCCTTTTGGGGCCTGGGACCACACTATCTACAACTTTCCCTCCCTAAATACTCCCCTGCTAGAGCCCTAGACTCCTCTATCTCCAACTACCTGACCGTCAAACGCTTCTCCAAGCAGAGAGTGGGGGCAAGCCTCTCTTCTTGGCTGGCGCCTCCCTTTGGAACAGCCTCCCTGCCCCTCTCAGACTTGAGCCGGACCTCCTTAAGTTCCAGAAACTTCTCAAAACTCTGCTCTTCTCTACCTCTTTCTCTTCCCTGCTAATCACCCTACTACCGCTGTGACTGTTGGACTGAGCCTCATGAATCACACAAGATCCCAGGCCCTTCTTCCCAGTCGACACCAGCACCCCCCACCCACGACTGCATTGTCCTGGTGGGCCCTTGCTTGGTGGCTCTGCATCCCATCCTTGGGAGTTGCCTGCACTAGCACTTAGCCTGAGGTTCTTCTCCTGGCTCCCCTTAGCACTTCCCTCCCGGGCCCTCTTCGAGCACTTGTCCACGCCTCTGCTCCTCCTTCCATTCCCATCCCCTGCACTTCTCGAATCAGACCTCTTGGTGCTGTGCAAACACTTCAAATGAGGTTCGGATGCTCAAGTTTGAGGTGATCCAGATGAGGAACAGATGTCGAGTCGGGTTCAAAGTGAGGAACACAGTGGTTTAAATTGTTGTGAGGCAACAATGTGCTCAGCTGGTGCGATGCAGTGCAGCAGTGAATTTGTTCAAAGGTGCAGCAAAAGCAGTGTGAAAAGTTTAAAGAAATGCCAAAAGCAGCACCACAGGTTCCATTGGTTTGAATGCATCTGAACACCTTTGAAACGCAGGAGAGCAGTTTCTTGGGTACTTCAGTTGCTGTGAGTCCTAATCCAGGGGCTCAATAGGTCCTTTTTCTCGTTCACCCAGACACAGGTGAGACTGGCAAAGACCTGCAGGGGTTCTTCACATCCTGTGTGATCCTGGGGACTGGTATAGCTGGCAGCGAGGCAGGTCTTGCTCTAGCAGTTGGTCACTCTTAGTATGCCCTGGGGATAGTTAGGGAGCAGAACTTGCCTCTGCCCCAGAGTACCTGCCTTCATCACACAACTGTAGGACTTTGGAAAGGACTGGTCTCCCAGTAGGGTCCAACAAATTAGTCTTGAAGGGTTAAAGTCCAGAGAACGAGTGGGATGCCCCTTCTTTTGAAGGCAACAGGCCATGGCTAATTTGAATAAATCAAGCCTGCTTTTAGGGGTCCAATCCCTGTCCTTGAGACAAGTGGTCCTTGATTTCTAACATCATTCCCAAAGGGCGAAGTGATCGGACAAGAAGGTAAGCGAGATATACAGAGAAAAAAATGTTGAAGGTTTCTCCCACTATGCTGAACTCCATCTATATACACTAACTCTGCCTCCTTCCCTTGTCAAAAGCATCAAAGGCCCTTTTGGTATGCAGCACCCTGGTGTGAGGCTAGTTCTTTTGGGATGGGGTGTGCCCTTTGATTCCTGCTTCACAGACGAACTACTGGTGGAAGACTGGCTTTCTGGAGAGTGGTGTTTCCCAACCTCACAAAGGAATAAATGAGAAGCACAACCACACAGTCTCCTGCCCTTTCACATGGCAGGGCCAAGCTTTCTGGCCAGAATACACATAACTCTTTTGCAGCTGTGCTGGCAGTGCTGACACATGTATGAATTCAAATTGACGTGGCTGTAATTATATGAGAGGTGTCAGTTCCCATAAAAGTTTACATCTGCCACCAGGATGGTAAATCTTATAGTTATGTGGTTTGGGAACAGGGGTACATGTCTTAAATGTAGCCCCTGTGCAGTAGAGACTTAGCTGTCACTGCAGCTTACATATTCTGTGTTCTTTCCACAGGGGCGGGTTTTTGTTGATTATACCATTTAGTTATTTTTGCATATAGTGTGGAAAGTTAAAGTACATATATGTTTACAGATCCTTAATTGAACATTTATTTATTTTGGACTGTTGTACTTTGCTGTTTGGCTTGCTACTGTTTCAAGTTCACATCCCTTTTAAGAGTATAGTCTTCTCTCACCCGTGTTACCACAAAAGGCGAAGGATGTATATCTCTTGCCTGCTCCACCTTCATGATTGGGATCGCTCTTGTTTTGTAGACGTGTAGGGGGCTGAGTAGACAGTTTAGCCACTAGTCATCATTCTACTCCTGCGGGCCAGAAGTCATTTTTTCACACACGCTCCCCTGTCCCAATAATAGTGTTTAGGCACTTATGACGTCAGAACCCGTTCTGTGCCACCGGAGAGCAGGCGCTGCAGATCAGGATAGTGATCCAGCCGGGCACAGGCACCCACTATGTTGTTGGCATTTAGGGTATGTAAAGGGAGAACTGGTTGCAGATCAGCCTTTCTGAGATGGAATTACCCGCATAATTATATTAATTCATAAAAATCAAAGAGCGGTGTCTATTAAAGCTGAGTATTTGTATTCAAAGGCTTGAAAGTACTGGACATTGGACGTGACAATCCGATTCTCTCCAAGTCTGAGTGCTGACCGGGAGCTAGGACAGGGGGTTGAGTGCCTATTGCATTGATCTGTGCATAGTCTGCAGGTCATGGTTTGGAAACCTTGCACATGGCCAACTCGGCCTTTCCTCCTTCTGAAGTGTATGAAAAGAGTACCATGGGTAGTAATGATACCTATTATCGGACAATACATATTTGTGGATATCCCCTCTATAAATGGGAATTATCGTTAGGATTATTTTTGACATTACCTCTTATTTTCGGTAAACCCAGTGCTGTATCTCATACAGAAACTGGGTTTCTCAGACAACATGATTGACTTTCTTCCCGTCCATTTTCCACCATTGCACGGCCTTGAGTAGCATGTTTTTTAAAAACCCGTTCCCTGTGTGAGTTAGAACCACCTATGTCTGGGATTTCGGCTATCTAATACCCAACGCAAGTGCCCTCAAGTGGCCAAGCCACTGACACGACAGGCCCTAGAACAGTCGGCATCAAAAACCACGGCCTGGCCCCCACTGCGGTGATGATGTGTATGGTATAAAAGACGAATAACATAACATAGCGTGCATATCTGTATCCAGAAGGCATTTCATAGGCAGCCTGGTATTACAGCACTGGGGTTCTGGGATTCAGGTTGCCTGGCATCCAAATACCCGCAGTCGTGCAAGCGGCTGCTCGCTTGTTCCTTTCCCATTGTCTTACTAGCTGCGGAACTCTGACCTTTGCCTACCTGGGTGTCACGAAGGTGAGGGTAAAGACGCCCCACAATACTTAGTAGATTTCCTCATTGGGGTTACTGCCTGATCCTTTGACGTTCACCCAACATCTCACCCCGTACAGGTACTAGAATTTTAGACTTGGCCCCATAACATTTTCACAACGATGCCAAGATGTTCCTAATAGAAGCCAGTGGAAGTGGTAGCGCTGTCCCAGGTCCCGGTTGGAGACGCGCAGTGCTTTCCGCCTTGCTCAAGGAAGCCTGTTCGAGAAGTCCTGTCTGCAGCCAATAGGCGTCGCTGTATTCGTTTCTTGGCCGGGTTAGCGGCTCCACACTTCTATGGCCAGCTGGCCCAGTCGGGTGTTGGCTGTAGTGCAGCTGCTGAGCTGCCACTGGATCTGCAGTGTTCAGAGAAAGGAAAGGTCATGCTTCTTTTTATATGAGGCTGATATGTGTTTATGGGGTAGAAGTTTGGCACAATCTACTGACATGGGAGGAAGGTTTTGTGGAGGGCTAGACTCATTGGCCGAATAAATCCTGAACTCCAGATATGCACACAATGCTCTCTGAAATTCCTTATATGTAATTTCTTCTCATTAATATTTATTGAGGGTATTCTGAAATCCTGGCGGGGTTTGTGTATGGGGTAGGCCGACGAGCCCGGCCCTACTTTACCGCACAGGCTCATGTGAGGCAGTCATTAGGGGTTACTCTTGAGGTGGGTATGCGTGCAGGCCGGGGAATCCGCACGCCACACAATGGTTAAGGTGTGGGTCCCACTGCAACCGGAACCTGAGACAAATCCAGCCAAGCAGGAACGGCATTGAGGTGTATTTTCTGGTCCCCGTCAACCGTCTTCATTGTTTTGTCTTTTTCTTTCAGTTCTTGTGGCCATTTTTGTCCCATGCCCAATGTTGCTCTCATTGGTCCTAGAGATTCCGCTTCACAATGACTCTAGGCTTTGAAGTCAATTAGACTACGTGGAGAACAGATTTAGGCCTTAAATGCATTGATATTCATGGAGTGCGGCTGCCCTGAAACTGATGCATTCTTTATGCTGCCCTGAAACTGATGCATTCTTTATGCTGCCCTGAAACTGATGCATTCTTTATGCTGCCCTGAAACTGATGCATTCTTTATGCTGCCCTGAAACTGACATATTCTTCATGCATCCAGAAATGGATGGCTCCTTTCTCACACAAGTTAATTAATTCTCTGTAAATTCTCAAGAATCTGGGGCCTCTCCCCTCCCGTAAAATGCTCATTGGCTCCTTGGCCACCCAATGTCTTCCTCCTGCATGTCATGTCCCACAGCCCTGCTTTGGCTCCAGTTCCGCTGATCATTTTCCTTACACATGTGCCTGTCCCTCTTGTGACCCCTCTGATTCCGAGTAATGTTTCACTGACCCACCTCGCCCCTCTGGCCCCGCTTCACCTGCAGGTCCCTCGCATCTTCCTCTGGTCTGGTGGGTGATCCTCGCAGTTCCTGCCCAACACCACCACCACCGTACAACTGTTTTTATCCTCCCATGCAGCGTGTGGGTCAGGTCACTGCTTTGCACACGGGGAATATAAATGCCCTGGGGACCCGAGAATGGATACGACCTCTTCACCCAGCAAGCATGAGCACCCTATAGTCAAAAATGCGGGACCTTGTTTGTTCTGTCATTGCTGAGTCTTCTCTTCCCACAGGAATAATCCAACAAGGGCCTTTCCCATTTATTCCTGGCATGGGCGGGAACGCAGAATTTCAAAAGGGGATGATTGGCGAAATGTTATGGACTACAACTCCCATGATCCACCATCATTGACTACCATGACTAGAGTTGATAGAAGTTGTTGTCCAACATATCTGGTGAGCTACAAGTTGCACACCCCCGGGGCTAGGGAAAATGTAGTGATCGACTGGCATGTCGTGCGTCCGGCCTCTTCCCCCTCATTGAGAGAATATCCCAGATGCTGTACTTGTAATTGGTTATTTATATCGCGCTTAATACCCCGTGATTTCTAAGCATGGACCCAGGGATCGAACCCGTGTTGCACTGCGTTGTCTTGCTTCTAAGGCGAGCGTGTTGCCCCTTAGCTATCCTCCCGAGACATGTCTCCCATGAGACACAATGAAATGTAGCCATGAAGCTGATTCTTAGAATGCTCAAAGAAGGCAGGGTCACAATACCACTTTGGAAAGTAGAGAAATAACAGGAAGATGCTCCCGTTCACAGATGGCCCCAAAAAATGTTTAGTGGGTATTGTGCAAATGCTGCTATTTTCTCATGTTTTATTAATTTCCCGGTACTTGATAATGCACCGGCCTCTTGGTCACTTTGTTTTTCTTTTCTGTTTATTGTAGTGGTCTTCTGTAATAATGGTGGTGCACAAAAAAAAAAGATTGTTGGTAAGCGCTGGTGTTGGTTCACTCCACAATAATCGCGTTCCTCGTTTTTTGGGACCCCATGAACATGTGGACAGGCACTCATTCAGGCCAGATGTTTGCCTGACCAATACCACATCTGGCGGTTGGGCTTCTTCTGGCGCACGTTACGGATGCACCACAGAGATCGGGTATGGGGGTTCACCATAGTCTGTGACACTCCTATCAGCCGCCCACCCACACCACAACTAAAAACTCCCAAACCGCTGCATGAGTTATGCAGCACTTTCCCAGGTGCAGACATTTCGGAAGGCTGCTTTAAAACACCATGGGGCTGCTGTAGAGCATGGCAAGGCCCCCAATAAAGGCCACGCGCTGCAGTTGGTGAGCAGGGAGAACAAGACATAGAAAGGACGATATCCCCACAATCGTGCAGTGTATTGTGCCAGATGCCTCACGCCAGCCCCATCACTCACTGTGTGGGGTATCCTATAACACAATCCCTCAACAGCCTGTCATAGCAAGTCATAAAACTTCTTCACACTATGCAGTGCCCAACAACCACATTCCTCCGCAGCATGCCGTGCCCAATGACACAATCGCCACACAATGTGAAATACCGGAATCTGTGCACATCAGGCAGTGTCTCCTAAAACTCCTACACTGCATACAATATCTCTTAAGAAAAGCACTGGAGCTCAAGTTTCTCCTGTGCGTAATTTAACGGCATGGACATGGTGTGCCTGCACTCAGGTCCCCGCTGCCTTTTGCGCTGCACTTTTGCACTCTGCCATGCAAAGTGAGTAAAGGTTGCCGGGCATGCGCGCATGCCAGTCAGCATTTTCTTTTACTTGAAGATTGCATGATCGTATGTCTAGCAGGATTTAATTTCATTTGTGTACACTGGTTACCATGCGCACATGAAATTTATTGTTCACAATTACAGTTAAACCCTACCCGACATGCAATCTTGTCAGGCAGGGTTTATTTGTAATTGTACACGTCGCCTGGCAGGCAGCATATACAATGGGTCCCTATGGGGTCCGCCTACTTTATGCTGGTGAGTAAAGCTGGCGGACCTCATAGCGTCTCCAGAATTCGCGCCAGCATGAAAATCCATGACGGTGCAAATGCTGGAGCATTTTTAGTGGCGGGGAGGAAGGGGAAATGTGAATTGCGTTCAGCCCCTCATCTCCACCATACAAATGCTTGAAAATGAGCCGTGACATTAATAAGAGTAAATGCCTTACACAGGGCTTTCATTAACGTTACAGGCTCTGATGAAAATGTGCTCCACTGTGCGGTATCCACTAAAACTCCCACACAGCATGCAGTATCTCATTAAAAAACCACATTGTGCAGTATCTGCTAAAACTCCCACACAGCATGCAGTATCTCATTAAAAAGCACAATCTATGGTTTTTCTTCAAACCCCTGCACATCATGCTGTATCTCCTAAAGCTCCTATGCAACATGCAGTATCTAATTCAAAACACACTCTACAGCATTTCCTTACACCCTACACAACATACAGTATCTCACTAAAAACACAAGTTTGCCCCTCCGGTAAATACGGTACCAGTAGCTTGCCGGTACCGTAGTTACCGGACCGGCAAACTACGAGTTCTGTTCGCGTGTGCCTTTTCACCCGCCAGGTCGGCACCTGGCGGGCGTACCGGCACCCGCGAGCAGACACTGCCGGTAGCACCGGCACCGTTCTGATGGTGCCGGTGCTACTGGCCTCCCCATTCCAATTGAGCCCTATTGGGCTCAATGGGGATGGGGAGTAAAAGTTTCCGCCCCCGGGCAATGGGGAAATACAGGGTCCGCCAGGGTTGTAATGGCCCAGTATTTGCCCATTTCCAGAGGCCGGAAAAATGTGCAAGTTTGGCGGCAGACTGCCGGTATTCCCGGCAAGGCCACCGCCAAACGTGTAATGAGGGCCACTTTGCAGTATCTTTGAAAAACCCTGCGCATCATGGAGTGTCCCCCACATATCCTTTACAGTATTCAGTATCTCGTATAAAAAAAAGGGTACTCCGTATCCCTTAAAACCCTCCACGGCGTGCAGTGTGCAATTAATAAAAAAACACTCTATAGTATTTCAACAAAATCCCTACCGAGCAGGCAGTATCTCAATGAATAACACACTCAACGGTAGGTCTTCAAAACTCTACAGACTGCAGTGTCCATTAATAAAATCCTTACACAGTGTGCAGTATCCTGCAATAAAATCCTTACACAGTGTGCTGTATCCTGCAATAAAATCCATGCTGCAGATACAGTATCTCTCAATAAAATTGCAGTACAAATTGCGCATACTATAAAAAAAACGAAATAGTATGCAAGTCCTTCAATAAATCCCTGCATAGCATGCAGTAGCCTGTAAGGACATCACTACCATGCATGCAATATCCTGTAATAAAAACATTGCATGGCATGCAGCATCTATCCTGTAATAAAATCCCTGCACAACATGCATTACCCAGTAATACAAATCTCTCTGCATCATGCAGCATCCCATAATAAAATCCCTGCATAGCATGCAGTACCCAGTAAGGACACCCCTACCATGCATGCAATATCCTGCAATAAGAACCTTGCATGGCATGCAACATCTATCCTGTAATAAAATCCCTGCTCAACATTTGTTATCCAGTAATACAAATCTCTCTGCATCATGCAGCATCCCATGCAGTTTCCTGTAAAGAGAATTCCTGCAAAGTGTGCGGTTTCTAGAATATAAATTATGCACATCAGGCAGTGCCTTATAATAGAATCCTTGTACCGCATGCAGTCCAGCGTAATACATTTGCTCAAGACCATGCTCTGTCCAGGGACCACATCTGCTCCGCATGCAGCATCTAATAAAAAGTCTGACTAATAATAATGCAATCTTCTTTAGGCATGCAGTGGCCTATAGAAATACCCCACCTCATTATCTGCGTTTCACCAGAACCCTTAAAGCATCTGATTAAACTGCATCTAAGAGGCGGCGTCATAAGTCTGTAAGTACTACTTGACACGATCTACACGATCGGGCCTGGATTAAGAATGCCATCAAATGGTCCTCATTGTATCATCTTGGGGGTGTTGACACTAGTGCGTTTGTCCGTTCCACGATCAACTAAAGAAGTGTCTTCTACTTCAATATAATCACTCTTTCCCTAATTGCTGATTGGAGATAATAAAATAGGTTGGAGGAATACATTATCTAGTCGGTTTTGGGGGTTCTTCTGCCAAAAAGGTTTGTCAAAATGAAAACACGCTGGGATATATTTTTAAGACCACTTGACTGAGATTATTGCCCAAAACGAGTGAGACGTCGTGGATAAAATTGATATTTTGGTAATGGAGCCAAATTATGCATTGAAAAGGCACATTTGATCTACGAGATTTTTTATAAAAAGATAGATTTTAGGGAGTTTGAAGGGGAACTGAGCCATCATAGTACTCTCCAAGAAATGCTTTTCCGCCTCCTACCTAGAGTAGCGAACATGGATCTTTCAGAAGACTCGCAAGAGCCTCTTGCTACCAAAATCTAGTCCAAAATTACTTTTCTTCTCTGGGCAACCCCCCCCCCCAATCATTTCAAATAGCCGTTGCTTATCCCACTAGTAATTTAGCCCTTGAGTGGCAAGTCTTCCGCAACCTGGCAAAAGTTGCTCTAATCTGGACCCTAAAGCAAAGTTCCCTCTTGGTAGTAAAACATTCTGTAACAAACATCTATCGGCAGGAGCAGTATGCAGACGACGATTGAGTGAGCAGCCTCGGTGCAGTAGGCAGGAGACGATTGAGTGAAGAGCCTTGGTGCAATATGCAGGCGACGATTGAGTGAGCAGCCTCGGTGCAGTATGCAGGCGACGATTGAGTGAGCAGCCTCGGTGCAGTATGCAGACGACGATTGAGTGAGCAGCCTCGGTGCAGTATGCAGGCGATGATTGAGTGAGCAGCCTCGGTGCAGTATGCAGGCGACAATTGAGTGAGCAGCCTCGGTGCAGTATGCAGGCGACAATTGAATGAGCAGCCTCTGTGCAGTATGCAGACGACGATTGAGTGAGCAGCCTCAGTGCAGTATGCAGGCGACGATTGAGTGAGCAGCCTTGGTGCAGTATGCAGACGATTGAGTGAGCAGCCTCGGTGCAGTATGCAGGCGACGATTGAGTGAGCATCCTCGGTGCAGTATGCAGGCGATGATTGAGTGAGTAGCCTCGGTTTAGTATGCAGACGACGATTGATTGAGCAGCCTCTGTGCAGTATGCAGGTGACGATTGAGTGAGCAGCCTCGGTACAGTGTGCAGACGACAATTGAGTGAGCAGCCTCGGTGCAGCATGCAGACGACGATTGAGTGAGCAACCTCGGTTCAGCATGCAGACGACGATTGAGTGAGCAACCTCGGTTCAGCATGCAGACGACAATTGAGTGAGCAGCCTCGGTGCAGTATGCAGATGACGATTGAGTGAGCAGCCTCGGTGCAGTATGCAGACGACGATTGAATGAGCTGGCTCGATGCAAACACGCCACATGGGGACAATGTCTGCAACTGTTGCTTCATCTCAGCCATTTCTGGATGTTTTTAGCCCCCCAAAAAGCAAAAGAAGTTAATTATTTGATCTGGGAAGACAGAAAATTCCCTAACTCCCACCGTATATTTGAGACATGACTTTCTGTTTTGTATCCTTCGTCAGTCCCTGAACTCTTTGTGCCAGATTGAGAGTCCACTTGCGTCTATTTTTTTCCTCTGAATTAACAAAGACATAACGTTGGACAATTTTGACAAGCATCTGACTTAGAACTTAATTTCTTTGTTACCATAGCCCTTTACTCCTGAAATTCTAAGCATTACATTATTTAGACTTTCGAAACAATGGGAGAACTTCCAAATATTCAGGCATGAAATGATAGGACTTCCTCTCCCAAAATGTTGTCTCCAATATTTCGAGCTGCACTCTGTTTTTCCTTGGGCGGCAGCATACTCTCTCTTATGGAGTTTATTTTGTATGCAGTCTGATGTGCGCGGAAGCCATATTGGATGTGAGTGAGTCACGAACAGACGGTCGCGTCTAATGGAGCAGCTTTTTGTAGGAGGCACAATCTGGGCTGGAATGAGTCGACGTTGTTTGCAAACATTCACTGTGTTGTTTTTATGTTTTCCTTCCAAACACTTTGTAGAAGTGAGCAAGGCGGAAAGGGAGTGAGAAAGGCAGAGGCTGCTGTATTTCCTGGGGAGCTTAAAGAGCCAAGCTGTGGGGTGCTGCGCTACTAGGTGGGAAAAGTGGGGGTAAAGTGAAAGGGAGCCCAAAAGGTGAAAGAACAAGAGTGAGGTATAGTAATTGACCAAAGTTGCTGACCACCAGTGGGATCCGGTTTGCCCATTACATGCATACTCTTAGTGCACAATGCGACACATGGTCTCCAGCTTTAACCACCCTTACTTCAATGTATTGATATTCTGGAGAGAGAGCAATTATATGCAGACCATAGGATTAATGAGGAGGGGAGTGATTGAAGTCATGCATGGCGCATAGCGCGCAACTTGTCAATGTTGGCTCGCAGGCCCTTTGACTTGGAACACTCATTTAGCCAGAGATTTGCTTGGATATGCAATGGGATTGGTAATTTTGGGGGCACTATTGTTGGGTGAAAAAGTAAGGATGCAGATGCCACCCCGTTCCCACAAATGCGGCTCGGGTGAGGGCTTTGATTGGTATCAAACATTGCTAAGAAACCCAGAAGAAGCTTGTGAAACAGAAACACTTGTGTATGAGCACAATAGAAATATAATATCATATCAAATCATAACATTCACAGTTGTGTATGTTTGTAATACATTTTCAGAGATAGTTCTCACTGTGTGGCTACACTACTCTCGTCTGCATGTTAGGGACCCATGTAGGTAACTGAATAAGCAACAGATGGGGCCCCAGAGGCTGGCGACCTGGTGCGCATCTAGATTCTAGGAAGATGGGGCACGCCTGGAGCCAGTGGGCAATTGGGGTCCATTTTCTTAAAGTGGAGACGCTGCAAATTGAATAAACAGGGGGCATAGACAGGTTTAGGCGCGGGGATGAGCCTGTGTGTGCACTCGGGAAACAATTCTCCAGATCAAAGTTTAACCAAGTGCAGTGGACACTTAATGAAAGTTATGTCGGATGTCTTAACCCACTCATCCAAGCCCTGCAACAGTACTGTGCATTGCTGGCAGCGGAAACATCAGAATGGCCACTGGAAAGCATGCTGATTGCTCAAAACCATCCAAAAATGTTCAGTAAAAACCGGAAAAATAGGCTGCCACCCACTTTTGGCTATATTAGTGAGCACAGGAGGTCACTGCCTAAAACCACCATTGGGATACACACAGAGTAGCCTGAAACCACTTGGAAATAGCAATACTGATTGCCAAAAGCAACCCAGAGCTGTTTGGGAATTCATTTTCTTGATTATCAAAATGTGCTAAAATCATGGCTCACAAATCACCAAAAAGATCCAACCTTCTTGTTGGGTGTTCCACACGACTCTACCGCAAGATTCCACATCAATACAATGTCTGCAAGAATCATATGCTATCAAGTAAAATCCCCTTTTTGAAAGATATTGATGTAAAGACAGCTGTCAAAAATGGGTGTAGTACCGTTGCTCACCTCTACCAGAAAGCCGGCGTTTTAAAACAATTCCTTGTAAAAACTGAACAACTGAACCTAAACTATGCCAAAGAAATACTTGCTATCAGAAGCCTAAGGGGTAGAGACAATGTAAAACTATATTCTAAAAAGACTTGAAGGAAGCAATTGTTTAATGTATGTATTAAAAATGTGGGTTATATTGCAAGAAAAGACACATTGTAGGCATTGGTTGCAGAGTTAAGAAGTTTCCCACACTGGGAACCCTTCACACCTGGGGCCTCCCTACCAACAGGACAGGAGATCGCATGGACATGTTAATTAGAACTGTTGTGAGAGGAGGAGATTTCCCCTGCTGGCAGGAAAAAGAGACCATAGATTCCTTGACTGAATGGAATATGCTGATTTGGGTGTGACTGGTCAACAACTCCTGGCAGGAAACAGGCCATGTGACCTCTGAGTCAGAGCCAAGTTGTGGGGGGGGGGCGGACCAGACTGAGATGTGAATTCAGTTGAGAGCAAATATATGTTTTATAAAATTGCAATTTACAAAGTTTACCAAGCTGACAGAAATGTCAAACTTGGAGATTCTTAAAATGACACTCACAGTTCAAGACTAAGCTGGACGCCGTGTGATGTTCTGAGACCAAACCCTGTAATTATTAATATTGTAGCTGCAGTGTTTATGCTAGAAACATAAAAACGTACAGTAATATGCTCAGAGAGGGTGTGTACGTCTGTGTAAAATTTGGTGCGGAACCAATCTTGGCAAATTCACCAAAAATGAAAATAAGTGGTCATTTCTGAACCCAAGCTCGTAGGAACATGGGACTTGAACAGAGACCGGTCTTAATTAATCTGTGAGGTGTACATGTATTCTCAACAACTTGTGTATCTGGGAAACATGTTTGTCATGAAAAATTGATTTGCTAAGTAAAAGCACTAGATTGTAAAACACAGCATCACTCTGACTCATTCTGACACGCTAATCCTTTCTCCAGTCAGGTCACAGGGAATTCTCTAACCTATCAAACCCTTAGGGGGTTGGGCATGTAGAATCAGCCTCCACACCCACTTTGAAAACACATAAAAAGAGACTGCTCAGGACAGATGAGACACACTCACTTTTCCACTTCAACTGATTCCTGCGAAGCACTCTACCGGACCAGATCCAGACAATATCCAGACTCCAGACTCCAGACAGCTCCAGACAATATCCAGACTCCAGATAGATCCAGAGACCAGACTCTAGAACCAAGCTCCAGAATCCAGAATCCAGAACTTTGAAGCAAAGGCCTAATTCACAAGCTGAATCCTTCTCAGCAGGCCTCAGAACTTTAGCAACCTGATTCTCACATTCAACAGCCGGGCTGAGCTGTTCTATTCTAGCCAAGAACCCTGTGCTAGGACGAGGTCCAGACCCAGAAAGCAGCGCTGTATCCAGAACCCGTCAGACCCCGACCCGAGGCCGTGCTGTGAGCAGAACCAGTGCCTGAGACCGTCCGGTGGTGAGTGAAGTCCAAACCTGACCAGATCGGTGACGAGGTCCATTTCCATTTCCATTCCATTCCAAAACTAGGAGTGAGTATCTAGTCTAGAACTGTAGAGAACCAATCTCTTAGTTTAAAGTAATCTTATCCCATCCATTTCAACCTGTCCGGAACTGCATTTAGAATTTTGTGTCCATCCTGCGATTTCAAATCTGTAAAAGCGCCTTCTGTCATTCTGAAATCTTGACTTTATTTCTGTAAATCTACCTCCACAAAAATGTCTGTATCTTTTGAACCGTATGTCCTAGAAGCAAATTTTAACTGTCATTTTAAAGCTAAGTTTTTCCGTAATCGCGATTTATGCACGCGGAAACAGTGCCGTGAATTGCAATTTGGCTCAATTTCATTTTCTGTCAAAATAGCTGCTCCTTGCTTTCCACTGCTGAATTTCGTTTCCAATTTGATAATCATTCATGAACCATTGCTACTGTTGACCTGAACCAATCCAAAGTAACTCTCACTAGTGCTGAGTATCCTTTAGTGAGTTAAAAGCATTTTAGTATATTTTCCCATCCTTTGCAATTACATTCAAAAGCATTTTGACCTATGTTTTAAAATAATTCCTGTGTCTCTCTAAGCTTGCTGGGGGGAACTGGAATTGAACTGCATTCTTGATTGTATTCTTGAAACATGTGTACCCTCCTTCCCATCTCTTCATACTGCATAGTGGGGGGAGTGAGTAGTCACAGGGGAAAAAGTGATTATATTATCTTCTGATTGAATTCATATCAAGTTTATTTCTGTGCTGCATTCTTTCCCATCTTGCATTTCCTTGAACCATAAAAGTATTCTCTGCTATCTTATCCTTCCTCTTCCGACTCTTTTCAGATTAAAGAGATTGTGCTATTGTAATATTACCCATTGTTGATTACCGTCCATATTCATAAGTGTGCTGTTCAAATATTATTTTATTCATAAAAGTGTGATATAGATATATTGTTTAATTCTTCAAATAAACCTTTTTAATTTGCAAAACAAACCTACTTCTTGGCTCAGTGAGGTCAGGGGGATTCAAAGAGAGGGGCATTATATAAGGGTTCATCATCCAGATTTAAGAACTTTTAACATAAAAATATATAAATACGGGCTTCCATTGGGCATCCCATCCTAAGCATTGACTTAGTTGGATTGCTGGATTGAAGTCACTTACAGTTATAAACAAAGACAGACTAGTCCATAAGTGAGTGGGATCAATTTTGGAGAGTGTGAATGCAAAGTAGGATATCTTTTGGATCTTGTCCTCACTCTATTAGGACAAGACCTGGGGAGCAGCGTGATCATTAATTGTAGAATTGCCATGGTTCAAGTAAGATCCATGATGTGAGATAACTCACTTTGTCTGCGGGGCCAGTGGAAGAAGGCCCCATTGGCAGGGCTGACAAACTCCAAATGTTTTGACACTCCGCACTCGGGAAGACCAGGTTTCAGCAGAATGTCTTAAAGTCCTGGCATCGACTTTGATATGTATTTTGTTGAGCAGAGGGATAGGAGTTGGTTCAATAAGCACAAATTAAAAAGCAATGTTATCTTAAATTTAAAGGTGTTTGAAGCCCTGGAGATATTAATTTTGTGAGGGTATAAGATTAATCGAATTAACACATTGTTAAATGTTGTTTGCCGTTCAGGGTCGACGACTTAACGTGATAAGATAACTTAAAATAGCGGGTAACTTGGATACTCTAGTCCGCAAAAAGTCAGCAAGACAATGTTTAAATGGCATGAAAGAAACGGTTCTTTGGAGTGGAGGGCTGAAGTCCTGCCCTGCCATTCATACATACGTGTGACCAGCAGTACACAAAGTGTCTAGCGATGAGTGTTTACGTCACTGAGCTATTCTATCAGCAGAAATAAATACATGTCCTAGCTGGAAAGCAGCAAAGGTCTGTCCAAGAGGCAAAGGATGTAAGACTACGGGTTGGCAGGCGAGGAGGCAAAAGGGGAATGGACCGAAGCACAGTAGGTGTTTAGCCATCGACTTGCGGCAAGGTGTTCTTTGAAGACCAGGGTCTTCACTGTCTAGCTGAAGAGCAAGAGGGAAGAAGCACATGTGGATTGGAACTGTGTGTAGCTGGAGGGTGCCTGTATTCTTGTTTTCTGCTTCAATGTCTTTGCTTCCAGTCTAGAGTTGTTGTGGCTGCTTGTATTGGCCATGGGGGTGTTCGAGTTCTTCAGCTGGATTGGATGGAGCCTGGAGGCTTCATCACATTTCAACTTTACGTTGATCACATTCAAGGGATGTTCAGATGTCCTAAGAACAACAAGGAAAGTTACCCTATTTCCAATTGTTTATTGACAATTCGCATATTGACGTCTAGCAAGCACCTCCGTCTAATTGGTGACAAATCAAACTTTTAATACCCCTGATCCCTTGGCCTTAAACCCTCAGGCCAAATTATCCAGGCTTCATCAAAATCTCCTCGGGCTGCCTGGTCAACGGGGGGTCAACCTCCATGCCCCTTGCTTAACACACAAACCATTTAAGAGGAAATGTCTGAAATACCCCTCAGAGCTTGTGATGTATTGTGTTCCCCCCCCAAAGAAATCATGTCCGGCACTGCAGGTAATCATTGAGCTCCCAAAGAATCTCGAATCAGCACTAGACTCTTGTCAACTCAAGACCTGCTGGTGCGATACACCTTCCCCAGACCGGAAGGCCATCGAAGGACCAGCGAAATTCATCAAACGGCTCAAATGGAACCTTCTTCTGACCAAGGGATCTCTTACCATGTCCTGAACTCTCAGCTCAATATAGTCATTTATTTTGTTATTTATTTGCATTTTTAAAGTGCTCACACAGCCCAGGGGCATTGAGGCGCTGTTACAGAATTTTTTGTTTTGTTATTGTCTTAGTTGCATATTTATAATGCACTTAAATACCCAGAGGTTTCTAAGCACGGACCTGGGGATCGAGCCTGTGTTGCTTCATGACGTCTTGCTTTCAAGGCTAGCACGTTGCCACTGAGCTATCCTCCCGAGTCATGTGCATGCGTGTGCCATCAAGCGTTAACACAGCGATCAGGTTCTATTTGCACAGTTACATTTCAGGAATGTAGACAGTGATCTACTTGTAATAGGAATCTTCACTGACCCACCCTCTGGCACCGCCTTGTCATTTCATGTTTAATGTGGTGTCATTGCTGTTACCGTTTCCTTCCCTACTGCCCTTTCCTTGGTCACCTGTTTGGATTTGATTGGCGTGTCACCTGAATAAATTACCAATGAAATAAATAGGTGGTGCAAATAATGATGACTGGAGTTTCTGAGGGGCCTGTCCCCCCCCATCACCCTCCTCCTCTCTTGCCTAGCTATAAGGGAATGGGAAGGCGCACAGGGCAGACGCTTTGCCCAACAATGGCCTTGAGCTAGGGTGGGAGCGACCTCTCCTCTGCAACATGATTACCTGCAGACAGTCCTCCAGGGCTGCGTCAATGAACAGTAATTCAGTTTGGCGGTATCTGGGCGGATGTACTCATAACTCATAATGAGGCCCATTGTATGCAAATTTAACTAATGAATATTCATTGTGGAAATGCAATCTATCCAAATGGATTGGCCGCTGGGTAGCGTCGGGCAGTAGCCATGACCATGAGGACACCCTCCCACAGTCCCAGTTGTGTAAGCGGGCATCCCATCTGTTTCTCGGTCTGGTTGCCGGCTCCTGTCATTGCTCACCTGGAGTACTCCTCTATGCAGCCCCTCCCCCACATTAGGAAATATTCTTAAAAATCCCATGCAGGCCCTGTGACAGAGCTCCACTGCGGACAACCGGGACAACAGCTGCTGGTGGAAGGTTGGGATGTCCCCAGGGGAACGTGAAGGGAACGCATAGACAGGTGTCTGAGCTACCTGCGCGCCAGTCTGCCTGTCACCGTCATCGGTTCCAGGGTCCTCGTCCATAAAGTCTGCCTTGCGTCCCTCGCCGGTAGGTGTATTGGGGCTCTGCGCGGTGGCAGGCAGAACACAAGATCATTATTCTGTTAATTACTATGGCAACTGCGTGCATGGCACAGTTCCAGTGAGGGCTGCAGATTCTTTTGACTGCTCCATGCTAAAATGTGCTGTGAAATGTGGTTATAGTGCTTCTCGACACTCCCCGCACAACTCAGAGCTGTTGGGCTACTACAGTAGCAGCGATGCGCAAGGGCTGCTTTGTGCGCTTTATAAATGTAAAAATAAATAAATAAAATGACTGCCACCGCATAAAACATTCTTAACATAACATACCGGTATCCAGTGATATTAACACTTAATATTAACTGCACATATTTTTTAGTGCAGAATATTCAGGGAATGACATTACCAAGCATTTTAATATTTTTAAAAAATCTGTTTTGTTTGGAAAAGGAAATATGCAGTTGGAGAGGTGGGGGCTGCAATGTGGCTCCGCCCACCCCCCATTTTGCCATAAGAAAATCAGTAAGAAATGTCTGCTAAATTAATTGTGGTAAAAAGATGGATGGTAGAAACACACGAAGCCAACATAACATTCTCTATTGTATGGATTCGTTGGTTAAGGCACTGGTGATGAGTAAAAATAGTCCAACAATTTTAAAAATCTGATTTTCAGATTTCTATGGGACGGGGACAAGTTAAATGTACAGGGGAAAACAAGAATCATGCAGAAATAACTTTGAAAAATGTCCATGAAACTGTATCTTTAAATGCCAAAAACAGGGGGGAAATGTTTAAGTTGCTAATTACTTCCCGGGCACAAGCCACTCCCCTCCTGGCATGGACGCCAATTGTTCACGGGCACACAGCACACCATTCCTTACTTGCCAAGAGTGAATAATCACTCACCGATGGATGGATGGATGCCTGGCATTGCAAATGCTGTGGCCTGTCAACAAAGCACACAATATCTATAATTGAAATTCACTCACTCTCGCCAGTCATCTGTTTTCCAGAGTCCTGCCCCAGTCCTGCATGCTGCTCATTGCCCTCTGTGTATGATGACTACACAGCCTCTGGCCCCTTGCACACATCTCTCCTGGGCCGCCTTGTGGTTTGACCCCAGGACCCCACTCAGGTGGCTCAGTCCTCTGCATCCGTCGGTGACCCTTTGCACCTGCACACACACCTGCCTCTTGCAAGCATCCTGTTCAAGGAGCTAGTGGAGAACAGTGCTTGAGTTAACCCTTTGGGATATGATAGTTTATTTATAATGTGCTTAATACCCAGAGGTTTTTAAGCGCGGACCCGGGAATTGAACCTGTGGTGCTTCGTGTAGTCATGCTTCCAAGGCAAGCACTTGCCCCTGAGCTATCCTCCCCAGACTGGTTTAAAGCCAAGTATG
The DNA here is from genome assembly GCF_040938575.1 of Ambystoma mexicanum. Classification (NCBI taxonomy): domain Eukaryota; kingdom Metazoa; phylum Chordata; class Amphibia; order Caudata; family Ambystomatidae; genus Ambystoma; species Ambystoma mexicanum. Next base: position 986,114,803 of record NC_090941.1, read on the forward strand.
TTATGCATTTAAGCTGCCTTCCCTGCCCCGTGCATGGTACGCCGCCGACCACAGGTTACGATTGACCATATTTCTGGGATCTCTGAGAGATTATCTAGTTCTATTCGCATTAATGTGGACTAGAAAAATCCTGCAGAATGTAACAAAGCTGTGTATGTGTGTGCGTAAGAAATGTTGTGTGCCCAGATGGCCTTTTGGCAAGTAAAGCTCCGTATAAGGAAAGTATGTTTCATTGAATGAGTACTTTGTGGCGCTCCATCTAATATTGTGGCACAGGCTGCACATTGTGGTTGAACCCACCTGCCTTGACTTTGCATTTATGCTTTCCAGCTTCTCCTTTGGCACGGGGCGTTCCTGCTGGAGTGTGGCGAACAGGAGTACCAGACGGAAGCGGGCCAGTGTGCGGCCTGTTCGATATGCCCTGCAGGGGAAGAGGCGGACAGGGTAAGGCAATGCGTTCTGGAGCACAGCGACCGTGGTCTGGCCAGGGTTTAATCATTTACTTATTTGGTTTCCTGTATACCGAAGTTGCTTTGAAGCGCCTAGAAGAAAAAGCGGTTGGAAGGGGGTGGAGAGCAAGATCTCATGGGTTATCATTCACAGCACATCATGGAGTTGCATTCCAGATAATGTGGTAATCACAGCTTGACAATGGCGACCAATCAGGAAGGATAGCTCAGGGGCCCTGCGCTTGTTTTGGAAGCTGCAAGACAACGCAGCGCAACGCAGGTTCGAATCCCGATCCCGCGCTTCAAAACCAGTCGCTAGTATTAAGCGCGTTAAAAAAGAACACTTATAATTATAATGATGGACGTCGTCATCCATCCAAATGGAGTCTCCAATGACCTTCTGTATTTGAGGCTGTGTGGTTCACAAGGGCCATAAGTTGCCCCGTGTCATGACTGAGCCGCTCATTGGGGCCTTGTCATTCAATGGCATTATGACACGTGTAATCCAATATTTTTATTGGTAGTAGCCGAACTTCGAGTCTGAGATCTCAAGGAAGAAAGAGGACTCAGTGGCGTAGCCAGGATTGTCTAACAAGTGGGTCCCACCGCAGTGACATTAACGTAAATTCCCACACAGCGCTGCTTAGTGGGCATTTACAGATTTTGGGTGGGCTTTGCCCTGCTCAGGCCCTATTCTTTCTACGCCTCTGGGTAGATTGCCCACGTTTGAGACCAGGAGACTAAATATTCCGATCGGATAAGTCGATGTGCCTCAGGGAAGAACTCTGACGTGCTCTTAAACCGCCTTCCCGGCCACAGTTGAGTGATAGCACTTTAAAGGGGCCTGCGTGCTCTTTGTGACCTCATCACCCAGCACTTTGAAAGTTGGGACTTGTAGGCCCCTTATCATGGTGCAAAAAGGTAAACCTCCTAATGCTACTGTATTAAAACCAGGCCAACTGAGGGTGCCATGCATGGCTGTGCATTCTAGGGTGCCATGCATGCTCTGCATGCCAGCACTGGAGGGGTGGCAGAGTATTCTTTATAGTGTTTGCAATGCCAGCTAGCGAAGGAGCTTCTCTTGGTACAACTGCACCCAGTGCCCACATCCTTGCCTTCTTAGGGAAGAAGTGGCTTATCATGGCTGTGTTGCACGGGGCGGGAATGCCGCCATCTTCACAATCTGACACTGGGGTGGGCTGCTCAGGAGTACTGATGGAAAAACAATTGCATGGAAAATGTGTTAAACAATGGAAACCCCACAGTGCACGAGCAGTGGGGGTGCAAACTGCAAAATTATCAAACCAAAGGACTTATTTACAGGTGGGCAAAAGTATGAAGAATGCAAGGGCAAGGCTGGAGACCATGTACGTGCTTGCTTTAGACGTAGGCAAGGCGCCGCCTCGATGTCCCTCGGCTATTAGTGCGCTTTCCAAATCCAAATCCAAATAAATAAATAAAGGCTGGGTGCCCAAAAACACCAAAGTTTAAAATCCATCCAAGTCTTTGCTATATATGCATAATGGATGTTTATGAGGAAAATGTACTATCTATCTATCTATCTATCTATCTATCTACCTATCTAATCTATTTTTGTTTTTGTATAGCGCCCCATCACCCATGGGCTCATTAGATATCTTGAGGGCATTCTGGTTTTACTATTCGGTGGATGGGCAAGGCCAGGCTTCCAGGCGACTGATGGGCAGGCGGGCGTGTTTCCCTGCTTTTGCTCGTGCATTTCCCTTGGCACCTTTGACTGCAGTCTTTTGTGTTGAGCTGCCGTTGCTATTCGTTGGCAGGGGTTGTGTGGCTTGTATTTCAGTGCACAAAGCACATTGTCCCGCTACCGAACATTCCGTAACGGCCACACGCGTGACGACAGAACCTGCCCGTCCAGTGCCAAATCGAGGCTCCAATACAGACACTAGAATAAACATGTTTATACATGTGGACTCACATGTCACTCATGTGCAAGGGAATCACTTGATGAAATGTGTCAAAAACTATTATAAGACGTAAAGCAAAAATATAGAAACATATTTGAAGTCACATTAACCTTCTAGACTCATGTGTTAAGGGATGTGTACAGGCGCAGGCACACAATTCCCTTCTGAGTGCTTAGACAGAGATCTCAAGTTTCCCCAGGACGTGCATGAGAAAGTCATCCCGTGGGGTTTTTTTTGGGATTCTAGGATGGGATGGGTCCATGGTTGGGGGGAAACTTGAGAGCTCTGTATACATGGAAGACGATACAAAGGACAGGAAGCCTGTGACAGAGTTGGGAAAATGATCACTTTTCCATTCAACGGTGGTTCTTAGACAGCATTCTGGGGCAGTGGCAGTGCCAGGGTTGGATGGGGGTCAGGGGGGGGGTGCTGATCCCCTTGCTCCGCCCTGGTGCCCCGTGCCTGCCCAGTGCACGCCCCAGCTTCCCACTAGTGCACTATTATCCACCCCATCCACCCCGCACCAAAAGCTGCCTTCGCTAGTGTTCTGGGGGATTGGTAAAGTGCTTATCGCTGCCATCGAGCCGTTGGTTTTTCAGAGCAGTGATTGTTCTGTCCCTGGCCCTCCTTTCGGGTCGGTTACAACTGCATAAAGGTCCTTTTGAGGGGCTCCCATCTCATGCTTGCTTTGGCTTTTGTGAGTATTGTCCCCTATGCAGTTCCAGCGGAATGTTGTTCCATTGAACTTATGTCGCAAACTGCTCTGGCCCAGACACTTAGCAGTCTTTTTGATGTGGGTGATCTAATGATTCTTGAGGGTTGATAGATTGGTAGTTTTCATTTCCAGTCAGATACGGGTCCTTTCTTCTAATAGTTTTGTGTGTAATGTGGAGTGTTTTTAGGGGGATTTTTTTATCAATCAGCCACCACTTAAGGGATTTCAATGCTGATGAGATATGGTTATGTTTCTTTAGACCCAATATAGAAATAACAATGGGCCCGACGCTATTACAACCCGATCTGGCCCACTAGATCGGGTATTATTGCTGTTAGCACCCCTGGTTTTGAATCCGCAAACCCTGAGTGCTGATTGCAATTTGTTTTGTTTGAATGAAAGGGGATACCTTGTGTCTTCCCGCTCATTCAAACATACTACTTACCTAAGATGGACGCAATGGATCTGGAAGGCAGCCATGGATCTTCCATTTCCGATGCAGCCAACAGGAACACTGAACGGTAGCTGAATGAATCAGGTCACGGGGTGGGAAGGGACCGCAGATACGAGGGAAAGGGAGGGGATGGTGTGGGGGAAGATGGCGGAGCGGGGAAGCAGCCATTAAGCTGCTTGGAACTCGGGCTGAGATCGTAGGATTCAGTCTGCGGTCTGAGCAACTGAATTGGTTGCCTTTCCCACCTCGGTTGCTAACCTGAGTGGGCAAGGCCCATCCAAAATCTCTAAATGCCCACTCAGGAAAGCTGAGTGGGAATTTACATATGCTAACGTCACTGTGATGGGCACACACTTGTTAGACAATCCTGGCTACGCCACTGAGTCCACCTGGTCCTCTTTCTTCGGAGTTCGGCTACTTCCAATAGAAATATTGGATTGCACGTGTCATAATGCCAGGGAATGACAAGGACCCAATGAGCGGCTCAGTCTTGACACGAGGAAAATGATGCCCTTGTGAACCGCACCGCTTCAAATGTAGAAGGTCATTGGAGACTCCATTCGGATGGATGACGACTTCCATCATTATAACTATAATTGTTCTTTATGGATTGTTTTGGACTACTTGAAGTTTGATCAGATAGTTTATTATGTTTCTAGGAGTTCTACTGCTACCATGTGTATGGTCTCCAGGCACTCTGGCAGATAAAGGGGGATTGGGTTAAGTTAGTATGGAGAGTGTAAAAATGCAAGATAGCTGTGCTTTTGCACTGATACGCGCATATCAAACTGCCCTGAGGTCTGTGTGCGGGTCAGTTTCTAGGTGTTCTCCATCATGAGCTTCGAGGCATTTGTGTCTGAAGATGAGCCGTGAGTACCCGTGGTGCTAAGGTCTACTAGCCAGGACTGTGGTTTGTAGGTTGGTTGTAGAGGTGCAGTGTTCTGATGTTTGTTGGAAGGGGTGCTGAATTGCCATGTGTGGGCACTCTGAGACCTTGATGGGCACGTTGGGAAGGGATGCAGACAATCTTGAGAACACATGAAGCAGATCATAACATGCTATGTGGCAAGGCATAAAAAGGGCACGCATAAAAGGCAATGCACAACCGAGCATTGGAAGTCCTTTCAGCACATGAAGAGGGCCTAACAAGGCAAAACAACTTGGTGCCCTCCCAGCACTCATGCCACTGGCCTCTACAGCGCTCAAATTTCACATTTTCACTTTTTCCACTGTCAAACCCTAAGTCTCTCTCTTGGCTCTTTTTTCTCTCTTTCTCGCTCTGTTGCACTCTCTTGCTTCCCCGCTCTCTCTCTTAGTTGCACTCTCTTGCCTCCCCCCGCCTCTCTCTCTCTCTCTCTCTCTCTCTCTCAGATACATTGCACTCTATGTGCAACAGGGTCTGGGTTATGGCCCGGGAGGTGGGTGGGCAGTCTGGAAAATCCACTCATTGGCATAGGAGAAGTGATAATGGCTCTCGGTGGCATGAACCTTTGGTTCAGAGAAAGGGCCACCTGATGATTGCAAACCACAGGTTCCAAAATCATCTTCCTTGGTATGCTGGTGGGCACTCTGAGAGAGGTCTAGTTTGGGAGACCACTTTATATTCTAAAGAGCATTTTGCTGGCCTGGATTGCTATATACATACATGGTCACGAAAGCATCAAACACAGTCTTAATGAAATCGAAAATTAAGGACTTATTTTATATTGAGACAGATCCCAAGTAATCCAGCCTTGTATTTTCTAAGCATTCTGGTATTTGTAAATGTTGCTTTTACCATCATAACTTGAGAACTACATGCACCAGGATGCAAATAAAAAACAAGGCTTGGTGGGGTTGTTCTGCTTAACATGTGACAGCTTGAGATCTGTGTACATACTACTTAATTAAGCAATAGAAACCTCGGAGGGGGGCATTACCGGTCGGATAATGCCCCCGGGGTGATAGTTACAACCACGACCGAAGCTAGGTCTTTAACATAGGGGCATCCGACCGGTAATGCCCCCCCTCTGAGGGTTGTAAAGCTATTAGTACCCCGGCTCGTCGTACCAGGGTACTAATAGACATTATTGTCGAGTTGAGAAACGGCGGTGAAACCATTTCTCAACTTTAGAACAAAAGCAAAACAAATGGCTGCCAGGGATCGGGGAGGAGGGACTACATGTAGTCTCTTCTCCCTTTCTATTGCAGCCATTAAAATGAACGGAAGAAAAGTTAACAAACAAAATGGCCGCCATGGAAAGGTGCCAAGAGGACTCAGCGGGCCGTGAAGCTCTGGTCTTTGTCAGTCAGGTAAGGACCCGGCGAGGGCCAATCAGATTGTTTGTAACAATCTGATTGCCCCTATCCGGGGACTAATACCAGGTAATCCATTTTCAAGGCAGACCTATTTTTGGCATGTAGGAATTGAGGTGCTCTGCTATAGCACTAGACCACACCTCCTGCCTTGGAGGTGCAGATTGTTCTGTTGCCTATCTCGGGATTAATCTACTGTATCGCATCATCCCTTCCACCTGCACAGATGCAAACAATCGAGATGTGTATGGTTTCAAAAACCTCCTCAAGATCTGAGCAGCAGCAATTCTGTGAAGAAATATCAATGATGAATGTATTTTGATTTTGTTTGTTTCTTATAGGCCTGTGGATTCGGGAAAGGCGTAGGGGTGACCTGTCGTCCCTGTCCTGCAGGCTTTTTCTCAGATGCCTCAGGGACCGGTCCTTGCTTACCACACACCCAGTGCGAGACGGTGAAGAAGGTGCGGGTGCACCGTGGCACGGCCACCGTGGACAGCCAGTGTGGAGACTGCATGCCTGGGTATGTTTTGCACTCTCTCTTTTTTGCTGGTCCAGGATGTGTCTAGTATGGGTGCACTGAGCAGAGCAGGAAGGGAGCTGAGGGAGAAGTTAATTGTGAGTGTGTATGTTCAGAAAGTGTGAAAGCAGCAGATATGGACCAATAAGAAAGCGACCTGGCAGCTGGACAAGTACAGTGAGCTGGCTGCTTAAAACTGAATTTATGCCAAGGCAAAAAATGGAATGGCATTTCAAAACCCTCATTCAAGATGGGTCATAGTTCTACATCATTAATTGGGTTTATTTGCCAGTCCTAGGATGTGACCTGCTGTGTCTGTGGCATGGTTTACTGTGAGTAGGAGTGACCTGTTCTACTGGGCCTTGCCTGCAGTGTCTGGGTGCATGGTCTAGTTTGGTGGGCACAGCCTGTCATGTCAGGAGTATGGCATAGTATGCCAGAGATATGGTAAAAGCGGGGCATGACCTTGTTTGTCAGTGGCACAGCTGTTTGTGTCAGGTTATGGCCCATTTTGCCAGAGAGGCGGCCTGTTGTGTCAGGGGCCTTGTTTCTTTTAGTACAGGGGCATAAAGCCTGTTGTGTCGTGGGCCAGATCTAGGTTGTGAAGGGCATAGTTTATTGTGTCAGGGCACAAGGCTTAGTTTGTCAGAGGAAGAGCCTGTAGTGTTAGCCTATGGCCCAGTTTGTCAGGGGCCTATTGCATTGGTACAAGGGCACAGCCTGTTGTGTCAGAGTGCAGACCTAGTTATCAGCGACATTGTCTGGCGTGTCATGGTGTAGTTGGTCAGCTGCCTGGCCAGTAGTGTCAGGGGTGGGGGGTTACTGAGATTGTGAGGGGCTTAGTCAGTTGTGCCAAAGGCCACAACCTTGATTGTCAAAGGCATAGCCGGTTGTGCCAGGGATTAGGACCTCGTTCGCCAGAGGGCCACGGCCTGTTGGGTCATGGCATGGCCTAGTTTCTCAGAGGCATGGCCGTTGCAGTGCCTGAGGTGGGTGCGGTGAGGCCTAGTTCGTCAGGATGTGTCATATCATGGAATGCATGTAGCAGGAGAACATTGTGAGTTGGGAAACTGCGGGTGGCCGACACTGAATGCATCCTGATCTTGTAGGTTTTACGCACCTGCTGGAGAAGCCGGTGCTGTTGCCGAATGCCTTCCTTGTCACCGGGCCCCGCCGAACACCGCTGGATGTGAAGGTCAGTTGAAGATGAGTCCATGAAGCCTTTGGGGGGCCAATGGCCCTTTGCCAAAACGCAGTATTTTCGGTGGGGGCACGCACACACACACACAATGTCCTTTCTTCTCTGTTTCCGAATGACCGAATCTGTCTAGGGCTATGTCTTCTGCAAGCACGAGTTTAGATGTAAGGCCCACATCCAAATGAAGACCCCTTATCAAGAGATTCATGGCATACCCTGCATCCAACCGGTGGTGGTTGGGGTTCGGGGCAACCACATATGCCCCCCTGCACTGCAGGCTTTTCATGGGATTAGCTTGGGGCCCAATTCACAAAGATTTCATCCGGAGACGTAATGTTCACCTCAGATGTGCTGCCACCATCTCAGATCTGATTCACAAAGACTCCTACTGCAGCAAACCCCGAGCTGCAGGAAGCATCTCTGAGAAGCCCCTGAGCAAATGCTTGTGAAGGGCATCTGCACACGAGCATCTCACAGATGCTCTAGCCATCCCTGGGTTTGCTCCCGTTTTTGTCTCCTATCGTATAGTGTCGCATTTGTTTCTTATTTTTGCCTGGTATGGTATGGTTTATTTATAAAGCGCCTATACACAGGCAGTGCTTCAAAGCTCTCAAGGAGGGTGGGGACCTGGGGAAGAAACAACAATCACTCAGAGCCCTTGAAATTCTGACACGATAACAGTCTGCACAGGCAGAGTAAGTAAATAAGATACATTTAACAGTTTGGATGCAGCAAAGAGGCCTGAAGGCGATTCTGCAGTTTTTTCAAGTGCACATTAAGGGGTGAAGACAGGGGAGAACAGACAGACGATCTTCAGGCAGAGAAGCATTCAGATCGTGCAGGTGCAAGACAACTGCAGACTATTGCTTTTGTGGGCCTTGCAGCAATTTGAATTCACGTTATTTTACTGCTGCTGTGCATGTCTTGCTCTGTGAGCCCCTCGTTGTCCCCCTCAAGCATGTAAGTCGGGGCCCTTCACCCAAAACAACTAACCGCCAGTAAATGCGCTTGTGCCACGGGACGAGTTGTTCGCGCCACGTGAGAAGGACTGCCAAGAGCCGCACACTCGTCCCCTTTTTGTCTCCAGTCAAAGGTGGCTCTGTTCTGCTGCAGCAGACAAAAGAGCCCAGGCAACTCAAGGGTCCGTCTGATGCGGACCAGCGGTTCATAATCACGAGTTCCACTCTGGACGCTTGTCATGAACAAAGCTGTTGTTAACGGTGCCAGTGCTTCTGTCATCCCCATTCCCATTGAGTCCTATGGGACTCAATGGGAATGGAGATTTACATGTTTCCGGTGCCTGACTTCCAGGAACACCGGGCTTGTAATCCCCTGGTGTTTCTGTGGAGCCAGGCGCCGGAAAAAAATCACAACTCTGGCTCCTGCAAGAGAGGCGTTTCTATTTTTTTGTGACCAATTTAACACATTTTAATACATTTTAATAGCCTGTGTGGTCGGAGGGACAGGGCCACCAATATCGCCGTTTTAATTCTGAAAATATTTTTTTCTGAATAAAAATTGCAAACATAAGGTGGGTTACATAGCACCAATAAGAACACCGAACTACTGGGTACAGCATCTGCGTCCCTGCCTGCCGCAATATCAGGCTCTAGTAAGTCTCCAGCTCTGTCTGTGCTTGCTATGATTTCCCCTGGTGCCTGTAACGGGATCTTTGGAACTCTGCTAGAATGTTTCTATCCACCACTGAAAGCCGTTTGGGGCATGTGGGCGACCTGAATCCTGAGAGGGGTCATTGCCCGTGGAGCACGGCCATCCACATCTCTGGAAAAGTGATAGAGCGGGCCTCATCCCCTGCCAATGAAGTTGCCTGGTGGAGATTGGCCCATCCCTGCAAGCATTGCCTGTTGGACAACGTCATGAGGGTGGACATGGTTCTGGCATATAGACCCACTTAAGTCATCATTCTTAGCATCTCCCGCTAGTAAAAGCCCTTTGAGCCATGCCATTCAAACTATAAGTAGCAAGGGCAGTGCAGGGAGGGCCAACACCGGCTAGGGGGGCGCACACCTACCCTGTATGCCGGCAATGGCTTATGATTCATCCCATCCTCCACCACTATAGCTGTGTAGTGCCTTGAAGGAGGTGCCTTGAGCTGGTCATCGCAGGCCACATATGCATACAACACTGAAGGGTGCTGGCTGGAAGGTTTTTAATTAATCTTAACTGCTGCCTTTGCTCTGAGCAACACCCCAGGCCCTATTCTTTCAGCCTGCCTTGCCATTACAGAAGGGGAAAGACGATATACAGATCAGGCTTGGCCCTGCCCCAAAATGGGCAGTTCTGCCCAAAACTGCTAGGCCACATCCCTTCTACAGGAATTCACAAGGAACCCACCCATATTTTAGGCCTCCTTGTAGGGTGACCAGACATCCTGGTTTTTCTGGGACTGTCCTGGTTTTTGCTGCTGTGTCCCTCTTTCTCAAGATTATGTTTCCATTGGAAACTGCAGTGATCCCGGTTTTTGGTAGTCAGTCTACATAGCTAACAGGCGTGAATGCACAATCTGCAACTTAAGATAGTGTTAGTTTGTGATAAATTAATTATAATATGTGTTTATTTGAACAGTAACACTTAAACTCCATTCTCCTCCAACCGCTACTGAAGTGTAGTGCCTGGAGGGCCACTTTCAAAAAGTCCTACTTTTATGTTAGTTGCCCTGTCCTGGTTTTTTACTTTTTAAATCTGATCACCCTACCCGTTTGGCATCAGCGTTGGAGAGTGGCTTCGTCTCTAGGCAGAGCAGGACTGGGACCGCCATTTTGTATGTCCATCTTTCTCTATCAGTTACAGCTAAACTGAAATTCGTTTCAACTCATTTGGCTGTCAACTAGCATGACTGCAGCCCTTGAACAATGTGTTGCACGTTTCTCCCTTCCTTCCTACTCTGTCCCCCGCTGGAGTCACAGTTGCACTACTTTTTTGGTACACTTCTGTCAGTGGCTGGATCTGCCACTGACTACAACGCTGGAGATTCACAGAGGCTGTCCTGGCCCTCTTTCTCGCAAGGAAAAAGAGGGTCAGCCTGTGCGCGGACCAACATGAGCGCGAGGCCAAGTGCAGCTGCACATTCTGCCCTTGCCTAGCGCTGACCCTCTTGCTCCCGAGGAAAAAGAGGGTCAGCCTCTGTGCGGCGCAAAATGAGTGTGAGGTCAAGTGCAGCTGCACATTCTGCCCTTGCCTAGCGCTGACCCTCTTGCTCCCGAGGAAAAAGAGGGTCAGCCTCTGTGCGGCGCTAAATGAGTGTGAGGTCAAGTGCAGCTGCACATTCTGCCCATGCCTAGCGCTGACCCTCTTGCTCCCGAGGAAAAAGAGGGTCAGCCTCTGTGCGGCGCTAAATGAGTGTGAGGTCAAGTGCAGCTGCACATTCTGCCCTTGCCTAGCGCTGACCCTCTTGCTCCCGAGGAAAAAGAGGGTCAGCCTCTGTGCGGCGCTAAATGAGTGTGAGGTCAAGTGCAGCTGCACATTCTGCCCATGCCTAGCGCTGACCCTCTTGCTCCCGAGGAAAAAGAGGGTCAGCCTCTGTGCGGCGCTAAATGAGTGTGAGGTCAAGTGCAGCTGCACTTGCCTAGCGCTGACCCTCTTTCTCACAAAGAAAAAGCGGGTCAGCCTCTGTGCGGCGCAAAATGAGTGTGAGGTCAAGTGCAGCTGCACATTCTGCCCTTGCCTAGCGCTGACCCTCTTGCTCCCGAGGAAAAAGATGGTCAGCCTGTGCGCCGACCAACATGAGCGCGAGGCCAAGTGCAGCTGCACATTCTGCCCTTGCCTAGCGCTGACCCTCTTGCTCCCGAGGAAAAAGAGGGTCAGCCTCTGTGCGGCGCAAAATGAGTGTGAGGTCAAGTGCAGCTGCACATTCTGCCCTTGCCTAGCGCTGACCCTCTTTCTCACAAAGAAAAAGAGGGTCAGCCTGTGCGCGTGGCAACATGAGCGCGAGGCCAAGGGCTGGCCCTGCCTGTGTTTTGTCAGGGCTTGCCAAGGGAATCTGGAGTGGGGGAGATGGGCATCACGCACACATAAACCTGTAGTGGCAATAACAGCCCTTTGCATAACAGATGCATGCCAGTATTCCGCGCTGAATGAAGAACAAGAGATTTACCTCTATTCAGTTGTCACTGAAATGCAGAGCAGCTGTGAGGCCAACCTAGATTTACAGTAAATAAAACAGGAATGTGTGTGTTCTCAGCACGCCAGTAGCACACAACGGTTCAAAAGGCACCCCTCGTTCAAGTGACTCTGACTTCTCAAGTAGGGGAGATCTGCTGAGCTGTCGGGCAAGAAGGTTGCTAGAGGCGTGATGGAACTGTGGAGGGCGGTAAGGAAGGGGTAAAACCAATGTACGAATTACAATCCGATTTGATTCAGGAAGAAAAAGGCAGGGGGGAAGGATGGTTAGGGCGGAAAAAGTCATGAGGCACTAACTGATGAGATGAATGAAGCAAGGAGGAGAGTGTGTGCAGGAAAAAGAATGAGAGTGAACTCTGGGGTGAAAGAATAGAACTGTACCAAGACATTTGAGGAGCTAGGAAAGATGGAAGACTCAAATACAGTATCAAATGAGCCAAGCAGAGGGGAGGAACAGAAGAGGCGGAGGTAGAGCGGAGGACATGCATGATTAATTAAAAGTGGGATGATAAACTAAGGCATTGAAGGAATCCTCGAGAGGGTACGACGTCCTTTCATCACGAGATGTTTTTTCGCAGGGTTTTTTACTGTGGCTTTTTTAACAAAAAAAACTCATCTGCATTTTTAGGGGGGTTAGAAAAATATATATTTGGGGTGTGAGTGTTCGGGGCTATATAAAAAAATAAAGGGGACAGGGTCTTTGGGGGATCCCCCAAAAATAAAAAAATTCAATTCGTTTTTTCGGTAAAAAATCTGCGGTAATAAAAACATGAATAAACATCCCACGATGAAATGACATGTAACCCTAGAGAGGGTGCATCGGGGAAGCTGGCAAAGAAAGAAAGCAGGAAAAAGGATTTTAGAGAAAAACAACGTTGAAGGAAGCATTCCGGGGGTAGGCAATGAGTAGAGAGGGTGTTGGGGGTGGTTGATAATGAAGCATAGGAAGGGGCTGAGGAGAATTTAAGGAAAGTAAAAGTTACATTAATGGAAAAGTCTAATGTAAACAATGCAGACGAGGTAGAAATGTCCAAGAACCACCAATTTAAAAATAAATACACGATGATCGACAAACTTCTTGCAGAAGTAATGAAGGCCCATGCGCCTCTTGTCTGGCATCCTTCCTGTCCTAACCATTCCACACTCCACTGCCAACTTGGGGTGGCAGAGGGCACAATCTGTCTCTCTCTCTCTCTCTCTTGCCCATGTGTCTGGACTTTGGTTCTTCATGCTGTGCTCTCTCTCTCTCTGTTTTGCCCCCCCCCAGGATTCAGAGCTTTGCCCGATCGGCCCCAAAGGTCTGCCAACACCATGGTGAAACGAGAGACCAAAGTGGCAATCAATGGGACGCAGGCTGGCGGCCTGGAGGAATCTGGCACCGAGTACGCCGTGCTGGCCATTGTGCCAGTCTTCTGCCTGATGGGTCTTCTGGGCATCCTACTCTGCAACCTGCTGAAGAAGAAGGGCTACCACTGCACGTCCCAGAAGCAGCTGGACGAGGAGTCCACCCTGGCCGCGGAGAAGGCGGGTAAGGCGGCAAACACAGCACGGGACTGGCCCATACAATTTTCTCGGGCAAAAAGTGGCCAACAGTTGCAAATGGCAATTAATTACTTTTGGGACACTGTTTGAATAGTAACCAAGGGGGAGTTTTTTAAAAAAAATAAAGTGTGATGCAAATTGTTCATTTTAAAGAATATTTATTCAGCAACACTGGTCAAAACTACTAGCCGCAGAGTGAATTAACTCATCAAACAGGCCCCCTTTGACCAAAAAAACAGACCCACACTAGCATTTTGTGTTTTTGGTTCGGCCCTGGGCCTATTGCCCTATCGGCCAGTCCGAGCCTGGCGAGATGGCATGAAGCAAAAACGGGTGCTTGTACTGGTACTGTGACCCGGAGGCCTTCACCTCTGCGGCACACTGTCACTCCAGGGTAGCAGATAATACACGAAGGAGGAGTCTCAATAATGGAAGCCTCTTCCTCAAAATAACGCCGACCATGAGTTCCTTGTCAGCATCCTTGAAATCGATAAAAGTAACATACCAACGTTCTGTAATGTTTTTATTTTAACTTTTTGGGAATTTCATGAATTTAAAACTAGGAATCTGCAAGTGGTGTGAAATTATTTCATTTAAATGCTGAAAGGTCCTTTAAAATAGTTAGCTAGAATTAGCTAGGATTGCTGTTGTGCCACTATCGTGCAGTGCAGGCAGGTGTTGTGGGTGACGTCGGCAAGGTTGAGAAGGGCACTTTTGTGGCAGCACAGCAGGTGTGTGGGAGTCTCAGTGAATATTAATTGGGTGGTTGTTTGTGTACGTGTTCTATGCATGCAGAGAGCAGTAAGGTGTCTGCTTAGTAGTGCATGCAGCACGCAGGCCACTAAGCCCATACTAAGAAACCATGCATTTTTCTTAAAGTTTTTTTTTCCTCTTCACATTAAGCATCTGCACAAGCACAGCAGAAAAGGGGGCGCATCTTTTCGATTCACACACTATAGCTGTCTCCCCTGCAGACATGTTGCCCCTACTTACCTGCTTGCTGCCTTCTGGTCCCTCATTGCTTTTCAATTGCTTCGGGAGACTCCCTGAGGTGCAATGTTTCAGGTCTGTACTACTCACCTTCCTATACCTCTCTTCCTAGTGAGTCTTGTGTGTCGTCAGAGGCGGTTGGGAAATGTTTTCAATTGGAGGGGCGTAAATGCTTGTCCCGAATATGTGCAAGCCTCCAAGCATAGCGATGGAGCTTTAACTAACCAAGGGAAGCTTGAGGGGGGGGTGACCCCACCCCCAAGATCTTTTAAAAAGATGGCTTAGAATGATGCTGTTACAGCACACGTTCTGCATAACATTTGGTAAACAGCCACACAGTTTGCAATCAGTTTTGTGCTGTAGCAAATGAAAAGGTCCAATAGATGCAAGTCACTGACCATGCACAGGAGCACCAATGCATTTTCATTTTTATTTTATTTATTTATTTATATTTATATAGCGCGCAAGCAGCCAAGGGGCATTGAGGCGCTGTTACTTGCAATAACTTAGTTACATGGTACAGGCATGATAGCGGTTGTTGACACATTATGAATACTACAAGACATCATACTGTTGTTACAGATATTGCATTTGGTCGTATATTACAACATATATGATAAGTATTCGTGCTGATGTGTCGGGCCTTATGTGAAGAGGGTAGTTTTCAGAGTTTTGCGAAAGGTGGTGAGGGAGGCCTCACCACGGATAGTGAGAGGTAGGGCATTCCAGTGAGTGGGCGCGAGATAGGGGAAGCTGGATCCGCCCGCTTTTACTCTTTTTTTACTAGTGGCACAGAGAGCATGTTGGTGTACGGTGATCTGGTTGGCCTGGTAGTGGAGACGGGGTGGATCCTTTGAGAGAGGTATGCTGGAGCAGTGAAGTGAATGCACTTGTGGGTCAGTGTTAGGGATTTGAAGACGATCCTTTCCTTTATTGGGAACCAGTGGGCTAATTTTCTGGCCTCAGAGATGTGTTCTCTTTTAGCAATGCCTTGGGCTGCCCGGAGAGCATTGTTCTGTATTACTTATAGTCTCTCTAAATTTTTGTTGGAGGTTCCTATAAAGAGTATGTTGCAGTAGTCTAGCCTGGAGCCAGTGATGGCTCTGGCTATGTTGGTGCAGTTCTCTTTGGAGAGAAAGGGTATGTCTGCGTTGATAAGTTTGGCATGATATGCAGCTTTGGATGCTATTGCGTTGACTTGTCTATCCATGGATAGGCTGGAATCCAGGTAGACTCCAAGAGTTTTGACAGAATCAGAGACCGGTATTTTAATGGAGTCAATGGTGAAGTACCTGAATTGGGCATCTAGATTTTTTAGCGTGTCGGGGGACCCTACCAGGAGGCGTTACGTCTTGTCAGAGTTGAGGCATAGTCCGTTGTCTGCCATCCAGGCTTGGATGGTGTTGTAGAGGTTGTTGGGGGTCAGGTAGTCAGTGTCATAGTTACCTTTGAGAGTGAGGAGGATCTGAAATGCCTTTGCCTACACTAGAAGTATAAAAATCATTTTCATGCTGGCTGTTCCCATACATATCCATGCAGGCCGCACCAATATTTCACAGTATTACATATGAGAACTGCTGTTGGCTTTGCCAGCCAGTAAGGAAATGCCATCCCACAGGATAAAATTATATACAGACTGGCCCTATCAATGTAAGCCAGAGTAGCCATGTAATAACACTTATCATATTTGCTTTACCCTAGATGCACAGTAATAAATTCCACGCCACAGTAAACATATATGTCCAGACTTGTGTGAGCAGTGCAGGCCAGTCTAGACACTGAATAACGCTTATCAATTTGCTTTACTCTTAATACCCATTAAAAAATGCCATGCTACAGTATGAAAGTATATGCAGACTGGCGCTACCAGTAAAGGCAAGCCTAACAAGTTATAATGCTTATTATTTTGACTTTGCCCATGATGCACAGTAAAGGATGCCTTGCCGCCAGCAGCTCTCCCTAGATTTGGAGGTCGTTCTCTTTCACACGCATTCACACAACATACTCTCTCATTAACCTGCAGACTACGCAGCATTCGGAAAACTGCTTGCATGCATACATGCATAATGAAAAACACACAAGCATACGCGTGCACATGCACCCATATTTCATACACATAAATACTATTTCACTTAACTGCTGGAACCTTTAGCACACCTCTGCTACCACACAAGACCGGATGGCCCGCCCCTCTTCTCTGCAGCGTTATCATGCTGACTGACAAGAGAGGTTTCCCCTCCTGTCATTCAGCTTCTGCACACTGTTAGCGCAATAATGGGAGGCGGCAGGACCCCACTTCCTACGCTACTTGGCCTCTCCTTATGGCGACCTACATATTATCTGGGCTCTGCATTACAAAGGAAAAATGTATACTAGGGTTGAGAGGCCCTGTTCAGGGCCAGGCAGCACAGTCCACCCGTGAAAATAAAGCACCAAGTTGGACCATGCTGCCGGCGTCACTCAAGCGAGGGCGGCGGCTAACCCTGCCTTTACCAAAGAGACGCCACGACATGTGCAGCATTGGTAATAGAAGTGGAAATCTATTCCAAGGTCTGACGGGATCGCGCACGTAAGCGGCAGCCATTTGCCCCTTTGTAGCTGGGGTTAATATGGAGCGGTTGGCAGAGAATTTGATCCAATTTAGCCGGTGCAAAGTGCGGTGATAAGAGGGATGGAGGGTGGCAATCTCAGGAAATGCAATCTGGTTTAACACTGCTAGCTGCCGGATCCAGCAGCCCGAGGGATACTTTTCTGTAACTCGCCAGACAAGGCTGGAAGCCAAATTGGGACAAATCAATGAAAACTCAATTAGACAATCACTGCAACGCTTTCACTTGTTTTTTTCTCAACTAAAAAGGCGTGATTGGGATACAAGAGAAGAGTGCATGTGGCAGCGGGGGGCTGTCCTTTCTTATCCTCAACACCGCTGATTAGGGATAACATTTAGCAGCCCCCCAACCTCCGATAGAGAAGACTTGTTCATTTTAATCTGTATTGGGTTTTAGAGAAACACAGTGCTTTCAATGAAGTCTAAATCAGACACTACCTGAAATGTGCAAAAGCATTAGAACATTGTTATTGACCGTCTATCTGGTGTTATTTCCACTGAAAAATACTCATAGTTAATCATCAGAAGTTGACAATACCAGAATTCAGTTCTACGGATGGTGGAGTACACACTAACAACAGCCGGCGTTGATCCCATTGAGCTATCTCAGTTGTGCCCATAGAAATGTCCTTACAACTTTACATCTGGGGGTCTCATTCCATATCCAAACCATAAACACTCACAATTGGTGTGTGAAGCAAAATCTCTTCTGTCTAAATTTAGGGGCGGATAGCTCAGGGGCAACATGCTCGCCTTGCAAGCGAGATGACACAGAGCCCCAAAGGATCGATCCCCGGATCTGCGCTCAGAAACCTCTGAGTATTGAGCGCGTTATAAATAACCTATCAAATCATATCATGTAGCCCATCAGACAGGAGGCAGACAGTGGAAAATGGCCATTGATCCCAAACAGGGAGAGTCTTTTCTTGTGCGTTGCCATCTAAATACCTTTTCGGAATAACCTGTTGTCCCCATAAGAATGCTCCATTACTGCTCAATTCTTTAACCAATCATCCTAGCCTTTTTAAATCTAGCCAAATAGACCAGAACATTAAGAAGCCCTCCCACAAATTACCATCCCCACCATCAGACCGAATCATTAAATCCAATTGCATGTAACCTCCGCTTGGAAATTCATATTCACGCCCAGACAGAACTAATTGGTTGTACAAACAAGTATCCTCAAGTCGGGTTACACCAGCATCTGAGTATACCTTTTCCGGATCCGAAGTTACTCTTTGAGTTTTTTCCCCCTCAACTTTTTCCATGTAACTTTCTTTGTCCTGATGAAGGCATGTCATGATTTTGTATGGCAAAGAGCCGAAACATGTTGACTGTCATTGTTTTTATTATGTTATAGGTGAAGGGTAAATAGAATCCCATATACAAACTGATGTGTAGATTAAAAACACCCCCACCCCCATGCCTGCTGCATTAAACTTTCTCACTTCCTGCACTATCATGATCCCCGTGTGTGCTTACCATAGTACTGAACAACTACTGTGCTATTCTGAGTATGTAATATTTTCTTGTAGAAAAGCATATAAGTTCTATTCAATAAGGTGTCCTATTTTGAGTGAAGCCCAGGAGCCCAATCCCTGAATTCACTCTTATCCGTGGACTTCCTTTTTTGGGAGACAAGAGAGCCACACTTGAGCTGCTCTTGTGAACATACACTGCACAGGTAGTGTTTGCTGCATCCCTGCCTTTTGGCCCCAGTAAGGCAAAGGCCGTAGGCTTCCATTAAGATCCTGCAATGCTCGCCTAGTAATTGGTTGCTGGAGGATGTGAGCGAGCAGGAGCAATGATCTACGATGACAGAATAGACACCGTTCTCTTGGGACTAAGTGTAGCTGCAGGTTTCATACACTAATTGGCATCAGTCAAGGAACTGATGTCTGTGCAAGTTTTATGTCCCCGCAGAAATGTCTCCTGGCAAAAAAGTCGCTGTTTTTTGCAAAGATATTATTATATTGAACATGCCGAGACACCCCCCGCAACCCTCACATTTTTTTTTTGTTTAACCAGGGCAGCAGGGGACATCCCCACAACCCGTTCCCATGCATAATGTCACCTTATATAATGTTGACAATGTCCTTTCCCTTCGACATTATGTATGGGGACATTATTACCTGATACCAACATGTCAAATGGCAATCAGATTTGCTTGAAATCCGAATGTGTATGTATTCTCTGTAGGAGGTAGTAGAAGGTGTACTCTTGCATCCTTAGCGCAAGTGTTATTAGGAAGCTGTCTATGAGACGGTTTGAAGCACATGGCTTCATTAGTAGGGTAGCCCCTATAGAAGTTGGAGACAAGTGCAGAGTGTTGGTGTCCCAAGGCAGCACGGGATCACTTCTGGCGCTTGTCTACTCGTCCGGGCTCAGCTAGCCAGGCCTATTCTTAGTCCTTTTTTCATTTGCATGACATGTGTTGGGGCTTTACAATTTACACTGATAGCACCAAATCGTCCTCCATCTGGTCCTCATCAGGAATATGTAGTGCCCGGTCCTTATGCTGGCACTCGAAGCACTGACTACGGCATTCCAGTGTACACCTGTAGAGAAGAGTAACTGGGGGGTTAGGTGAGGTGGGAGGAAGGGGTAAGGAGGGTACATGGGGTGCTCCCCCTCTAAAAGAAACCCACAGCTTTTATTGCCGGCATCCTAAATGCGGCGTGCTCACGTGGATCTGCGCGTGTGCCCTATCTGGAGCCTCAATGATTGAGGCGGTGCTGCTGCTTTTTATCAATAGTTTTCTGCATAGTCCAATCAAAGCTATAAGGGCTAGTTGGCCTCATTTGTTTTCTGCTATTGGGTGAAGGTTATGAACTGCAGTGAGCCTCCCCTCCTGCAGATGTCCTCGTCACAGTCCTCACTGCTCGCAGGGGTGGAGCTTGTCTTTGTGGACCGCTTTAAGAGGCCTATTTGCACAAGGGTGGTGTCTGTATGCACTATACCCTGAAAGTGCTGAGCACAGTGAATTACACCCAGCAGCAGAGCACGTATTCATGACATTGGGGCCATTTCTTTCAGAGCTAATCACCATCCTATTAGTGCCTTTCCAGGGCTCACAGGTCATTGACATAATTCCCTTCTAGGAGAGGAAGTCACGAAATTAATTTAATTCATTTTAAAAGTCAAAAATACTTCCACGCTGAACATTTTGGGAGTAAACGACTTTCACGGCAATCCATATGGAAGTCAAATGTTAGGTAAAAAAGATTCTGCTGACTGCTGTGTTTGAAGTCTGGAAATAAAACTGGAGACCATGTAGCAATTGGATTTGTGGATTCACAAACCTCACAATCTGGCAACGCAGTGGAGGGAGGCACCGCTGGAGTCGTCGAGGAGAATAAAAATACCAGTAGCGGGTTAAGGATTATTACACAACGGGAAGGGAAGTCATATTTTAAACACTGTGCAATCTATGGAAGTGTTTGCCTTCCGGTCTCTAGTTTGGTGAACTTTTTGGGACTTTTCCTGGAGTCCAATGTCAAAAAGGGAATGAACGGACGTACAGGACGTGATAGGACATTGTCGGTAAAATCATCCAGCATCGCCCCGGTAGTTGGACTGGTTCGAAGGCCAGTCAGTGGTGCAAGCCCAGCCCTAGGCCAACACCACCTTCCGGTAACCTATGACCTCACATAGCTGCTGTTAACACAGCCTCGCTAGTTCCTGAGGTCACTAATGGTATTTCCAGTTCCAATATCATTCGCAATACATCTCCAGTGCACCACCCGCTCCCGACATTCTGGCAATGCATCACTTTGACCGTTTCTTTATCCCAAGGATCCGGCCTCTGTCGGCACCCTACTTCCCACAATCTGTATCCTCCTTGCTCAAGCACAGCAGCGGCCACTATAAGCGAGACGCCACTTTCCCCTCCCCTGATGTCAGAGTGTCGAATTTATTTGAGCCTTTTTCAGTCTAAAATGTGGAGGGAGACCCTCCCGCAACTCCCCACCTCACTTCCCCTCAACCTAATCTATACCGTTACCCACCCCCATTTATAAATTTAATTAGTACCTGGCGAGGGCGCAATCAGAATGAAAGAGCCATTCTGATTGGCCCTCGCCGAGTCGTTACCAGGCCGGGAATCCCTCCGTCGGGATTCCACGGCTTTTGTCCACGGCAGGGGGACGTGGCAGCCCCTCTGCCAATGAGGAGGCTCGAAGCAGGGCCATCCCCGCTCCGAGCCTCCCCAAGGCTGAGAGGCTACCTTCGCCCCCCGCCGGGGACAGAGGTAAGGCATTTTTTATTTCCTTCCCTCCCTCCTTCCACCTCCCTCCTCTCCCTACCCCACTTACCTTCTATGCCTTGGTCCCCGGCAGGGGACGATGAAAGCCTCCAGCCGTGTGAAGACTCAGAGCGGGGCCATCCCCACGGCTGGAGACTGCCATCGTCCCCCGCCGGGGACACAGGTACGTGTTTTTTTGGGGGGTTTTTTTCCCTTTCCCCTCCCTTCCGCCCTCCCCACCCCACTTACCTTCTTTTTTTTCGGGAGCGGACGCGCTGGTAACGCTTCTGTTTCCAGCGCGTCCGATCCCGATGGCCGCCACAGAAAGGGAAAACGGACTCCGTTTTCCCTTTCCATGGCGGCCATTTTCTTTGACGTCTTTTTTTTTTTCCCGAAATGCTGCAGCTTTTCGGGGAAAAAAAGAAAGCTTTTAGTGCCCCGGTCACGCAGTTTTTGCGGGCCGGGGTACTAATAGCTATATGCCCCTCGCGGCGGGGGCATTACCGATTCCGGTAATGCCCCGGGGCCTTCGTTAAGGCCCTCGCTTCGCTCGGGGCCTATAACTATGGGCCCCAGGGCATTACCTGAGTCGGTAACGCCCCTGCTGCTCGGGGCATATTGCTTAATTAAATGTGACCGAAAAAAAGGTCAACAAATTTCGATCAAATGTTTTTAGGTCAATTATGCTAATATCGCCACCACATAGGCACTTTTGGCCGTTTCTTTTGTTGAAGGGTGGACCGGTTATAGAAGTGAGAAAACTCTTTATGCAGTGACTCACCATTCAGCGCCACGGCCAGGTTTCTGAATGTCATCATACACAGTGTTTAGTTTTTTTGCATTTGGTTCTTGCATTCCTATATTCCGCGAGGGGATATACAACACCCAAATTGACAGAACGGTGTGGGCCACTCTGTTTATAAGCCTGCGCATTTAAATTTAAATCATACCCATGTTAAAATGTATTCTAAGTATGCAATTGTGTGGAAAATCAGGCAGTGGAGCATTTTGACATATTCTGAACACACATTTGAACACAGTTTCTTATTCTACAATTTAGAACGAGTGACAATAATCCGCCCAGAAAAGTTGGTTGGAAGAGAATTCTTTTAGGACTAACTTGTTGATGCAATATGACTGCCCGTCAGGCGCACCTATGGATCGGAGAACCATTCTGACCATTACCTCGCTTGGTGAATTGAATTGATGCGACTTAGCCGCTTCCACTGTGTTGCCACGGTCTGCTAGCACTTCTGAGGGCCAGGGCCAATGGTCACGTGTATCATCACATGCCAAGCTTGTGATGATACACGTGATGATACTCAGATGCTTTTTAATTATGAATTGATCTTTCTTGATCACGGTACAGTCCTGGGGTAGAGCGTTCCTACGCTTGCATCCATGGGCCGCAAGGGGTCACCCCTACCCAGCTCTGTCTTTTGGAAATGTAGGAAGAGTCAACTTGTTTTTGTTTGGAGACCTGAAGGGATTTGCTATTGCTACCCCAAATACAGGGCCCTGATCTTTAACAATGCTATGATTTATGAAGGGAAGTTAAATGGAACCCTCCAGTTGACTGGCAGCCAATGGACTTTCTTCATTGGTGGAACACGTCTCGCTTTCTCTTTCAAGGTAGTCTTGTTGCCCTATCCTGAAGGACTGAACGATCTAAAGCTCTTTACCTTTTTGAGCAGACTGTGCACCCTAATAAAGTGGTCCTATTTTGCTGCAAATCATGTAGATGCCCTAATCTGTGGGTAGTGTAACAGAACATTCTCTGCCCCTCCACCCCGCCTCAAGTCCCAGGGATCTCCAGGCAAAACATTTGTGGCACTCAAAGGTAATGTGCCCATGTAGAAATAGGGAAACAATGGTCCAATCTGGATGCCGTAATGGCTATATACTTTAAGCTTTTTGCCTTCCTGCCAAGACAAGGTGTAAGGTTCAGCTGGTGCTTACATTGAGCCAATCCCACATCTGGCTGGGTCCCAACAGAAAGCTCATAGCCAAAAGGGACCCTCAAAATGTGAGCTTTTTTTTTTACCATTCCTGGTGCTTCCCTAAGTGTCACTACCCCAGAGGTGTACACAGGGTAGGGCCTGAGCGGGCGAGGCCCACCCACCGTCTGTAACTGCTGTG
Organism: Ambystoma mexicanum; assembly: GCF_040938575.1. Taxonomy (NCBI): domain Eukaryota; kingdom Metazoa; phylum Chordata; class Amphibia; order Caudata; family Ambystomatidae; genus Ambystoma; species Ambystoma mexicanum. Next base: position 986,138,039 of record NC_090941.1, read on the forward strand.
CTGTGTGGGTATTTAAGATGTTAATGTCACTGTGGTTGCCCAACTACATTAGCTTCAGGCCCCGCTTTTTGGACAATCCTGGCTATGCCTCTGCACTACCCTTAGGAAAGATAGCCAATAGACGTTTAGTGTATTGACAGCAATGACGACAGGGCTGCACAGGCAACACTCAACTATACAAAATATGCATTATAAATAGCTACAAATTCCAAAGAGGCTGCTCGGCCTGGCACTGCAGGCATCTTTTAATACTGTACCAGTTATTCGCCGGATGAATGTGTTCCTTGTGGTGATGATACCGCCAGTCTTCTATTTATAGTACAGGCGATGGGCAGTATTCAGTAGCACTCGTAGATGGGGAATTGGTTCAGTTGATTCCAGAGCTGGCCATGGCCTTCGACTTTGGGTTCTTCACGTAGCAGTTGCCGAAGCCTTTTTCAACAGGATTTTGCTCTCATGGGCAGTACTTGCTAAGAGGAGCTGACCGCATCCTTCAGGGCAAGTCACAACATGGTAGTTGGGATATAGATCTGGGTTACGCTCATCAAATCCCGGTTGGAGCGGACACCTTAAACCGGTGGGAACCCATTGCGGTTTTACTCTCATCAAAAAAACGAATATGATGAACTAAAGGTCTTCCACACGTGCATGATATTTTCTCACAGATCAAATGTAAGTTCACCTACATTGCCCACAAAGCCTTCCATACAAAGAAGCCCTTCAAATTGACCGAAATTCTGGTGATATCGGTTATCTGTCAGTAAATTAGAGCAGAAGCAGCCAAGAGGCCACCCATACAAGAGCAAGGAGCTATCCCTCCGCTTCGGGGCAGAATCCCTCAGCATGGCCTCCTGTTCCGAGGCAAGCCGCTGCCGCAATCACTGAATTCAGTCGGATCCGTCGGCCTCCTGTTGAAATTACTCAATGCCCACAACTGGAGGATGCCCATTTGCTCAAATTTTAACCAAAAAAAACCTACATAGCACCCCTGGTTCAACACAAACCCATTGCAAAAGCTTAACTTTCCCATACGCCCTCTCTTGCCACAGAGCCTGAAAACCATAACCCTGTTGCCTACCATGATTTTAAGCACTGCGCCATGCGCGCAGTTTCCTAACTCTAGGGCACGTGTGCAGCACAATGACAACACTCTAGTGCATTTTAGCGCTATGTAATAGACAAATAATATATACTTCTAATGATCTGAATGAAAGGGCTTGCCCCAAATTTAAGTAATCACAAAAAGCTCTAATCACTTAACATGAGTTACCAACAGGAGGCTATTTTGGTTTTGAGTCTGCATAGCATCTTTACCGGGATCCTACCACTTGTGTTGTGTGATGGCTGATGTAATGAAAACCAAAACTACAACCCTTGCCATTTTGCTTTGTTGGCCATTATATATGACTGGATGAAACTAAGCCACACTATTCTAGTGCCCAGTTTTACCTGTAAGAGTTAAGGCCTTTATTCTTGCTTTTTGGGCTAGTTTAAATGGGACTGTTTTGTAATTGATCCAATTTCCACCCCCAAAGATAACAACATATCACAAGAAAGAAAGAGAGCTTTTGTTATTGTCATGGGTCATCGCTCATAATATTGTCTACAAAACAAGGATTGCACCAATGATGATGTCCATATTGTCATAGATGTTGTGCTATTGCATCTCCTAGCAAGGGTTATGCCGTTTGCACAGGTCCTGGCACTTTGGTTACATTGTTAGTGGAGTAGTGGGAGGAGAGCAAAGTCGCTGGAGAGTGTCAACACATTAGTAAATTGCAATGATGTTGATGTTGCAGAGTGAGTTCCTATTGTGGTAGAGTAGCTTGGTGCCACCTGGCATCTGGAGACATAATCCCAGCCTTCAAGAGTGTAATTTGCAGCTGGAGTGTTGGTCTGTACATGTATGTACTGTGAAAGTCAAGGAGAGGATGAGGGTGTTGGGTGACAATTAATAGTTGCTATAGTTCCAGGATAAAGTAGTGTGAGTTGGATGATGGGTGTCGGAATACAAAGGGTCCCAGCAAAGTACGATTGTGGAAGAGCGTACATTTTTGGTACCCTAAAAGTAAGTTATCTGGCATCGATAGGTTGCGGCTGTAGCTTCATGCCAGTGATTCATGCTTGTGCAGCTACAATCTATGCCAGGAATGGTCTCTGTAGATCACTTACATGAAGCTCCAGCCACAACCCATCTATGCCAGTCATGAAAGTACTTCAAAGTGACCATTATTGGCATAGATAGGCTGTGACAGCAGCTTCACAAAAATTATTTACAGTATGAAGATAATTTAAAGTCACCATTGCTGGCATAGAGAGATTGTGGCCGCAACTTTATGAAAGTGGTTTATACTAACCCAGTATGTAATTCATGTTCATGAAGTTGCCGACACAATCTGTCTATGCCAGTAATGGTCCCTTTAAATTACTTTCTCGACTGGAATTAAAAGGTTGTGGCCACAGCTTCATGCAAGTGATTTCCAATGACCATTACTGGCATGCATAAATTATGGTTTAAACCTCATGAAAATGATATATAATCAATAGATCACTTTTCTGAAGTTGCAGCCACTGTCTAGCTCTGTCAGCAATGGCCACTGTAAATCACATGTGGCCTAGGCTTCATGCAATTGATTTACAGTGTCAATTATTGGCATAGTTCGATTGGGTCCGCCGCTTAATGAACGTTTTGCAAAATGCTCCTGTGTACTGTTGTTGACATGGCATTTACTGGATTTGTTTGTGTGTTACCCTAGAGAACCACTTGTAAATTGTATAGCTTTTTATAACCTTTTTCTCAAAAACTGTGTTGTAAAATGGACGCTTTCAACACAATATTTGAAAGACTTTCTCGGTGCGAACTCCTATATTATTTTGGACTCCTACTGCTTGGTCAGCCGTGCTAATTTGGGGAAATATTTAGGTCTCCCTCATCCCCCCGCTGAAAGTTTTCTCAAGCCTAGACTGACTGTGAATCATTCCAAATCCTGGTCCCCCTTCCGCCACCCCCGGTAGCTGCATATTCCATCCGATCCAAATGCTTTGTTCGCACTTGATGCCAGTACTGTGAAAGGACTCACTTCATGAGGGTGTATATGGAAACATGCCATGCTGGTCCTAGAAAGAATCCTATATGTTAAAGGTCGCGATAACCTTTATTCAACCAACAGGACATATATTAAAAATGATGTAGAAAGTTACATGTCGGGGGCCACGTGGTCTTTCTGCGGGGCAGGCCACGCTAACCCTACAGCCATACCACCCATCCCACTGACCCCCTGTCATTGCCACATTGCTATGGCACCTGTGCAGCTGCTATGAGCTTGTTTACAGCTGGTGGTTTCGGTTAGCCCGCTGGTTTTGGTGACATTGAAATACCCTGGAAAAGTCTAGAACTCGAGCATCCCAAAATAATGAGGTTTGTTGTTTGTGTCGGAGGCTTCGATCAGACGGATGACGATGATCTGGTGGCGGTGGCCTACAGGCCGGACAGGCGCTGTGTGCTTGTTTACTTCTCATGAACCCTCTCAAATCCCCTGATGAGTCTGCTTTGTTTTTGCCACTTGTTTTCCAAATTGCCGGCCAGTGAGAGGGCCCTCGCCTGCCCAGACTCGTACAGGTGATTTCATGCTGAGTTGTCGCTGAGGGTTGTGTAAAGCCTTTTCCGCCCAACAGCCCCTCAGACATACAAGGATTGTGTGGAATTATTATTTTTTTTGGCCTGTGAGACGAAATCACAAAGTTATATAGGCTATACCCTTGCACTTCTTTTGGTCTCGTCATAGGCTTTACAGCCTCAGTTCTATTTTGTTTTTTTTTCTTTCCATCAGCTCTTGGAATGTAGGCTCCTATAATCTCCCAGGTCTTGGGTAACACAGACACATGCCTGCTTGTGATTCTGGCTGCCTTGGATGCGTTCTCTCATATATACATATATTCCATAAACCGATGAAGAGATCTTTTTCTTCCATCTAAAATGAAATCATTCTCTTCCTTGGGGGCCGCGCTCTGTTTTTATTTTTCTGTGTTGCATTTTTTCCTTAGGCGGGTCCTTTCCATTTTATTGTATGCGCAGTTTAGTTTTGCATTTGTCATTTTTTGCACTTCTTCGTAGTATTAGTTCTTTTTGAAATCTTGCTCAGCGCCCCGTCACACTCTGGGGTTATGGTGCGCTTTAGAAATGATATAAATTAATAAATAATGCAAAAATCACTTCCCTCGCCTCCTTATTGCCCGACCTCTTTCAGTGTAAACAAATTGGTCTGTAGGTTTACTGTGGGTTCCTACATCAAAAATCACCTTTATCTGTTAGGAGGGAACCGGGGGTGGGCAGGGAGTTAAAATTGGTGTTGTGCTACGCCGGCCTCGCCATAGGCTTCCTGTACATTTCCCACTGGAAGAAATGCTTTGAGTTACAAAAGGTGCTTTTACACCCGCCACATTCTCCCTCTTCACATTTACTTTGGAAAATACTCCTCTGAACAGCAAACACTGGGGCATTTAAAAATAAGCACTGACACTAGTGGTGGTACAGAAAATTGCTGCCCCTAGAGAAAACAAAAACAAGCTGGAAAATGGCTGTAGTGATTCCTGAATTAATTGTTGGAGAAATGCAGACATGTTATGCCCGCTCATATTGTAAAGGCTGGCATCGCAACTGACTGGCATGCCCACAAATAAAGCCTTCAGGGGGTGAGAAGCACTGGGCACATCAAAGAGCATTGCTAATGTTTCTGATCGGCTATGTATAGTCCCCAGTGCTTGGCGGATATGTCATCGTTTGGAGGAAATGGGGTGCAGTGCACCTTTCTGCGAGGTCATGCATATTAACAAGTCTTTTCTCCTTCCAGGAAACAACCCTACGTACGGAGTGGAGGATGCCAACGAGGATACTATTGGCGTCCTGGTGCGGCTCATTACCGAAAAGAAAGGTTAGTCTCCAGAGCGCTCGAGGGTGGGCGCGCAGTAATGTTGCAGGACAGCGTAGCCTCCAGTTCCACAGCTCCCTTTGGTGCATTTAAAACATGTGACTCGGCAGCAGATGGGAATGGGAGGTTTCGTTGCAGCCTATTTGATCAAAGTAGTTTTCATCGAGGTTTTTTTTTACCTGATTTTGTCGCAAATACACATTGGGGGCGGGTTTGGGTTAATATTTAGTGTAGGGATGGTAAGAGAGGGTTGCAGGGGTCCTCCCGCATATATTTGCTGCAAAGTCACACATTAAAAAAATAAATCGATGAAATCTACTTCGAGAAAATAATCTCGACCAAATTACCTAGAACCCAGCAGATGATGCTCCTAACGCTCATTAAATCTGCTAGTTGCCCAGCCTGCTGCTCACACCACAGTCTCGGGCTCGTCTCCAGCTTTACCTCGCTTTGTTGAACATGGCTGCTGTTTTTCCTTGCAACGCTCTCACTGGAAAGCTGCAGTCATTCAACTGACAGAGGGATTCCTGATGTTACATCAAAACCTGTAGCATCAAGCGGAATAGCCTCGTGGCTTATAGGCCACAGCACTGCTTTTTTAGCGACTGGGGGGTTCCCTGGCGTCGTAGTACAGCTCGAGCGATCACGCCACTTCATGGCATCTCGTTAACAGCACCACCCTTTCAGCAATGGAGTTTCCTGTCGCTATGCCAGCGCCCATGATCACAAAAACATTGTGTCCTTTAGTTCACAGCACTGGCCTTTGTCGACAGAGGGATTCCAATGTGCGTTAACCAGCCCAACAACATCATGGCCTGTAGGCCTCCTCGCCACCTCTTCCTTGCCAGGGGGTTATTGGTGTCACACTGGTGCCTATGTCATCGAGAAACATCATAGCCATTATTTTCCAGCACCATCTTGTCATTGACAGAGGCTTTCCTGAAGTCACGCGAGAGCCCAGGTAATGGAGCCCAGTATCATCCCAGCCTCTAATTCACAGCACTGTCCTGCAGTATTCCAATGCCACACTATAGTGTGCGTGATTCGACCCAGGGACATCAAGGCCCGCCTCTCCCTCTACTTCCAGTGCTCGTATTGGGACATATTATGTTGTTATGTTATTTGGCATTTATATAGCGCTCCATAAATCATTGGTATGACCTCAAAGCTCTAGTGGTTTGAACGCCCTCGGGACCATAGTCCAGGTCAGTCGAGAGAGTAAGGTGTCATAGGGTGCACCGATTATGTGCGCAGCTGATGCAATTGCCCAATGGTAGCTGCAGTCTAGCATTAGGTGTGGTGGAATTGAGATCAGTTGAATGTGTGCAGTCTGGCGGGTGGACACCAAGACTGGGTTATGGCTGCGTTAGGCCTGTGTAGTAGCAAATGCGATTGGCCGCGCCTTCACAGGCTTAAACATTGGCCTACATTTCTTTTCTTTCTTTCGTTTTTGGACATTAGAATTAATTCGACTGGCTTCCAAATCTTTAGGCATGAAATTGCGAGTGCCTTATTTCTCAGAAGGTGGGATGTTTCTCGGATTATGCTGGTCGCCATGTGTCCTTTCTGTGCAAGTCTTGCAGGCATTGTGTCCTTGAGCTGTGTCCGCTTTGCTTCCCCTGCAGAAAACGCTGTTGCACTGGAGGAGCTGCTGAAGGATTATCACAGCAAGCAGATCGTGGCGACCAGCAGCAGCAAACCCCCGAGCAAGTAAGTGGCGGCAGATAAGCACGCGGTGCTTCGGTGCACACTTTATCGCTACCACGCATGCATTGTTTCTCGAAATTCCTGACACGATGCTTCATTACGCCTTGTGCAGATGTAAGCAGAAAGAGCCAACAACCCAAAAATAATCTTTCCCCAGAGAGAGCGCATAAGGACTAAGTAATAGGAAGGTACACATAAAAAGACTTGCTTGGTGGGAAGGCGGGGGCACACATGCAGAAGAAAGGAAGGAAGGAACAAAACACCTTGTCTGATCCGCCCACCTTTCAAAACTCATGGCATTAGGGCAGAGCGGTCTGTGATTTGCAGTAGAGAGAGCTTATCTCTCCACCCTTAAAATATTTAAAAACCGATTGTACTATTATTAGCAAGATCACCCATACATTTAATCTAATCTGTTTAACACAGTCAACCCGGCCTCTACCTCTTCAAAGAACAACGATGGATAGAGCAGAGAGCACAATGGGGGTCAGGGTAGCTGGAACTAGTGGGAATTGTATAAAGCAAATTAAAAGGGAAATGGATGAGTACACGGATAATCAAATGTGGGAAGACATTGGAGAAGGGGGGCTAGCTGGGTGGAGAAGGCATAATAGCATGGGCATTTTTAATGGCACATGCTGCTTCAAAGCTCTGTACATGCCCTCTAGGTTTTTCTATTACCCCACTCTGGTTCGGTAGAAGGAAAGACGAGGTCAGCTGTGTTGGATCCACTAGGAACTCCTGTGGGTTGCCACTAGCAACTCCTGTGGGTGGCCACTAGGAACCTCTGTGGGTTGCCACTAGAAACTCCTGTGGGTGGCCACTAGGAACTCCTGTGGGTTGCCACTAGGAACTCTTGTGGGTTGCCACTAGGAACAACTGTGGGTTGTCATCAGAAACCCCTGTGAGTTGCCACTAGGAACTCCAGTGGGTTGCCACTAGCAACTCCTGTGGGTTGCCACTAGCAACTCCTGTGGGTGGCCACTAGGAACTCCTGTGGGTTGCCACTAGGAACTCTTGTGGGTTGCCACTAAGAACAACTGTGGGTTGTCATCAGAAACTCCTGTGGGTTGCCACTAGGAGCTCCTGTGGTTTGCCAATTAGGAACGCCTGTGGGCTGCCACTAAGAACCCCTGTGGGCTGCCACTAGGAACTCCTGTGGGCTACCACTAGAAACTCCTGTGGGTTACCATTAGGAACTCCTGTGGATTTCCACTAGAAACTCCTGTGAGTTACCATTAGGAACTCCTGTGGATTTCCACTAGAAGCTCCTGTGGGTTGCCATTAAGAACTCCAAACTGCATTCCAGAGGAGCTCCAAGTGGCAAACACAGGAGCTCCTGTAGCAACCCACAGGATTTCCCAGTGGCAACCCGCATTCCTCAGACGTTCCTAATGGCGACCTACAGGAGCTTCTAGTGGCAATCCACAGGAGTTCCTAATGGGCCACTAGAAACTCCTGTGGGTTGCCATTAGGAACTCTTGTGGGTTGCATTCCATTTAATAGTTTTTTTTTACCTCGTATGTACCTACACAGAAGGGGACCACCCATATGCGTACCAGTCTTGACACCTCTGCCAAGTGGAGCAGTCCAGCCTGAACTGCTAGGGCTCGTCCCCTCTGCAGGAGGGCAAAACCCAGACACTGTTGAACCTTATTAGACAGCGTCAGTGAGGCGTCCTTCTAACTTGTGACATGGAGCTTGAAGGCCGATTTTTGCTGTCGAAGCGTTAGCTCACTGAGCTACAGTAGAGGCCAATGGATAATATGTGGGGAAGGAGCAAAGCAGTACATTGAGCAGCATAGGCAGTGACGTTGGAGAAGAAGCAGGACATTAATAAATGTCCTGTTGGACTCCAACTCCAAGATGCTTAAGCGAAGGAACTGGACGGAAACAGTGGGGGCTGGGCAAGGATGGCATCCCTTCCAGAGATGTCACCGCCCACCTGTACTTGCATGGCTGCCTGGCTCTTTCTGGCATACAGAGATCCATGAGAGGTGGGCAGAGATGGGCACACACAGAGCTCTTCCTAGTCGGCTCCCATGCCTTGTGAGAATCCTCCTTGCCCACCTCTCCTCTCCTCGCAGGAGTAGTGGACAGAGACCTGGGTGCAGCAGGCATTGGGCACACGCCTCTACTGCATCTTCTTCCAGGATGGGCACTGGCACTGAGTGGAGACCGAGGCCCCAGGGCCCTCGCTATAAGGACATATTCAGACTGAGGGGCTTCCTGCCATGGCGTGGAGCAGGGCTTGCTGCATCAGAATTCGTGGGAGGGCCTGAAGGCCCCACTGATGAGCAGGGTCTTGTTCTACCTGAGCTCGCTCTGTTCAGCCTGCACCTGGTCCCATCCCTGCAGGGAGGTGTGTGCTGTGACCCAGTTCTATGTTTCTGCTCCTCTTTTGCCAGACACCCCTTTATAGCTTAGTAGAGTTTAGAGTTAAGTGTAGTTTGTGTGCTGTTTCTGTAAAATAAATTGTAGCATTTTGCCTATTTCAGTATAGCATTGCCTGCCTACTCTAACCCACAACATTTTTAAATGGCAGTGAATGGTTACGTAATTTATGAAATCTCTTGGCTGCTGTGTTAACGCACCTGCTGCTGTCACATGTGTTGGCCCAGCAAGCAACAGGTACACTACCTTGCAGATCCGACATGTCTGCCATCTTACAGAGGTCAATAAAATCCAGTGCACTGGACTGGAGGATAAGAACCCACCATATTCAAACCTGCGCCCTGCAGGTCACTGATGATCTTATGCAGCTCGTGCATTAGCCTACTGATTTATCTCAGTGGCTGCTTCACCACGCCATGGTCCTAATCTAGTTAGACACAGGGCAGGGGCCCAGTTGGAGTTGCTGAGCTCCGTGGGAGTGCACATATATGTACCTGTTGGTTGAAGCAAGAAACTATGTTTGCCAATTGGTGACAGCAAGCAAAGCGGGTCAATGAAGAGGACTTGAGAGTGAAGCGGTGTTTCTAGTGTCGGGTTTCCTCGACAGTCTGTAATCAAAGCCCTCTTGAATATAACACTCAGTGGAATGATCTGTAGCATGTTGTACACGTGCCTGTGCTATAGGATATGAATGTAGGACAATGTGTAGTTAGTGATGAGGCAAGATCCTACACCCAACAGTAATGCATCAGCCGGCTGGCTGGCTTGGAGGCCGGGGGGGGGGCAAGCAGTTCAAGCAGTAGGCTTTGGATCTGATCCCATTGATTGCATCAGCTAAAGTGAAAGGGTCTTGAAACTACTAGCTGGAAGTAGGGGGCAGCATAGGCCCTCCAACCCCCTTTTCCCAGCATAACCTAAACGAGAGCGGGAGATAACAAAACATATAGGGTAAGGTAACAGATAATAACATGACTGAGAGTATGGGCGCTGGAAGCGGTAACCCTGGATTTTAATTTTATAAACTAACCTGTCTCTAAAAGAAGGCAAGCTGTTGTACTAGTATAATTAGTCTGAGTGGTGTGTGTACCTCAGCGCTGTTTCATATTCAGAGAGGCTGCGAAACTTGCGATGGCCATTGATTCAGGTTGTGTGCGCTTTTCAGCTCTGTTTTTGTTCAACCAGTCCGGTTTAGGGCATTATCTAACGATAATGAAGAGTTTTTGTGGTTGATTTCCGTTGAGGGACCCGGACCACTGTTACCCTGAATGAATGGGAATAGATGCTCTGTCAACTTCCTGGATCTTGGCTCCGTGTATCAGTTTCTCACCTCCCATGTCTCCTTCTCTCCACAGGATGCAGTTCCTTCCGCAGGTACCCCATATCTGCAGTCACCAGCACCACCTGCACACCGTGCAGGGCTCGGCGTCCCGCTCTGGCTCCAGCTGTACGCGTTGCAGCCAGAAGAAGTGGCCCGAGTTGCTCCTGTCTCCGGAGACTGCTGCAGCCATGGCGGCCATGCCTGTCAAGCCCCCAAAGCCAGTGACCAAGGCTGGCCGGCCGGGAGAAATCACCATCCTCTCTGTGGGCAGGTATGTTGCTCCTGCTTGGCATTAAGCATTTCCTGGGTGTTTCATGCATAAATATGTCCACGTAATGTAATGAAATGATCAACTGGGCCTGTTAAATGTGCTTGAGTAATATTTACAATTTATGTTGCTTACAAACTGTAATTGTCTCTATTGACTTCAGTGATAGGTGCAGTTACTTGACACAGTGATGCTCCTTTTACTAACCTTAGTAGAATGACAAGATGGGTCAGCCTTCTAGGACTCGAACCTGTGACCCATCTTTCTTTGTGTTTGTTTTGCATCAGACATAGAAGCAGTGCTCATCTGCACTCCCTTCGCTTTTCACCATTTACATTTTTATAACGGATAGAAATTTGCAGTTTGTATGTAAATGCTAGTGAAAGTATGACGGCCAGTTTCAAGGTTTAGTTTCCATGCTAGTGCCTACCATCTCGCTTCCGTCTTTTTCTCTACTTGCACCCAACTACTGGAACTCTCTTCCCATTACAGGTAGATATTCTGCTATGCTAGGGTTGTCCAACTCCAGGCCTCGAGGGCTGGAATCCTGACCAGTTTTCAGGATATCCCTCATTAATATTCATGAGAAAAAATGTGCACACATTTAGAATCATTGTATGCAAATGTATCTCATTAATATTAATGATGGGTATCCTGAAAACCTGACATGGATTCTCCCCTAGAGGCCTGGAATTGGACAACCCTGCCGCTGTCTAGGTTCCATTCTACTCTTCAAGCTCATCTACTCTCCAGACACTTGTACTTTTGTTTCTATTCAATGAATTGTTTATTCTTGATGAAGGTGTACCGCTTGGCACTATTGTACAGCCATTTGGCTACTGTCTTTATAAATCAATAAATACAAACGCATGCATAAGACCTTGGGTTGAGCCACTTGTTTCGGGTGCCAGTGAGGTCTAGGCATGGTGCATTGGAAATGCTCTGACGTACAGATGTTGCCAGCAGTCAGAGCACAAATGGATAAGCCTTGCAGGCGCAGAGGGTTAATGATTGGTTCCATCTGAATGGACACCTGAGCCAGTGAAACACTTTTAGGACATTTGAAGTCCATTCAAACCTAAACAAATTTGAGGCAGGTCAGAAAAGACTGCTACCTATGCAGAGCCATAAGAATATTACTTTCAGCTGCATTCTTGAACTGGTGGAGGCCCAGTTTTTTCCATTGAACATCTCCCTGAAACCCAGACCTCCACTCCGTCTTTCAATCTGATGTTTCATTTGGTTCTCCGACTTGAGAAACAGCTGTGAGAAGGACCTTGCCTAGCACTGTGCCTAATTATTTGCAGTCATGGCACCTTACATGGAGGTCAGTACTCCCAAAGGTTTAAGCATGGTAATATTTAGGCTTCCAAAACTCCAAGAATAGAATCTATGGCTCTTGCTCCATAGAGGTTTACTGAAGATCAGCCCAAAGGATGATTTGCTCTTCGTACCTCAGTGTTTCGATGAGTGCATGGAAAAGGTGAGATCCACAAATGAAGCCTGGACATTACCCACATGCTGGCGCAGCGGACCCTCCAGGAATGATAGAAAGTGGGGTTGATAAAGGATGTGCCAGTATGACGTCACCTGTGTAGAGGTGGTAGGAGTTTGGATATGAAGGTACACGATATTGCTGTCTGGCGAAGAGTGGCTGGAGAAGGACCCGCCGGGGTAGTGCTGTTGAAAGCATTGGCTTTTTTTTAGACCTCTAAAGGCTCTGTGATGTGATTGGCTGTATTCCTGCCACTGAGTGAGAATGCATTTCTGATTGGTCGCCTTTGACTATTGGCCGTTGCCAGTGTGCACCATTCAACGTTAATCCGTCACTGGGATGGAAGGTGACTCATGAGGAATGGGTGCCCTCCTTCTTGAGTGTTACAAGTGCCTCAAAGGACTGGGGTGTCCAAGCGAGGCAGGCTAGGATCTTACATGAAGGCCTACTAGATGCCATAGAAAGAGTTGAATGCGGGCCTGCTGGACACAGCCACATGCTGGGCATGCAAGCACACCACATGGGCCTTAGTACTCATGCTGTAGGGTTGTGGGGCCCTCCTGGGATGAGGTGAGTTTGGAAATTTTCTATGCGCTAGGGGATCAGGCCCCCAGTAGTGAAGGGATGTTCGTCTAGGGAGCTGAGGTGGACCTAGATTGTGACTCACATGATATGATATGGCATTTATAGCGCGCCTACACACAAGTGTTTCAAGGCGCGACATGGGGAGCGGGTAGGGCACAGGAGGGTGTCTATGTTGACCTATAAATTGATATTGCATTTATAACGGATCCAGACATATCCCGCCATTGGAGGTCACTGGAGACCTGATGTGAGGACCTAATGTATCATGTGGAAGGCTGTCCTGGGGTATAAGGGAGAAGTGAGGAATTACAAGGGATCTCAGCAGCATTTTGTGTGAATTGAAGTTACTAACGCCTGTGTTCCATCCTGCCCTCTACAAATCGCCATTTAATGCTTTGTTGTCGGTGTTCTTTATCCTTATCTGTAATGCTAGTATCCGATGTCAGGATGTGTGACCTACCCTGTTGTACATTGTATTAAAGTAAAATCTTGAAATGGCACAGAACCATCTTGACTGGTTTCCATTGCTTCTGTGGTCTAGGTTTCGAGTAGCCCGCATACCCGAGCAAAGACAGAGCCAGAACCCCACTGAAGTGAAAACCATCACAGAGTCTGGCGGCCAGGACGTCACGGAACCGGCACCCAGCCTTCCTGCGGAACAGAAAACACTACTTGGCAATGGTGTCAAGACAAAATGGCTGAAACCAGCTGACAATAAGCAAGAGGTGAGGCATACCTACTTTCAGTGTTTCCCCAACACCAAACATCAAGCTTTTCTGTAGTATTTACTTTTGTAATTTACAAACTTTCAAGAAAAAAATAAAATGATGGTTCCATGTGTCTTCTCTAGAGGTATTTGCTGTGAGGTTCTTTCTAGCACAGCAAACACCTCTGGAGCTAGCTCCTGGGATGCCCGCTCCATTGCCCACCCACACAAGATTCCTCAAAGGAGGGTCCTCCTGCACCGCCCACCCCTGCCTCATGCTACCACGATGGGGGGAAAACCCCTACACCAACCCTGCCTTCCATTCCAAACATCGTCTCACTTACCTATGGGCGCGGTGTAGCTTCCTCCTTGTCCACTCCTTTCTGTTTCCATGTCATCTGCACACCTATCCACCCACATTCCAAGCCCATGCTGACCCACGCTGCCTTCACATGTAGCAAACAATTACTGATCACATATCCATCTTAGTGCACTAAGTGAAGGAGCTGAAAGATGCAGAGGAAGGCTGTTGCCATGTTGTTGTTATTTTAGTACTTAAAGAAGTGGTTCACTCAAAAATGTTATTGCTTAAAAATATTGCAATAATAAAAATGTCTACAACTCTTTGAAACAAATTCAATGTAAAGTGAGCAGCTATATGTGCACGCATCCGTTTTGCATAGAGTGATAGACTGTACTGTGTTTATTTCATTCAATGCCCTGGCTCCAATAGTTAAACACAAGCCCCATCCAGGGAGCTCGTGCTTGTAGACTGCTGTAGGTGCAATGAATTCAAAAACACACAACGATGGTAGAATTTTCACAGGACTGGCAGTCCTATGAACGTACCGACAAGGAAAACACGCCTTTTTATCCATTTAAATAGGACATGAGTGCCCTGTCGTTTAAAAGGAACACGGGTGGTTAAGGGTTAGCGCTTCCAGCTTCAAGACCTGGGTTCGAGTCCCAGCCTGTGTAGTTTTTTTGGTGCATGAACATTTTGTTTTTAAATACAAGATTTGATGCACCAGAAAAATAAATGAGCACACAAGTCAATTTCAAAGGATACCGACAATCACATGGCCGTTTGCCGTTTTCTTACACGCATTTGCTTTCTTCGAGCAGGTGCGCATGATGTGTTTCCTCTCGTACTTCACGTGGCATCTCGTTTTTCACTACTTCTTTTAGGCTCAATAGCTTCAAAAATAGCTATGAAATACTGGCATCAGGTCATTTTACTACAAGCTTGTTTCCACATTGTGAAAAAGATTCTGGGGGCCAGGGAATTCAAGACTTAAGTGATGGGACCCCCGGAAGTGGTATATGGAGGATTCCACAGAGCTCCCTATTGTCTGCCCTCCAATTCCCTTTACAAAAAAGAGAGAGAGAGATTCAACCAAAAGGACATTCATCGTATGAGGCCGGGGAGGTGATTCGCCACGAGAAGGATGTGTTCTGTTTTCACTTAACAGGCAAAATCTGCTGGCAGCACAAGGCCCTAACCGTGCATTTCTGCACAGCTCTAGACTCCTTGATGAGCACAACTCAGATGGCCAAACCCCAGCAAGGATTGCGGATCCCACATCAATAGAGAAACCCAAGCGCAATGAGCACATGCTGAACCTGCACATGCTGAACCTGCACATGCTGTTCTCATGGAATCAAACTTGACAACACCATTATCAGAGGAAACGCAGGAGTGCTTGGCCATCATGACACCGCTGCCTGATTGAAAGGTGGCTTGGCAGGCATTTTAAGACCTTATATTAGGGCGATGACCAAATTCAATTAAAATAATTACGACATATGATCTTAAATGAACCTAGAGGGGACGCACATGTAACTCGCCAATCACTAACAACCACACTTGTGAAGAAAGAGACTCACCAACCAGAACACTCATTGAGACAATCATTGGCCAAGTCTATGAATAAATAGGTAGAAGCCTCCTGACATTGAGGGTGTTAAGATGGCATTTCTGGGAATCCGTGGTGTAGTAGGGAGAAGAGGAGGTGGGGAGGGAAGAGTTGGGGAGTGGAAACCTTAAATGGCCAAGCCAAATAGGTCACATGGTAAGAATGGTACAGGAGATGGCTAAGACAAGGAACCGCACTGTAGAACAGGCAAGGCTTAGAAGGAAGATAGGACTAGGATGCCTGCTCGGTGCCTTGACCCAAAGGCTGTCAGGAGACAGGCCTTGGGAGAAGACGCTTGAGAATAGCCTGCTGGGGGCTCTAGCCCAGAGACTGGTGGTAGCTGCTATCTAAAGAAGTATGCATCCTTGCAGAACCCCTTATCTTGAGGGCTTCATAATTACTGCAGCCTACCATCATACCTGGGTGAACCCTAGAGCATGAGTGGAAGCTACAGGTCTTATTATTTATTCAGATTTGTAGAGCGCACGGCAGCCCGGGGGCACCGTGGCGCTTGTTACAGACAATGTCTTGGTTACATAGGATACAGTAATTACATACAATAATGAATTTACAGTAGACATGTATACATTGGCAACGCAGTATATTTACATGGATTCCTGAGAATTTCCTGATTATTTTGCAAGGACAGAGGTTTTTAGTTTCCTGCGGAAAATAGGGAGTGAGTATTCTGCTCTGATGTCTGCAGGGAGAGCGTTCCAGGTCTTGGCTGCAATGTAGGGGAAACTAAGACCACCGGCTTTGGCTTTTTTGATGCGTGGGATGCAGATTAAGTTGGAGTATTGCGTCCTGGTGGGACGGGAGGAGGAGGGTTTGAGGATGGTTTCAGATAGATAGGACGGGGTGGATGAGAGAGAGGCATTTGTGAGTGAGGGTGAGGATTTTGAGAGTGATCCGTTCTTTGACCGGAAGCCATTGGGCTGAGTGCCTGGCCTGGGCGACATGCTCTCTTCTTGGGATACTAAGAGCGGCCCGGAGGGCATTGTTCTGCGTGACTTGTAGTCTGTTTATGTTTTTGGCTGAAGTGCCTGCTAGGAGTGCGTTACAGTAGTCAAGTTTGGCTCCAATGGTTGCCTTCGCTATAGAGAGGCAGTTGGGTTTAGAGAGGTAGGGTTTGATGGCGTTTATGAGTTTGTTGGTGTGTGCGGATGCGGATGTGATTGCGCTGACTTGTCTAGTCATAGATAGTGAGGAGTCAAGGTATACTCCCAGAGTCTTTACGGCTGTGGATACGGGGATGATGGAGTTGTCTATGGAGAAGTTAGCGTATAGTTTGTCAAGTTTGTCTAGGGTGTTCTGTTGACCTAATATCATGATTTCAGTCTTATCACCATTGAGGTAGAGGCCATTGACTGCCATCCATGCCTTGATGACGGAGTAGATAGTGCGGAGTGCCTTAGTGTCTTCGTTGTATGCTCCGGTAAGTGGTAGAAGTACTTGTGTGTCGTCCGCGTAGTTCGAGTATGTGATGCCGTGTGAATCAAGTTTGTCAAAGAGGGGCTTGGTGAACAAGTTATAGAGTGTGGGTGCAGTGCAAGATCCTTGAGGGACCCCGTAGTGGATTGTCGTGGGAGTGGCGTTGGCGATGTCCGAGAAGACTTTCATGGCTCTTCCCTCTAGGAAGGAAGTGATCCAGAGGGCTGCTTCTTTGGAGAAGTTGGCTGAGTGTGTGTGGTGTGAAGTGAGAGTCTTGTGATCAACCAGATCGAAGGCGGCTGAGAGATCTAAAAGGAGCAGGAGAGCAGGCTTGCCTTTGTCCATGATTTGGGTGATCTGACTCTTCAGATCTACCAGGGCTGTTTCTGTGCCATGTCCTTTCCGGAAGCCCGATTGCCTAGTCCCGAGGATTGAGTGGGTTTCCAGAAAATGTTGGATTTGGCAGTGTGCGGCTTTGTCTAGCAGTTTTAGCAGGAAAGGCACCGTGGTTATTGGTCTGTAGTTGTTTGGTTGTAAAGGGTCGAGAGTAGGTTTTTTTAGGAGAGGCCGGACCCAGGCCTCTTTGAGGTTAGCTGGAATGATGCCTGTTTTAAAGGACGCGTTGATGAATGCTGTGAAGAGTGGTGCAAAGCAGCCTGCGCAGTCTTTGATGAGTTTAGGGGGGCAAATATCGCTTTTACAGGGGGAGGGTTTGAGATTTTTTAGTAGATTAATAACTTCTGGTTCAGTGACGTCTCTGAAGGAGAAGTCAGGTATGGTGGGCTTAGACGAGGTGGGTGGGGTGTTGGTAGGTTTAGTTCCTGTCTGTAGAGGAAGCGCTTTGCAATGGTCTTTGATTTTCTTTTGGAGAAGGTCAATTTTGTGTAGCATGGCAGCTTTGATGCTGGTACACCAAGCTTCATCTTTGATTATTTCATCTGGTGTATTAGGGGGGGAGATGAGCTCATTAAAAATGGCAAAGATCTCTTTGGAGTGTGATTTGGCATTGGAGATACGTGTGTTGAAAGCGTTGGCTTTGGCATCAGTGATAGCTATCTTGTATTGGTGGGAGATTAAATTGAATTTGTTTTTGGTACTGGTACAGCGGTCAGATTGCCAGTTTTTTAGTGCTGCTCTTTTGTGGGATCGCATTGAGTGCAGTTCTTCAGTAAACCAAGAGTTGGTGTGTAGGGATTTCTTCTCTTTTTTCCATTCGAGTGGTGCTATTTCATTGATAGCTTTGGTGATGACATCTTTGTAGATGTCTGCTATGATATTGGGGTCATTAGCGAATGGGGGAGGTAGCTCGGGGGTATTGAGGTATGGGCGCAGGTTCTCCTCTGTGAGTTTTTTAGAGCTTCTGACTTGTGCAGCGCTAGCAGGGGTCAGGGTTTTGTGGTTTTTGGTGACAGGAATAGAGAACTCGATGCAGTTGTGGTCAGTCCAGGGCAGTGAGGAGTTAGAGGTGATAGTGGAGAGGCAGTTATGGTCTGCAATCCAGTCAAGAATGCGGCCTTTGGTGTGCGTTGGACTTTCTACTTTTTGGGTGAAGCCCAGGTCATTGAGTTCTTTGGTGAGAGTGGCTGCAGATTTGTCCTTAGTATCGTTGAATCCGAGATTGAGGTCTCCTAGTAGAAGGGTTTTGGTGTAGCTTTTGATATTATTGCTGAGGATATGGATAATGTTGTCCTGAGGGTCTGGGGTGTTGCTCGGGGGGCGGTATAGTAGGTGGATGTTGATGGTGCTGTTGGGTGACAGTGAGAGTTTGGATGATAGGAGGTCAGAGTTGTTGGTTGAGGGGTGACTGACAGGTCGGAGCTGGAGGTTCTCTTTGTAGATGAAGGCTACTCTGCCTCCTGTTCGATCTGGCCTATCTTGTCTGAGTATGGTGAAACCAGGTGGTAGTGCAAGTGCAACGGCGGGGCCTGATGCTTCATGTAACCATGTTTCAGTGATGGCTAATAGGTCAATGTTATTGTTGGTTATGAGGTCGTGAATATCAGATGCATGAGCTGGGAGTCAACGGACATTGAGGAGGGCACATTTGATGTGAGGTGTGTGTGGTTTGTTTGTGGAAGTGTGAGTGGTGGTCGTATCTGGTATGCTATGTGAGGGTGTGGCGAGGTTGGTGGGAGGTGGACTGTGGGAGAGTGAGTATCCCATGTGGGGGCAGCGTTTGGAGGTGGTGCGGGCACTCAGTCTATGGTTTCTGTATTCTGTGGGAAGGGGTAATGTGCTAAATTCTGTGGTATGTGTGCGAGCTCGGAGTCTTTCTAGTCTATGCATAATTATGACACCGGGTGTGCGATGTGGCATAGTTAGTGTGATATCCGGTGTAACGAGATGCTTGTGGTGGGGGAGTGAGCTTAGTGGTGTGGGTATGGGGGGATGGATAGGAGTATAGAGTTTGAGAACAATGAGTGTTGCGATGAGAGTGAGCAGCGTGGTGGTGGCAGCGCTGGGCTTGGGCGCTATGGGCATGATTGTATGCTGGGCGTGGCTGTGTGTGGAGGAGGACACAGTCAGAGTAGGTGGACCTAGCCTGAGGTAGGCAGGAGTGGATAGGTTCAGGGTAGGCTGAAAAACATCTTAGGTCCTGGGGGTATCAGTGTGGCTAGGCTCAGCAGGGGGCACCGGCCGTATCGCAGAAGAGCGACTATAAGGCACAACACACTTCAAATGTGGTCTGAATAAATAAATAAATAAAAACCCTAGAGCATGAGTGGAAGCTACAGGTCTTGTCTTGGTAAAGTGTCAAGAAAGCCCTACAGCAAGATGGGTAGAAATATAGGGCTTCCTTTGGCAGGAGTTTATCAAAGGGCATTATCCCAGGAGACTGCTCGACCTCAGGATCGTTCATCAAGAACAAAGGCTAAGAGGTGCACTGAGGGGTATAACGTCATTTCATCGCGAGTCATTTTTACGACTGCCTTTCAAACGTGTTCAAAATTACGATTGTTGTTTAGCTCTTTCCCCATAGTCCTGTAGGAGTTTGTGAGCCTAAAACTCAGGTGCAGGATTGCCCTCGAAACTGTTCGGCAACCACGCTTCCCACTCTCAACACCATTCAAGGAACTCCCATATGATCTGCAGTCCGAGGCGACAACAGAATTTTAAGTCTTTACAAAACGCTCATTAAGCATGAAACAAGTGTAGATACCATGTAATTTATCGTCTCCCCACACCTAAATAAAATGATTCTCCATGCTCTTGCACAAAGGCAGCAATGGGCATGATATCATTAACACAAAGTAACGCGTCAAGACGCCAATTGGTGCAACCATGCTTCGTCTGGGTATCTTTTCAACAAATGGTAACTATATAGTTCCAGATCACATATCTGCCTGCACCAGCTTATTGCATGTGCTAGCAGTTGTTCCTGCCAGAGATCTTCCAATTCCCTCCATTAAAGCATATCCAACCACAGAGAGCTGAACGGCCTTCATGATGAATGGCAATAGTTCCTCCCACTGATCTTTAAGGGAAGAAGCACCCCTGCAGGTTCACTCTATGCTTCCAGAATAAAACAGCACAGGTGTTATTTGCTGTGGGCGAGGATGTGCCGCAACTGCAGAGGAGAATCCCCCTGGCTAATGCCAGTCACCATACAGCACATCTTCCTCCTCAGGCCCATGTTGAGATCCACACAGCTGTTGCCACCTCCCGTTCCCAATAATTGTATTGCTACAGTTACAGAAAAGTCTACACTTCTGGGTTACAAAGGGAACCACGGGCCTACAATAACAAAACACAGGATTGAAGCAGCTCTGTGATACCATCAATATCTCTTTTAGGTGCCGATATCCTATTCATGTTATCCAGCTTTCCATTGTCACTTGCTCATACACAGTTGAATAAATATTATATACAGATTACGGCGGTAGAAATGTGCCACCAGCCCAGGTCAATCGGTTCTCCCTATTCCTTGGCTTCTGTAACAACCTAGATGTAGCTAAGCCCCCGGACTTGCTTCGCTCTCACCCGTGCCTTTTTCGAATTCTGCATGTGCAGCTTATAGGTCTTTAAAAAATGTATCCACAATGGCTGATGCACCTCTCCTAACCCCAAACCACAGGAGTATGCAGTCACCCTATACTACATTACCAGCCTACGGTATTTTAATGTCTTGCTCATATCTCGCCTCTCACCTTTCTGGGAAATGAGAATAGTTTAGGGACAAATGTTTTGATAACTGAGTGAAAGGCCTTGCTGTTCCTGAGTCATGTATGCTGGTTATCTATGCTCACATAGAAAGACCGCATCAAGCCCACAGTGTCTTCGTAACTCCATGTTGCAGAACATCTGACTACCGGGCCTGGGACCCTCCAGTGCCCTCTCAAGAGGTATCCTCTCATACATATCATGGTCTGGTCCCTGCTCTTGCAAGAAGCGGACCGGTCTTGTCGGTTTCCTACGAGCCCAAGACACGCCATCCTCGAGCTCGCAACCTTCAATGCTCCCTGGGCAGCTGGCGTACATACTGCCATGGGTTTGGTTCCAAAAGATTCCTGCACAGTTCCTAGCTCTGCTGAGGTCTATGCATAAACCGTTCTTTCCTGGTGGACTGTCTAAAGTTGTGCCTCAGTGAAGTACTGTGTGGCCCAATAATTTGAGGCTTGGGGGGTCATGCTAAGTGGCCTTGTGTTGGAGAAGGTCTAAGGACAATCTGCATATGTAGGATGATCATTTCTCCAAATCTCTTCTTGTATTCTCTATAGAAATATTGACTGTGTGTTACATATGCATTTCTTGATTCTGTTTAGGGTTTACTCTCTGACATCTTCATTCTATAGTATTACCTCCTATAAAAACCTTATTGTCTTTAGATAGGCCACTTAAACTGGCATCTGAGAACAGTCCACTGTCTTCACTGGGCTACCTGAGAAAAGAAGTGTGGCTGATGCTAGAGACATGCTGCTGGAGAGAACAAACCTGTCCTCAAGAGTAGATGCATGCCTTGTTCTGGTCTTTGTTTGTCGGTGGAATGGAACCACAGTGGCTCCGCAGCCAGCAGGATCCCAGGTTGGGTACTCACATTGGGTTTGAAGGTTAATAAAACGAAAACACAACTTACCTTTGCCACCACTCTGCTTGCTTGCCCTGAAGCAACCTCGTCCTAGAGCGAGTGTAGAGGCATGAATGATGCCACATTTTCAGTTGTGGCTCCTGGTGTCTTATCTCCTAGGGGGAGCCAAGGCAATTGTTAAAACAGAGTGCGAGCAGTGGGAGAAAGAAGGCCTTGCAGAGCTCGTACCTTTCGCAGAAAGAGGATACTCCGTGTGGGAGGCGCCACATCGGCAGAGACCCAGAACACGCCTGCCTCCCCTATCCTGTTTCTATATCGAGTAGGCCCAAGGATGTGCAGGCATCGGGAAATGAAATAGCACCATGCATGTCTCCCACTGACTTCCCAGTTTCCATGTCTCTCACCTTGATGGCTCTGCTGTCTAAAAGAGAGATTCCAGGGAAGGTGCGTGGTGCGCGAGTAGTGCAGGGAAGCTGTGCCCAAAGACCTCGCATTTCCCCATGCGCCACCTCACCCTTCCTGCTGTTGAAGACAGTGAGATCAGAAAAGCGAATGGGACATCTGAAGGACATTTTAGGGGCACGTTTCACCTGGCTAGGCCTTATCATTCATTCATCACTATGCACGATGGAAAAGTACCCACATGCTGGGCATGCACCCTATCCTCCTTCACCAGTTCAAGTGACTCTATAAGTGTGCAGTGATGGATGTAAATCTTGAGTTAATCACTTAGAATAAATTCCATTGCTTCTTCGGCCATCGGGATCAACTAGGTGCAAATTAGTCTTGACTCTCTCCCCATTAATTTGTGCTTTTCCACCTATATGTCAATGCTGATTTGTGTGCACCAGCTGACCTCACCCCAAGACGGGCAAGCATACTCCCCTAACGCCCTGCAAAAAAACTGTGTGTTGTATCCAATTGTCATTCCAGGCTGACATGCTGTTTTTTTACTAATATTTGTGGCATATGACAATGCAAAGCCATGACCAGGCTGTGGGGCACAAATGGCATGACAATGTGCGACACCGCAGTATACGTGCACATCAAAGGCAGGTGGGACTCGCTCTAGCCACCCATCTTGAGGGTTCCAGACACTCCGCCTTACTGTAGTTTCCAAGGGCAGTTCTGAGCATGAAGTAGACAATGTAGGTCCTTGTGGTCATCTTTTGTCCAGCTGGGTGTTTTGTTTACCCGTGTAGGCTTGGGAGTCTCTGTGATGTGCAGTTTTCTTGGTGTGTTTGCCATGACGCAGATGACCTCTACAGACCAATCTCAAACATCCCCTACCCGGCAAAACTAAACTAAATTGGCTCAGTTGGATTAATAAGGGTATTTTGAAGTTGGCAGATGTGTTGGATGGGGATAGGTTGTTGAGTTTTGTGGAATTGATGAATAGGTACAGTTTGAGGCGAAGTGAACTGAATAAGTATTTGGCTTTTGAGAATATGATAAATAATAGATTGGAATTGGCTGAAGGTTCTATTGGGAATAAACCGGAGATTAGTACTTTATTGGAAGGTCCGGAATATGGGGTACGTAGTTATATGCAATTTATGCCTATTGATGAGAAGCTCCGGGGGCATGGTCTAGATTCAGAAATATTTGGTCGGATTATGTTCTGGATGAAATTTCTGAGTTAGATTGGAAATACATTCTGAAGGTTAACTTGACTTTGGGTCCTGATATGGGTTTACGTTTAATTCCACAAAAAATTATTGGAAAGTTATATTGGACGCCTGTTAGGATGTTTAAATTGGGGCTCCGGCCAGATGATTTGTGTTGGGGTTGTAATAATGACAAGGGTACATTATTGCATTTACTGTGGGACTGCCCGAGAGTGCTGGAGTTTTGGACGGCAGTGATTTGATTTTTGATGTGGTTTTGCGGAGGTCGGCAGTGAATATCATACTACTTTCCCGTAAGGATAGGGGTGGTTGGATTGCGAGGCATTCTTATTGGATTGATAGGGCCATAATGATGGCTATCAAGTTAATACTCAGGGTTTGGAAATCGAGGAAGAAACCTAATGTTGATGAATGGCTGACGGAATTACTTGTTTTAGCACAGTATGATAAGGTTTCATTTCATAATAAAGATAAGTACGAGGATTATTTGAAATTATGGAGTCCATTTATGGCTCTATATGATTGATGGGAAGGTGGACTTGTTTTGACGGTTATGGTAGTAATAGTGAAAAGGGTGGGGTTCCTCCTTTTTTTTTTTGTTTGTTTGTGCTGTCTTGTGTGGTTGTGGTTATTTTGTTGGTTATGTTTCACTACGGTTGGTTTTCTGTTTGATCTGAATTATTTATGATGCTCTTGTCTTGTTGTAAATTTCGTTCTTTATGCTGATTGTGAAACTTTGTTACTTTTACTATTGTTGTTTATATGGAAAATAAGTGTTGTTGAAAAAGAAAACTAACCCAAGAACACGTTGAAAAACACCACCTGCTAGACCAAGCTCAAGTCGGCTTCAGACCCACAAGAGGAATGGAAACAGCAATACTATCCATCTGGGATGACCTAAAAATGAACGCAGACTCAAACACAACCTTAGCCCTTATTCTGCTCGACCTCTCCACAGCCTTCGACACAGTTAGTCATGACACCCTAACCAAAAGACTAGAAGACATAGGCATAACAGGCACAGCACTACGCTGGACTAAATCATTCCTAGCAGACAGAACAGAAACCCTATGGATTAAACCCTTCAAATCCACCCCACGAGTAAACGACTGTGGAGTGCCACAAGGATCCTCACTATCACCACTTTACTTCAACATCTACCAGACCCCATTATCAGAATCTTCAAGAAATACAACATTACATGCTACAACTACGCAGATGATACTCAAATCATCTACAAAGACACTTAAGCTGATCATTCAAACTTAACCGACTGTCCAAAAGAAGTCCTCAACTGTAAGAATGCCAACAACCTGAAACTCAACCCAGGAAAAACAGAAATCATGATCATATCGAAAGACCAAGAGAATGAAACCGCCATCCCGTGGCCAATGGAAATGGGAACCGCACCATCACCATCTAAGGTAGTAAAAGATCTGTGATCCTGATGGACAACACCCTAACCTTAGAACCACAAATAAATGCAACAGTCAAGAAATGTTTCTTTCTCCTCCACACGGAATCCTACCTTTTCTCTCCTTCACGCACAAAACACTCACTATCGTCGCCCTCATCATGTCAAGAATCGACTATGCAAACAACCTCTACCTCGGAATACCAGAATACCACCTGAAGAGACTACAACAGATCCAAAATACAGCAGCCAGACTACTCCTCAAACTATCCAGAAGAGACCACATCACCCCTGCCCTAAAAACACTACACGCTCCCAGTAAAACATTGCATCACCTTCAAAACAATGTGCATAACGCACAGAGTAATCCGTGGACAAAGAGCAGAATTCCTACAAAAGAAAATAACAATCTACAAGCCAACGAGACCCCTCAGGTCAAGCAATGAAATCCGCCTAGAACTAAAACCATACATTAAAGAAAAAACTCTGAGGCACCGCCTTCTACCACTTAGACGCAAAAACCTGGAACATCATCCCAAAAGAAATAGGAAACACCGAAAATCACCTAAAATTCAGAAAATTACTAAAAACCTGGCTCTTCAACACCACAGACTCAAACTGAAACCCGAAACAACAGAAAGGAAAGAATTGACTAAACCGGAAAGATCATCGTCAAACATCGGCAAGATCCCAGAACTGACAGAGAAGCACCCATGACACCTGAACGGGTAACATCGGGAAGAGTGGAACACAGGTGACACCCAAGGAGACGGAGTCAACAACCCCACCCAATCCCATCCAACATCTTCAGCCGCCCCTTAGCTGCTACCAGGTACCACCGGACTGTGGAATTGTCAAGACACTACCGAACACCACGCTCACTGAGTCGGGGACACTGGCGGATGCACTGGCCATGCAGGTGGGGGATGGATGTGGGGTTGTCAGGTAGGCTAGTGGAGGTGGCAGCGAGACGTGAAAGGGACCTTGAATGCAGGACGGGCCCAGACCTAACCAGAAGCACAGGATGCCCTGCAACCTATCTGTAGAGATCACGCAAGCCCAAATCGTCAATTTCAGGATATAGATGCCAACTAACCAATTCCACTAACAATTTCCTCCTCTGCTTACACCTCTCAAACTCCAAACCAAACACAACCACAGATCCACAGCACAACAAACCACACAAACTTCACTACACCGCAACAACACAAAAAAAACACATAGACTTGCACAACAGCACACGATGACTGCCAGCCGCAAACACCCCAGGCCCAGCCAACTGAGCCACCGGGCTGAGGCCGCCAACAGAACATCACTGCACTCTCGCACTTTTCCAGCCTCCCTCCTTCTTCCAGAGCCACCAGAGCGCCAGGGGACCTCTCCGGTGGTGATAGTGCACGGTACAAATGTCCATTAACATTAACATGACAAGTACTATGATGTAGGATAGAGTATAGTAGTGATATGATGCAGTGAACAACTGCATTAAGAGTTACACATTCCAGTGAACATTCCAACTGATGCACTGTGTGGTCATAGACCCCTTTCTCCATCTCGCCATACCTTCATGGCACAACAACACAATGGAATATGCCTCAAAAAAGGTGTTTCTGCACAGGAACCTCTGTTGAACTACACCTACCAACTGGTATACCAGGCTTTACGTGCTGAATCCCAGCACAAGAGTGACTGTTCATGACATCCCTGACAGCTGGAATGTGAGCCATGAGATCAAGCCTAGCTCAGCAACATGAAACAGTGTGATCTTGGGCAAACCGTTCACAAGTTGTCAACTTTAAATGTTGGCCATGTTTGAGCTGCCTTAAAGAGATACCAGAATCTATGATGTCATTGACATGATGCATTGGCTTCTGTGCTAACATGTTGCATTGACTTCTGTCCATACTTGGTTACTAGTTTCTATGATGAAATGTGTAATGTGGGTTTATGATAACGTGCCCTATGACATGGGTTCCTGGTTCGCGTGTAGCAGCAGATTTTTTTCTCCTCATGTGGAAGAGGTGTCTATAAACACTTGTGTAGTCAGGTTCTTTGTTAATGTATGTCATCTGGTTCTATGTTAGCATGCGGCACCAGGTTCTATGTTAATATATGAGGCCAGGTCTGATGTTTGCATATGGTATTAGGTCCCATGTTTGTGTGTGGCGTCAGATCCTATGTTTTATGTTCAGTTGTGTCTCATAGGCGTTGTGTCTTATATGCTTTAATAAAATGGCTGTCAGTGCAAAGCAACATACACAACACCCTCCTTTCCCCTATAACGACTTGGAAAATTAGGGGGTTTTCCCTTCTCTTAGGGAGTGGCCCCACTCTAAGCATACACTCTTTGGCTTATGCCTGACCATAAAATGCCCCAAACCAAAGGGCGTATTGTAGACAGTCTTCACAGTGTGGATGGATGGTGTGAGCTACCACAAGGAGGGGGAGTGAGGGCGGGGGGTGTGTGTGTGTGTGTGCGTTTCTGATGCTTGTAAAGCTGTTTAGAATACCGTGATGTGCATATAGTCTAACATCTAGTGGTAATCGTGGAGTATTACCTCTTTTTTTTCGAAGATTGAAAAGGGACGTACCTGACGTGTGGTGTACACAAAATCCTTCACGTGTCGACACCTTCTCCAACTATTTGATTGTCAAATATATTTGGGATGTTTTCATGCTAATTAGTGTTTTCCTGGCCACTGGTCTGTCCTGTGCCTGCTAGTTGATTCATGCCCCCACCAAAGGGGAATATTAAGTAGAGAGTGAGCAAAGGTTATGACAATGATTTTGGAAGTAGAAGGTAGACAATGACGAAGGTAGTTCCAATCTACTTCTTAAAACGTTTCCTTTGCACCTCAACCTTCACCTAAAGTGCCATATGCCCTTCAGGCAATCACTACTTCCCCATTTACAGCCAACTGGATGCTCTTCATCAAGGGGCAAAGATTCACATTGAGCGCTTTATGCATCTTGACGCCATGTAGCCGCACAATGCTAATATCATGGTTCTGAGACTGGGCATGAGGTGTTTTACAAAGGGGGGGTTCTTGCTTTAAGGAGAAAGCCATGCTGCGCAGTTGTTGCGGGAATTGGGCAGGAAGTGGGGCAAGAAGAAGAAAAGCCACCACGGCCACACCTGGCGCAGCAGGCCAGCTGTCTATTTGAACATGCACCCAATTCTTTGTCTTCTCATGTGTGCTGCATTACGGCCTGGAGAAAAAAGGCAAAGAACGTGTTTTAGACATCAAGGCAACCATAACATTCAGTCACTATGCCATCAGAAACACCTGCGTGCCAGGTGCAATGTCTGGCCCGCTCTGGAGCTGCATTCTTCTAAATGTAACCCTTCTTCGTTTCAGGACAGCATGCACCTTATTAGTCGAGGAGAGAAAGATCTGATCCTGTGAAGGTAATCACCATGTCTGCATTGCTAGCAGTAGCTTGCGAGAGATGCTTTGGTCCTTCCTCTGTAGAGTACTAGACATGGCGCCAACTTGCTTTCGGGTGCTGCTTGGGAAACTGGATCTGCTGTTGAGTTATCCTCCTAACACTTAGCCACCGCTTCTGCTTTCCGGCTTCTATAATCATTGTGTAGTGCTGCATTGTTTGCAATGCATCCCTTCGCTCTTCAAACCCCACAACCAACTCGCAGCTGCCCACGTCACCTTCTTATTTGGCGCCTGTCCACGCTGAAGCACTTAAAAGTCCACCCTCACCACCTCTGTCATCCCATGTGGTTGTTTCCTTAAATATTCAGTGATACCTTATTTTTCAGTGCACAGATGCCGTACATGTGTTCCACAAGTCTCAACGGCTCCAAGGTTACACCCTCGGTTCAGCAGCTTCCCTTCATCTGCTGCATTGCTGAGGAGTGGCACATCCTGAGCCTCTAGCACTCAGCAAATCTCCTGCTCAGGCGCTGATCTGTGATCAGCATCGAGCAAGTCCTACCCCCTGACACCCTCTGCCTATTTTAAAGTAGTGGTATCATGCATCATGTTTTATTTAAAACAATGTAGTAATCATGGGCATTACCTTGAAGAACTTTAGATCACATGTAAATATGTAGTTTAGACTCACCAATGCACCCTCAAATGTACTTGTGAGGTTAACCATGTATGGTTACCCAATGAATCTTTGTCACTGTACACCAACTTCTACAATCTAGCAAAAATATATTGATGACTGGAAGCATGACATGTTTTATCTGAGGTGTGTTCCTGTCCAGATGTAATTACGGGGCAACATTGTATCCCTACACTTTACAGTAAACAATATAATCAAAATTGACATTTCTGTCTCTTTCATTGCAAGAGAGATGGATGTAGATAGAAAGGTAAAGTTCTGTTATAAAGTTTACTGTGCTGTGGAGTGATGCAACGTGAACTTGTATTTAATTTCAGAC
Source organism: Ambystoma mexicanum (assembly GCF_040938575.1). NCBI lineage: Eukaryota > Metazoa > Chordata > Amphibia > Caudata > Ambystomatidae > Ambystoma > Ambystoma mexicanum. The sequence goes on from NC_090941.1 coordinate 986,167,263, forward strand.
AGGTGGTAACTTCGGGTGAACAATGTCAGGTTTCCAATTATCAATCTGTTTTTGCTACTTCGTAAAAAAGTTGCCACAAAGTGGCAAAAATTGATTCTAAAATGGCTCCCCACCTTAGTACATTTGAGGGTTCATGTTGGGGCTAATTTACATATGGTTTAGTGCTATTCTTCAAGGTGCCATCCTTGATTACTTCAAAGTTTGAAATAAAGTAGGATACATGATTTCACTCCTCTATGGGCTGGGCATGCTGAAGGCGGCAAATTGGAGAAATTGAGTTTTCCATAACCTAAGATGTGAGAAGAGTAGCTCTCTCCAGACATTTAAACAATTCTAACGCGTTTGCCACAAACCCGTTTCAAGAATGCCAAGATATCTGAAATTGCTATTTAGTGTTACGTCATCGTGAATGAAAGCAGCAGCGGAAGCTGCCCACAACTGGTTCTGTTTAGAGTGCCCCAATCTGAAAAAGACAGGATGAAATTTGGAACTCTATTGGGAGCGATCCAATAATGGCATACACAAACCATGTGCAGGTTATTCATGGGGGGCTATTTTCAAGCAATCAGTGGGCCAAATGCAGTGTACTGCTTTGGGCGTGTATATGAAGCAACTGAGATAAATGGAGAAATATTCAGCATCTTCCATAGTTCATTAATCGGAAATCCTTGAGAATTCCCCTAAGCGATCCAGCATCTCTAGATGACCATCTGGATGTTTTCTGCGTCTAAAATAGTTTATTCTACAAGACCATGGTGAATAAAACCAAAGAATACCCTTATCCCCTCTAGCTGCCTTTCCCCCGTTACCAGGATTGGTCTTTGACTTCACGCACGTGGATGATGTGGGGAAGCTTGCACTCGTGTGCTTCCAACCTGCCTGCAGAACCTTGCTTGATCCTAACCAATGCCCCCGATATTGTAAAACTTGTGTGAATGCATCTTGCACCAGTGAATTAGTCATAAGCCCCTTGATCATGCAATTATTAGTCCTTTCCCAAATACAACTCTCTTCCTGGGACAAAAGCCCTAAATGGATGTTTACTGAGTCACATCAGCTATCTAGAGGCCTAAGATTGTCATCCCAAAGCAGTCTTTTCCCGCCCCGTGAGATTAAACCTTTTGAAGGCTTATCTTTGCACTAACCAGGATTTGAATCTACTTCCCACTGTCGTCCTGCTTCACAGATACGGTTGTGATGGCCAAAAACACCCAGTTCATCCAATGTGGCTTTATTTTTTGTTAAAACGGCCGACATGGAAATGCACGGGAAAGCAAGTGAGCTCTTTTTCCATTTCCATGACTACTGAAGATGCAGTGTTGTGTAGAGAGGTGTGAGGGGCTGGTGTCTAGTGTGCCGCATCGTGGAAGGTAGAGGAAGATGAGAAGAGGAGGCAGGAATGGGAAAGGGTGTTGAGGTCCTGGAGACCATTCAGGCAATGGAGAGTCCCATTGGGTGACGATAGCCAAGAGGGTAGAACACAGGCCTAAAGCACTAGTTCTGCCCCGTGATTCCCACACCCAGATTAGTCTGCTATCAGTCCCTGGGTGCTAAGAATCTGTAGTGCCTGAACTTGAGGGAGTGTGGTCAAGTTGAGCTATTTGCGTCATTACAATAATAAACTTAATTGGGCATTGGAGGTCATTGGGCCTTGTAACATGGTGCCATATTTCCCGTTTTAAAAAAAAGTCAAAATGAAATGTCAACAGCTTGAACACATCTGGTTGAAGACCTACTGCCCCATCACTAAAGAAATCTTCTAGTTTTTTTTTTTTTTTTTTTTAACAATTTATCATAGAGAGTGTAATTTAAGGCAAACAGAATTCACCTTTCAGGGAATTTTCTTTTGGATTCAAACACAAAAAGAGTTTTATTTTTTACTCCCTGCCAGCAGACCCCTGCCGATCAGTGCTCTATCTTGCTACCGTTTTGGTCACATGTGCCACAGTTAATTTGAGTCCAATATTTAATTGTTTAGAAGCCAGCTGGCAACCAGGTAAAACCGAGCAGAAATAATGGATGTCATGTGTGTCACAATTGAATAGTGAAAATATTGTTGGTATGGGAGCAGTTGTTGAAGTTTGATCGACTTGCTGGGTCCTGCCATTACTGAAGCATTTGAGGATGAACTTGCCATAAGATGGCAACGCCTGCACGTATGATGCTCTACCTTACGACTGATGGCAACGCCTGCACGTATGATGCTCTACCTTACGACTGATGGCAACGCCTGCACGTATGAGGCTCTACTTACGACTGGTGACTTTTCCAGGCAAATGAGGCATTAACAGTTAAACTGGAATTAGATGGCATATCCGAGACACAATGAGGATGCACTTTGCAAATGATGGCAGCATGTGTGACATTAGGGTGACTTTTCCAATGTGTACGAGGCATTAACTGTGTTTAGATGGTGTTAATGAGCGGCATTGGAGGCTTCACTATGCAGCACCTGTATTGCACTAGGACGTACTGTGAAAGGGACTTCTGTTTGGGGCCTTTAAACGCACCCCACAGTACCTTTCCTATGGTGCCCTTGCCACACATGTGAGGCTTTAAAACGGATAGTGTACAGGCTGGATATTATCAGTGCAGTGGTTTGTTGGCTCCCTAATTGAGGGCCTTTCAGCACTTAAGGGAAACATTAATTGGCCGATTGCTCCTTTCAGCACTTTAAGTAATACATTAATTGATTGGTTGATTCATCACGGCTATCTGGCAGTCAGAGAGCAAATGAAGGAGTGGGGTTGCACTGGGGCAAGGTTGTGCTGCAAGTCTCAGATAGCCGTACACACGGCAATACTGAGACCGTCTCCATCCTCTGCTTCAGCCATGTCTGGATTTTCCTAAAGGTCAACTTTCTTAAAGGGCGGGTTACCGTGTTGCCCGTGAGTGATCGTTCAGTCTATTTTAACGATTGGATTTATTTATGTAATTAATCCAGCACACACTACAAACACTGAGCCCGCCCTGAGGCCCTGATAATTACACTGCCAATCGCACTGTGAGGCTGTAAAATCGGACCATAGTGTAAGCATACACCCACACTAATCACACTCATGAGTCTTGGAACTTAATCATACCGATTAATCAGACTCTGGTGCCATGGAGGGTTGCAAAAGCTAACCACGGACAGGAGAAGTAAAAGTACGGAGAAGCAAATGTGATTCGGTGAATGTATGGCAAAGTGAATGCGGGTGAAGTAAAGATATACATCCGTCAATACCACAGCCACCCACACTGACAAATCACACTCTCGTGCCATGGAAGATTGCGGTACAAAAAGCACCCTAAGGTAGCATGCCACACTGCATTCCAGTGTCAGGTGATTTTGCAATTTCCACTACACGCAGAGGACACACACACACACCAATCATCGCTGAGTGTCGTGGAACTCCCTCACCCAGACAGGTGAAGGTGGAACGTCCTCAGTGGGGTATTAAAGATGATGTGGATACACTTGTGGTCGATGCAAGGTCCCAGTGCTCCACTGGTGGGTTACATTGGCTGGCTAGGGCGTTGTTCTTTTGCAGTGTTGTTTGTGAAGAGATGGGTGTTGTGGGCCTCGGTGAACTTCTTATGGGCGCTGTTTGCGATGGGTGAAAGAGTGGGCAGAAAGGGGCATAAGCACTGTCTCAGTGAAACGGTGGGTTTTGCCCATGTGCTTGCAGGTTTTATGACCGGGTTGGTGACGGTGCACAACAATTCACCTCAGTTTACAAGTGGATGAGAGGCAGCACACTTTTTGCTGCTCCGGGCTTGCATGGTTTCCGTAGCGAGCCCTTGCGTGCTCAATGGCATTACTTTAACATGAAGACCTAAGTCTCAGGGCGCTCTGGCTGTGACTGGGGCAAGCAAATTAACTTCTTCTAATGTGCTACTGCATAAGATGCCTCTGCCATCAGGATGCCAGGAATCTTTACTTATCTAGTGGGAAAGTTTATTTCTCGAAAGCCCCTGCATTTCTGCCCTTGGGAGCTGGACCATGCTGACAGTTTCAGTTGACCAGTCGCACATGACATCGACTGAATCCAACAACTGGATGTGAGTTTCCTATTTACAAAGATTTCCTCTGTAGGAAATCAGGAGATGCCCAGAGCATCTCAGATTTTCTACTACCTGATTTACACGCTGTAAAGCTGCCTGGAACATCTCTGAGACGCCCTCCAGCGTATATTTCTGAATCCCCTTTGTGCATGAGCATCTCAAAGGTGCTCCAGTTGTAGGCTTTGTGAATATAGAATGGGACTGTAGGAGCAACTCTGAAATGCTCCCAATTTTCTCCAGTGCCATTTTTCAGGAACAAGGTGTCTAGCGGAAAAAAGCAAGGGAAGTTCTACTCAGTAAATGGAAAATGGCAACCGACACCAGTAGCGACCATTAACCAGTCCCAGGTGTCCCCCACCCCGCCAGTAATGCTACAGACGACCAATATCAGTGGCATTCCACACACTTGGCTCCAGTAGAAGCCGTTCGTGAATGCGCAACAGGCGGGTTCCTGGAGAGCACTGGTCTGTAAGCAGGTCCGGCTGTTGCTCACCAGCTCCCCTGCTGGTGGTCATCCGCCACAGCCTGCCTGTGGGGGCCTAGCGGGGCCTCGGATGGAGGAGGCCTCCGAGTGCGGCCTAGCCGGCCCCGGCACGACGCGCCGCGTCAGGCGGCCGCGGCTGCTGATGGACTCGATGACTAAGGCCGTTTCAGTCATGCGCCAAAAGGCAAGCGAGCGAAGCCGAGGGAGGGGGCGGATTGAATTATTCCCAGCCGCAGGGCCCGGAGCGCGGCATCGATTTCTCTCGCGTTCTGCGGCCTTCTGCGTTCATTTGACACCTGCTGAGGCCGCTCTCTACAGGAGACCGCGGGACGCTGTGCGCCAGGCAGCCAGCCCCCTCTGTATGTACCCTAGGTGTATACCCGCCTGGCCCCTCTCCGCGCGGGTCTTCGTTATTGTGCCTCGCCCCCATTTATTCGTGTCCCTCGGGCAGTGCTGCTCTGCTCTCGCCGCAAGAGGCCAGGGGGACCGAAATAGCTGCCCTTGTCTATTCCGGGCACAGCTGACTCACCCGGCCTGTCAGAAGCGTCTATAACAAAGGGCGGGCATGCTGTCTGGTGGGTTGCCAAGGGGGGGGGGCGGTGCAGGCTGATGCTCTGCGGTCACCCTGGAGGTGCCGTCCAACGGTCACTCGCGCGCCGCAACTGTCACTATGCCAGCTTTCGGTCAAATTTAAATTTCTCTCATATGACGCGCATGCGCAGGGCAGGGCGCGTGTCACGGAAGCGCGGGAGGGGAAGCAGAGACGTTGGGAAACGCATTCCGTTAGGAAAGACACGAGCAAACCCCATTTCTTCACAGTCTAGCGACAGCACGACGACATAGCAAAGCAACCTGTCGCACACTGAGGGGGGAAAGTCACGAGACCTTCTTCCCCATCTATTCTCCCAGTAAAATGCATTCCCGTCGCCGGTCCTCACACCCATGAAGTCATAGTATATTGTGAAGTGCTTCGCTTCTGTTGTATGCTGCCTCTCCACAAATACAACAGAACCTCCTCAGTGGGTAACGTAGCTCAGTGGGTTGACTGCTCACTGAAATGAGATATTTTTTTTTTTATTTTCACATCACTTGGTTTTAATTAAACCTTAGATGCAAGCATGTACAAAACATAAATGAGATACTTGTATCTGACAAGTTCTACATTTGAATGCTGCAGGTTGCCATTTACTTTATATAAGGGGCACTGGCTTCTGGTTTTCCTGTGGGGTGTCGGCGCCCAAAAAACAAAAACTCCCATTGAAAGTATAGGGACTCCTACGCAGATGGCCTTTCCTGGAGGCATTGCGCTCGCGTAGTCAGCGGCCCTGCTTTATATTCTATTGTGGAAGAGCGTGGTAGAGATTATTAGGGGACTTCTGGCGCCGCTAAAAAAACTTTCACACATAGGTATTGGAAAGTCAATGCTATATAGTTCCTTATTTTTCCTATTCCAGTGAGGCTCAAGGAATCTTCCAAGAGGAAACTGTTGCCCCCACGCCGCCCTAGGCGTCTGAGTGTTGGTGATGCCTGTTTGGAGGTTACTAATGTACTAAAACCAGGGGAAAAGTCGAGGGACAACCCGCACTGTTTAGACTACAGGGTGGACACCACTCCCGCCCCCCCATGTGTATTTTCAAGTTATTAAAGAAATCAATTTCTGACCTCACTTAAACAGTGCCGAGGCCGGGATTCGAACTCGGGTCGCGTGGCTATAAGCCTTGACACTTTCACTAAGAACATAGCTGTAAAATGTCTTATATTGATATTTTGCTATTCAGAACATGTTTTGTTACTGATTCTTAGACATAAAATAACTGTGTCTTCTACACATATCGAACAATGTCATAGGAACATCTGTTCTCTTGCTAAATGCTTATTTGTACTGTGCACTTTCTTCAAGTGGGAATGACAAACTGAAAGAAATGTGCATACTTCACTTTAACGGATACACTCATATTTTCTTTCACTTCTAAGGCTTTCTTATTATGCAACGCACAAACGTGTCGGCTGGTGGAAAGGAGAACTTTTAGTTGCCTGAGGGGAAGGGCCTGGTGGTGCATTGAACATTGCGCTTTGGACTGTTTCTTTTTTCTAGGGTCCCTTGACCTAGCGCAGACATAATTCTAAACAGCAGTGGAGCACTTTTCAGCGTACATGTTTTCATTATTTCAGGAGCATCTTAAGCATGTGCTGCTGCCGCTTGCACAGTAGATAGGTTGTGGTGGGAGGGAGGTTCACAGGGCTTTCGATGAGCCAGGCTATGTCTTACACTTTCTAGGTTTGTTTTGTCAGGATGCCATATGGATTATCGGGAACTATGAACATATAGAGTGACTTTGCTTTCTTTCTGAAACTTGTGGGCTCTCAGAAACTGAGGGCAGGTTCTAAACCTGCTTCCACGAGGCCTTTGTTTATCTAGTTTCTGAACACTCAAAACAGTTTCTTCTGTTATTGGAATTCTGGTTGACTAATGCTGGAAAAAATGTCTAGGCCACAGGGCATCGGGAAAAAAACCACTATTGCCTTTCATGCAGAAATACACTTTCTCAAAGTGTTGTGTGCACACAAACACACAATCTAAAGAATTACCCACAGGGCCTCGTTAAAAAACATGAAATGCATGACAAATAATTAAATACTAAAAAACAAAAAGTGTTACAAAAATAACATGCAACACCACTAAAAAGTACTCTTTTGGCAATGGTCACATTTTGTGATCCCTTTAGTCTGTGCACATGTGCACTTTCCCCGCTTTGCTCTTGGTGCCGCTCAGAAGAGCATTAACAGCATACAAACATTTACCACCTTCTCAAGTATTAACAAGGCACAAGCCACAGCAGTAACCTGCCATGTGTAATCTCTGCTAATAAAGCCAAATTATACTAACTAGTGTCGATATTCGAATACGATCCTGTGTACATTACCTTTACTCTGCAAGAGTCTCCTAACAAACCGATTTAATTTAGACACAGTTCATGCTCAGCCTTGCCTTAACTTTATCCTGTAGGCGAGAACAACCTTTTGGTATCATTTTACTTGGCCTGCAAAGGATGATGGATATGGAAACATTTGTATAATCCCTGAAACTTCCCATACATAGCGTTAAGGCAACAGATATTCTGAAATCTACAGCACTGTCCGATTTTTCAGGGTTCCGCTGGGCAAAGACTTTAATGAATGCTATGGCTACTGAGAGCTCTACTATAAGTGAATGGCTTCACTGATCACTTGCCTAATCCAGCTGGACAGTATTAGGGGGTTAGGTGTAGCAAACAAGATTGTTTGCACTGCAAAATAATTGTGTGTATGCAAGGTAATGGTATCTTCTGGCTCTTTCTGAACTACAGTCTATAACAGGACTCCAGGCAACACTTTCCCTATTCATCCTGAAATTAAAGCCAATAGCAAATAACATAAGGTGTTAGGAAAATAAATGTGATTTAAATACTTATCTGAAATGGTGGTCTATAATAAAATGTAGGACTATTCTTTATTCATACTTTATACATAGGTGTTACTTAATTTGCACTTAAACATATTTACAAAAACATGCATGTGGTCAGACATTTTATAGTATAGAATAAAGGCCAAAAATAAAGTGAACTGAGAAAGGCTTTCCTGAAAGAGAAACAGGCAGGGTTTCAAATTGATGGGAGCTGGTAGCTATGTAGCTCCTGCTTGTAGCCTAGATAAGCCTGTTTAGCTTGACACCAACAGCTACCAGGAGCTACTTTTGGCTCCTCAGGCCATCTAACACACCTATGTGAGTTTAAGTCTTTGCATTCAGGACAATCTATAAATGAACATTAAGAAAGGTCCACTTGACATGTAAAGCATAATAGGTCATAAATAATGGACCCAATGATATGTTTCCTTCTTATGTGGAAGTGTGATGTGTGGAACATTATGTGTTTGCTCCTCGTTCCACAGTGGTGGCTTCTGGTCACTGGTTGATGCTGCATACCCAGGAGCTGTTGTCAGCTCCTGCTTATCCATTCTAAATTTCAAACCCTGAGGGACCAGTCACAAATGATGTCCTTTGTTGCAGATTATTATCTCTTGCTCGCTATCGTGATGAAAAAGATGCCTGTTGGCGTCTCCGCTTTGGAGACCTTGAAGACTTGGCTCTCTTTCCCTGACCATAAATTCAGCATTATATCCTGTGAAGAATGTCCTCCAGTTAAATATATATGACAGAAACATGTAGGGTATTTCTTGTACATGTATAAAGCACATATGTGCTAATAAGCAGTATTGAGGAACCTATTTGTCATCTCTTCTGCTCATTTATTGAAATCATGATCTAAGCTGCAAGCACAGAGAAACCTGTAAGGGGTATGCTTAACAGCTAGCATGCAAAGTGGAGTCGGTATCAGTAACTATCCTGAAGATACTACTTTTATAATGTCCCTGCTGATGTAAGGAAGTCTAGATCCAGGAAAGCTATGTTGGTTTTACTTATAGTTGAAGTGAACTGTAAATTGTACTTGTTACAGTTGAGATGTGTAATACATTTACCCAGTGCGGGGTCAATGTCCTCTCAAAGCAAGCATGCCATCAATGTAACATCTTCATAGTATGTTTGCTGGGTTGTGTTCATCTGTGACTTTCCAGGCATGAATTCCTACGTGGCATGCCCATAAAAAGATTGGCAGTGAAGGTGGCACATTTGGTCCCTATTGCAGTGCCTCATTTTTGGGATATTGCGACCTCAACCAAATCTCAAAATTTTGTTTTTAAGTGTGAAATACAACCCTTTTACTTATATTTCTGTGTATTTAGGGAAACTGGAAGATCTGTTGTTAAAAACTCCTTTGACTGCTTCTATCTTTGGTATGCATTCAATTGATGCTTAAAGTGACTTACTAATATAGTGGGCCTCATTACGACCCTGGCGGCCGCGGTATGCACCTTACCGGCACCGGCATCGTTCATACCATGGCTGCCACATTCCGAGTTTGCAGTGCATACCGGCACCCGCGAGTAGACCAGGATGCTAACAATGGACCTGTCATGAACGGGTCCGTTGTTAGCATCCCCCCCATTCCCATTGAGCCCCATCGGCGCTCAATGTGAATGGGGACATACCGGGTCTGTGTCCCGAAAATGGGAATTACCGGGCCCGCAAAAGTCGGAATGGCCCGGTAATTCCCTTTTTCGGGACTCGGACACAAGTTTGGAGGTAGCCATGCCGGTAATGACAGCATGGCTACCTCCAAACACGTAATGAGGCCCAGTGTGTTGAGTGTTCAATGATCCTGGCAGATTCTCTTTGCTATTCTTTTGAGAACATCTGAGGTGACACTAATGTAAGATGGCAATGCATTGGCAAAAAGGCAGTAAGAAAGTCATCAGAGTATTCAGTGATTTTTAGAAATATATATTTTTATTACTTTGGAGGCACCAGTCCATGCAATTATTGGCCTACATGGTGGAACGCGTGGTTATGGTTAATGGGTTGAGAGGGGAAAATGTAAGATAGCTTTGCTCTTGTGCTGATGTGTACAGACCAGATGTAGCAAAATAAAGAGGTGATGGCTTAGAATTCATCTTAAACCTCTGGCAATGATATGATATGGCATTTATAACGCGCCTATACACAAGTGTTTCAAGGCGTGACAGGGCAAGGGAGGGCGAACAGAGGGAAGACAGAGACAATGATCTTACTAGGCCAGGTGGCATGGAGGTGCAAGTACTCTTGTTCAGAGGGGAATTGCCTAGCATTTTGGTGCTGGACTGCCCCAGGGCAGGACAAAGACTGATATGTTTTGGATATATCTCCTCTGTGAAAGATAGTGACCTAAAGAATCTGGGTAAGGCTCTTGTAACCAGGACTAATGTCTGGCAGAGGGACTCCCAGTCCCCCTTGTTACTTTGCATAGTTAAGTAACTTTGGGTCTCAACCTAAGTTACATGGGGAATACAGACGTGGGCCCTTTGCTCACTATTCTTAGAGAAGCACAGCTCCACCCTACTGATGAGGTCCAACCAGACCGAAACACGTGTCCGGGGTTGCCTTTGGTACTCTTGTTTAGAGGAGAATTGCGGAGAATTGCCTCGCATTTCGGTGCTGGACTGCCCCAGGGCAGTACAAAGACTGATATGTTTTGGATATTTCTCCTCTGTGAAAGATAGTGACCTAAAGAATCTGGGTAAGGCTCTTGTAACCAGGACTAATGTCTGGCAGAGGGACTCCCAGGACCCCCTTGTTACTTTGCATAGTTTAAGTAACTTTGAGTCTCAACCTAAGTTACATGGGGAATCCAGACGTGGGCCCCTTGCTCACTATTCTTAGAGAGGCACAGCTCCACCCTACTGATGAGGTCCAACCAGACCGAAACACGTGTCCGGGTTACCTTTGGTACTCTTGTTCAGAGGAGAATTGCCTAGCATTTCGGTGCTGGACTGCCCCAGGGCAGAACAAAGACTGATATGTTTTGGATATTTCTCCTCTGTGAAAGATAGTGAGCACAAGAATCTGGGTAAGGCTCTCGTAACCAGGACTAATACTAATGTCTGGCAGAGGGACTCCCAGGAACCCCCTTGTTAATTTGCTCAATTCTTTCAGAATCTTAATCTCTTCAATGTCCCCAATTGCCTAGGTGTTTGTTGCAGTTGCTTTGTTCCAGTCTTGTTCCTAGTCTGTAGCGATGAGCCTCCTTAAATAAATAAATAAATAACGGTTTATTTTTGTTGGTGCTACTGCTGTGAAGTTGGTGGTCTCTGAATCACCGGGAATTCAGGCTATTTAACATTCATTAGCACTATAAATTAACCAGAAGACTACAGAGAGACACACAAAAAATATACAATAAATGCTGATGCTATGTAGTCATTTGCTTATCCCACATGTTTACACTCTGTAATCAATCCAAGAATAATCACATAGCTGGCATTCATGGAAGTTTAGACCCGCCTTATAGATCCTGGCCAATGAATGTATAACCATTACTTATCATCTTGTGACCTCTCTTTCCTAGATCAGTGAGCAGCCATGTTGGCAATGGAAGTCACAAATGCTATGGACCTGATTCACAAAGGAGTCCGAAGAAAGCACAGAGAATGCCTTTTTTGACATGCCCGATACTGAAAAAAGCAGAGGTCACAGAATTCACAAAAGTGACCTATGCATTTCTTAGAGGGTGCATGCCAGTGTGACTGGTGCGCTGCCCGGGCCCCTTGAATTAATTATTGTTGGACACATGCCTGGGCCTTATATAATCATAGACTCATTGCCAGGAGCGCAAATCAGCATGATGGGCTATATAATGCCTGACATGCTGTATTATTCAAAAAATGAAATATTAATTTCTACCTTTTCCAAAACTGTGAAAGTACATGTGGAACAGCATAGCTAAACCTGCTGCTGTTCCATGTGTAACAAATGTACAGAAGGGTCAGATATGACACGTCTATGCATTGGACATTCCCCTACACCTATTCCCAATGTCACAGGGGAACATCTGGATTTTTCATGCATGAAAAAGCACAGCCCAAAGGTGAATGCAAGATGAGCTTTACTGTGCCCTCGCCTACCCAGTTTTGCACAAGTGTTCAAAGGGGTCAAATGGGGCAACTGGTCCTTTGGAACTGAAATACCACACATTTCAGATATGTGTCAAATGGGGCAACTGGTTCTATGGTTTACACATTCAGACACCCCTTTGCAAATTGCCTGCATCTTTTTCTGCTATAAGCACTTCCCACTACATGCATGACATTTTTTTTTGTAAATGAGTCCCTGTAATTGCATCTTAGAACAAGTATCCTTAAGTAATTAGAGGTGGAAGATTTCCGTGTTGCTTGTTTAATTCTCTGAATAAGCTAACACGTTTCCATGCAATCAGAGAAGCCCACCTTCCTCTGACAATCGAGGGATTTTGCACTTTGTTCAGGTGGTGTTACTTTCCTACGTTCAATGGCTCGGACACGTGTGTACACCTAGGATAGGGATAGTGTGACAGGAATGCCCCTGTAGACGCCCAGTTTTTAGAATTTGAAAAAGAATATGTAGTACTCTGGGGCAACCACTAGATGGCGGTCTATGCGCAGCATGTGATTCTAAGCAGATACAAGCCACAGAAAGACGATTCCTGTGTAAGTAGTATTTGCCATCCAACTGCATAATACACACCTCAACTTCCCCTGTGAAATCTTGATTGGGCACAACAGCATGTTATCCATCCGATGGAAAGTGTGACTGCTTTCAAAAGGAAGTCTTTATTAGTCTCTTGGATCTGTGATTAACACTGAATGATAAACATTAAAAGCTATGGCCAATAGACCTAGGAGCCCCTTTTGGTAAACAGTGAACCTGTTTCAGATGAAAACAGCAAATTAATCTTCCCCCTTCGATGTCATCCTAAAGTTGGAATTGTGTTCCTCCTCTGACATTTTGGCAATTTCTGCCACGGTTGGCGATTCACTGCCTTCCCATCTCATTTACAGGTAATACAACTGCCAGAAATGGTATTTCTGTTTCCCTGTGTGGCAAATCACACATGCTGGATATGCAACTTAACTTCTTGCTGTTCAGGTAGCATTCTTGATTTGTTTTGGTATGGTTTCCATCATGCTGTTTTTATAAATCACGGTTCTCATTCATGATAACTAAGGTGGTCGTCTAACTTGTGGGACTTCTGATATATCGGACTACAACTCCCATGAGCCCTCATCAGTGAGTATGCTGGCAAAGACTAGTGGGAGTTGTGGTCTAAAAACATATGGATAGCCACACATTGCAGGCCCATGCAGGCAGTAAAAGGTCAAGTCTGTGTTGTATAAATATTAGAAATATTTACATTAATATGTATGGCTCAGTATGAACCTACTGTGAGAAAGCTGGGTGTGCATAGCAAAGCTGTTAGAGCAACTGTGCCCTTAGTACCCTTTGATGAATATCCAGCCACGCTGTTCAGAGTCGCCCACTCTCATTTTTGGGGTGTTCATAATTTGGCCATGCCTCTTCTCCCTTGCCATTTTCTGTCTGCTCCTTGCTATTTGTACCAAACCACCGTGAATAAGCAGAATGGTGAGTCAAAGTTTTAGAGCAGGTGAGGGATTTACAGGGAATATGTGGCGGAGGTGAGCAGTGAGACATCGGGAGGTGTGCCCGCCCTGTTGCTATGCACTTGTTATTCGCAGCCTCCCATAAAAAGTGTCAGGAATAGTGACATTATATCCATGGCCAAGGAGCTTGAGTGGGAGCAACCAGGTGTTCAAAACAAAGGCTTAACATGGATCATTTAACGTTTATGCCCAGAGTGGAAAGTTTGACACACCTGAGTGCAATTAACACTTGTCTTGAGAATCTTGAGAGCCTTTCGATAAGAATGAATTACCGGACTGGCTGCCTGACTGTTTTGATACTGATGCCACATTGTGTAAAAAGTGTCCTCTCACCTAATCCCTGCTCATGTCTCGTTCTTGTATCTTCTCTAGGATGTCGCTTGACAACCTCGCCCTCCAGAAGATCTGATGAAAAGTGTCCCTTTGAGGCTTCTGGTCGGAGAGTCCTCCTGAGAAAATGCACAAGACTATTCGGAGGACCCAGAAGATGCGCACGAAGGCACATGCCTTCCAGAGATATGGAAAGCTGCAACGTGTCCCAAATCAGTGGAGGAATTCTCCAAGAACACGCCTTCCATTTCAAAGCTTATTTTTATGAAGAACTATCAGAGGGAATATGTATTTATAGTTAGAATGTGTACAAAAAACCACTACGTGCCCATAGTTTCTAGGGCAATTACTTGAGCATTTTCTGGAAAGAAGACAGTATTCGAGGTAATGGGAGGGGGTGGGGAAAGTATTTTTTGGGTGGGTTGGGAGGGTACTGGAGTGAAGATGTACCCAGCAATGGAGTCATATGGATCACAAATTTGACATCCACCAATGTGATATGCCCTGTGACGTAATCATGACTTGGACAGCAAATCTAGCCATATGGCACATGGCAAATGATTACCATATCCTTCTTTGAGTGCCCACTTCTCTCCGAAATCCACATTAAGTGTTCCAACTAGCCAAAATTCAGACAAGTTGGGCAGCTGTACTCCTGTCAATACTATAAAAGAACTGAGGGAGAACCTTCACTCCACAAGATTCACAAAGAGGCCAATCGGCAAAAGAGGGCACCCACGTCCAATTACATCTCCACCCTGATGCTCACCATGCACCCTACAGCTGATTTAAGTTAATGAAGACCAGATAACCCCAACCCTACCTGTGAACAGGTGGGCTCCGCTCGAAGGCCTGCTACCGTGCCAAGCTTCTTCAGTCCCCAGCAGTGTTTAAGTCAACAGGTGCCAAGGGAATTTCAAGATATGCCTGATGTAAATATCCAAAGAATAACATGTTTTCAACTGAGATCTTAGCAACACATTGAAAGAGCGTTTGCTCAGCGATGCAAACCCATCTACATTCGTATGCAGAGTATGTATTTAAGAGAAAAGCTATTTTTTTGTAAAATGTATTCTTGGATTTCAAGCAGAAAATTGCACATGCCAGGAGGAAATGCTGCAAAGCTAAATACCTATATTAATATATTTATGGGGTCAAATACTTGCACAGAGATGGGATCTTGGTCAGTAATGCTGGTATTTAAGATTGTCCAAAGCAAACAACACATTGCTTGTTATTAAATGTTTTGAAGATTTGGTTACCAACCTAAGGTAAACCATTCATTGTTTTTATCTAACAAATTCTATAGATGTATTTACATGTGCAGTCTACAACTAGTTAGATGTTAGCTATATTTTGACCTTGAGTTTCTACATACTTACAACTCATTGAATCCTTTGGGTTGCGCGGGTTGTGTGTGTAGAATCCATCAAATTGATCTATAACCTGATGTTCCATTGTAGCACACAAGTTGCTTTGTGTAGCTGACTTGGGTTTTTCCATCCTCTCATCGTGTTTGCATCATGCAAAATGTGTTACTTAAACAACATTGAACATTGTTTCTGTCACTGTGGTTTCACTCTACGATGTGTGTGTATTTTGGTCAATAATTTCGAAGGAGGTTGAGCACCAATTGCAATTGTGACTTTCATATAATAGTGAATGTTTTTAGACAGGGGAGAAGACATTTTATTTCACGTATTTTGTTTTAGGTTTTCGATATTTATACTAAAAACGATACCAGTATGTGCACACAAAATTCAGTGTGGGTCATGTGTCTGAAAAGCATGATAGAAACCGATGTATGGCTATGAAAGACACCGTATTGTGTCCACCTAAGTTTGATATTATGTCATTGCCCTGTGTTAACCCCTTGTTCTCAGATTCTGGTAATTAAAGCTCATTAGGCAGGACAATAGGGAGTATCAATGTGCAGTGATACGTTTTCCTTAATGTGGACCCTGGTGTAAAATGGACAGATAGATCAGCAAATGTATGACTATCATAGCCCAGTCCACCACCCAATTTAAAGCTATCTTTCAGTATTCCCACCCAGTATAAGAGACTCAACACACACACAAAATGGCTGCCATCAGGCCGAATGAGATTAATACTGTGCCCTATTGTTGGCATGTAGTTTATGTTGCCAGACTTCAAGGGTTAATCGACTGCCCCGCATCCTTCACTGGCTTTTTCTGCTTTTTGTAAACCATGTGAATCAGCGATCCAAGCAATGCACCTGGGTTTTGGCTGCACTGGGTGATTGATTTAATGGGACGTGGCTTGGGTCATAATGTGCACTAGAATTAAGGAAACTGTCCTTTGGAACTGAAATACCACCCATTTCAGATATGTGTCTAAGACAATTAAGCTACAGCTTTTCATGTTCAGGGGAGCCTGGGGGACGCATCACCACCCCGGAGCATGCAACGTCATCATTTGCAGCCTCATTTATGGAAGCAGCCAAACGCAGAGAGAAAGTTATAAATGGGAAAATTGAGGTGACTCCATTGACGTCACATGCTTATGTTTTAAAAGCTATTTCATAGTTGACCTACTGCGTGTATTTAGTGTTGGCAGGTGTCTAGGAAAGCCGGGCACTTTTGCCGTTACCTACCTCCATTTCTAGCTCAGAATGCCTTCCTGTCGCTTTTGTTTGCCTTGGTTGTGTTTGCTCTGACAGCCGCCCCATCTGTTTTGTGCAGTGACGCTGACGTGGTTGCTGCTGCTACCTGGCCACACTCAGCTGGTTCATCTGTTTCTCCCGTCCTACATTTAATTCGAAGACTTTCCTCCCAGCGGTGCATCTGTGGGGCTTGCATGTTCCACCCCAGTGTTGGCTTTTCTGGGTGCCATGCCAAAATATCTTACGCTTAGACAAAAGTTACCGTGAATAGCGACGAAAACAAATAAAGAGTATACAAATATCGAACTGCCCATTAAATGCATTGCATATACAGTAAAATATCAACCTTACATTTATTTAATTGACAATAAATGTAAAATATAAACCTTTACAAATTGATCAGTATTGGATTATAAAAATGGAAAGTTGATGCAGAGTTAACAGCACAAAGCTTGTGATGAGTCCTGTAACTTCCCCCGACCCATCCCCTACCATCCTAACAAATAAGGTATATTTTCTGTATAGGATCTTTCTCTATTATATATTATTACATGGTTGATATGTGGGTCGTTTTATTGGGGTTCTTTTTGCTTTTAAACTCACAATTTTGACCTATTCCCCAGTTCTGAAAGAATGTTATGACTGAAGGTAATAAGCCAGTTACCTACAGTTACAACTAAGAGGAAAAGCAAAGATAATTTTGACGAACCAGACCAAAAAAAAAGTGTTTTCATTACCTCAATATTTGTTCCCTGGAATCTGGTTCTGTGGTGGGTAGAGTGGGGATAGGCTCTACAGGCAAATGACAAACCTGCTCAGCCACGTGCAAATCTAGCTTCCGCCATGCCCACTACTGTGCACCGATTGAGAGACATGAGCCCGCACAGGCGCAGCTGTCCACATTTAAAGGGCCAATGAACATGCTTCTGTCATACGCAGTCCACCTAGAAGGCCTTACTCCATGGTAAATATCATACACCAGTCATGGCCATAGCCTACAGTGGAAAAATTATGGATTAACGAGGAGTGTCAATAGACATACAAATAGGGTTGTCCAGCGGCCATTTTCTCCTTTAAAATAAATATGGCGTCCATAACTTGTGAGATGAAGTTTGACTCTCTAGAAAGCAAAGCGATCACATTGCAATTCCCAATTACCATGGGTCGTTTGTAGGCCTTGCTGCAATTCCGTTAGTAAAAAAGCAACTCTACGCAATGACGCGTCCCTGTGTCGCACAGACACCACACTATCGCGAGTATTAGTGTTTTTATAGTTTCCCCCAACTTTCTACTGCTTGTGGCTGCCAAACTGCCTTCTGTTTCTTTTTTTGAAAGAACTTGCTATTTATATGATTGATTTTGTAAATTCATGTTTACAGTAAGTTATATTATGTTGTGTTACAGAGTTTTGTACGGCACCAAAGATGCCGCTTGAGTAACTACCAAGCGTTTACACTTGAGTTGTTCTACTGCAGATTGACGTCCTTTGTTTATCATTGTTAACTTTCTGATTTCTGTTATTTATGTGTGTTAAGTCACATGGGAACGAACTACTTTTAAACGAACATTTTTATGAGTTGAAGCCGTAGGTGTTTGTCACATCAACAACTGCTTTTATTTATTTGTTGCTGTCGCGGAACATACTATTTCTGCAACTTGAGAAATAAAAGTATTGAATAAAAGCTCTTTGAGTTTGTCACTTCTTCACTTTATGCATGATATCTTTCAGTGTTCGAAAGTTGATCACTAGCGTTCTGTGTGATGGTGGGTAGCATTGCAATTGGTGGTGGGTGGTAAAACCTGTGGCCTGTAATTGTGTATCCTGCCATGAGGGGCTCTTGGCAGCCTTCTCTTCAGAAATCCAGCTTGTACCATCCTATTCTCAGCCACATGGAAGGCAGATGCGGGAGGGTATGTGGGGGGGATGGGTGTGTGTTTGTGTGCGCGCGCGCAAGGGCGCCGTCTATCTGTTTGGCACCCTATGGAAATGCAATAAGTATGTGTGTAGGTACATTTCTACAGGAGAGGTTTCATCCCGGTTGTGACAAAGTGAACGTAGAAGTAAGTGCAAGGGAAGTTTCTCTAGCATTTGGACCTTTCATAGATTCACGTGTTTAGTCCCCTCCATAAGACTGGGAATCCTCTGTAATTTAAAAATAAATATAAACAAATACATATATTTTCCCATAGAAAAAAAGCAGTGTGGCTGCGAGTGTGCAGTCTTTGGCAGTCACTCTACTGTTTCTACTGTTGCTGTGGGAGGTGCTACTACCCTCTTGCACCTACAAGAATCTTTCATTCCGCGGAGCGGACCGCGGAGTGTGGCTGCGAGTGTGCAGTCTCTGGCAGTCACTCTACTGTTTCTACTGTTGCTGTGGGAGGTGCTACTACCCTCTTGCACCTACAAGAACCCTTCATTCCGCGGAGCGGACCGCGGAGTGTGGCTGCGAGTGTGCAGTCTCTGGCAGTCACTCTACTGTTTCTACTGTTGCTGTGGGAGGTGCTACTACCCTCTTGCACCTACAAGAACCCTTCATTCCGCGGAGCAGACCGCGGAGTGTGGCTGCGAGTGTGCAGTCTCTGGCAGTCTGTGCATGGCTGCCATGGCGGCCGTTTCTGAAACTTCACCACTTTTGGACATTGCCTCTGTTACCGTGTTAGACTCTACGGATCTTGAGGAGGGCCGTTTGCTTAGAAGCACACGGCCCCAAATTGCACAAAAACAACATCTTCACCCTCGAGGTGTTTCGAGCCTTCTAACCTCAGATTGATCACATTGCCAACTACAATCCCAAGTCCCCCCCCCCGGCGGCAGGCCGAAAGTAAAGAAAACAAAGATCCATCCGCAGGAAAAATCCCTGCCACAATGGCGCGAGGAAGTCAGGCGGACACAGAAATTCAGCGCGATGAAACACAGCGCGTCGCAGCTCCTCACTCACCTCTTGGTCCTGTGGCACCGTGACTCCCGTTGTCACTTCTGCAACCGCGGATTATTCCCTCACAGCTCTGAGCCTGGGATGCCTCCGGAGGGAGGACCGAGGCCCGTGAGCGGGGGGGGGGCCCACAAAGTGCTCTTCAGCCGCCCGCAAATTGGACTCCATTCAGGGGGCGGAGCCTGAAGACGCCAAGGAGGCGGCTCCCGTTGAAGCATCGAGCGTGGAGAGCAGTGGGGGGAGGGGACTCCTTCTCCCTCCCCCGGCAAAGCAAACGCCGCCATCGACCCTCCTCGTGCGTCTGGATAAGTCCCCTCTGGGTCAGAGGGAAAACAGAGAACAGAGAGCTGAATCAAGTCCTCAAATTACTGTCGCCAACGCTCTAACACAAATCGAGGCGCAGGTCCACTTGGGCTCGGACTCACCAGCCCCTGTTTTCCTGGAGGAAACCTGCCCCCGCTCTCCGGCGGACCGGAGGGGCGCGGGATCTCCAATTGTCAAACCACTCGATTACAATTCATCTCCGCTTGCGGAGACGATCCCTCCCCCTTGCCCAGAAACTTTAAATCCCAAAAAACGTCGCTGGAAGGAGGTGGAGGCATCTGATTCCAGAAAACCTTGTTTTCTCAGAAGAAAAGGCCCGCTGAAGCAAAAAACACAAAAAAAATCTTCACAAGTTTAGCGTCAGACAAAACTAAAACTAGCGGCCAATCCGTAAAAAAACCATGGAATCCTGAGTCCATAAAACCCTCAGTGGCAAGTCTAGTTACAGACTTTTTTTATGCCTTCGCCCCGGATTCGCGGAGCAGACAAGTGGACCTCACCGATGAGGACATTTTGGAGGCAGTTAAAACGTGTCAACCCCCAGAAAAAACAAGGAAAAGGTCCCCGGCGCCAGATCAGCTGCCAAAGATGAAAGACGCCTCTAAGCCGCAAACGGCTCAAATCTCTCCAACACGGCTGCCGCGGGCCCTATCCCCGAAGGATCCTTCTCTCGCCCTGCCTGGCAGAGTCTTATCAGCAGAACAAAGCGACAAGGGCGCAGCCGCCCAAACTACGCCGACACATTTTTGTGAAAAGTCTCATTTAGTCCCCACGGAAAACCAGTCCTGATCAACCAAACAAATACACTTGGCCCGGTACATGGCTCTACTCATTCAAACGAGCAGACTAGCAAGGACCCGCCGGGCTGCCCAAGCCTAGGTCGGCTCCATCCCATCCACCCTTCAACTCCCTCAGACCAAAGGGTGGTGGTACCTTCAAAGGATTGGTTGCTTGAAACCACACCACAAGCGCTATGCCAAGCCTCCGCAGACATAAGGCAGCAATCCCATTTGTATCAGGACAGCCTGTTGGCCGATCTTCAAAATAAACCGACTCACTCGGACAGAATCAGACGTGGATCCTTAGAGCTAGCATGTTCTCCTGTGGTAAGAAGACTTTTAAATGAGTCAAACAACAACTCCAAACCCGAAAAACCTCACGCATCAACCAGCGCATCAAACAGACTCTCCTTCACAAAACAAGAGGGATTTTCTATCAATTATGTCAGCGGTCACCATAGCCCTAAATCCGTTTACCAAACTCTACGAGGGGATAAATGAGTCCTTAAAAGACCACACCTCGATCCAAGCGAGGATGTGTACAAAATTGACCTTTCTAGAAGGCTATATCACCGCCCTCGATGGCAAATTGTCAAGCTTAAAATCGGACGTAGTTAAAGGAAATAAAGCTTTCGCGGAAGTCCACACAGAAAATCAGATGGAAGTCGGGGCGGGTGGTCAAAATAGGCTGGTACAACTTCCTACCATAGCCTCCACCTCGGCTATTCAAAGGCCTACCACTGCGGCTGCAAATAGATCAACACCTGAAGAAGTAATTGACATCACCGATGAACCACCGTCACTGCCTCCTCCCCAAAATTTCTTGGGGGGAATAGAGGAATGTGCATATTCGATGTTCTCTTCAACGAGACCAGACCTCCACCCACAAAGAGGTGTGGTCCAAAAACAAAAACAACCTACCCCGCGGATCTCAACCCCAATTCTAAGAACTGAGGCAGCTGAAAGTACGACTCAAATTTTGGTTCTTCCACCGGTCATACAAAACTTGAACAAAGCCTCGCCCCGTTCAACGGAGGAATTTCTGGCAGAGGCGGACATGATGAACCTCTCTCAGCATCTTGATGATCCCCAAGCCCAGCAACAACTGAAGGAAGGAAAGAAAGCACGGGGGCTCCGCGCTGCTGCTTTGCCAGTGGTTCCCGGCGCTTTGGCTGACCTGAAAATTACTGAAGACTTATCAGAAGACGAATCATCGCCAAAGTTAAGCACCCTGGAAGAACGCAGGAAGAAATTACACCAGGGGTCCAGACATAAGCTCCCTAGTTCCCCAAGCTTTCGAGTCGTGTCATTTGCGTCCCCCGGGGACCAAGAGCTCACAAAGCGGATCCCCGGCACACAACAAGCGTGAGAGAAGGTTGGCGTCTCGGCATCCAACAGGTACTCCATGTCACAAAGTACCAAACACTCGGGTGAAAAAACAAACGATAGAGGGAAACACCCAAAATTCCACTTCTCTTCACAAACTGAATACCGAAAAGCCAATCCACACGTAAGAGCGTCTCCTATCAAGCTGGCCCAGCATCCCGAAAATGAAGACGATATAATCCTAAACAGAAGAGGTTTACTCGCATTCTTCAGCCTCGTACCAGTTCTACGTGGGATTAAATCGTCAGACCTACAGTTAGTGGACCCTTACCACTCAAACTTTCGAGCAAAAGCCTATATTTACCTCGCCTCTACGAGTGCAAAAAAGGAAATCGTTCGAGCTGAAGAGGATTTGGCATTCCTTGGTTTCACTTTGGAAAATCAAAACCAGAAACCTCACTCTCACCAGTCAGGAAACCGAGGGTGCAATTTGAGAGGCAACGTCAAAGGTCGTGATAACGAAAATAGGAGTGAAAGGAAAAGTCACTCCGATCCCAAGCAAAATTCTGAAAGCCACAACCAGAAGCCCTCAGCTTCCATCAGCGCGACCTTAAACCGAAAATCTGCCCGCTGGGTTTAAAGAAACCCCTTGACTGCAGGGGGCCCTACTCGGCTATAACGAAATTTGCAAAGGTGACAACTATACCCGATACTTCCATTGTTCCGAGCAACGCCGGCCATTGTTCAGCTAATAAAGACCCCTCGGACAGCATCAACCAGTCAAAAGACAAACTTCAGAGTTTGTGGGCCTGGCTCCCAAAGGCTCTCACACTCAAGAAAAAATAGCAATGCGCAGGTCGGCCAAAAGGGCTTTCGGCCACTTCGACCGCCGACCCAACTCCACCTCCCCTTCGTCTCTGCTCCTGGAACACCCGTGGTCATTTGCACCTAACAATGCCGGGCGACGCAAATCTGGCTGCTTTTGACATCATCTGCTTACAAGAGACATGGCTCGAGAAATCTCAGTGTCATCCTCACAGGGGTGCTGGACAGTATCATTGTATGTGTGGCGGAGCACATACAATTCCCAACACATGCCTTTACCATCAACAACATGAAGACAATTTTACAGTCTCGCTGGCCTACCCATCACGGTAGGTGTAATCGATGGGACACATTTTGCCTTCTTACCCCTGAGTTCACATGATCGCATGTATCAGAATAGAAAAGGTTTCCATAGCCCGAACGTCCAGGCTGTGTGTGATAGGTGCAAAATTCCCTGGATCCACACATGATGCCATGGCAATGCAGAACATTAGTGTGCCACAAATAAAGCACAGCATGACCAACAGGAAGACAAGGCTGATATGTAACTGTTGAAACACAAGCAGGGCATAACTGTACTGTACCGTCAATGAGCATGCCACACATCCAACATAACCATGCAATGGTGTCTCCCAATTAATCCTCAGATGATGCTGCCTACCCATGCAGACCATGGCTACTAACACTAACACCTGTGCGCAATACACAAAGTACCGCAGGCCTACGCTACAATCGAACACACACAAGGACACGCAATGTCATAGAACGTGCATCTGTAGTGCTGAAAAAAAAAGATGAGAAGGGCTGTGCTGTTGCCAGTGGATGCAGACAGTGAGGATGAAGAAGATGCCAGTGGAGAGCCAGCAGAGGAAGATTCAGTGACACACTCGGACGAATACCCAGCCATGCAACAGGCACTCATCTGTGATTACTTCTAGAGGTGTGTATAGTGGCACAAAAAACAGGACACACCTGGGACTTGTTCATCCCACAACCTACCACATCTATAGATGACAGCATGGGGCAATATGGCGTAGCACACATGCATGCATGGTTGCACTACCACCAATCATGTTTACCGTGGAATATTGCCATCCCATCCCAACGTCCTCATCCAGTAGGTAGTGATATGTGCACTATTACATTAGATGCACCTTGGTTACCACACATAAGTACAAAATGATTTACAGTGGACAAGGGTACAAGATATGAGAATGTACCCTTTGAACTCACAAGTTCCCCACCAGGAGTGTCAGCTAGGGACACCTCATATGGCATAGTAAGGTCATATGCACCCCACACACGTTACCTCAGGTGCCACTCCTTTGCAATGTATATTACCCAACTGGGGCTATGAGTCAAATTGCAGACACGTTACCTCACATGTCACTTAAATGTGTATTGCTCAACTGGGGCTATGGGTGCCAGCAGCACAAATGTTCCCTCACATTTCTGTGCAATGGAAATGTCTCTGTCAACCGTGCACTATGATGTGGATGAAGTGGTCAGTTCACTTCCTCCGTCTAGTTTTTGCAGGTGCTTCCTGGCTCTCTGGAATAACTTCTGGAGCTGCTGCACGTGCAAGGTGGGCTTGCTTCCTGGGATGATATGCTGGACACGTGACGTGGACGACTGTGCGTGCTGCATCTGTGAAAGGGCATGTTAGAGTGATTGGTCCTGCCTGTCAAGCACATTTGCGAGACATTCCTGCACCCTGTTGGTGGCCTCCATACAGCGAACCATGTCTAGAAGCATGCCACGCTGCAGAATAACAACAGCTGACACAGCATGTGTAAATCCCCTGTTTGATGCTGTTAGTCTCCACTGGAGCATCCTCCTGCTTTTGTGGACTGTACCTGCTCCACTCTTGCCTTGTAGTGTGTGGCGTGGGGTAGACATCTGAGGCGGAGTGTTGTTCCAATTTTCTGCCTGGTCGTCTGGGTATTCATGCATGCCACCATGCACATCTTCATCCTCTCCCTCCTGCATGGGCGCCTGGACCACATGGTTATCAGCTACCACCTCTTCTGTCTCTTCCTCAACTGATCCTACCTGTGACATGGGCACTGAGACATGGGTTGGGTGTGCTGGGGTTGGCTAGGTGGTAGCAGTGCTGCTACCACAATCCAGTTTGGCTGTCTTTACTGGGTCACTGGCAAGTCTAGTGTCCACCAATTCCAAGAAGAATTGTATCTCATGGAGCGAGATGTGCCTTGAGTTGTTTAAAGGACAGATCTTCTCTTTTTGTCACTTTACCACCTTGAATCATAAGCTAAAAGTATTGACGGCATAGGAGTTGCCCCCATTCATTATTGGAAAAGTCACTGACATGTGTGGTAATAGAAGGTCTGGCACTAACTTTGGTGGTGTACATGACTAAAGCGAAGATGTCCAAATGCGGAAAAAACAATTGAGAATAGCCATAAGGAAAGTGAAGGAAGGTGTTTGTGAATAGAGTTTTAACAGTATTGCTATTAAGCAAGAAAAACACAAGTACAAGAATTGGTTAAAGGCGCATAGATGCTTGCGCAAAATGATGGTTAGCGTATGCTACGGACCGTGGTGGAGCATAATGATAAGAACCTCTGGTCCTTGGTACAGAAGAAAGAAGGAAATAGGGTGGAAGCCTTAACCAATGTAGTTTCAGAACAATGTTGGTCCGATCATGTTAGTGTATTGTATAGTAACCCCACAGAGGACCCCTTTTATATTAACCATGTATGTTCCTGGTGTTT
This sequence comes from Ambystoma mexicanum, assembly GCF_040938575.1. NCBI lineage: Eukaryota > Metazoa > Chordata > Amphibia > Caudata > Ambystomatidae > Ambystoma > Ambystoma mexicanum. The sequence continues at coordinate 986,192,741 of NC_090941.1, forward strand.
GGACATTGACGCTGAGCTAATATATAAAATAATGATATCGTTATCAAGCTTGCATGCACCAGGCCCAAATGGTCTATGCCACAAGGTGCTAAAATCGGAACCGGAAGTCTGGGCCCTTATATTATCTCTGTTGTGTGATAATATTTTGAAATGTAAAAGGTTGCCCATATCCTGGAACACCTCACTTGTACTGCAGATCTACAAGAGAGAAGATTGTCTGAATCCTCTTAACTACCCTCCAATTGCCCCACCGGACGTGGAAAGTAACGTTTATGCTGTATGTATCCTAAAGAAAATTGAGGAATGGATTGTACAGGCAAACAGACTATCCACATTTCAAAGTGGATTCAGGAGGGGCGTTGCGACGGATGCTAATGGCCTAGCATTACTGGAACAGGCAGTGGCCAAGGGTGCCGACTCACTGTATGTGGCATGAGTAGACAGACCTAAGTCTGGCCTTTGACGCAGAAGATAGATCTAGATTATGGTTCAAGCTCTAGGGCTGGAATGTTCCAGGGCATTTGCTGGGCATATTGGTTTCTATTCATGCTAGAACTAAGATTAGGGTTCGACTAAACATGCAGGGTTCAGTGACTGAACCGATTCTTATATCAAAAGGTCCAAGGCAGGGCTGCGTTTTGGTCCCCTGTCTTTTTAATATGTATATATCTGACCCAGTTGTTTGCTGGGGAGAAATGTTTTTGGCTGAGTCATGCCGTGACATTTTGTTTATGGGAAGGACCAAAAAAAAGGCTGCAGCGGCTATTGTCTAAATTCTATGAATACATGATTGAGAACAAGCCACAGGCCAACCCTCTGAAGACCAACATATTGGGCCTCATTACGAGTCCGGCGGTAACCTGCCGGTTTTTCCATCTCGGCTACCGCCAGACTCGTATTACCATACCGCCTCTGTGATTTCCGGAATTACCGGGGCATTACGACCCCGGTGTCCCGGGAATTCCGGAGGCGGAATTCGGTAAATCCCCATTCCCATTGAGTCCAGTAGGGCTCATTGTGAATGGGGACCATGGAAACACCGGCACCATCTAATGATGGTGCCGGTGTTTCCACGTCTGCCTGCAGGCGGGCGGTGTTAAACCCGCCAGGTCAGACCTGGCGGGAATGACACCTCCGCCTGCAGGACTCGAGATCACCCGGTATGGAAACAACGGTGGCGGCGGGTTTACCGCCCCCGTTATTTCCATACCAGGTGACTCGTAATGAGGCCCATTGTGTTTTAAGGGACATAGAAAGTAGGTCCACAAATTTAATTTGGTCCCGGAAGGAGCAGGGCCGGCTGGGACGCTTGGTGAAATATCTGGGACGTGTTCCCACTAGAATCTCCAAAAGAGCTGTCGGGGAAAATACATTGGCAGAGGTAGGGATGCAATTGGGAGCGCAGAGCACTGTTACTTTAAATTGATCCTGTTGATTGTATTTTATAACCAGAAAGCAATCCCTGAATCATTATATGGGCTGGAATTCAGTTCTTTCTCTGAAAAACTTGACCTTGGAAGACTAGAAGCGAACATTTGGAGAAAAGTATTAAACATGTCAAATTGCCTAGCAGTGTCCATAATAAGATATGAATTGGGTCTTGCATCCATGGTGCGTGTAGTGACATGGAAAGCACTATGCTTCTATAGACTGTTGCAAAACCTGGCTCCTTAGACCACCTAACGTGCACGCAGTGGAGAGCCCTCGGCCAGGATGCCTACTACATTTGAAAATAAAGTGAATAGAAACATTAGCGCATGGGGGTGTTAGGCGGGAGCTTCTTATTGCCAATCCGTGGAGAGCAACACCAAAAAAGATCTATGAACAGGATTGGATAACAACTTGTGATGCTAGAAGATCATATAAGCTGTTTAAAGAGCTGAGCAGAGAAAACAAGAACAGAGGTGTTTTACCAGTTTATATTGTACAATGCCCCGATGGGAGAGTGATGAAAACCTTTCTAGGAATCAGACTCATCCTGATACATACCCCTGACATTCTTTAAGCGAGAGGTTTAAGTCTCAATAATCTATGTAGGAACTGTAAATTTGATGTGGAAAATCTTAAACCTATATTTACAACATGTCCTTTTATACAGGCAAAAAGGGAGGAGTTTTTTTAAAAGTTTATGTGCATGAAGTGACATACTTGAATAGGAATTCTTTTTGGTATCGCATTTTAGCAGGAAAGCCGACATTGTTATTAATAAGGGTGGTGACCTTTTTAAAGGATCTGAAGTTGATTGATGAATTTCAAAGGTTAAATGTTGTGTTGATAAATGATGTAAATGAAGTTGAGATTTTTGTTTGTGTTTTTATGTTTTTGGTTTTGTTTTGTTGCCTGTGATTAGTGTTATTGAGTGACCTTGATATATGATATGATATCATATTTTATTTGTATCGCGCTCGTACACAAGTGTTTCAGAGCGCGACAAGGCAAGGGAGGGCAACAGGGGAGAACAAAACAACGATCTTACTAGGCTCAGTGACATTGAGAACGCGCAAGTGCATGGGAGAGGGAAAGGGGAGAAGTGCATGGAAGGGGGAGAGTGGAAAGTGCAGAGCAGAGGATAAACAGACAAATAATAATAAATACAAATAAAATATAAATGGAGCAATAAACAGGGGAAGTGCAGCCAGCAAGTGGCAAGTGCTGTGTTTACAGCAGCAGAACTGGGTAAGTCTGATACGTGCACAAAAAGAAGAAAATGGGGGGATGGGGGACTGTATGGGAACAAGGGGTGGCCGGGAGGCAGTGCAGAAGGGTGGCAGGGTGAGCAGGTAACTGGGCTAAGGGGACAGAGGGTGGGCAGATGCACAGTACGAAGAGAGAGCAGATCAGCAAGGGAGAGGGGGAGCAAAGGCAGATGCAAAGAGGAAGGTTTTGATGTGCTTCCGGAACCGGAGATGGTTTTCCTTAAGTTTTAGAGTAGCAGGGAGGCTGTTCCAGAGGGAGGCCCCGGCCGAAGACAGAGATCTACCCCCGGCTCGTTTCTTTGAGAATCGACTGACCCTGAGGAAGTTAGAGGTAGAGGAACGAAGAGCTCGAGAGGGGAGGTATTTGCGGAGGGATAGCTGTAGGTATTTTGGACCCAGGCCCCAGAAAGCCTTGTGGACAATGCAGATGGTTTTAAATGTAATCCTTGCATCCACTGGGAGCAAATGGAGAGATTTCAGAGCTGGGAAGATGCGATCCCAGGGCTTGAGGCCAAGAACAAGTCTTGCAGTCCTGTTCTGGATTAGTTGCAGTGGGCGAAGAGTAGAGGCAGGTAGATTTAGAAAGAGGCTGTTACAATAGTCCAAACTAGAGAGAACCAGAGCTTGGGAGACAGTGAGCTTCTGGGGGAAGGAGAGGAAAAGAAGAGTGCCTCTGAGGAGGTGCAATAGGAAATGTGACTTTTTAGAGACCTCAGAGATGTGGGCAGAGAAGGAAAGTGTGGAGTCAAAGATGACCCTGAGGTTTTTAGCCTCACAGGTGGGGATAGGAGTAGGGCCAAGCAAGGCCAGCCAGAGAGAGAGGGGAAAGGATAGAGAAGGGTTGCCGATGAGGAGGATCTCTGTCTTGCTGGCATTCAGACAAAGATCATTGGCGGCACACCAATCATGAATGGCAGTTAGGCAATCAAAGATGAGAGAGGGAGAGGAGGTGGCAGAGGGCAGCCTAAAAAGGAGTTGAGTGTCATCAGCATAGCAGTGGAAATTTGAGCATAGAGTGGCAATGCAGTGGGCCAGAGTTGCCAGGTAGTGGTTGAAGAGCCAGGGCGAGAGGTTAGATCCCTGGGGAACACCACAGGTAGAGAGGAAGCTAGATGATACGAAGGACCCAAGTTGAACCTGGGAGGGTAGATCAGAGAGGAAAGAGGTCAGCCAGGCCAGAGCCCCAGGTGATACCCAGGTTCTCACAGAGACAGTTGAGCAGGATGGTATGGTTGACTGTGTCGAAGGCAGAAGAGATATTGAGTAGGATGAGGACAGAGGGAATGTTAGCGTCAAGGATGGAGAGCAGATCTTCATGGATGTTCAGAGGAGCAGTTTCCATGCTTCTGGCAGCTCTGAAACCAGACTGGTGGTCATGGAGACAGCCAACAGAATCAGAATGAAGGATAAGCTGAGAGATGGCCAGCTTTTCCAGGAGTTTGCCCAGAAAGGGAGTAATGGAGATAGGGCGATAGTTAGCCGGACAGGAATGATCAGCTGTGGGTTTCTTGAGAAGAGGATGCACAAGGGAGTGTTTCAGAGGGGAGACAAAGGATCCTGAAGCAAAGGAATGATTGCAAAAATCAGCAAGGGCCAGAGCGAGGGTGTCAATGTGGTCCTTGGTTTGACAAGGCTTTCACAGATCGGACTTGTCTACCGACCTCATCTCGGGAGAAGAGAGGAAAGGAAGGGAAGGAGGGAGGGGGGTTTAAAAGGAGGTTAGCAAGTGCAGACTGAGGGGGAATAGGAGAGGTAGGGGAGGAGAGGATGGACAAGAAGTCCTGGGTTTTTGAGATAAAGTGAGAGGCAAGGTCATTGCAGAGAGCTTCGGAGGTAAGAGGAGGGGTAGAGACTGCAGCAGGGTTGGCAAGCTACTTGCAGAATTTGAAGAGTTCAGCCGAGTTGTTGGATGCCACAGAGACACAGGCTTGAATGTGGACTTTCTTCTTGGTGCGGACAGAGAGTCAGTATTTCCTTTGGAGCAGGCGACAGGCCAGTTTGTCAGAGGAGGAACAAGAAGCCCTCCATTTCCTCTCAGCCACCCTACACTTACGTTTAAGTGTAGATATGTCGGAGTCATACCAGTAATTACACTTGGCTTTGGACTTCAAGCAGATCCTCATGACTGGGGCAAAAACATCAAGAATATCAGAAATGGAAGAGTAGAGAAGGGACAGGGTTGTGTCTGGGTGTGAGTCAGCCAGAGGAGAAGAGGGGGGAGAGAAGGTAGCAGAGAAAGCCTCAACTGACACACGCTTCATAGGTCGAAAGTCCAAGAAGGTAGGTGGCAGTGTTGGGGTGCGCTTGCCTTGGGGGAAGAGAGTGAGAGATGAGAGGAGAGAAGGCAGTGGTCACTCCAGGAGAGAAGTTGTCAGAGGGAAAGAGAGGGGGAGGACAGAGGAGTTCAGGACATCAAGTGTGTGTCCTGCAGAGTGCGTCGGGCTAGAGGGGAGGATAGAGAGGGAGAGGTAATCGCAAAGTTCGTAAAAGAGCAGAGATGAGAGACAGGGGGAATCGAGGTGGATGTTGAGGTCACCAAGGAGGAGGAGTTGAGTGGTAGAGGTCAGGAGGGAGGAGGAGAGGTCAGTCCACTCAGAAAGAAAAGAGGAGATTTGCCCAGGGGGCCGGTAGAGAGTAGCAACAGTAAGAGAGTGGCTAGGAGAGATTGAGAGCCTGCAGATAAGGTATTCAAAAGAGGAGTAAATCTGAGTGGGAATGATAGTGGCAGGAATCCACTCAGGAAAGATCAGGGCTATACCCTCTCCGGGCCGGGTGGAGCTGGGTGCGGAGAGGATCTTGTAACCATCAGGGAGGAGAGTGCCAAAGCTTATGAGGGAGCTGGCCGTAAACCATGTCTCCGTAAGACCGAGGACATCAAGGTCCAATTCTTCAAGGAGGTGGCAGATGTCAGAGGAATGCTTGACAGCAGAGTGAGAGTTGTGAATTGCAAGATGAAGAAGGTTGGCGGCCTTAAAGACCTTCTGGGGAGGGGTACAAATCAGAGGTAGCCTGTAGAGGGGCAGAGAAGGAGTAAAGAGTGGTGAAGGTAGCCAAGGAATGAGAGGAGGCGACAGCCGGAGATGAAAGGAAGTTAATGATACGAGGACACCGCCTATCAAAGAGGAGGAGATTGGCCTGAGGACCTTGGACCATGACAGGTAGACATTAAGGATGAGTCTGGAGTAGTCAAATGAAGCCATGGGACTTCCCAGCGAGTGCCACCGTTAATGGAAGAGGAGGAGACAGGACAGAGCACAGAGATCATATAGGCTGTCCACAGGTCCGGCAAAGGAACAACAAAGAGGATGTCAGTGAGGTTCTGTCTGGAAGAGGCACTGGTACAGGTATCAGCGATAGGGAGACCACGATTTGAGGCCAGTATATCCTTTATAAACTTCTTCTTTCCAGACTTAGTGAGAAGGGAAGGATAGTTGATAGAGAAGCAGTTAGAATAGATGGGAGAAACAGAAAGCGCCATGAGTGGGAGGGGAGGAGGCAGAGGGAGGAGTAAGTAAGTACAGAGGTATAGAGCAGTCACTGGGCTAGCATGTTACAATCAATGGCCAAAGTTAAATGCAAACACACCCAGGTTTGACTTTCCAATTTAAATGCAAAACACAGCCATATTTGACTTACCAATTTAATTGCAAAACACACCCAGATTTGACTTTCCAATTTAAATGCAAAAACACACCCAGATTTGACTTTCCAATTTAAATGCAAAAACGGACTCAGATTTGACTTTCCAATTCAAATGCAAAACACACCCAGATTTGACTTTCCAATTTAAATGCAAAACACACCCAGATTTGACTTCCCAATTTAAATGAGGGCTCATTGGTTAAGGAAATTAAGATGGGAGTGAGATTGTAAAGGTGAGTATGGAGACAGCTTCAGATAAGTAACTAACCCATGCAAGATGTTTTTGAGAGAGTCATGGTGGTCCAATGGTCTAAGGGTAGCAGCCTCAGGGAGGGCTGGGCTGTGGCCGTAATAGGAGTCTCATTTAGCAGCCTATCAGTGGACAGGAAGCTGACAGGGGCCTTAGAGGTGGGCCTTTGTAGATGGAGCCGGCTGCTGCCTCCCGGTTGTTACGATTGGGCAATGAAGGCCCAGGCAGCCAAGGCCAACAATTTGATCCAGGAAAACAGAGAGGCCATCTTGGAAGGGCCTGAAAGCAGTGAAATCAATGGCAATCAGCAGACACAGTGCCTTAAACCAACAGCATGAATTTAAATTGTATTATGGTATTTCTGTTTGGCATGTGCAGCTTCATGGCCACTAGACTGCTTTGATGTGTTGCCAGCATGGGGCAAAGTATACATTCATGGCATCAGCTTGTGGTCATCCAGTATGTTTGTATCTGTGTGTTTAGCATTGTAGATTACTGTCTGGTAGGCGTTGCCGCAAGGTGAGTGGTTGTGCACTTGGCATGGGGGTAATGATGTTTGACATGTGTTCTCGTAGCACCTGTATAATTGTGCATGTATGGGTGTGTGTGGTTCATATATGTATGGCAGGACATGTTGGTGTCCACTCAACTGTGTCATGTCCCTCCTCTAGACCCGTCACAATCTCCACTTCCATCAGTGGGATCACCTTCTGCTCCCAAGCAGAGCATGATATGGTCTCTGGTCCCCCGCACTTGTGCTGTCATTGGCTTCTTGGGCCTTTGATATTTTTTTACTCATGCCACACTGAAGGTCATTCCACCTCTTACATAGGTCTTTCTTTTCTCGTGACAGAGTAGACACAGAATTTACTGCAGTGACTAGTCCCATCCACATGTTCCTCTTTTCACTTCCACTTGAGATGTGCAGCTCTGCGCGAAGGAGTCGTGCCTCTACTGGCGGCATGTTGTCTACCTGCAATTCAGGGTCTGTGAATCGTGGGGCCCTTGCACCTGTCATTTCCACTGTGTGGGAATGTGCCTGATTGGGCTTTGTGAACCTCCTTCTCTTCTCCTGCACGGACATTGGTGGAGACCTGTAGCAGCGGTTGTGGCAGCATTGTTTCCGCCTGAGGTCTGACCGCCGCAGGAAAGGGTTTGCCATCACTTCCGCCTGACAGTCAGATCGCCACATATTCTTGATGGCGGTGGCAGATTTACATCGTTCACGTCATTGTGGCTGCCATTGAACTCAAATCCACCTTCAATGTTTACGCAGTTAAACCGCTGCTCTAGTGCAAGGGTCATGACACAGTGGTGTACTTTCAGTCTATGTCAGTGGATGACAGAAGCATACTTCGGCGAATGGCGGAAGCATACATCAGCAGACCTGGCGGATTTCACGTCACACTCTAAGTGAGCTCCTATATGTCCAGTCCGGCTGCACCAATGTGGGCCTGTATAGCCTGGTAAGAACTCTCACCATGTTGGTTTTTCCTTGATGCCAATCCACTGTAGGAAAACCTGTCCAGACTGGCTGCACTAATCTAACCCCCATCACATAAGAACACTCATGATGGCGTTCCCCATAATGGCAGTACAAATGCCATGCTAATGTAACACACCTGTTTATAATAGCAGCAGGAATGTTGCTCCCACCCTCCACGTACGAATACTCATGTTGTTCCAGTAATATAAAGACCTTCTTCAGACCCTCACTAGTTAGTCTGTGAAGACTGGCGAGTGAAAATCACCTGTTCACTCATCAGTTATCACACACACAAACCCTCCACCTAGACTCAATCATCTCATTCAATTCAAGTATTATTATACAGACGCTCACACAAATATGCATATGCACTCACACCACACATTCATATACCATCACAACCCTGACAAATAAACAGTCCTTGACACACGCACACTCACTCTCTCTAACACGCACACACACACATGCATACAAATGTCACATTTCACTTACATTCAAGACACAGTGGTGATGTCAGATCAGGTGCCACATATGCTCTATGTGTAGGCAGCATCGACATTATATTTGGTACAGGCGAAAAGAAGCAAGGCTAAGTTTCAAAATACCAAGAAGAAAAAGTCACCTGAAATGCAATATGGGAGCTGTATTTCTGAGGACCTGCCTGTGGTAGGAAACGCATGCAGGTGGAGCCCTCGCCCGAGGAACCTGGCTTCTCTAGTGTCCCACGATGAAGACCGATAAGTAGCACAGAAGGGCACTGGCAGGGTTTTGGGTTCTCTAAGATGTACTTACAGAAAGGGTCAGACCCCACCCTTTCAGCTTGTTCAATGCCAGTCATGTAACTTAACACTTGTAGGTTAAGGACTGGAAAGACTCTGAGAGCTGAATGATTCTAACCAGATGCTATGACAGGAATAGTGCCCGAGTGCTGAAGTAGAGCGTGATTCGATCAGAGGACTAGTGCTGTTTTATGTACTTTGGAACTAACTGCCAATAACTGTATGAGGCTAATGTGAGTTAAGGAACACTCCCCACTGGTTGATAGTGTGATTATGAGTTTAAAGTCATGTTCCACTGTGAAACCCACACTACCGGATATGTATGTTCAGTTTGGGGTGTTTGATCATGTGAGAAGTGATCGCGGGAAACTGTTCGAAAAGAAAAGCCTGCATGCGATCACTTCGCAAATGATCAAATGCGCTCACACCAACCCACCCCCCACGACCCCTTCCCTACCTACCTCTACTTGCCTCCTGGTCCACTTCAGCCCTGCAGCGTCAGATCCGTCTCTCTAACGCGAGTCAAATCGGATGCCGCAGGGTCCCTTTTTCTTCTTTTGTTTTCTTTTTTTTCAGTCCCCCGCCTCCAATGTTAAGGAAGTTGGGGACACCCCTGCAACCACCCCAAAGCTAACACATAGCGAACATAGGGAGCAGGGTCAACCCCTGGACCCCTTCTCCACATGTTCAGTATGTATTAGCCTAATTGTTTCAGTCTTATTCGATGGAATGTTACTGGCCAAATTCGGTCAAATGTAACATTTGGTCAACTAAAGCCGAGCAATTATACTAATACTGTATGTTCATGAGCCTAGTGTCATATTAAATCCCACTGGTTAGGCAAGTTTGCGCATAAACTTTGTGAGTAGCCTGGAATTCAGAGATTTGATGTAGGTGAGTGCAAAGGAGACACTGGCCATAATAGCAGCAATGAGACACAATGCAGCTGAGAAGCATTTTCCCCTATATTCCCCTACCTATCCATGGAATGCACCCTAATCCACTCACTGGTTCCTCTCCTTCCCCCTACCTAGCCAACCAACAAACCCTAACCTTCTTTCCCCGTAGGGGTTGCAGCCCTCCCTGTATCGCGGAACGTGGATGCCAGAACTTGGAGTTTGTGATGCCTCGACAGCACGACGCAGTTGGCTTCAGAACTTGTCAATTTCATTTGATATACCAAGACTTTCACATTGATGGACTAGAATGCTGCCACAGTTGCTGTGGGAGCAGGAGTTCATTCACTGTAGGTGGCTCGCTTGCATCCACTTCAACCAAGAGTTTGAGCCATCAAGCAAATGCAGGAACTGATGCAGATGAACAAGATCTTAATGACTCATACTTACGGAGGTGCCCACATTGACAGATTCAACCAAACCCCACTAAAAATACTTTGCATCTTGAGATCATAAGCGAAGAGCAGCTGGAGCCAGCATAAAGCCACAATACCCCAAGATGACAACACTGGGTAATCCCCATATTATGTTTGTGGGAGATGGCAGACTACCTCTAGACCTTTGTTTCTGGTTAGTTTCGGATGGAGGAGGACCAGAAAGTTACCTAAAGTATGTTCAGTATTTCTGGTGGCAACTGGATTAGGCCCATCGATTTACCAAAGCTGCTGCTGACATATATGCAATCAGGAACAAACACTGATATGAACAGACAGTAAGGTTCCAAGTTCTTTAACCTAGAGATGGATGTTCTGATCTGAAGCTCGGGACAAGGAGTTCAAAACAAACCAGAACACCAGTAGAAATCCAAAACCTACCTAACTGAAGACCAACTACCGAATATACCAGTGTTTTGAATTTGGGAAAAAGGGATAACCAAAAATTACAAAACATGGCACTGCAACTATCTGCTGCAACTATCTGATGCCCAAAACTTGAAGCCAATAATGCGAGAAGCCATCAAACCAGGACCAAACAACTATTGCTAAGGGACAACTGAGCAGCCAATAAAAAATACTCTGAATTTACCAATGCGGGTGAGTTTCCATATGGTTCTGTGTGCTTGAATATTCAAGCACAACCTCATTGCTAGAGGGGGCTTTTATGTTTCAGACATGTGTGAGGCCAACAGAGCTGCGCTAACAAATGTATCACACAGTGATGAACCCAACTCACCAGGGAGGCCCCAAGAGATCTCCAAGATGCCCCAGTAGATCCCCCTGTTTCTTCTGCACATCTAAGCGAGAGGCACAACCAGTAAGGAAGCTCAGTTCTGAGTCACTTGGGGGTTCAGTGTGAAATACATTTGAGTGGGGTTCACCGATCAGCCAATGAGAATACCTTTATTGGACCTGTTTGGGTTTCCCATTGGTATTATGGATTTTCTCACAGCCAAGGTACATTGCTGATGTGGGCCATTGATGAAGTGATGTCTCATCCAGTAATCTATTGTTAGGGTCAATGATATTTCAAATGGGGTACCATGTAACCCCTATGTTGGAAAAGGAGGTCGCTGAACATTTGTCATGCAGTAAATGTGGAGCACAGTGTTACCGGGATTCCCCTGCACTACTTGGGACCCAGTGACATGGATTGAGAACAATTGTCTCATGCCCTGTGTTAGAAAGGCGGCTGCAGAAAGCAGTCCATTTTAGGCAGTTATTCAGCAAGCATGATTTAACAAAAGAGACACCACCACCAATCACACTGAAAGCCTGACACCACTGACCAATTGCTGATGATATACTTTCCCAGGACAACCTTTTGCAGCACTGGCAGCACCAACTCATGGGACACAAGAACTGCCTAGCTGGAAAGATGGCACACCTCCTCTCTTCACACTGTTGATTTTAGGTTTAGCCCTTCCGGGAGGAGCTAAGCTTTCGCTTTGACCACTTTATTCTTATTGAAGGCTTGGCCCTTCTCGATTTCCAGGTTATGCCTACCACTCAAGTCACCCTCACAGCCTCGCTGTTGAGGGATTCCCCTTTACTCAAATGGCCTTTCCTCCTTTACCCTCCCCCTCACCACCCTCCCTGATGGTCACCAATGAACACTTCTACAAATGCTGTAAAATGGTGCCTATTATATTAATTCCACATCCATGTGCACGCCCCCATCCATCCTCAACCAAGTGGGGCATGTACAGGTTTTGGCCATCCTACGCAGACTCTCCCACCTAGTGTCGTAAGGCAGAACCTCAAGGCCTTAATGTCTGCTGCGCATGTGTGGGTTCAGATCCCACCTTCGTTGCCACTGTTGTAATGCAATCTGCAGCTAGCTGTGAGTTTTAGTTTATTTTTCCACAAAGATATAAGTGGACAAAAGAGCAGACCACCACTCTCATTGGAGGTCAGAACCCCTTTTACTCCAGCAGCATGGACACAAGCATTGTCTAAATGGAAATACACCACCCTGAGTTCAGGCTCCCTGAGGTTGTGTCAGATGTGGCTGATAAAGCTGTACACATGTCAATGTGAATCCCTTTATCCCAGGTGGGCTTCGGAGCGGTTTTCTAGAAGTTGAGCGATTAATCATTTCTGAAACCTAGTCTTCCTAAGATTTGGCCGATTGTGCACTGCACTCTCGACTATCTGACTGTGAGTATTTGAAGGCAAGGAAGCTGACATTTTAGCATGCATGGTGCACTTCTTAAACACCAGCACACTGTGGCACCTTGCCAAGAGGTCCACAGAGAGGAGGACCACTGGGCCGAAATATCAACCAAGCACAGACCAAGATCAAGGTATTTCTTGCTTGATCACTCTAGTGGTATGCACACCAGTCGTTCCAAAATGATCTTAATAAATTATTGTAATTGGTTAATTATAACACGCTTAATACACAGAGGTTTCTAAGCACGGACCCATGGATCAAACCTGTGTTGCACTGCATCGTCTTGTTTCCAAGGCGAGCACGTTACCCCTGAGCTATCCTCCCTTAGATTTAGGTGCATATTTATTCCGGGTGTAGGGGAGAAAAATGCAGCCCTGGAACTGTAGACTGCGGCTACAACCAATGCCAAATCAGTGTCCTCATGTGACGGACACTCCCATCCCCTGCACACCGCAATCAAGAATAGTTTAATTTGTGGAGTTAAATTTTCATAGATATGAAATCATATGATAGAACAAGTTTTCACATATGTGGTGATACGTTTAATACAACAAAGTTTAATAAAAAAAACTCTTCTGTATGTTACGACCATCTGGAGAATAATCAGAAAGGACTCATCAATATTTTCGAATCAATAATAATTCTTCTATTTCACATTTTAATATAGCTAACTTTATATGGGCTTCTGCTCCCATGTACCTTGCTGGCTCTTGATTTAAGTATATTTGTAGAGTGAGCTGCCTCAATTTCATGGTGTGGTTCTCCCACAATCCATTATTCAATGGACACCTGAATCTGTGTAAGAATGTGATAAAATAAATGGACTCAATGGTTTCATCTTGTTAAATCTTATAATATTGCGCAGGTGCATTATATGGGAGTAGCTGATTCTTACCTCAGATGAATAAACAGTACAAATCTTAAATGGGTCTGTGTTTGATATGGACAGGCTTCATCGATCAGGAATTAAGTGGTTTGTCAACAATCAGCGATCTAAAAATGATATATATATGTATGTATAGGATAAATAAAGATCCATCCATCCCGAGAAGACTCACCATCCATTGATGATATTGGCAGAATCCCTAGAAGTATATACAAGATTCCTCATAAAGGATGGTGAAGCACGTTCTAGATATGCGCTGAAAGGTTAAAAGTAGAAGATATTTTGTAAGTTAATATATTCACAGTAGGGGTAGGAATATGCCTAAAGTTGTCCTCTCGTTATTAAATCCTTTAAAGGTTTGATTTCCAAATCTTACCTACAAGGTTAACTCCATTGCATCTCCTCAATTTGCTTGTAGAATCTGCCTCACAATTGAGGACAAAATAGACGTAATTCATATATAACGTCAGCGTGATGTCTATGCGCCATCACCCTGATGAGGTCATAGCACAACCCGATGTTATCGTGGTATGTAAGTCTAAGGCGCCCGCTAGTATTCCATTAATTCTGCTTGTAAATAGAGAATTAGGGGCATTCAAATAAAGCTCCAATAAGAGCACTTCAGATTTGGATCTGTGAGTTCACATGCTTGTCTCCCTTTAGACTACATCAGATTAGTGACGGATTAATAAGGAAGGTTTGAAAAGAGTTTATCTATTAGATTTAAGTGGACAGTAAATATTGATGTGTCTCCAGTCTGTTAACTAATATTGGTTTGTCTATAGTGTGTTGATTGATTAAAACATACTTATTTATCCCCATGATTAGTCAGCCAAGTACTGATGGGGGCAGCAATCCCACATTTACAATCTTTTAGGTTAATGCAGTTTACAGAGTGCAGTATAGAGAAATCCCTAATTTTGGTCCCAAACATCTTATTCAGTCATGTGAGGAAATCGCTAATGTCTTATTTGTATACATTCCTCATATTTCTTTTGTCGACTAGTATCAACACACCTTGCTGTTGGAGATTCAATTAACACGAGAATTGTGTGGGTTATCATTCTCAATTCATTGACACATTGACACATGATTATTATCTTCACTTAAGTACAACATCTTATCATGTACAATAAACAGCACATGATCATTCATAACACATATATAATGTATATCTAAGCTACCTTCTCAAACCTTAGATCTCTTTCATGTACTGGTTAAAGTACTGGGAGAAATCATGATTGATTATGTCTACATAATGTGTTCCCAGATGAATCAGGACTCTGTGTCTGGCTCTCTGTCTGTGAGCACTCACCATATGTTTGTTTCCCTGCATACCCTTGTCTTGCCTACTGGAAGGGGGCTATGGAAAATTCTTCATTCATTCCTGTTGGTTTGAGTGAGTCAATTTTGTGGATCCAAAACATCTCTCTCTTTGAAATCAGATCATTGAGATTACCTCCTCTGGGTGGTCTGTGTATTAATTGAAAGACACCAAATCTTAATTATGACACTGTGTGCCTCAATTTCACCAAAGTGTCTACCACCAGCGATTTTAGGTTTTTGGTGCGGATATTTCTCTTGTGCTCATTTAATCTTTCTTTCATTTATCTGGTGGTCTGCCCTACATAGTATTTGCGACATGGGCAAATTAGTCCATATATGACATTCTTCAAATCGCAAGTGCTGAAATGTCTCAGTGTGATTTTCCGTCCTGTACATGGGTGTCTAATGTGTTTGCCTTTTTGGATATTATTGCAGTTACTGCAGTCCAGACATGGGAATGTGCCATGTTTGGATTTGGCTTAAAAAGCCTGTCTTGGAGCAATGACCTTTTCTGCTTTCACTAAAGTATCCTTAAGGTTTCTGCCTCTTGGTTATGCCACCATGGGTGCTTTTGGAAAGAGTCTAGCCAGTTGTGTGTCAGGTTGTAAGATTTTCCAGTTCTTTTTGCGTAAACGTGAGATTTGCACACTCTGTTTTGAGAACTTCATTAGATGTTTGAGTGTCAGATTGTCTTTGTGTTTCTTGGGTCCTAAAAGGGTTTTCTTGTAGGTTAGATTACATTTCTGTCTGGCCTTGTCTACTGCCTGTTCTGGATATCCTCTTTGTTTGAATCTCTCAGTTATGACCTTTGTCTATACTTCTTAGCTTGTCCCTTCTGAGATTATCCTTCTTATTCTAAGATAGTGGCTGAGTGATAAGTTATCTTTTAAGTGCTGCAGATTAAAGCTAGCGTAATGCAATGTAGTATTCACATCTGTTGGTTTCCAGTAAATGGAGGTTGTCAATTTGTTTTTGTTGAGTGTTATTTTTACATCTAGGAAATGTATGCATAGGTCACCTATTTCCAGTATGAAATTTATACGTGGGTGACAGAAGTTTAAATGGGAGAAGATTGTGTCTTCTTTTTAAATTTTTTAAACACTTTATTCATCATTTTAAAAGTAATACAATGCAAACATATTCATAACATCTATGGATTACACTACGAATACTAAATTCTTACTGTATCTACTGATAAATTACTACACTAACCATATTTGTTTAAACCTTTATTTAATTAGCTTGATAATACAACAGAGAACAGCGAGCAGCACATGAGCAATCAGCATTTTACAATAGAGTACATAGTCTGGTATCATGGTCTCTCAGGACCATGCAAACAAAACACATGAGCCCTACAATGGGCAGAGTAGGCATCCAAGGGGCAGACAAACAGTTTTAGTGAGGTCAGACGCAGGAGGTGAGCGGTCGTCAGTATCGTCCTTGTCTTCACTGGAGGAGGAAAGTAAATATGAACGGAAGGGGGTCCAGATATTTCTAGGTCTGCTTACTTTCGGCTTCAAGGTTGCCCGGTGCTCCTCAGTATCGGAAGCCCAGGTGACTGCCTGGAGCCATTGGTTGAAGATGGAAGACCTAGTGCGCAAACAGAGCAGCAGAATACAGCGTGTCGCAAGCAATATGAACAGACCGGCCAGTTTGGAATCACGACCCATATGGGGAAACTCATGGAAGAGGCATGCCAGCGGGGATGTGTGATAGTGCAATCGAGTATTCGAGATATAGTTGCGCATACCTCCCCCCAGAATGTGGTATGGTTCGGGCAGGACCAGAGCATATCTATGGAGTGCGTGTTGGCCATTCCGCACCTGGGGCATTTGGAGGGATGATCTACTGACATGCGGTGTAGTGGTATCTGCAGAGTATTTTAAATTGGATTAATTTAAATCTGGAGATGAAAGAGACGTCATGGGTGCGGGCACATATAGACCTCCAACGTTGATCTGTCATTTTGACACCAATGTCCCTACTCCATGTATCCCTGAGTCCCTCCACCGAGGGGATCATTCTGTCTTGGAGAAGGCCGTACAGTTTGGAGACCCTCCCCTTGGGGGCACTACCCAATATGATCTCGGCTAGTAGGGTATCATCTGGGGGAATCAAGGGGAATACAGGCCATCTGCTCTTGAGAGACCGGCAGAGCCCTGCATACTGTAGCCAGCAGGAAGACCGTCCATGCAAGGATTCGGGCAAGTCTGGCAATTCGGTGAAGGTCCCCAAGGTGAACGTATCCCATAGGGTGGCAAATCCCTCAGCGACCCAATGGCGAACAGTGGTGAAATCTATGCGTGGGGGCTCAGAGAGAAAGCTCCACAGGGGGAAGTTACCATGAAATGGGGGTGGGGGTTTCTCACTTTTTCCAGAGTTTGTTCCATGGCATCATCGTGGATCCAGTGGGATCCATGGGGTCTAGTTTGAGATCCAACGAGGGGAGAGCCAGGGAGCCAATGTCTGGCCCACCAGCTGCCAAGCGCTCTAGCTTGACATGGAGGGAATCCGTCGGGATCAAACCAGGATGCGGCAAAGTGGGCTTGTCCATTACCCCTCAAAGTTGGGAGCACCAAACCCACCCCACGCAGTTGGAGCAGCAAATGTTTCTAGTTTTAGGCAAACAGTCCCAGAGTTCAACAAGAAGGCATTAACGGTAGGGGTCAGGGATTTAAAAAAACTCCTGGCCTGGCCAGAGCGGGACATTTTGGAATCTACACAGGAGTTGTGGTAAAACAATCAGTTTGAGAATGGCCACCCTCGTGGCTAGTGTTATAGTCAATTTAGTCCAGTCGGCCAACTTCCGGATAAGAGAGGTGAGTAAATTCCCGAAATTGAGATCATAAAGAGGAATCCAATGATGTGTGACCAAAACCACAAGGTAGGTGATTTCTGTTTGGGACCACTTGAACCCCCTGAGAACTCCGGGGGGGCAGTGGTATTGGTCAACAGGAACAATATGGATTTAGTGCAATTAACCTTTAGGCCCCACAGTTCACCAAAAAGGAGGACGTCGGCTATTATAGGGGCCAGGTTTCCTCAGGGAAATTGATATATATAGTAAGGCATCATCAGCATAGAGAGAGATGATCTCAGGGGCCTCATATAGTCTTATAACCCTATGCGCGTGCCTCTGCCGGATCCGGTCTGCCAGGGGTTCAATAGCCAACGCAAATATTAACAGTGAAAAGGGGCAACCCTGTCTGGTACCTCTAGCTATCTCGAATTGGGCGGAACAGCAGTCTTCGGTGCGGACCCTGGCAACAGGAGATGAATATAACAGTTTCACCTAGGATATAAAATGGGGGCCTCTCCAGTATCAGCCACAGGAACTTCCAGGAGACTGTGTCAAATGCTTTTTGCATATCTGAAGTGGCTGCCACAGCCTGTGTACCAGAGTCAATACAGGCAAGAATGTTAAAGAGACGGTGTAGATTAAGAGAGGTATAGCTCCCCGGGATAAAGCCTGATTTGTCTGGGTGGACTACAAAATACATGTATGGTGTGAGCCGGAGAGCCAGCACCTTGGCAAAAATGTTTATATCGCAGTTGATAAGTGAGAGTGGGCGATAGGAGCCGTATTGCGTAGCTGGTTTGCCAGGTGTTAGTACTTATATGATCGCCTCTCTATGAGAGGGGGGAAGTTTACCAACCTCATAAGCCTCCTCCCACACAGCAAGAAGTCAGGGAACCAGGCGGGCCTTATAGCATTTATAAAATTCCGCAGTGAGCCTGTCCGTCCCAGGTGCCTTACCCAATGACAAGGAGTCTATTGCCTTAGATAACTCCTCTGCCAAGACCGGCTGATCTAGGGATCCCCTGGTCTCTGCGGACAGCACTGAGAGTGGTAGACTAGCCAGAAATGTTTTCATTTCCGCAGTGGGGGCGGTGTCGATATTAGTGTAAAGTGTTTCATAGAAAGAGAGGAACTCATCGTTAATTTCTTGAGACGAGAGTGCTAGGGTGCCATCCGCTCTTTCAATAGCTGGGATATAGGGTGTCCCCTTTTCTTGATGGGTTAGTCTGGCTAATAGATGGCTGGGGTGTTCCCACTCCATACACAAATACTTATGAGTCTCAAGTGGTATACACTTGTGGATGATGTACCCCACTCCTGTCCAAATGCCATTCAGGGGTTCCTAACAACTGGAATAAAAACATACAGCGAGCAAGGTTTATCAGCGCTAAGAGGAACTGACCAAGAAACATTGCATTAAAAACCGTGAATAAAGCAGTGAAGAAAGAATGTTGGCAATTAATAGTGTGAGACAGCCATGGTATGAAGGGATGACACAGACACAAGAGATGGGCCTCATCACGAGTTGGGCAGTATCCCAGCAGTAAATCTGCCAGGATACCGCCAAACACAATTAGCGTTATCGCAACTTGGTCCAGCGCTGTTAGCGCCAGATCCCAAGTTGCAGTGCTGCTGTAAATCCCAATTTATTTTAACTCCATAAGGCATTTTCAGCACAATTGGAACCGTGCAATTAGTACTGTAGTAATAGTGCCAAAAATGGGCACAATGTCAGCGTATTCACCCCCTGCTCAAATCTGGAGGTGAATGCTCCGAGGTCTGCCCAAATTTTGGATTGGGTGGAGCGTTAATGCGTCAGTAATAGCGCTAACATCACATTTATGCTGCTGTGCCCAACCCGTGATAAGGCCCTATTCAAAAACCTTTATTTCAGTGGTCAGGATGGTGTAATGCCTAATTAACCCTATTCTATGGCAGGATTTACCTGCCTAAAGAGATCTAAGGGAAAGTCATGTCTTATAAGTCCAAAACAAGAATCGGTATGTGTCAAAACCTATGCTATTCTCACAACTACAACAAAACGAGTGGGGGAAATATTCTCAACCAGTTCTAAGAGCTCCCAAGTAAATATTCCACCTTTTGGAAACAGAATTAGCTGATGCATGTTCAATATAGTTCCAACATAACCTTGTTCCACTTTTGATTGATTAAGGTCTTCTTAAGATTCATCAATATCACAGTTATGATATGATATATGATATGATATATTTTATTTGTATCACGCTCATACACAAGTGGTTCAGAGCGCAACAAGGCAAGGGAGGGGAAAAGGGGAGAACACAACAACGATTTTACTAGGCCCAGTGACATTGAGAACGTGCAAGTGCACGGGAAAGGGAAAGGGAAAAGTGCATGGAAGGTGGGGGGAGTGGAAAGTGCGGAGCAGAGGAGAACAGATAAATAATAATAAATAAACAATAAATAGATAATAGAGGCAATAAACAGGCGTAGTGCAGCCAGCAAGTGGCAAGTGCTGTGTTTACGACAGCAGACTGGGTAAGTGTGAATAAGTAAAGAAAAAGAAGAAAATGGGGTTGTGGGGGACTGTATGATACAGTCCCAAGTGCAAGGGGTGGCCAGGAGGCAGTGCAGAAGGGTGGCAGGATGAGCAGGTACCTGGGCCCCGGGGGCACAGGGTGGCCAGGTGCACAGTGCCAAGAGAGAGCACATCAGCAGGGGAGAGGGGAGCAAAGACAGAAGCAAAGAGGAAGGTCTTGAGGTGCTTTCGGAACTGGAGATGGTTCTCAAGTTTTAGAGTGGCAGGGAGGCTGTTCCAGAGGGAGGCCCAAGCTGAAGACAGAGATCTACCCCCAGCTTGTTTCTTTGAAAACCGACCAACCCTGAGGGAGTTAGTGGTAGAGGAGTGAAGAGCTTGAGAGGGCGTTCGTATTTGCAGAGGGATAGCTAAAGGTACTTTGGACCCAGGCCCCAGAAAGCATTGTGGACAACGCAGAGGGTTTTAAATTTAATCCTAGCATCTACTGGGAACCAATGGAGAGATTTCAGAGCTGGAGAGATACAATACCAGGGCTTGAGGCCAAGGACAAGTCTTGCGATCCTGTTTTGGATTAGTTGTAAAGGGTGGAGAGTGGAGGCAGGTAGATTTAGAAATAGGGTGCTACAACCTAGAGAGATCCAGAGCCTGAGAGACAGTGAGCTTCTGGGAGAAGGAGAGGAAAGGCAGTTGGACTTTGAACACCACATGTAGAGAGGGAGACAGAAAATAGGAAAGACCCAAGTTGTACCTGGGAGGAATGATCAGAGAGGAAAGAAGTCAGCCAGGCCAGAACCTGATCAGTGATACCCAGGTTGTCACAGAGACCATTGAGCAGGGTGGTATGGTTGACCGTATTGAAAGCAGAGGAGCAATCAAGTCGGATGAGGACAGAGAGAATGTTAGAGTCAAGATTGGAGAGCTGGTCTTCACGGATGTTCAGGAGAGCAGTTTCCGTGCTTCTGGCAGCTCTAAAGCCAGATTGGTAGTAATGGAGAGAGCCAACAGAATAAGAATGAAGGATAAGCTGAGAGATGGCCAGCTTTTCCAGGAGCCTACCCAGAAAGGGAGTAATGGAAATTGGGTGATAGTTAGCCGGACAAGAAGGATCAACTGTTGGTTTCCTGAGGAGAGGATGCACAAGGAAGTGCTTCAGAGGGGAGGGGAAAGAACCAGAGGCAATGGAGAGGTTGTAGAAATTGACAAGGACTGCAGCAAGGGTATCAATGTGGTCCTTACTAGTTTTCGTAGAACAGGGATGGACCTGTTTGGTGACTCTATCATAGATCGGACTTGTCTAGCGACCTCATCGGGGGAAAAAAGAGGAAAGGAGGGGAAAGAGGGAGGGGTAGATGAAGGAGCGTCATCAAGCAGAGAAGGAGAGGGGAGAGGAGGGGGAGTTGAGGAAAGAATGGACAAGATGTCCTGGGTTTTAGAGATAAAGTGAGAGGCAAGGGCATTAAAAAGAGCCTGGGAGGCGAGAGGAGTGATGGAGACTGCAGCAGCGTTGGCCAGTTCCTTACAGATTTGAAAGAGTTTGGCTGAGTTGTTAGATGCTGCAGCGAAATGGGCTTGAATGTGGACTCTCTTCTTGGAGCGGACAGAGAGTCAGTATTGCTGTTGGATCAGGCGGCAGGCCAGTTTGTCAGAGGATGAGCAAGAAGCCCTCCATTTCCTCTCGGCCACCCTACACTTACTTTTAACTGTAGCTAGGTCAGAGCCATACCAGGAATTGCACTTGGCTTTGGGCTTCAAACAGATCCTCATGACAGGGGCAAGAGCATCAAGAGTAGCAGAAATAGATGAGTAGAGCAGAGACAGTGCTGTGTCAGGTTGTGAGTCAGCCAGAGGTGGAGGAGGGGGGAGAAGGTGGCAGCCAAAGCCTTGACTGACACACGCTGCAGATGGCAGAGAGTAGAGGCGGGTAGATTTAGAAAGAAGCTGTTACAATAGTCCAACCTAGAGAGTACCAGAGCTTGGGAGACAGTGAGCTTCTGGGGGAAGGAGAGTATCTCTGAGGAGGTGCAGTAGGAGGTTTGACTTTTCAGAGACCTCAGAGATGTGGGCGGTGAAGGAAAGTGTGGAGTCAAAGATGACCCTGAGGTTCTTAGCCTCACAGGTGGGGGTAGGAGGTGGGCCAAGGGAGGCTGGTCAGGGAGTGAGGGGAAAAGACAGTGAAGGTATGCCGATGAGGAGGATCTCCATCTTGCTGGCATTCAGACAATGATCATTGGCGGCACACCAATCTTGCAGTTCCCATCATTTGTTGCTCTCAGGGCTCCCTTCCCCAAGATGAAGACAAAGTTCACACAACACTGTGATCCTGGAGTTCCCTTCCCCAAGATTAACTTTCAGCTATTGTCTTGTTTCCTTCTGCTTCACTAAAACCATCTGGTCCACTTGACCTTTCCTTCTGTTATCTTCACCAAGGATTCACTCCTCTTTGCTGCTTTCCAGTTTTTTGTGGTTTTTGGTCTAGGCGCAGCCTATTAGACCACCCATTACAGGTCACACAACCATAGGGTTCCCCTAATGTCATGGTTCAACACTCCATATATGTGCAGCTTGATGTGAGCATTAGTTTCACTTGGTATGGACTCATCAACCCCCTTCACTAAGGCCATTATTCAAAATGTATGTATTTCACTTCATACGGGCTCGCCAGCCCCTTTTACACAGTTCGTCATTCATTAATGCTAACTTTCACTTTGAACTGGCTTAACAGCCCTTTGGAGCACCCAATGTCCAAAAGCCAGCACATAGCCTTACCAGGTTACCATACTACGCTAGGCAGCTTCCCTTCTGCCCGGGAAAAGCAACTTTCCAGTTTATCAACTGCTTACTGCCAGGGATGCTGGACTCTGGCTCTGCCTCTGCTTCTCTGCGATGCCTGCTCTCTGATTTCCCTCACACAGGGCTCCCGGTCTTGTTTGTTCCACTCAGCAAGACTCCTGGGATTTTCAGCAGCAACTCAGTGTCTCGGATTCTTCCCTATCGACACGGCCTCCTCCTGGTCTTCTCCTCACTCGGCTCCACCTGTACCGCTCTTACTTCACGTACCTCTCTCTTGACACTTCGGACTTCCAGCTTTTATACTCTTGTCCATTCACAATGGGTTACAGGTGAAACAAAGTATTTCCAATTACCTGACCTTGTTCAGGCCTATAAGTGTGACATGCCTGACCTCTCTTCTTCATCCCAATACCAGAGTGGTACCTGCAACAGGAAATCTGCATTACTCCTACTTGCCTCTTCTTCCTCTCAGTACCCAAAGGAAAGTAGCAGGGTACAATAGATTGGGACTTACAATCGCTTATAAAGGCCGACAGAGTGTTGGGTAGGTGAATTTCGGAAAAGGGGGATACCATGTCTCGCCCTCAGTTGTCCCTTCCTCAATCCCTAAGGACCCTCTACCCAGATGATCTTCCCTCGCTTGTCCACCCCCAGGGTTGGGATCCAAAAGCGATGGCCACCTGTATAGAAGATTCCTGGGAAGTAGGTAGTGTAACACCCTTGGGTTTTAGAGATTACTAGGAGGGAAGGTATAGATGAAAACCCCAGTGTTTCAATGTTCCCAGAGGTTTTTACAGTGGGCATATGAATTGGCGCAGGATATGAACACAGTGACAGTGCTGGCCCGACATCTGCCAGAGCCCTATGGGTGATTTTTCAGTGTCCCCCCTACTTCAGATATGAAGCAGCAGGGGGCTCAGTTCTGTTGTTCGGCTGATACTTGTTCTTGATACTACATAAAGGGCGCAGCGTGATTTTTTTTTATAGGCGCTGGGCCAGACCACTGCTTAAGTTTACATGAAACTGTGCTGGAGCTGGAAATGGAGAGGATCCCCATGTCACATTAACCCTGTCTCCAGCACCTGGAAGGGGACAATCACATTGTCTCACAACACAAGTTTGTCCCTGGAGACCAGTCCCTTGCCACCACGCAGACTCATCAGGGCAGGGCAGTCCCAGAGACCTAAACTCTTATAGAGACCCTAATAACAATCTGCAATCTCGTGGATTAGCTCCCCTTTCCCAAGAGAGAGAGTCTAAGCCTCACCACAGCCAGACCCAAAACACAATATTGAAAAGGTTTCCGCTTTAAAAGGAAAACCTTTCTCTGTGACCAGCAAAGATAGCACATACATTGTTACTGTTAGTTTGTCTGACACCTCAAAGCTCCATAGATGCAATGTTTCCATCCGACAGTTGGAGAAATTGAACTGTGAAGCTATCAATAAAGCTGAACGTAGAGACAGATTACCCCACATATTTGTAGCCCAAAATTCACACTGGAAAAGCACCCACCGTCAGCTTTCTGCAGGCAACTTTGCAGAGGGTCGGAGGAACAAATCTGCAATCCAAGATGAGGCACAGGTCTGATATAAGCTTATTCCCACCCCCTGGGCCCAGATCAGCCTTAGGTGCTCTCAGAGAAGCTAAACAACCCCAGCCATCTCACCGTGAACGCTGACACTCACAGTATGCCTCATCCCGGGAGAGGGGGGTAACCATGGGATACATGCGCCAGCCTCAATTGCTGGGGGTAGGTTGCAGGAGCAGGAAGTTCATGTTTAGAGATGTCTGGAGTGTGGTGTAGGAAGGATGCTGGAGAAATGGAGGAGGCTGTGGAAGTCGTGGCATTGTAGAGCAAGAGGACATGGTGAGAGCCGAGAGGATCCTGGAAGGAGGTGGAAACATCCGGAAGGGAGCGTGAACTGGAGGAGCTGGTTGTAGTAAAGGAGGTCAAGGAGGAAGAGGCAACATTAGAATGTGGATAGTGATGGGGGTAGCAAAGCAGGTGATAACATCAGAAGGAGAGAGTGAACTGAAGCAGGTGGTGATAGCAAAGGAGATGGTAACATCAGGAAGGAAGAATGGACACACAGGTGTGGTGGCATTAAAAGACGTGGTGATATTAGAGGGCAAGCGAGGGAGGTGGTTTTAGTAAAGATGTTGTGGATAAAGTACCACACTCCTGTCCCCTAGAGATGCAGTGCCATGCAGAGGTTCCTCATAACATCAGACAAAATAGACTTAGAGCATGGAAGGTTTATCAGTTATGTTGAAGCGACCAGAAAACATTGGGCCTCACAGCAATACATTGTTGCCGGTCCGGAAACACAGGTGCCGGTAAACTCATCGGCACCCTTGTTTCCGACCGGAAAACTACAAGTCTGCCTGCCGGAGTGGCTGTGCCCAACAGGTCTAACCCTGACGGGCGCAGCAGCCACGGTAGGCAGACTTGTCACGGGAGCACCAGCACCATTGCTACCTCTATGGCAATGGCGATGAGCAAATGTGCCGGTGCCTGACTTCCCGGCTGCCCGACTTGTAATCCCCGGTGGCACCGGGAAGTCAGGCACCAGTAAATTATTACGGGTCCGGCGGCAACCCGCCGGTCGCACCGGGAGGGTTACCACCGGATCCGTAATGAGGCCCAATGCATTGAAAACTGCATCAAAACATTGAAGAATAAGTGTTGGATTTTAATGGCCAGATTTCTAATAGGGAATTAAAAGATGCAATCCTGGGTGTTTCAATGTTCCCACAGATTTTTAGAATGAGCCTATGGAAGTTTCGAGGATGTATACGCAAGATTATATGGAAGGAGAATGGTAAACCCACACAGTGAGGAACAACCCGCTCACATTTCAAGAGGAGGTTAGGAATGAAATAAGAGATGCTCATGACATTAGACATAACCCAACCTGTAGATGCAGGTGTTAATATCTGAATATGAGAGTTGATGGGAAGGAAGAAGTTGAAGGAGGGGGTGGGCACAGTGGAGGGGGGGGGGGCAAGACCAGAGAGGGCGGTGAGATGAGGAGTAGTACAGGTTCAAGAGGAGGTGGAGTAGGCAGATCCTCAGGGCTAAGGGGAGGTACAGACATCGGGCTTGGCAGTGACACAGAAGACGGACCTGCTTAGGTAGAGAGGCTGGGTTCAAATGCTGTCACTTCACCAAAGCGCGTGATCCTGGGGAAATCCTTCAGTCAGACTTTGCCACATTTGCCAACATTGGAAGTTCCTGCAATTGCTGCAGTAAGGAGTGCATTCATAGAAACGATCCACGCATTGTGTTCCAAACTGGAGAGTAGCATTGACAAAGCACAACAAGATGGCGTTTGTGTAGTGAACATGTTTTCTTTGTTGCAACCTATTCACCATAGAGAGCAGCATTTCCTGTTACCTAGTGTGCAGGTTGCCCACGGGACCTCGGTTACAGTTTCTTATTTTTGAGAGGAGTTTCGGGACATTTAAAGAAGGTGAAAACATAGTTATGTTTCTTAACGGCTGGAGAGTCTATTGTCTGTAATTCTACCTTGATTTGCAAAAAAGTAGAACAAATTCAACGACCCAGCAGCATTTAACGCTTGCACGGCACAAAAAGAGACTGCACTTATCAACTCTGAACTACACATGAGATAATGGCAGTGAATTCTTCCGAGCAATATTTGTTGCTTCCTTTGCAGTGTCTACATATCACTTTTAAGTACTTCAAAGTTAAATGATAAGCCTTGATTATATAATGTTGGGGAAGGATCGTAGTGCTGGGTTTTCTGTATGGGGCCCATTGCAGTGTTTTGTTGTGGGTGCTACATGCTTTGCAAACTGCCCTGCTTGCTCCTGAGGCATTTCCAAGTTACATACTCCAACATTGGTACTGGCCTTCCCTGAGCAGCAGGTGCACGACACCTTCAGTGTGTTCAACGCAGGCTAGTCCAGCGGATATTTGGCCTAAGGAAATGCCACTCCGTTTTTTCTAGGCAACCTTCTCTTCGCCGGCTCCTGGTTGGGGCACCACATTACTTTTACAGCTGCTTGCCTGGTGTGCCCGCATGAGCTTGCCCTCCCTTGCTTGGGGGCTAAGACCAGTCCACACGTGAGCAACCATTTTAAGAGTAGCAACCTGCCGAGCCTTTGCATGGGCAGCTAAGCACATCTACCTATGAAATAGGAAAGAAAGCATACATAAATACATTAAATAAATAAATAATTAACCTGTTTGGGACTAGCACCAATACTACACTAATATCCCAGGCCTAATGGAAGCAGTGCTTTTTTGAAAGAGGCTAGCAGGACTCTACGTGGAAATGGAATGTACCAGCATCAAGCTTATAAGGTAAACACTTGTTTTAAGGGACTAACCTCTAATTCAATCATTTACTAATCAACCGTGGGAATGTGGCCAATGGGACCTGCAGGCCAGCTGATCTGCACACAGGTCCATAGATGAATGATATAGGGTTTCATGGGTTAGGAACCTGTCAATGCTTAGAGCTATGCTAAGGAACACAGGGGGGCAGTCGAAAGGACTGTCTGCAGGAAGGTTAGGATAACTAGGAATGCTGATTGTGTAGATTGACTCCTTGGAAATGTAACCACAGCACACCAAAAGATGTAAAACATGGCTGAAACATTCTCACGTTAGTTATCTTTCTCTCACTCTCCTTTTCTTCTATCTCCTTCCCTTATGCTGATACGAAGGTGGATCAAGTTAATAGGACCCAACGTGGCACAAAAGGTATTTAGGAAGTTACCTTAGAGTCCTGTGACTTCTACATAGTGATAGGAGGGATTTTGCCCAGATGAAGTCAAGGTTTGCCGAAACATCTGCACGTGCACCAGTGGGTTAATGTTGGCATTGCAGTGTTTTGTGTATGTATTAGGCCAGGTGCATATGTGGCTATGAGCCGATTCACCATATATGACTGGTTTGTAGTGAGATTTTGATCTGCACTAGATCCTGGTTTGGAAGCTCAACAATAATTGGTCGCGGGACAACCATACCACCGCAGTACAATCTACAATGGTCGAAATGTTCTTTTCCTTTGGAATGACTCAAACTGTGCGAATCCAATAGCGGGCTTATATTGGCTCTCTGTTCTCATACGTGGCTGTTGAGGCCTGCGGCCGTCCTCTCCCTGATTCACGCTTTTCCACCACTCCGCGTTTAGATGTAGGAGAGTTGTGTTTCAAGCCCTCAAGCTGGAGCCCGCTTCCCCATAGAGATCAGTTGACATTACTTGCATCGCCGCCCTTCTGGCTTCAAGAAAAGCAGTAGAAGCCAATCTGTTGAGCCCCTTAACTGGCTTCTCTTTCAGGATTCGGCCAGCTTGTGTTTTGCAGCTAGAGGCAATTTAGCTTGCGGTATAATGTGTTCAGAATAAAACAGAATGATATTACTGAAATTATATTACTGAAATGTAATGTGAAACACAGCGATAAAACATGATCCTCCTCCTAGAGTTCGTTCCCTCCAAAAACAGTCAATTTTCTATAATGTAATACTGCTACTGAAGCACAGCTGCAATTCCATGTTGAAGTCTATCTGGTGCTACCCAGAAAAGCAAGCAGAGGTTATTTCAAGTAAATCACAATAAAAATAAAAAGATCAAAGCTCACCTGGGGTTCAGGCTGTACCTTGGTGTCCTCTTGGAATTACACTCCGTTTCGGAGAAAAAGCAAATACCGGTCCCCCGAGACGGAAGCAGGCGGAAATGAAAATATCAAATTGTGAGGATAACAAGCACTCATTTCCCCTGCAGTTGGCGGCGAGTAGACAAAATAGTGCCTTCATTTAATGAGAAGAACAAGGATGCCCAGCGCGGACCAGAGGGATATTTACTGTAGGAGGCAAACAGATAATGAAACCTAAACCAATCCATAACCTGCCCGTAAGATCTGAAACCTCGCCTTACCCCATTAACTGCTGGGCTATTATGCATGTCTATGCAAATAGGACGGGCCTACTCGTCCTGAGCACGAGGGCTATCCACATCCTTGCCTGCGGCATCTGAAAAAGTGACCATTGACATCCGATCCTTGCCATATTGTGGGGTACCGGAAGTGAGACATGTTCTCCCCTGTGGCTCTCATTAAGAGTTTGCGGTATTACTACATGCGGTAAACAGCAGGTTCCTGAAGTGGCGTGCATGATTCCAAGTCGTGCAGTGCCTTCTTTTGTTCCCCATTCCGGAGACCCATAGGATTTCATGGGGTCCGGTAATTACCACATGTGATTATTAATGCATGTGGTAATTACTGCACGGCGTACTACTTTTATGTGGCGGTAATTACTGCCACTCAAAAGCAGGTGGATAAAGAGTTACATATCAGAAACTCGTAGTTTGGCAGAGTGGTAAAAACATACAGCATATGGAAATACCACATATTTACCACCACATCCAAACTGCTAATCAGCCGTATATGGCTTGTGTGCACGAAGGGCAGCCATAGCAGCACACATGTGTAGTGCTCCAACCATCACAGAAATTATCTGAAGAAAAGCATTTATTTATGTTTTTACCATTTTGTATTGAAACTCCTGAATAGTGCATGAGTAGTGCAACAGTAACCCTGTTCAAAGACTTGTACAGTTGTCACACATGTGGGTGAGGGGAACAGTCCTAATATGAAAATAGAGTTCAGGGAGAGGGATAAACTAAAAAAAGGAATATGTTATGTATGTTAATCTGCTTTTATACTCTGCCAAATCACCAGCAAAGTACTATCAGAGCATCTTGGTTTGTCTGTAGAGGGACACGCTGCACCCTGGTAGGAGTATTCAGAACCAGAACAAAATATGCAGTCATATAGCAAAGAGCGTAGAAAGATTGGCGCAACACATCAAAAATATATCCATAAAATATTGGTCAATCGGTGAGCCTGGACAGTCCAGAAATCGTATAAAAAAAACCACAGCATGTATAACGCAAGGTGTCTTGGGAAGATAGCTCAGGGGCAACGTGCTCGCATTGGCAGCAAGACCACACAGAGCAACACAGGTTCGATCCCCAGGTCCGCTCTTAAATAACCTATCAGATCAAGGTGAGAGTTGACATAACCGCAATAATCATAAGCAGTTGCGCGCCAAGCAGAGTGCAAGAGGCAAAGTCCTTCATTCTTATTCAAGCTAACCATACATGTCCAGGAAAGGACCACAGATCTAACCAAGATTGTATAATTCCCCCTTTTGTTTATAAATTGCCTTCTCAAGGGTTGAGCCGGCCTGGTCATCAATGCAAAAGCAACGTGGGGATTTCCAGGCAACCCAGATCATCTTCTTTGCCAGCAGGCATGTGCGGAATAGTCAGGTTTCATGTGCATAGCTCAGATCATCCCCAAGAACAAGCAGGGAAGCCTTCAACGTACATCAAGTCGCAGCACCACACTCAACCTCTCCGTCACGCCCCTCCAGAACTACCAAGTCCTGCTGCAAAACCAGAGTAAATGGCTCAATGTTCCTTTCTCCTGCCCACACTTCCAGCACAAATTGTCGTCAGATAGATGCTTCTGGAACATTCACTCTGGAGTCCAGTGTGTCCTGTAGAGCAGCTTAATCTGCGAGCCCCTTAGGCTCCAGTCTATGGACGACAGGCGAATGTTATTACAACATCTCCTCCAGCAACCAGGATCCAGAGCCAGATCTTCCCCCAACTCCCTGGACATATAGGCAGACGATATAGGCAGGGCCAGTTTTACACCAGATTGCACGCCAGGCGGGAAGCGTCTTTGGCGCCCCCCACCCCTAATGGCTCACGTCACTCCCAAACTACACCTCTGTCATGCCACCGAACCCCTCCTAAATATGAATAAATAATTGATATATAAATGTAGCTTGTTTCATTACATTGTAATACAAGTACTTTACAGAAGAATTCTAATGTGAAAACACAGCTGTTGCTGCACAAGAAGTAAATGGTTTTTCTGTCACCTGCTCTTAGGGAAGGGATTGCCTGAATGCAGTTTCAAACTGTCCGTCCTGGCACACTACGGTGTGACCAGCCTGCAGGGGTCTAAGGGCCCACTGACCACTGGCCCTGTGTTGCAGCCAGGTGTTCTGTTCATACCACCTCACATGTATTTCACAAGGGGCAATACTAGACTAACCATATGAATCATTTTCTGATAGAAGGTTATCATTCCAAGATGGACAGTCTGGTACACTCTTATTGTACTCTTTCAAAATACTTCTGTGGGAGTGGGGAATGGGACAAATAGCACCAATGAGGATTCCTGCATGCTTTGCAGTAAATCACAGAGCATTTCAGGACTATAACAGTGATCAGAGATCTCGACATTTGATCAAAGAAAGTCTGTGATAAAAGGATTGTATGTGTGAATCTCCAAATGCATAACCAATGCATGGTGTGCTCACATCACAGTTCACAATACTCACCCTAACATTACATACATGCTCATTTGGACATCTTAAATTGTTGGATGTGGCTTTTAAATAGCTGCAACATCAGCCACTCAAATGGGGTACAAGGGCTCTTTTGCTTCTTGTTTCTGAAGAATTTTAGATGAGGAAGGCCTGGGTCTCACTGTGGACATGCCCAACCCAATACAGAAACATCTTTTGGGAATTATATCTACAGACAGGACAGGATACCACACAAGAGAGGCCCAATAAACAATTAACAGAAATGCTACACAGAACGGATGGTACCTCTTACAAACTTTAGCCTTACCAGTAATAAGCTGATGAAGCGTTTTAAACAAAACCGGCTTCTTATGCATTGTAAAGGGTCCATAGTTCCTCTGCCACTACCTCCTCACTATTACACAGGCCTCAGTGGTTATTTCGGCAAAAAAGAGCAGGCCCATGCTCTGCTCTAACAGAGCTGGCATTACCATCTCTCATTAGTGCTGGCCTGCAGCTAGTTAAAATCATGGTGTGGCAGTGTAGAAAGGGAGTTTGGCCTAGTGGATGTACAATTTGAGGCAACTTCTTTGATTGCTTTATGTGTTTAAGTGTGGGCACAGTAGGGCATGCTTCTCAGCTCAGAGCCATATACACAAAACATACCGGTATGCTATTGTATGGACATTGGATACATCAGAAAACAACAGGTATACATGCTGTTACATAAGGGAGCACCACATAAATGGCATTAACCAACAGGGTGGTGGCTTGGGCAGCAAACAAATCATTGCTGCACACATATTCCTGCATATATTTACCATGGACTACTGTCTGCATGGTGAACTCTGTGTTCCTAATCAAGGTGCCAAGTGGTATTGAGATGCCATCTGGTGTGCAAGCTAGGCTGTCGTTGGCTTGTTTAGAAAACTAAAAGACCTTTGCTGCTAAACCGATGCCTTTAGTCCATGTCTCAAAACAGCCACTAGAATACTTAGCAAGAAAATGGCACGTTAGTGGTTGCAATAATGTAGAAAATGCATCCAATCCTTTACCCATAGCACATGCACTCCAGCCAAAAGGCTGATTGTGGCAGATCATCATGTCATACACATTGCGCCTGGAAGTGTAATTCACAGAGGTGAAATGCCCAGAGATTTCCAGGTGTTCCTTATTCCATAGATTCTTCAGCACTTAACATCAAAACCAAACAAACTGCAAACGATTTTTGCATTTTTCTGGGAGAACCTTTACTCGCTAACCTATGTAAATATACTGCATTGTAAATTTGTACAAATGTCATAATTGCTCCAGTAATGTATTTTTGCAACTAAGATAGGTCTGTAACAAGCGCTACAATGCCCCACGGGCTGACGTGCGCTCTACAAATCCGAATAAATAATGTTTCATGTAAGGGCGCCATCAGTGGCCTAGTTAAACATTCTCTCCTGGGCAAGGCAAAGATGATCATGGAGTAGCCATACGTCTTGAACTAGGGCGTCTCGTTGTCCCACCGAATAATAAAATCGACCGCAGTATTCCGAATGGATCTATGAGATTTTCCTGACATTTTTTGCTGAAATACACTTTTTGCCAATTTACATTTTTGCTGAATTTTTACTTTTATTGTAACCACAAAATGCAGTTATAGACCACATATGATCGGCCACTGTGAATGTAACGTAAGTCCATGGGAGCAAAATGGAGTCAGAACCTAATGTGCTTAGCCATTTCCTAGCACCAGGAAGCTGTCGCCCATTGTTCATATATTTTGGACAGACAGCCCTGGAAAATGTGTGGGACAGGTCACCTTTGACCTTTTGCTGAGCTCACTGGGGAAGTGCATGTGCAATCTGTCCAGTTTGGCACCTCTGCTTGCTGAGCGACTATATACTCGTTTGTTTTGGTATCATGGGGCAACACAGGCTCCAGCCTTCCCAGGCATGCCGCATATGTAACTAAAAGTGATATACCAAAAAACGTTTTGGTGTGTCAAAAAAAGAGACATGAAAATAAAGACAATAGTTCGCAACTTTTCTGTGTGCCACGTTCATTCTCTTTGGCATAGGTTTGATCAGCTGACATGTTACTGTTGACTGGTAACACTGACATTTTAAGTACAACTGCACATACTGTATTAAAACAATGGGTTGTTAAATGAGCCATCACTTATAAATTGCCCCACTTGGCTGTCAGCACAAAGAATGAGGGGCACAGGGTGAGTGACTCCAGAGCATAGTCACATGCTGCGAGTATAGTCAAACATTTAATCCCAACCTTTTTGGTTATACAACAGCATTCACCAACTTTTGACATGTCCACTTTCAGGAAATATTTTGAAGCCCACCCGCTGTCAAATTTAAATGTATGCTAGAGCAACAAACTCAGAATTTCTAGGATTGCCCAAGCACGTTCTAGAAGCCATCATGCAGCCAAAAATAACATGGTATACCATTTTCCAAATCTGCCTTGAAAGCCCAATACAATCATCAGAACACATTGACAGACATTCTTTCAAAATGTTATAACTATT
This sequence comes from Ambystoma mexicanum, assembly GCF_040938575.1. Lineage (NCBI taxonomy): Eukaryota > Metazoa > Chordata > Amphibia > Caudata > Ambystomatidae > Ambystoma > Ambystoma mexicanum. Next base: position 986,226,378 of record NC_090941.1, read on the forward strand.
TTCCACCTAACAGGACTGACATGCACCCATGTTGACACAAACCAAAACAATGGTTTCCCTGTTGCATCACTCCTATGTTGGAGGCTCCTATTCCCCGCCCTCTTATCTTCCCCTTGCTAATTTTTCCTTTCGCAGGATACCCCTGGAAAGGGCAAAATACACCACTCTGCGGGCAGTCCAAGGTCCTTTAAGACGTCTATGGTGGCGATGTGGCACTGTGTACAAGGATATTAAGGTAAGACGGTAAAGCAAGTCATTGAAAAAGCGCAGTTCTTCTGACATAGGAGGAGCCTGGCAACCCTACATAAAAGGCCCCAAATATCCACACATAAATAGAGCCTTGCAAGACACATTAATTCCTATACATCGTACCAGCCATGTAAAAGTGATCAAAAACCCAAACGCACACTACAGGTGCATGGGTCTGGTGGCCATTTACAAAAGGTGTTGGGGCAGTCCTGTCATCACACCCACCCTGGTACTTCTTACTCGCCTCCGGCATCTGTGGCGAGACCCTAAATCTCGGCCTGAGCTCATGTTTTCCACGAACACTACCGTCTGCCCCCCACCTGCTGAGAAGCTTCGCCCAGTGCCTGCAAGCACGTACCTGCTAAAGCCCTCGATCTCTGTCGGGATGCTCTTCAGTCGGTTCCCACCCAGGCTCAGAGAACGCAGCCCCTTCAGCTGTAGCAGGGTCCGCGGGATGCAGGTGAAGCGATTGCTGCTCAGGTTGAGCACCTCTAAGCGGCGCCGGAGGCCCAGCTCCTAGGAGCAACGAGTCCTCCGTTCCCAATGAGTCCTTGGGCAACAACAGGGGGTCCCCACCCTCTGGGGGCCCCCTGTTTAGCCACTGCTGCACACTTACCTGCTGCGCACCCACTCGCCTGTTTTCCGTAATGCCAGCCAGCCCCAATCTCAATCCTACTCTGTGTGCACGCATAGCCTGGAGGAGGGCATGCTGCACGTGCGCCCATGGGACTGGCTGGTGCCACCAGCACCATTCCAGGCCCGGGGTGAGGAGGAAGTAATAAAGCAACACATGTTGCTAATTTATTTGACAATGCCCTGCACTGCCTGAGGGCCGAGGTTGCAGCCTGCAGCAGTGTCAGTGCTAACGTGTATTCTAGCACTGCTAGAATACACGTTTGTTTCGTATCTTAACATTATAAAAATGAATGCGCCTGGACTGGCTTGCAGGCCACGGACTGCTGGTGTGGCGCCCCCTGAGGCTGACATCAGGCAGCCGCCTGAGCTGCCTGACACAAAGACCGGCCCTGGATATGGGCATATAGGACATATAGGCAGACGTTCTGAGCCACTCCTGTTGCAGATGCTAAAATCTTTTACAACCTGGCAGCCGGATGGGCAGCATTCATGCACAGTTCTAAATGTGACCAGGCAGAATTTTGACAATGTGATAAGGAAGTGTGTGGTGATCTGCTTTGGGGTTGTGGCACTATGTCTGGAATGATGTCAGGGTTAGTGACAAACAGAACAATATCTATGTTTACATCAATTTATTGGTCAATGTAAGTACCATGAACAATATTGGAGAACATTTCATAACAAATATTTCCAAAATGAAAACAAAGTCAAATCTGAGTGATTTGTTGACATGCAAAATGAGTGACCTACACATGTTTCACTATCACGGCTGATTGCATGTGTTCAATAATAGTTCTATAATTGCTTATTGTAATTAGGCACTTGTAGCTATTCAGGATAAAAATATCCTCCCAACATGTGAAGGGAGGCCATCCCCTCCAGCCCGATGTTGCTCAGATGGCCTCACTAAAGAAAACAATGAAGGGCCATGAAAAGTGAGATGACAATAAGAACCCTAACGTGTGTGGAAAGTATTTAGCACTACCCGTTGCTGCAGAGGAGAGGAGCACAACGTAAGTCGCCTAATATCCACTCGCAAACCCTTGTACATAATGAAATATGATTAGTCTGTCCAATGCGCACAACACTCAAAAGATTCTATTGTGAACAATCATATGTTTTATATTACATTGTGTTATCAGAGATGAATTCTAACAACTCATTAACACAAATTGTCCACCATTGATGTTGTTCAAATCACAATATTTATTTCCACTGTTCTTGGACTTGCCATTTGATACTGTTCTAGGCCTTGTCAACACGTGTTTCGACCTTAAAGCATGCAGGTCTTCTTCAGGGCTAATGCATCACCATTGACAATGCAAGTTCGGTACATTACAATACATTATTGTCATTGGGTTGCAACAATGTAAATAGATTACCCCAAGTACATATTACATCATATGAAACATTAAACCAAACAATACATTGCATATACACAATAAAAAAGCAATAATTATTGCATACCAACCAGTTAATGTACCATCGATGTGATACACAGCCCGGGGAGAAAAGAAGAAAATGAAAAATACAAATATGTGTGTTAGCAAATTGTCATGTACTAGACTCATGACATGCTATATTACAATTCCACCAATGTGCATGCACACCTAATTTCTTAAATATTGACAAACCTATGCTCGACGATTGTGCATTCACAGGTTCACCACCAACTAAAACGCAATTGCCATTGTCCGTCCTCAACTACATAATTAGCTAAAACTAAAACATTTTTCAAAAATGCCATGAAACCTTCCCCTACATTCTCCTTTAATCATCCTTAATCTAAAATATGTCTCCCTTGCTCTTACCTAGCCTTGTAATTGGATATGCCCAACATTCAAAACCACTGAGCTCTTCCTTCCATCAAGTCCCTTGTACATAATGGTTTTCTTGCCTGCTAGTCACTCTGAGTATTCAAAGTGCCTTCCTCTACCGCCTTCCATCCTCACGTACCTCATTCCCTCCTGACCTACTCCCTCCCTTCCCCAGGGCACATAACCTTGGGGTCCTTTTCGATGGCAACAATAACCTTCACAACTTCATTAGTTCTATCAAGACAGTAGCACAGTTAAACTCCTTAACATCAGGAAAATTCAACTCTTCTCACTTTGAACTCTACTAAAATACTCATCATTAACTTGGCACGAAGCCAGCTTAACTTCTCTGCAAGCCTCCTTAACCTCCCCCTTTAGTCCTTCTCCCTGCTTGGCAAAGACTCAATTCCATTACCCGTAACATCTGCCATCTTCCCCTTCTTCTGCGTTCTCCAAACACCGCCTACATGCAGGTTGGCTTACCATGAAAAATTGATCTTTCTTTAAATTCCTACTTCTTGTGCCCAAATGATTGCACAAGCTCTTACCACCCTATTAAGCTAAAACTATCTCCTGCTACTCTCCTCCTCACATCCCCCGCTCTAGAACTCTCCCAAACCTCTCGATGACATTCCTTCTCACTTTTCTGACTAGAACACCCTTTCTCCCCATATTAAAACTATTTCTTCTATCCACTCTTTCCTTCAAAACTGCACTAAAGTGCCATCTACAAAGTCAGGAAGGTGCACCCTAGACCTATAACAACATCCCCCCCACACCCATTGATTACCTTTCAGCTAAATTCCTTGTACCCACTACCCTGTATGTACTCAGCCACAGGTTTTCAACATGATCACTACTGCCTCTTTTGCACTCAAGAGCGCTATCCCCTAAGCACTCATACTCTCCCAAGATGGCCGCACGGATGAGATGCACACCAAACAGAAGGAGAAACACAATGAGGACTAGATGCGTACACGTGTAGTCACGTGTCACGCAAGTTCGGTTTGGAAGAATAACATCTCCCCGCACTGCGTAAGAGTAATCGGCTTTTTCGCGCACTGACAGTGAGGAGCTGCTGCGACTAAAGAGATGTCTGAATCCACGGCAACCAACGATTAAAAAGGTAAACCAACCTCAACATCGAAAAAACTTTCTTGCCCCGTAGAGTGGGCATATAGAGACATATAAACAGATATATGCCACTGATAATCAACTTGAAAATATTACAAAGAATCAAGCAGGAACTTTTCTAAAGTCCCTTCCACCCTTTCTCGTTTTTTCAGTTGGCGGGTGAGACGTACAAGGACCAAGCCGCACCCATTTGCAGGGCCGCACACAGTCTGTTTTTTTAAGCCTATTCTTTCGGCGTCAACTCTACAGACAAGCCGATGAATAAATACAAGGTTAGTACACACGTCATATGACTTGTGTCACACTGCAAACCAGGAAACATTTTTTCAATATTATAAAAATATTTATGCTTATTAATAGGGCTCGCAAAGCGGCCAATAAAGAACTCTTTTGCAGAGAGAAACTAATGACAACGGTATGTCGACCGTCCAAAACCTTTTGCGAACTGACAAACCAGAACAAATGAGTGCTGCATAATGCAACCTACGAAAAGGAATTGAATCTCCATTTCTTTTGCTACAGAAACCATGCTTTAGTCCAACCATAAGAGAGAATAAAGGTCAGTGAAAAGTCGGGAAAGGGGTAACAAAAGAGCCCCAAACACACTAACTTTACCAAAAGAGCTTTTAATATTGCAATCTCCCAGACCAGCCACTAACACAAATTTTGCATTTCCATTCTTTACAGTACCTGAAAAATTGTGAAAATATTGGGGTTCTTGGAACTTTCTGTCAATCTGAAAAGCAATATACTGTCCTGAAGAGGGCCACAACTAAAACAGCAGAACACCAGGGATGGTGTTGATGTAATCTGTGTGCCAAAACATATGTAGACATCCTGTAGACACTGAAATAAATGTATCCTTTCTGCAGCACTTGTACCTTTGTTATGCTGTGCATTTATAGTATGTTCCCCCAAAATTGTAATACAATCAACAATTTGAAAATAGCAAGTTAAGGTGATTTGCTACAAATGTCACTTTACTAACTTCAGACACCACTAGTAGAAAACCTGTTTTTGCTGGACTTTTTAGTGTTTGTGTTTTCTAATTAACAATTCTTTTTAAGTGTGTGAGGTGCCTTGTGGAAAACACCCACCATGTATCTGTGTGTTACAAAATGTATTGATTAAAAAATGTGTTTTTACATTGCTTACTCTTTGGAAAGAATGCTTGTTCTATGTGAATCTTAGATAGATGAAATAGATGATCTATCATTTTTCCTATGTATGTATGCAGCCTTTTGCCCTGCACTTTTACACTCTGTCGTGCAAAGTGAAAAAAAGCTACCGGGCATGCTTGCATGCCAAGCAGGGTTTACTTTTACTTGTGAGCACTGTATGCCAGGCTCGAGTGGCAAGCAGTGCTCACAAATACAATGAAAACACTGTCCAACGTGCGGCAGCCTTTAATTTGATGTGTGAAGGCTGTATATCATGCTTGCATGGTAAGCAGCATTCACAGTTAAAAGTAAATGCTGCATGACTTGAGAGCATGTCAGGCAGCGTTTAATTGTTATTGTACATGCTGCGTGCAATGCAAGCGAAGCAGGCAGAGTGTACAATGGATCCCTATGTGGATCCCTATACATTGGATCCCTTTGGGGTCTGCATGCTTTATGCTGATGCAGGTTCTCTAGTATTTGGACCTGCATGAATGTCCAATCCTGGTGCAAATGCTGGCCCATTTGTGTGGCAGAGAGGAAGAAAGGTTGCAGAAGTGCAAGTTTTGCATGCTGCCCCTCCTCTCCACCATACAAATGATTGAAAATATGGCGTGGTGTGAATGGAAGGCATCAAGGCCTTACTCAAGGCTTTTAATCCTTCCATTACCTTTACACCACAATGTAACATGAACTCCTCTATGTCACGTGTCTGTCTTGCCCCCGGTTTCTGTACCATTTTATTCCACATCATCATCATCATCATCATCTGGTCAATTACTTACTACCTTCCCCTAATGTATGCCACCTGAGTCACAATGGTTCTGATTCAAGTTGATTTTCCTTGGTAGGGTTTTGGATAAAAACTCCTGGTACACTAAGTACACATCAAAATACAAGTGGGACTTCAAGGTGCCCCAGGAAGCTATTACATTACAACAATATCAAATATTATCGGCCTCATCATGAGTTGGGCGATATCCCAGCTGGGATACCGTCCAACTTTATTTGCTTTAGTGCCCACCCGTTCGGCGTTATTACCGTCGGATCACGGGTTGGGCGCTGTTACTCCCCATTCACTTTGGGTCAGTTGGACCCAATGGGGAATTTTTAGGACAATTACCAATGCAGTATTACCGCCAGTGGTAATTGCGCCAAAAATTGACTCGTGATTGGGCAGACCTTTAAATGCAGTGGGAACACTGTTACCGCTGCATTTAAGGGCAACCGCCCAACTTGTGATGAGGCTGTAAGTAAACACAAATGTATAAACTCCACTGTAACAAACTAGATATTCTTATTACTGTTTGTGTAAATTTATTGATTTCATATTTAGAATGTTCAACACACTTTAGACTTATAAATTAAATAATAAATGTGTTCAACTGTAAACATTTGGACGCATGCATACTGTTAGTTGCATGAGTTAATTAGACTATCAGGCCAACTCACAGCGGAGCTCTCCATCAAGTGGCTACGTCCTGTGATGAAGACACATGCTGAGGACAACGCATAGGCGTGGGGTTACCACGAAGGCTGGGGACCACCACCCGTTCCACGATGTAGGCCTGGAAGGAGGAATAATGTCTATCCCCTGCCTCCTCTGTGTGCCCAAGCAGTCCAGCTAACCACAGGCCTGGCTCTCCTCTGCCCCGCTGCTATTCATTAACTTTGGAGCATCTAGTACCAGCAGGATCACCATACCTTTGGGTGCAAGCCGGATCAGTTACATCCTTCAACATGGGCTCAGCAGCTGATACACTACAGAAATGCCCCTGCTCCATGTTTCCAATATTCCAAATTCTGCTCGTCGCTTCACGATCTCCTCCATCCTCATCTTTTTTGACCATTCTTCAGCCTTCTACGCTGTAGATCTCCCTATATCTGTCTATCTTTCTCTAACCTTGGTGTTAACGACTTTGCACTCACCTGGATTGCCTCGTACCTCTCTGATAGAACCTTCGCTGTCTCTTAGAATGGTGAACTCTCTGATGCGTTCCCACTCCTGGCAGTGGTCCCACAAGGCTCAGTCTTCGGTCCATTAATCTTCACCCACTACATCTCTGGACTTGGTAAACTCATCTCTTCCTTAGAGTTTTTCCATCACTTCTTTGCAGCCGATATGCTCTTATTCTTTTCGATTTCTGCCCGAATCCCTTTCAACTCCAAGAAGATCTCTGAATGCTGCTCAACTATCTACCACTGGATTCTTCACCGTCTTATGCTCAATTCTTCATAGACCAAAGTCATCTATCTCCATGGCCAGAACATTCACCCTTCCAATCTTTTCTCAGTATCCTTGCCCCCCTGACCTACTCTCCCATTTCCTCAAGGCCCAAAATCTCGGAGTCCTCCTTGACAACAATCTTCAGCTCCCACAGTTCATCCACTCTACTTCTTATCAGTGCTAGAATCAAGCAGCTGAACATCAAGAAGATCCACCTCCTTTTCACCCATCACTTCCTGAGCACCCTGATGTCTACTCTGGTTCTTAGTTGACTTAACTACTGTTCGAGCCTCCGGGATGGCCTTCCGCTCTACACCTTTGTGCCCCTTGAAAAAATGGTAAACTTTGCTGATCGTGCCCTTTACAACCTTCATCCGCCCACCTCATCTCATTGGCTTCTTTCGGCCCCAGCTCTCTATGAACAATTTGCCCCTTCTAAAAATGTCTGCAACTTGTCTTCAAATCCATTGACAGACGCAGTCCGATGGGGGCAGAGCATCCCATCACCTGCTACTCTCCATCACACACTCTCCTCTATAGTACCATTCTCAATCTCCCTGTCCCTTGCCATAGATGCACTCTGTGTAGCCTTGCAATTTCACTCCTCCTTCCTCTTCACCCCTCATCACTAGAGTCCCCTCCCTCTAAAATTAAAAATACCACCGTTATGATTATGATTAATCTGGTGACATATTGGTTGCTCATTAAGCAGGCCCCCTTGATAGAATACCCTCCGACATACAATCCCAGCCCACAAATCTGGGGACAGGAAACAGGGTAATTTCGGAATCAATATTATCAAAATAAAATCAATGCAAGGATTGTCCCCAAACATTATGTAAGGGAAGTCACCACAATACAGGAAGCTTTTCCACAAAAATAACCTACCTGCTCGAATCTCAGTATTTCTCACACAAAACATCCTTTTAAAAAACCAAACCTCAAATGAGTGTGAATCACCTGGAGTGCAAACGGGCCCCCTCCAGGCAATTTTCGCAATTTGCATTGCGGAGTAAGAGGCGGCGGAAGTATTGTTTACACTGCTCCTTTGCACTCCTCAATGCAAAATGAGTAAACGCTGCCTGCCATGTATGCATGGTAGACAACGTTTACAGTGATTTTCTATGTAATCCGTCTGCTTTTTGCTGTTGTAAAAAGCAGGCAGATTACAAAGGAAAGCACAGGTTGTATGCCAGCATGAAAATGTCATGTTGGCATAAAACCTAGTTGTTTTTGAAGGTGGAAGGTAAAATGGAGGTGGAAACGTAACTCCTGTTGTGCCCACGCACCCAGCCTTCAAAAACAACAAAAATTCCCAGAGCCTGAATGGTGTTAAGACAGGCGTAACACCTTTACGCCTGTCGTATGTCTTCCTTTACACTCTGGGGACTTCCAGTAGGGGGCCCTATATGTTTAATTCTAAATAGCAATAGACATTCTAGTCGTGATTCTGCCACTTATCAGCCAGTGTGTTCATATTCTTCAGACCAAATGCATTTAAAACCTTTCCGAATGACACAACGTTATTTACAAATGGTACAAAGAACTTGGCTTCCCCAATAAACCAGCAGTTTATGGAATCAGAGAACTGTTGCTTGTCTCATGTTTCCCATGTGAATATGGTTCTGTTTCTTTTTTTTTAATGTGTGTGCAGTTTAAAGTAAGCTTGTAATCAATTCCCTCAGGATTCATCAGGTTTTTTGCTAGAGGAGAAATATTATGAGTTCAGGAAGCACAAGGATTTTGTAAAACAGAATAAGTGTCCCTCCCCTTTCAACTCACTAATAGAGTGACACTGTGGAGTTTCAAGTGTCGAGATACAGATGAATGCGTTATTCATGAAATCGCACCCTCCCCCGCCTCCATATCATAGAAACGGGAGGAGTACATAATGTATGGCGTCTGCCCCCTCACCGCCTCTATACCGCAAACACTAAGGCAAATCTACCAACCTCATCCTGGAACAATCAATGAAGAGATGAATCTGCAAGCTCAAGAAGAAATGAACATGCTGTAATCGAAGATGAAATGAGCAAGTGACCTCACTTCCAACTGACACACATAGACGCACTAGACATGAAGCAGATATACACTCACCATGAAGCTACACGAACATTTTGGTCAATGTGCATTTAGACATGAAGAATGTTACCTGCACCAATAGACACTAGTAAACCTATTATAATCAATGTATATGCTGAATCGCAAAGGCAAACGAGATACAAAAGTTTGCTTAACATAGAAATGCAATGGTAACAAGTGTCCATTTTGGATAAAATGGATGGCACAGACACGCTAGAGTGAATGGGAAGCTTTGAAGAAACCTCGTCGCTGCAGGGGGATTTGACTTGATGAATAAGTTGAAAATACAGATCCGTGCCGGCCAGACAGTAGTTGCACAACTCCTGTCAAGGTCACTGTAGAAAGAGAGGTTTGGATTGCTTCAAAGAGAACAGAAGATAATGATTCCCAAGCGTAAGGCATATTTCTCATAGATTAAGTAAAGAAACAAATAGCTCTTGAAAGCCAGGTGCCCATTAATTAAGGCTTAGTATTATAAGAAAGGTAACTCGAACAAGTCTTAAGTGGCCAGAAAGGGCAAAGACACCTGAATTAATATGGTCTCAAACCTAATAAAAGTAAATCAAAATTCAAAGCGTGGTCTCCTCACACTTGACCTATTGTTGGAGAACAGTGCCTATTCATTAACTCTAGATACAGATAGGGCCATTCCTTCACTCCCCCTAAGTTCTCAGAACAAATATACCATACAAAGCCTAGTTCATAGCTAAAGGTCCTGGCTTGTGGCCTAGGAAATCAGATGGTGTCTTATTTAATTGGCAGAAACAGCTCCTTGATACCACTCACTCCCCCTACCACTATTGTTGCTCATGTGCTGACGGCCTGCCAAACTCTCAAGATTGGTAAAGCCGATGCCAACCAATCACCACTCTCAAATGATGCCGTCGTGTAACTGTTGCAGTAGCCAATAGTTTTCTTTTGTTTATGGTGATGTCTTTTTTACCTGTATCATTTTGGGGGGGGGTCCGAGGTGGGGCCATCAGGAAAAGCTGCCCAATGAAGAAACTATATGTAGACAATTCCACTAACCAATCCCAACTCCCAAAACATTTTTGTAACCAAGATTGCGATGTGTTGTCAGTTGTGATGTATTTTGAATTTATAAGGTTTTTTTCATATGAGAACTTTTGAGAGCTGTGTCCTTATTGCTTATATGCTGTCCTTAGGGGTCATTATGAGTTTGGAAGTAGCCATGGTGCTATTAGGTCGTGTCCAGGTCCGGGTTCTCTGAATGGGAACTTACCGGGTCAACTTGGAAGGACCCGTTAAGTCCCTTCAAAAAATCCTTCCCCATTCCCATTCGAGCCCCCATAGGGCTCAATGGGAATGGGGAGGGAGGTAATAACGGGCCTGTAAATTACGGGTCCGTTATTAGCTCCCTGGTCCCTTAGCGGGTCCCGCTAAGGGACCTCGGAATGCGGCGGTAAGGGGTTAACGGCACCGGCATCCTTACCGGTGCCGTTAACCCCTTATCGCCGTACTCATAATGACCCCCCTTGTTTTATATGGATTGTTAATAAAATACAGGCATTTGCCATTTACCTTGACTTTTTCCGTTATTGGGCGCAGGACTTCCCGGCCTGTCTGTTCTGCTAGCTCTGGGGCTTTCCAGTGCTGTACTTTTACACAAGTACAAGGGTTGTATAGGATTTCCATCTGCATTCTTTTCTATGGGAGTTGAAATTTCACAATTAAACATACTCATATTTCCATTCCTTAACAAATAGCTATGGCCTTCACAGAACACACATTTTCAAGCAGATATTCATTAAGCTATGGTAATGTTAACTATTTCTGTGCAAATCTTTGGGTTCAATGTAATGAGATTATAATTTACAAAGACTTGCACGCAGACTACAAACAATACTATCAGTACCACTACACACAGCTCAAAATATATTTTGTGTGGATGGAAATTACATCTTTAAATGTAGGCACAATGCCCTGTTATTTCCCATTTAATCAACGTATTTTGGTATCAACTTCCCAATCCAAACACCTTTCTGAGACGTAAGAAGAAAAATAGAAATGGGGGTTAGAATAGATCCTTATTGGGGAATCCTCATACTCACTTTGAATTGATCTTTAATGGTTTGGAGACACCAGAAACTCTCCCAACCTTGCACTTCTTATTCTGCGCTTGCACGATCCGAATGTCACAAGGCCTTGTAGGACTATTACTGTATCTTTCTCCCCTGTTCTCTCCCCCTTTATTTGTCTTGTGGCACCTTGAAACACCCTTTGTTGTATAGGCCACTTACCTCCTGGTCCCTTCTGTCCTTTTTCAGGAAATAAAAAGGTCTGGCTCAAGTTAAGGTGGTTCAGTGGACCTCATTACAAGTTTGTCGGTCCAGAAATAAGGGTGCCAGTAGCAACATTTGCTGGTAGGGGCACGGTGTACAAAGATATAAAACTGAATAATAGCCAAAGCGAGTTGAATCATGCAGATATTGTAATCTGAATAATCTCATAGTACGTCAAAGGTGTACCATATGTCTTGGTTTTCTAGGTTTCAAATTCATCAGAACTGTTTGTGCTGTGGTATAAAACAAGGAAATATGTGTCGCTCTTGATACTAATACCACAATGTGAAATGTTTGTAAAATATGTGTTGGGCCGTCCATGAGAACTGGTATAGGGACAGCAGCCACTATTGTTAATTGTGATATAAATTGTTTTTAGAAAAATCAATGAATTATTAAACTGTTTTTTTAACAGATTTATATTTAATGTGCAGTGGATTTATTTAGCCATAGCAGCAAACATAGCTCACGGTTATTAATAGCGTGGAAAAGAGAGGGGTACCCTTTCTCCTTTTTTGTCTTAGATTATATTGTCTCTTCCCTTCAAGAGACAGGGCCCCATTATCAAAAAAGCTGGGAAGTACCCATAGTACATTCTATACTATGTGATTGGCCTGGTATTCGCATTGCTCTGCCTCATAGCCAGACACTCCTATTAAATACAGAACCCCAATGGGTGTTCCTAATTTCTATATTTGTGAAAAGAAAAAGGGGAGGAGGGCACAATCTGTTCCTGGTCATTTTTTACTGCAAATTATGTGTTGTTCTGTAATTCGGTAGCAGCCTGCCACCTTAATGAGATATGGAGTGCTGTACTCTGTCATCACAGAAACACACCTGCATATGTTTAACATTAATGTATCTGATACATGTTCATAATCTTTTATATTTTATATTAATCATTACCTTTTAATAAATGTATGGGATGTACATTTGGCGTCAATTCAAGAGGAAACTTAGTTTTGAAACATGCCCAGCCACATGTTTGTAACTGGCATGGTTTCGAAGGTATGAACCAAAATGTATAATGTAATATCTGAATCATGCCCTGCATTTTAAGTGTGGTCCAGGGGACCACTGATTCAGCACATGGATCATATAAATAGATCTATATAATGGGTTCAATGAATCATTGATTTAAAATGAGATGACAAGTCTGCTTTTCTGGCTGCATTAGCCTTCCAGTTGGCCAGTTTTATTGCTATGCAGAGATCCAAAGGTTCCAATTTAATTGGAAGATTTTTCTTTTGAAACTCAATAATAAAAGGAATAGGTACAGATCAACAGAGGTTAATCTTCATACACACAGAAATGCTCGAGCTACTGTAATTTCTTTAAAGAGTCCCAGGAAAAATACTCAGAAAGGGGGGCATCGCTTATGTAAAACTTTGGTCAACTTGAAGTCAGCACAATACCGGGCTCAATTGAACATAAGTGTTGTTCAAACCATTAAAAATAACCACTGCTCTTGAACATATTTACACTATACAATATACTGTGTAATCTATCATGTTTTTATTAAGTTTGTACAATAACCCAAAAGTGGTTGGAGAAATGTATACAGTGTTTACAGTGTTACATTAGAGAAAACAAATACAGTGTTGATTCATTTTGACTTCATTTTTCAAGTAAAGCAGTGAAACCGCAATTTAACATTAAGATTGTTGTAAGACATACCATGTTCTCTGGTTCGCAGAATTATAGTTTTGACACATTTGGTACCTTAGTATTTTCAGATGTGCAGTTCTAGTTCTCAATTAAGCCAGAGTGTTTTTACTGTGGTGCTTGTCAGTATTTCCTGATGTCCATTTAAAGTTATTCAAACTCAGTTCTAGCATATGTGTGAAAATTCATGCATTTTGTGAGGTGCTATTTCTTAATGGAACAGAGAATTACTGTTTTATGTGAGGAACCAGAAATGAGACACGGACACAGAGACTTAGGGTTTTGGCCATAACCCTTTATGGACCAAAGAAAAGGGGTTTGGAAAATGCCTCTCTGTCCCTGCACTAAGAGGTATTTCACTACCTCAAACAAAACTAAGGGTCTGTCGGATGTCGAAATGTCCATGGTAAAACGTCCCTTTTCCAGAGTACTATTCTGGCCATCACATTCTAACAAAACTACCTCTAATGTGAAAAGGGTAATGTCTTTGGCCTTGAGTGATTTATAAATGTTCAAACAGGAAAAATGCATATCTCCAACACAAAAGTTTCAGAAGGACAGAGTTCCATGTTCCAGAGGGTGGTTCCCTTCCCCTGGGTTTCTCTTCACTCTGTTGTATGTTCAGAGATATCAGTTCCTTCAGTTTCTCACCTTAGCCCTTTGTCTTTATCTTGTTAGGATACCTAGAGTACTTCCCTGCCATGTTTCCACTCCTCTTCATCAACAATGTAACTGGTACACAAAAAACTTGGCTGTGAGTTTGTATCTTGGTAGAATACCTGGTGTACTTCCTTGCCAGGTTTTCACTCCTCGTCTCTTGATAAACAATATAAGTACACACAACAACTTGGCTGTGAGTTTGTATCTTGGTAGGATACCTGGTGTACTCTTTTGCCACATTTTCATTCCTCTTTTCTTTTGTTTCCCACAGTCTTTTTGCTAGTCCTGATGTATCCTTCTCAGGACTCCTTTAGGTGATGCATTTCATATACACTTTTCAGCTTGTCATTGCCTGGGGGTGCTACCCTACCAGGGCTTTCTTTTATAATCACACTTGCACCTGCCTGGTACACTCTCCTGCCACGGCTTTCTTATATAAACACACGTGCAACTGCCTGGTATATTCTCCGACCAGGACTTTCTTATCTGCACACACTTGCAACTGCCTGGTATACTCTCCTGTCAGGATTTCTTTTATAATCAAACTTGAAACTGCCTGGTATACTCTCCTGCCAGGGCTTTCGTATATAGGTATTTTCTTGCAACTTCAATTTGGCTGGTATACTGTCCTGGTATACTGTCCTGCCAGGGCTTTTCTCGTGTGGGCTCTGCCTCTATTCCAAATGTGATATTCTCTTATATTTGCTTTATCTGATATTGTATCTGCCTGGTATACTATCCTGACAGGGCTGTTCAGTATCAGGTAATATTATCCCCATAAATAATGTTGCCATACATATAGTCGCTGGGAAATGGCATAGGCAACATTATTTATGGGGACAATATATGGCGTAAATGGGAGCAGGGTATGCATGAGTGACCCCCGCTCCCTTAAAAAAAATATGGAGGTGCCGGGGTGTCCCCTGCTGATTTCATATGGTAATATCACCGCAGAAAATATGGCACCATTCTTGTATGGCGACATTTTTGCGGGCTGTTCTTATGTGTATTGCATAAAGAAATGTTCACTTGCTCTTTCTCTTTCATGTACTTCATTTGCTTCATTAACAGTTATTCGGGTATGGCATGGCTGCCAATACATCCCTGTGTCCCTGCTTCCCCTGGGTGTAGTCACTGGCTCTCGCTGGCATACTCTGCTTTTCCCACTGCAAGCCTGTGGCAGTCGCTCAGTGCTGCCTTCCATTTCGCTGCCTTCATAACTTGGCCACTCAGTCTCTTGCAGTTCTTGCTGGGCTCTTCTGCTTCCTTTTGGACTTTGGTAAGGCAAATGATGCCTCCCAACACCTGCAAATGCCCAGGAGCCCTCCGTCAGCTTCTGGCATTCCTGCAGCATGCTATCTCTCTCACGGTCAGCTTTCCTTTTCCTGATTCTTCAGCCGGTTGGCTTCACGGAACTCTCTACAGCCACACGGTCTCTTGGGCTGTAACGAGAGGAGCTGCTTTCTCCCGCCAGCAACACACCTCAGTCAGCTGCTTCTGCTGTTTAAATTTCCCAGACACAGGTATGCACTTGCAACAACTAGAGTGCAGCTTGTGCTCTTGGCCTTCTTTGCTCTGAATTACTGAGCTCATATTCCTTACCCCAGTATTCTTGTGGTTATGGGAATGGAAGTCTATACTTGATGATTTTCATGTAAAGTCTGGGTAAGTGCTCTAGGTGATCTTTTAGGGCAAGTCAGTTCTGAATCACATGTAGGTAGAGTCTGAGAAGGTCTTTTCATGAGTCTTATAAGGCAAGTCAGATGTTGACGGCGTGCATACGGATCTTCTGAGAAGGTCTTCAGCATCCTTCCCAGGTGGATGAGGTGACATATAACAATGTGCCATTAAGGCATTGGGCATGGAATGGGTATCCTCAAAAGAAGAAGGGGGAGTACAATGTCTTGTCTGATGGTGCCCTGATACTCTCCCAGAGGCTGTCTCCACGTATGGGATCCTCCCTCATACAGCCACCCCCAGGGACAGGATCAGGTAGCGGCTGCCATCCCCAGGTCACATGGGGAGAGGTCACCGCCGGGAAAGAAGTGATGACACAATCGGATGCATCACATATCCCATAAGCACACGCTTGGTGTGGTAGCTAGTGACAGGTGGAAATCAGGAATACAATTATGTTGGTAGCATCAAGCAGTAAGCAGCAGATAGCAGGTCTCCCGTGGTTCATGGCTTATTCCTGCAACCCTGCCTGTATTGCAGTATTTTTTCACTGACCTTTGCCTGGAGGCGGGGCTAATCTACCAAACACTCCACTCTCGATGCAGAGCGTTGCAGAGTGTTGGCAGAGTGTTTGCGCAGTGTGCCATGGAGCAGCGATCCCTACCAGACTCTAGACTGCCCATGAGAACACGGATCCAAGTGAAGACAGTGTACTAAGATGGACTGAATGATGAAACAGAAGGAGTCAGAGGAGCTGCAGACTTGGATCCACTGCAGGCGACGCCTCACAGTGTGACGGAAGTGGAAGGTAATGCCATTTTCCCCTCCCGTCCCGAAACTTCAATGGCAGTTTCATTTCCTCCCCAGGCGACAAATGTAGAAACTGCTAATTTGGAGAGCGCACAAGTTATCAAAACTCTAATATTGCTAGAAGCTGCAGCGTGGGAGACGAGGAGAGGAGGGTAACAATGCATTTGCCCCCCTATTGCTCAGCCTGACAATGAGATAACCTGCAGGGTTATTTCCCAGGACCTCTTCACGCATTCTAATGAATGGGTCATCCCTAGACACTCACCGAACTTCAATATTTTGACAGAGTTGTTTGCCCTGGGAGGTCGCAAATAAAACGGGGGCAAGCTCTAACTTACCCAATCTTTCAAACGGACTGCACGTTCTGTCCCTCTGTATTCCCTCTCGTGACTAGTGCATTGAAAGAATGTGAAGCAGTCACTCAGATGAAGCCTCAGAGCGTGCGGACCCTGCCGCTTATCAAGGAAACGGGCTGCGGCCTGACAAGAAAACCAAGCTGCCTGCATTTTAAACAAAGGTGCAAATCCCTCTCAGATGTCAAGACCATAAGGTGGCATTTCAGATCAAAAGAGGCCGTTCCTCTGGCAGAGGAACAACTAGACCTAAGCCAGGCAAAGGACAAAATTGCTAACCCGAGGAATCAAGAGGAATCGTGGCAAGACATATCAGATGCTGACTTGCTGGTGAACCCAGGTCCTAGTGGAGAGACAAGCGAGAAAAGACAGCACTTGCCGTCCAGTGAGACACCAGAGAGTGATCAATCACCATCAGATGTTAGAGCAATTGTACATGAACAAGTTTCACAGGCCACAGAAACTGTTTACCCAATAGATCTGCCCATCGATCCACTCCTTATGACCACGAATATGTCAGCAAATAGCCTGGCCACAAACTGTAACACAAGCAAATTAACCACAAGGAAAATTAAGCAGACTACTGGCGGCTTGCAGGAGGAAGAGGTGCTCCAATCTGGGATCCAGAATCTGGCTTCCAGAAAGGGGAATGCACCTGCTTCACCCTACAACCAATAAAATGTCCCGATACCACCAAGAGGGGCGAAACAAACAATTGTAGAAGTGGACTTTGACAGATCTCTATCATCTGTGGTACCGAGAAAAAAAGGTGAAACTTGTAAGTGATGGTGGAGTGAGGACAAACAGCACTATGAGTACTGTGGTGGTGGGGTTACCTTCTCAGGACAAGGCTAATTTTAAGAAGTATGGTGTAACCAAAAGAAGGAGAGAGTCCCGCCAATCCACATCTACGGACGACTCAGAGGATTCTGAAATTGAAGACCAGGACTGAGATGAGTTCCAACCAAAGAAACGCTGGGATAAAGGCGAATGGAACTTGAAAGGTGAACCCCTGGAATCAAATAGGGGGCAGCCCTCTAATCACCTCACTCAGGAAGATCAATGCCCAAATCTACTACAAGTAGCATTGGGCTCAATGGTGTCCATAACATTGTCGCCATTTCTTAAATTGTATGAAGCGCTACACGAAAATTACGAGGACCAGACAACGCTTATTGCATTGATGCAGACTAAGCTGATATTCATTGAGTCGCATATTGAGGCAGCAAGGGAGAAGAGAGCCAGGGAAAATTAATCTGAAAGTGTCATCTTCAAAACCTTAATTGACCAGATAGAGGAGGCAAGAGAAGATAAAAAATCTTTTTCTGGCTTGCTTCAGGGACACCCTGAAATTATTGAGAACACAAGATGCTGGGAACAATAAAATAAGCCTATCAGCTCAAACCAACACGAATCCAACTCGGGATGAGTATAGCCGGCAATGGGAGATGGGGGCGACAATCATGAGAGAGAGTGGCACATTGGATCACAACAAAAAAGTAGAGACAAACGCACAGTAGTTGGACTTGCCAAGGAATGACAGCATTTGCCACCAGATGAGCAATAGGGAAACTAGAAATAGTGATGCCAGAAATGGGGAAGGCAAAGGAAGGGCAATCTCTAGTAAGAAGAACTACAAACTCAACTCAGGAGGTTTTCCCCATTTTCAATTCAGATGCTTCACAGGAGTTCGAGACAGCTGTGCAGGTGCAAAGCGCACAATTACCACCCTATTAAAAAAAAAATGTAAAACCTGCCAAGATGCAAACAAGTGGCGGGGGGAGGTTCCAGAAATTTCATCGGAATGACCATCGGAAACATGGTCATAACAAAATTCCTCCCACTGGCGGGGGCAAGGTCTCTCCTAATAAGTATGCAAAGAGGCAACAGATAACTCCCAGAGATACTGGGAGGGCACTGCCCCAAATAGAAGGTGGAAGCCCAACACTGGAAATAGTCCCTGACCCTCTTTTACACCTGTCTGTCTATGAGGACGAGGAGTCTCTCATCACAGAAGGTGACGTAGTCGTCTCAGACAAGGAGGAATGCGAAGTGGGGACTCCTGAAAAAAGTTACTACTTCAAAACTCTAGAAACAAGAAGAGCTAACCTAGTAGCTAAGACGACTGTGAAGATGGCACAACAAGTGCAGTGAGTTGAGAATCAGTACACATATGATCTTACTAGAGCGAGTCTTAAAAGCAAATAATGGTAACTATAATGACCCTTCTGCATAGTGTGCCTCAACTCAATCGAAACCAAAGACATTAAGATTGTAGACTTTCCCAGTGAAATGGAGAATGATAGGGTTTGTCTTCATATCACGACCCAAGCAGTAACATCCTTGATGATAACGGCAGCTGATGACCTAAGGGCATTGGATTTTAACCTAAAACTCTGCACACGAGATAGAGATATAAAGCTCCACGGTGAGACAAAGAAGACATCCCCAATGACTTGGAGAAGAGAATACAAACAACCAGAGCCGAACGATGAGGAAAAGCATGAGAAACCAGAAAGATATCTGCCAATAACACTCCTTGGGCCGGAAGGCCTACAGTACGTCATCAAAGCCAGGACACAGGACACGTCCCAGCCAGATAAAGTAAAAAAAGATTGACTGGAAACAAGAATAGGCATGGAGAAATCTTGGGACTGCCTAGCAATGGCTCTGGCCCAACCTGCAAAAGAATAGACCAAATTGAATAAATGCATTGGAGGGCTGAAGATCGCCTTGTGGAACACCAGAGGCTTCACTCACTTGTTCCAACAACTGGACCCAAAGCTGATATGTATGGATGTAGTATGCCTTTAAGAATCCTGGCTTAGAGAGACCCCAATTTTAGATGGTTTCACCAGGTATCTAAACAAGGCATTGAAGGGAAAAAGAGGGAGACCATCAACAGAACTGCTTATGTTCATAAACAACAGAACGGCAGGAAAAGTGTTGAGAGTGATTAACCCTTCACCCCTAATGCAGATTGCCCTAATACAACCAAAGGAGTCCCTGAATCCCAAAGAGGGAGTACAACTGATCTTCAATTTATACTGAAATCCCAACGCCAGAAAGGGAAAGTCCTTCATCCAGCTGACCATCAAATGGATAGACGACTTAAGAGCTGAATTGGAAAATCCATGGATAATCATCTGCGCGGATCTGATCATTGATTGCTTGGGGACCGTAATGAGGGAGGAAAAGTCCTGCCTTAAAACCGAGAAGAGCATCCGTACTCGGAAATGGCTGGAAGAAACCAGGAATAGAGATATACGAAGGGTCAACGGGCAGGTTAAGCATGATTTGATAGGGGCCAAAACATGGTCCTCTGCTCGAGCAAGTGCCACGATAGAGTACTTCTCTGTGGATGGGCCAACATTTGACAGGGTGATCTCCCTGAGCGCTTTGCCGGCCTTGCAGAGCGATCATAGCCTTCTAATTCTAAACTGCTTGAGGCCAATCAAAAAGGAGTATACCAACAGTAGTGGAAATTGCTGGCCATGTAAGGTAAGCCTAAATAACGGACAAAATAGGCTAAGGATTGATCCAAAATCGCATCCTGCCCCAGAAGAGGCCTTGTGTAAATGGCCATTAACCCCAGAACAGGGTGTGGACTATGAATCGTGTCTTTCTCTATTCAGAGAAACATCCTGGAAAAAGGGCACGGCCCTGCTCAAGAGAAAGCATGTCTTCGATGAAGGGATTATGGAGAAAAAGAAACAACTGGCAAAGGACCTCAGACTACTAACTCTTCTCCCACATATTTATAGTACAGAGAAGAAGAGGGTCCGAAAGCAACAATACTGAAATTGTGGTGAAGTCCTACAGAGCCTCTCTGTATCAAAAGGACTCGGAAAACATGCTGATGGCCTTAAAAGCAAAAATGGCAAATTGTTCCGCTCCCTTTTAAATGGCAAAGAGAACGATACTGGAGCCTGACAGCTAAACCCAATCCAAGAAGCCTGCTGGGTGGAGCACTTTGAACTGATCTATGGTCAAACTGTCCCTCTAGAAACCATAACTGGTGAAAGCCCAAAGAATAAAACCTGGTCTATAGACTTTGATAGAGAATAAACAAAGATTATCATCTCGAAAGTCAGCACGTCCAGGGCAACGGGCCCAGATGGCATGACAAATGTCATGCCCTGGAGCATTGGACTGACTTCTGCCTTGTCCTGTTGAGCAGAATCCATCAATTAAGATCAATTCCAGCTTCATGGAAAAGGGGGGTGGTGGTTCCAATTTTCAAAAAAGGGGATAGCGCGAAACCTGGAAACTACCACCTCATTTCATTGCTGTATGTGCTGGGGAAAATCTATGCAGGAATGTTACTTAAACGTCTGAAAGAGTGGATAACGATCTCTCGCAATTTCGATCCTAGACAAAGTAGACTGTGGGCTGAACCTCCTTCTAATTAGCCTCCTAAAAATAAAGACCTTAAAAGAAAACGAAAATCTCTTCCTAGCCTGCATCGACATGGAGGCAGCGTTTGACAGAGTCGATAGAAATATCCTCTGGACGAATAAATGGAAGGAAAGGGCTGCCCTGAAGATCTTTTGGCAGCCATCAAAGCACTACACACAGGGACATTGCTGCAGATCAGGTTAGACCAGGCAGGCAATCCAGCCAAAGAAATACCAATTAGAAGGGGCCTGAAACAACAGTGCCTGTTGGCATCGATTTTGTACAACTTTTATATCATGGACCTGAAAGAAGTGCTTGAGCCCGCAGATCTTGTTCCCCAAGGATTAATGGTCATTCAGAGGACCACCTTCTATATGCAGACGACCTAGTGTTGTTGGACAGAACACCACTGGGTCTACAACGAAAATTGGATGCTCTTCAGTCCTATATGGAACAGAATGTATACAATGTCAACATCTGTAAATCGGAGATCCTGGAAATCAAAAATTCCCGTGCAAAAGTAGGAAAATCCTTTGGATGGTGCTTGGGCAACATGGAAATAAGATCAATAATATCTACAAAGTACTTGGGCATAATAATCAGCTCGGAAAGCGGCGAAAAGCCTCGGATTGCCAATTTGAGAATTAAAATTAATCAATTTACTGTGCAAGCTTTGATAACAGGGAGAACGTGCGGTAAATTCTCAATTCAACCAATCATGAACTTCTACAACCAGAAGGTGGTGCCTACTATAACCTCCGCTGGAGAAGCAGGAGTGGGACTGCCCTGTAAAACACAGGGAAAACTTGAAGGAATATTCTGGAAGTGAGTGTTGAGATTACCGAAATCTGTACCAATGGCTGTTATCAAGCACAAATTGTACCTATACACACTGCACGCTCAAATCATCTGGAAATCTCTGACAACAGTCCGTAAACTGGTGGCACCCACCTTCCCACCGCAGTACAGAATCATCAAAATTGAGGGTGAAGGAATGACTTTCTGGCCTATGTCCCTCTGGAGTGACAAATGTGTGGAAATCTTGAAGAATCTTAATATCACTGTTGAATCCCTCTGCTCTAACCCAAAGGGAACAAAGACTGCTCTCATGTGTACAGACTGGTCAGAAACGGAAGCAAGTCGTGAGGCGCTGAAGACCTACACCCTCTCAAAACTCCTAACAGAGCTTCCTAACATCACCCCGAACTACCTGAAAAAGTTCCCAAACCCCAAACACAGAGACCTGATTTTGAGATTTAGGCTGAACATATTGACAACGAAGAAAATCTTATTCAAGTATGGAAAAACAAGCAACAATAAATGTCGATTCTGTGCACTACAAGAAGAGTCATTGCAACATCTGACCCTATTTTGTCAAAATTTAACATCGGAAAGAACCAGAATTCTCTATGACATATTGGAAAATTAATGTGGCCTGAATGCTGATCTCTGGTGGGAATGTTTGTATGGGGGCAGGGGGGTCTAATACAAGGGCAACAAGGGCTCTGCAAGTTTTCTTGGAGGTTATATTTGGTAAGAAATCAGAAGGCATATCATTGGAACAGCCTTACGTAGAGAAGGAGTAGAAGGGGCCTGTGCTAAGCCAAGAGATGTGTCACCTCTACATGAAACTTGGGATCAATGTGCAATAGTCCCATAAAGGCGCAATGTTTGGCTCAGAGAAGGAGTAGAAGGGGCCTGTGCTAAGCCAAGAGATGTGTCACCTCTACATGAAACTTGGGATCAATGTGCAATAGTCCCATAAAGGCGCAATGTTTGGCTCAGAGAAGGAGTAGAAGGGGCCTGTGCTAAGCCAAGAGATGTGTCACCTCTACATGAAACTTGGGATCAATGTGCAATAGTCCCATAAAGGCGCAATGTTTGGCTCAGAGAAGGAGTAGAAGGGGCCTGTGCTAAGCCAAGAGATGTGTCACCTCTACATGAAACTTGGGATCAATGTGCAATAGTCCCATAAAGGCGCAATGTTTGGCTCAGAGAAGGAGTAGAAGGGGCCTGTGCTAAGCCAAGAGATGTGTCACCTCTACATGAAACTTGGGATCAATGTGCAATAGTCCCATAAAGGCGCAATGTTTGGCTCAGAGAAGGAGTAGAAGGGGCCTGTGCTAAGCCAAGAGATGTGTCACCTCTACATGAAACTTGGGATCAATGTGCAATAGTCCCATAAAGGCGCAATGTTTGGCTCAGAGAAGGAGTAGAAGGGGCCTGTGCTAAGCCAAGAGATGTGTCACCTCTACATGAAACTTGGGATCAATGTGCAATAGTCCCATAAAGGCGCAATGTTTGGCTCAGAGAAGGAGTAGAAGGGGCCTGTGCTAAGCCAAGAGATGTGTCACCTCTACATGAAACTTGGGATCAATGTGCAATAGTCCCATAAAGGCGCAATGTTTGGCTCAGAGAAGGAGTAGAAGGGGCCTGTGCTAAGCCAAGAGATGTGTCACCTCTACATGAAACTTGGGATCAATGTGCAATAGTCCCATAAAGGCGCAATGTTTGGCTCAGAGAAGGAGTAGAAGGGGCCTGTGCTAAGCCAAGAGATGTGTCACCTCTACATGAAACTTGGGATCAATGTGCAATAGTCCCATAAAGGCGCAATGTTTGGCTCAGAGAAGGAGTAGAAGGGGTCTGTGCTAAGCCAAGAGATGTGTCACCTCTACATGAAACTTGGGATCAATGTGCAATAGTCCCATAAAGGCGCAATGTTTGGCTCAGAGAAGGAGTAGAAGGGGCCTTTGCTAAGCCAAGAGATGTGTCACCTCTACATGAAACTTGGGATCAATGTGCAATAGTCCCATAAAGGCGCAATGTTTGGCTCAGAGAAGGAGTAGAAGGGGCCTGTGCTAAGCCAAGAGATGTGTCACCTCTACATGAAACTTGGGATCAATGTGCAATAGTCCCATAAAGGCGCAATGTTTGGCTCAATGAGGAGAGAGAGCAGAATGGGAAGTTTTAAAAAACATGGTCTTATCTCTTGGCCAATGGTCAGGGAACAAAAGGAAAAGCAAAAGTTTGTATTTTACTAAATGCTTAATTAAAAATAAAAAAATAAAGAAAAGAAAATGATGCTTTTTTTCTGGCACCTCTCGCACTTAAACCTGAGACAGTTTCCATGTGTCCCTTATTTATTTACAATAAACCATCTGTCTTAGCCTTGAAAGAAGCAGCACAGTTTTTGACCATCAGTCAGCTTGGGGGAAACCGTTTTAAGTTCCATGTGTCTTCACACACCAACATTCATTCGTTCAAAATGGCCCTGCAAACTTAAACCCCTCCACACCGAAGAACACCCACACCCTTCTAGCACAGCCCCCACCCCACTGAACCACCTCTTTCTCGACATCAATTTAAGCACATCCCCTGTACATGATCCATGGGTTTCCACAGTCTCTCTTGTGTTGTCCCTCCTCCATAATCACCATTCCCTTCAACATCAACTGGTGTATGTTCAATTGTTCATGTTCTATTTTAAGGGACCCACTTGCAGGACTGCCCTGACTACTCTGTGTACCTATGTATGTATTTCTTGTTTAAGCAACATGTCCTCAAACAATATAAATAGAAAGGAAGGTCTGGGTACATCAATGTTATGTTCACAGTGTAGTTTCTGTTAGTCTAATGTATGTCAGCACGATTCCTGAATGATGCTGTATGCTTCCCCCCAACTTGTGTCTCCTTCCTTACATCACAACTCTCTTTAAAGTTCCCTCAATGATTTTTCTGTTCTATTGGGCCTCTTTAAGAAGAATCTAACAAATGGATATGGTCCTGTTGCTAACATTATGGCATGGTGCTCTACCCGTGCA
Organism: Ambystoma mexicanum; assembly: GCF_040938575.1. Lineage (NCBI taxonomy): Eukaryota > Metazoa > Chordata > Amphibia > Caudata > Ambystomatidae > Ambystoma > Ambystoma mexicanum. The sequence continues at coordinate 986,251,370 of NC_090941.1, forward strand.
TTACATAATGCCTGTGAACGCTTACTGAAGTTTGAGACTTGCTGTATTACAGCTGTCTTTCTTGCCATGCAAATGTGGTACTGTATCTTTCCCCTCATTTCTGCAATGAAAGATTACAAAAAATAAATAACAGATTTCAGTCTTCATTAAATGTATGTGGGAACAAATAAATTGGATGGTTCATGTTTCTAACATATCCAAACTGGTGCTTGAGGGATTTAACAATTCAGGCTTTGTTTTTGGGCTAATTCACAAACCTTGCGTGAAAAATGGTTGCTTGTGATGCACACATTCTCATCTCCTTTGTGAATATCTCTGCGTAATTCTACAAAGCCAGGGTCTGGGGGGGTTGGGGGGTTCCCATAGAGAAAAGCGCATCCCCATTCTGTGCGAGATGAAATCGCACATCTTCCCGCATCTGTATGCAGTGCATAGAAGGATCACGTCTGATCCTTCTGTGCATTTTTCAAATTCAGGGAAGCTTTCTTGCTTGGATTTCTCTCTCTGTTACAGGGATGGAAATGCTTCTTTTAAACGTTGCACGAAATGCGTTCTAATCCCCCCCTGCATGGATGCTGGGAGCCTATGATGCATTACTGCCAGGCACTTGCCGAAACCCAATGTATTCGAGGGGGCGGCCATTGGATCAAAACAAGTTACCTTTGTGAATACAGTGACCTGCACATTTCTCAGAATCACCCAAGTCAAAATAACACTTTTATTAATCATGTGATCTGATTTACTGAAGCAAATAATAAAAAGAAAAAGGACTATCCTCTGTGCGTTCTTTGCATTGTGTAATTATTTGTCCTTTGTCATACAAAAAAACACAAAATTGTGAACCTATTGATCTTCGAATTGAGGAATCCAATTGGTGTCTCACAGGTTCAGGAAGCAAGGATTCCACCTAACTTTACTCTGATCCGGGTTCATAGTATCACTGTCTGTTCATCGAAAGATCACCGGCCCCAGACAAGACTTCTGAAAGCAGTCCTGACACGACCCTTACTCGACATCCCACAGGAGGATCCAATTCCGTCCAGCATAACTTCCAAGGACCATAACATCCCTGGCCCCAACAGGGCCTCAACAGCTGTGTTTGTGCGCAAACAGTTCTGCGCGTTATTTGGGATTTAACAGAATCTCTTCTCGATACATCAACCGACATGACCAATTAAACCTAACTAAAGACCACACACCTTGACAAAGACCCAGCAGGGTCAAAACACGTGTTGGCTGGAAATGAATTAAAACATCTCCTATGATCAACATTACTATTAAGGGTCAATTCTTTGACACCATATCAAATTCACATTGGAACCACTTACCCAGCTGCGATGTGACTTGGCCTGTACCCTTTGTTTCTGTTTAACCAAATTCAGGACGGAAGGGCACCGTCTCCCTTGAACCACATCACAGGCAGCAGGGTCCCTACTCAAGCTTTATTGATCAGCGCTGTGATCTATGCATTCTAGTGCCCTATCTGTTCCCCTCTGTAGCACTGCCTATGAACTGGCATAGGGTGGGTGGGATCAGACCGATCTGAAATGGATACTGTGCCACAGAGAGCTGAAACATGAGGGAGATCCTCCCGAGTGGGTGCCATCCCACAGAACAGGCTTTTTAGCTTTGTTCATTCCCAGCAGAGGATTTCTCACATTGGTTGCTAATTTACAATCACTTAGGTTTGCACACTAAGTGAGAATGGGAATGTGGGCATGGACCCCTGACTCTCAGTGCCTAGAGAGGCAGCTGAACACCCGCGGCACCTCACTGATGATGCCCATGGAGGCAGATAAACATGTCTAGGGTTGCTGTTGGTACTCTTGCTCAGAGGAGACTTGTCTGGCCTTATGGGTGTTAGACAGCCTTTGTGGCCAGGATTAGACTGGTGTGCAAATGGCTATTCTCCTCTAGTAAGGTACATACAGTTGAAAGGTGATTGCAGTCCTCCCAAGTAGGTTATACCCCAAAGAGCCAGCACTTTGCGCTGTCGTTCATTCTCAATAGAGGCTTTGTCAGAGTGTTATGCAATAGAGTAAAAGGCCTATACAGTTTGATGTGGTTAAAATCCTGTCTACAAGAGATGTATACAATAGGACTACAATAGGTCTGCACCACTGCTAACATCTTTAGAGTTCTGAAACAACTCATCTTCAGCCTTGTGTGACCCCAACAATCAACCACCCCATTCTCTCTCTCCTCCTTCTCTTGTTTTTCCTTGATCTAAGTCTTGCCTCTTACTTTATAGCCAGGTTTCGACACTCCATGCCAACATCCCATTTTCTTTATATACCGCTCTCCCATGCCTTCAAATTCATGTCACGCTGGCCATAGATACATCCATCAATTGAATGCACACTATCGTCTGTCAATTTCCATGATTGAAGATGTTCTAAATCCCCTGTCCAGGTTCTAGAGAGAGTCCTTATATTTCCACAGTGTTCAAGAGCAGTGCTGGAATTAGGTCATATTTCATCAGATTGTTAATCTGACATAAATTGTCTCATCGTTTTCCGAATCAGGAAAATCAAAAGCCCACGCCCGAGTCCCCTTCTACACTTGCCTCAGTGATCAGCTGTTCACAATACTTGGAGACAGTCCATGCTAAGAGGACCTCTGTTCCAGCGTTTTCTTCTTTGCTGGGCACAATAGAGTTAGATGGCTACAGCCTAGGCAGAGGGTGGATAACTCGAAGTGACTATTGCCTCTTAAGAGGAGCGGGTGGTGGATGATTAGAAACTGGAAGGAAGCATGAAGTTGCAAGTTGAATGAGACAGCAACATTAATTTTATAAGAAGTTAATTTTACATTCGCATTATTTTGCTTGCTTGAGGTTCTGTGGGGAAAATTAAGCTAGGATGATGCGCTTTTTACTCAACTAAATTGTTATTTTCAATTGCCTCACCAGAACGTGGCATTATATTACTCCAGAGGTTATTTACACTTTTTGCAAGCCGATCCCTTCCCTGCCATTACTTCTCAACCAATCCCCTGCCCTCCACGTCACATTTCCAGCGCTGCTCAAGTGTCTACTCGATTGTCTTACCCCACAGATGTTAGCCATTGACAACTTTTTCCTCATTTAGGCTAAGATCCCTGTCCCCCTGCTGCAAGCTCGCAACCTTCTCAGCCCAGCAAAGGACGCGTTTTGTTCACTGCCACCAGCACTGTGCAACAGCAGCTGTATAAGTATACTTCTGGCCTTGCTTACGTTGCCAACCTGCTGGGGAAAACACTTACTAAACAGCTGCAGAGATCTGCTGAAATTGATAATCTTTTGGAGGCTTTCAAACAGGCTTTTAGCCGCTGTGGGTCACCACGCCCACGCTATGACACAGTGCTGTCGTCAACGACTCTGTGAGGCATCAGCGGAAGACCCCAGAGCCACCAAGCACGGCCTTCTTCAACCGCCCTGAGCTACAACTAGCCCATGTTCAAGGTTCTAACCGGGAACTACTTCCAAAGATACCACACATCTTCCGCCAAACAATTATGCAATTACCAACAACCCTTTAATAAACCAGCCCCCGAAATAATGTTGACGTGATAAGGCATATATACAAAAACATTTGGAGAAATGAAAATGTGAACAGGAGAAGGACAACCAAACCTGTTAATAAGATGGCAAATGAACAAAATGAGAAAATGTCAAAATGGCACTCATCTGAGATAATCCTTCAACCAAGTCAGCTTCTTGCTCAATATTCCAGACCTACCTCAACCCACCCTCTCCTTCTCTTGCACATCACCACCGGCACTACTCCTTCCATCCGGCCCTCTTCCCCCTGGACCTTTCTCATGGCCACCATCCACACCAGAAAACTCTACATCCACATCACCATACACATCACCCATTGCACCACCTTCCATACTCTCTGCCTTCACAGTTCTATCCATATTCCAGATGTACCCATTCTCTAGTATAACCGCATTAGACAACAGCTCCAACACTTTTCTGGCTCTGAAAAGTTAGATTTCCCCTTTGCCACATATGTGCCCTTTTTGATCCTCACACACGACCCAGGACACAACTCAACCCTAGACACTTTCAATGTTCCCAATCTCTGATCATAATTACTTTTATAACGCACTTGTGTCTGCAGCAATTTCCTCCCAACACGCTCCCTGGTCTCCTCTTCTCTGGAAACTCCAACTCTTTTCTTGCTCCCAAGCACTTTATTCACCCATCCAGGGTTGAGGACGGTGCTTCTCTTCCCCTCATCAGTTGAAAAAGCGATACTCCTGTAACACTGCTTGGCCCCACCCTGATATTCCACATTCCATTCCTCACTTCCTGCTCCACAGCACCTACAATCGCTCTATTAAACTGCTCCACCAACTCATTGGACTGGGGATGATGCAAGGATGTAAACTTCCACCTCAGACCTTTGTTCTTTGCAAAGTCGGCCACTTCAGCACACCTAAACTGCGACCCATTACCATGTATCACCTCCAACAGGCACCCCTCCGGTCTAAAAGCTTGCTTCATAAACTTAATCATCTCTCCACTAGACACACGCTTGGCCAACTTCACCTCTGGCCATTTCAAGTAATAATCCACCATTTCTAGCATGAACCTGATTTCCTTTCCAGGGGGACTGTATTGTCCTAAAATGTATACCCCAACTTGCATCCATGCACCTCCTGTTGGCACAAATGACACTAACTCTTGGTTTTGGACTTTCATAGTTTTGTCGGAATTCCGATACGCACAGCACTCTCTGACGTTCCTCTCTATCATCATATCCATCCTGGGCCACCAATACTTTCCCCTCAATTTCTTCTTCGTGCTCGTTATCCCTCGATGCCCTTCATGGTCCTTCTCCATCAACTTCTCCTTAAAGCACTCCGGAGCCACCAACACTTTCCATCTGAGCAGCAGCTCATCCTCCATAGTCAATTCCTCCTTCACCTCCTTCTTTACTGGCCATCTCTCTCGTCCATTCAATGTTCTCGTTCAAAACAATGTCTGACGCTAAGCCTTTCCTCCACTCCTCTTTCGCGGTCACGATATACTGATCCACAAACCCTTCTTCCAAACATGCAACTGCTTCTTCATCCTCGTACTCATTGTCACTTTTCGCTCTCTCGAATGGTAATCTTGAAAAATAATCTGCAACACTATTATGTACCCCAGGCACATATTCCATCATAAAATCATGCTCCTGCACTCGCTTGCATAGTCTAGCAATCCTGGACATGGCCCTCATCATCCCTGTAACGTCAACACCTCCACCAACGGTTCATGGTCTGTCCGCACAATAAACGCCATCCGCAGACATATTTTCTGATGTATTCAATACCCCACACAAATGCCAACAACTCTCTCTCAATGACTTAATATCTACTTTCGCATCAGTCACTGCCCTGGAGGCATGGCATATTATTCTCTCACTACCTCCCCTTCCTTAGGATATCACAGCTCCTCATCCTTTCACACCAGAATCCACTGTAATGATAGACTCGTTACCAATGTTAAATCCTCTCAAATTCTTCACAGTACAAATTGCTTCCTTGATCATGCGCACTGCTTCTTGGCACTCCGCATCCCAAACAAATTCAAATCCCTTCTTCAATAATCTCCTGAATGGCTGGCTCAATTGGGCAAAACTAATAATGTATTTGTATTGTAGATCTCTGCCATTACTAAAAAGGCTTGAACTTTATCCCTATTTTAAGAATGGCAGCATCCCCGATTGGCTTACATATCAACTTCGTTAGGCCTATACCCCTCACTGTTTCCAACATGCTCAAGGTATTCAACCTCCTTAGCTCTGAACTTGCATTTACTCACCTGTTGGGTGTCCTGACCCACGTTTAAGCTATCCTGCTACAACATTTGGTGCTGTGGGCTTAGGAAATTCAAGATGGCAGAAAACCCACATGTGCGCCGAAATCCAGGAAAGCTGCGCAGTTTGTGCGCCCACCAAAATGGTTGCCTCACTTGCCACCCACCAGTGCGAGAATGAAAGGCCGGGTTGCCATGAGGGAAATGGGTTGCCAAAGGAAAAACAGTAGCGCCGGTTAGCTTCAAAGCGCTTTAAAACCACCATTGGACTACCCGCACAGTAGTCTGAAACCATTGGGAATGGCAATGCTGATTGCCAAATGCAACCTAGAATTGTGGGGAATTCATTTCTTAAATCCCAAAAATGGGTGCAGTACCAGTACTCACCACTATCTAAAAGCCGGCGTTTTAAAACCACTCTGTGTGTTTTTCTGAAGGCAAGCCAAATGCCTATTTCAAACCTTGCAACATGTGCAAAATATTTACTGAACACCAGCAGACATTGGCAGAATGGAGTTTTGTGTGCCTACAAAATCTGGGAAATGAAGAGCCCAAAAACAATGCTTATAACAAAAATGCTATGGAGTCAGCAGCTTAAGCCTAACTGCAACTGGATTTAAAACCACCAAAATCGAAAATGTTAAATTAAATGAGTGACCTATGTTTGGTGTCACATGCCTTTGTAACTGTTGAAATGTCATAGTTTTGCACTTAGAATCAGCATTCTAGCTGCATGTGTAAAATTACAAGTTATTTTAAAAGCAACAAAAAGTTAGCTGAAGGTCCGGCTTAAGGAACTGAATTCTGCCTGGCAACTACCCCAGCAGCAGTGAAACTTGAGTCACCACTGTGTTCCCAGGCCATCTGCCCTTTTGCTGCTCACACAAAGGATATGCCATCTATCTGATAATTGAATTATCTGTGCTCTGCAGAGAGTGAACAAAGCCCTCTCCACTCAGGCAAGGGTTTTTTATTACAGACGTCGTAAAAAGTGGCTTCCTCCTGGAGAAGCTGGGAGGAGCACTGCCTGTGAGAGCAAGCTGGCTTGGCAGAACTGGAAAGAACCAGAAATTCAACCTTGTGCTGAGGGTAAACCACACCCCTTTGGAGCCAGAACATAACTTTAAAAAGATGAATAACTCATAGAGCGGACATGTGAAAATTTTATAAATGATACCATAATTCTTGTGATTTTTCTGCCCACAGTTTAAGACGTGGTAGGAACCAGTGGTATGTTCAGGGGGGTTTTAGCGGAAAAGTGGATATTACTCTAAATGTGTGCATGATAAAAATCTGAAACTTCATCAGTTAATGTCCCTACCCCCTGCACACATGTATGTAAAGTTGGGTCCATGTCGGAAATTGGAAAAGCAGTTAAAAAGTCAATTATGTACACTCTTTGAATGCAAGCTCCGAGAATGAGCAGATTTGGACATAGACATGGCTAAATTCAGCCACACCATGTATATGTAATTTTAAACAAATGTGTACCTGTGCAAATATGTTTTTAGGTCAGATATAGATTGTGTGTAAAGTTGACAGGGGTGGGTTCTCTGTATCATAAACAGACCTCATCCTGATGACACTTCATTTCATTCCCCCAATCAAGTAAGAAATGGAAGTTTGACCAATTAGAAGCTGAGAGAGAGGTAGGGTCAGTGATGCTAGAACACACCCACATTCTAAACACATAAAAGCAGACAGACAGGACAGATAGGGGGTTCAATTCCATTTGCTGCAACGCACTCTGCCGGACCATACAACATCCAGAGATCCAGACTTCAAATTCATCAAACCTCCAGAGAGCCAAACTAGAGACTTCAATCTATCCAAAACTAGAGACTTCAATCTATCCAAAACTAGAGACTTCAATCTATCCAGAGCAGAGAGACCCAAAGAACCGGTGCCTAGCAGAGACCAGACCCCTGTGAGCAGTTCCAGAGGCCAGGCGCTGTGAGCAGAACCCGGAAAGACCTGACCAGACTGAAGTCCGTGACCAAGTCGCTTTCCTGTTCAAAATCTCTTGTGAGTACTTAGCAAAACTCAGAACACATCTCTTAGTTTAAATTCATCTAATTCAATCTATTTAACCTAAGTAGAACTGCCTCCTAGCTGTCACCTGTCATTCTAGCTGCAAAAATTTGTCACTTGTCATTTTGAAAAAGTGTGCGTTTAAAATTTACAAAACCAAAAACGACCTTTACTAAATTACTCATATCTCCGCAACCGTTTGGGCTAGAGACTTGCAATAACTTTCATTTGGAAGCTGAGATCCCAGGCTTTTCTAGGACCCCAAAACGGTAGAGATAGTCCTTGCGGTTCCTTTGTAATAGCGCTCGGCGCATCCGCGAATTTTGCCGCGATTTGCAAATTTCTTCACGTGTAAAAAGACAGCAGTTTTGCTTTCCATTTGCCAGAAATTCGTTTAACCTGCTAATCATTCCTGCATCATTGCTAGTGTGAGCCTGGACTAATATTAACTAGATACCACTCACCCTGAACCTCTATAAGGGAATTAAAAGCAACTTTAGCATATTTCTCATTCATTGCCAGCACATATCCAAGCATTGCCTGTGTTTTCAAAACTCCTATCTGTTTTCTGTAAGCTTGCTGGGATTGAACTGAATTACAGTTGATTGCATTTCTGAGGACTGTGTGTTTCCTTCCATTTCCTTGCCTTGCATCAAGGGGGGGAGGGGATTGCCAGAGAAAAGTGATTACATTGTTTTGTTGAAATCATATTGAGTATTCCTATACTGCATTTCATTCATTGAATATTGCATCCACCTGAGCTTACATAAAGCATCCTCTACCACATTATACTTTTGTTCCTATTTACCAGTGTGCTACCTTATCCATTTCATGTCAACTCATTAGTGATTATAAGAAGTGTGCTAGTGCCAGATTCTCCGTTGTTGATCTTTATCATATCAGATTAAGTGTGCTATTCAATTATTAATTTATTATAAAGCGTGATATATATATCTATTTTAATTTATCAAATAAACCTTTTAAACTTGCAAAACAGAACTACTTCTTGGCTCAGTGGGGTCAGGGGGATTCCAAGAGAGGGGTGTTATATAGGGGTAGTCATCCAGAACGCATGAACTGGACCTAAAGATATATCAATAAGGGTTTTCATTCAGTATTATAGACTAGGCGTTGACTTAGCTGTAGTGTTGAATTGAATCCTCTTACAAAGTGGGGGCTCGTATCCGGGATTCTGGGTTAGAATACCACTTGTGCAGCTTAATACAGTGTGCTAACTGACGGGATACATACATCCAGTCGGATCACCACGCTGCATTACGCTGTGAAGCATTCCTCAAAAGGGACACTCCAAGAAAAGTTCTGTTCTGCAAAACTAAAATACTAACTTCCGTAAGTCAGGACAGAGACCAATCTCTAGAATGACGACCTTGGTAGATATGAAAATAGCCAGAGAGCACTTCTTACACAAACTATTTGTGAGAGGTGAATGGACTCACCAGGACCAAACAGTCTGGTTGCAGGCCATCACGCAACAGGTCACTGAAACAGGGTCAGATATATATAGAGATCAGGGTCCATTACACGTGGCCCTGAGTGAACTATATATGGCTCCTAAGGCCAAAGATGAGCACGACAAGATTGTTAGGATAGCAGCATACCTGTACCTATATATGGGAGACATGCAGGATAGATGTGCTGAAAGCCAAAATCTGGCAAATAGGCAACAGATGGTGTTAGAGAAGGTCCAATCTGACCTGGTCTCTTCTGAGCAGAGGCTGCAGAGGAGCCAGGAGTCAGAAAATGACAGCAGACTGTACGTCACTAAAATGAAGGAGGATATGGATGTGCTGCAAAAGGAAAAGTCAGAACAGGATACCAGATTTCTGGCCCTGCAGAAGGAGCACCAAGACAGTTTGGACTCCTTACTGCAGAGCCAGAAAAAGCTGGAGCAACAATTAGACTTTAACAGGGCATGCACGGAGCAGGTAGCCACCCTGCAAAGTCATCTAGATAGAGTGAAGGTAGAGAGCAACAAGCTGATCTTGAAAGACCTGGATACCCAGGCAGAGTTTGATGAGGAGCGCCAGAAAGCTGGTGCCTTCCAAAGGCAAAGGGACGACCTGGCGGCACAAATGCAGGCTCTTAGTCAGGAAAGAGACGCCTTAGGCCAGGAAGTCTGCCATTTAAAAAGAAAAATGGAAGAAAATCACCTGGCCCACCAGGGGCTGGGTGATCTCCAAAAAGAAAACCAGAACTTGGTAGAGCACACCAGAAGGGTGGAAGATGCTCTAGCAAGAAAGGAGCAGGCCAATAGGGACATCGCCCAGGAGGTAAACCTCCTGCAGCAAAGACTGGCCCAGTTCTCCAGGACCAACCAGGAAGCACAGAGGGAAAACGAGGCCCTCTGTGAACACAATGATAGGCTCCAACAACAGGTAGCGATGCAGGAGAAACTGATAGAGTCGAGTAAGGCCTTAACAGAGGAACTGAAAGCACAAATGCAGGCTCTTGCATTGCAACAGGGAGCAGGGGCGGATAGAGATGAGGTCCGCTGGGAAAGAGAGACTCCTGACCATAACCGCAGGAGCCCTAACATCAGGGGCCTTCATCTCCCCCAGTCCCTGGACTCTACCACCCCCATGTCCCCTGGCGCACATGAGCACAGGGCCACAGGGATGGCAGATTACTATCCAGCTAAGAGTATGGGGCTCATAGGCCAGTACCACTCAGGAATGGAGGGGTGGGCATCCGGGTATGGGCACCCAAGTACAGTACAGTTCAATGGGGAACCCCAGGAGAGTAGGCCCATTAAGGGCATCCTGAAAACCTCTGCCCAGTTAGGTCAGTGGAGGGGGTACCCATCAAATCCTGACAGCAAGGAGGAATCTGAAGACTCCTCTGAACTGCGCAGGACACAGGAGACCAGGTCCCCACATTCTGCCAGCCATTCCCAGGCTCGCAGAATCCGGGAAAACCTGGAAGAACAGACGGGAACCTCTGGGAGCAGTGCCTCTGAGTCCGACGAAGAATGGACAAGGGTTACCCGAACCAAAAAGGCCAATAAGGCAAAAAGGGCCTTGCTCAAGGACCCCTTAAAGCAGATTAAGGCGATCAGGAGCGTCATCACGCCTTACCATAAGAACGCTAAGTATTCTGTTTGGGAGCACTTAGAGTTGTTTGAACAAATGATGGAGACTTTCCATTTGAAGGACAGCCAAAGCTGTATTCAATATGTAAAGTGGACATTCTCCCCGGAATACTCCAGTTTCTTTGCGGGGCTGGAGGACCAAAATCATTTAAGATGGTCCACATATAAGGCGGCCATCCTGAAACATTTTTCTGTTCACAGAAATCCTCAAGAGGCTCGCAAGGCGGCCTACAATTTGCAATGTGGGGAGGATCAGGCCCCACGAGAATTTGTGCAGGAGTTAAAGCGTGCTTTTGCGCAAACCACCAGAAGGGTGTGCACAGATAGTAGAGAGTTTGTCAATACATTTTTCCATGCCTTGCCCAAATATATAATGACCCAGCTCGTGAGAGATTTTCATGAGAAAAGATCTTTAGACTGGGTCATTGAACAGGCTACCCGGATCTATGAGGTGCAGAAGCCCATAGAAAATAAAAGCAATGCCCAGAAAAACCCCAAAGCCAACAGCACCCCTGCTGCTGCCAAGGTGGCAGAGGTAAAGGTCACCCCCGTTTTGGATTTGGAGATGGGGGGGCCTAAAAACCTACCTGCACCTAATAATGCTAGGCCCAGAAGGTCCTCGGGCCAGTCACAGACAGGGAGCCAGGGAGGCAGCCCCACAAATGGGGTCCCTCGCTCTCCTGACTATGTAAGTCCTCGCTACAAAGGTAACAGACCCATTCTGGGTTATGTGTGGACTCCTCCAGCCCAAGGGGGGGGATCCAGCCAAGCACCTAACCCAGGGAACTTCCCTCCAAACTTCCCACAGGAGGGCAGAAATTTACCAAACCCTGGGCAGAACTTTTTCCCCAGATATCCTCCCGACTTTCAGCCCCAAAACCATCCATCCTTCTTTCCCCAATTCCCTGAGCCCAGACCACTGAATCCGGGAGAGGGGAGGCCAAGGGTGGAGGGGTACCAAAATCTTCCCAACCAGGGGTACTACCAGAGGAGGGACAGCTACCCTTCCCGGGATCAGCCCAGGGGAGAAAACAGGGCCCCGTATCAGCCTGAGCGGGTTTCCCAGTTAGAGCGCCAGGTTCAAAACATGGCGCGGGATATGGGTCATATACTGAGGGCACAGCAGAACCCTCAGATCAGCATGCCGGCGCAGAACGCACCCAACTCTGGACCTGGTGCTCCAGAACAATGACGGGGGCAGCACCCCGATAAATCACCGGTTCCCAGGGAGGAGGCACAAAGGGAAGGGGGGTGTAAAGCCTTGGAGGAAGCTTCCTTCCTCACTTGTAAACAGCCCCTGGAAACCCAGGAACCGGAAACAAAATCTCTTGCCCCTGAAAGTCTGCCTCCTAAGGAGCAGAGGGGGGGTAGGAGAAACAAAAGACCCAAACAGACTCAGTTTGAGGAGGAGGTACAGATCTTCCAATTTGAGGGAGAGGGATCCTCAGAGGATCCTGGGAAAAGGATCTTCTCCTTCAGAGAGGGGGGAACTCCTCCCAAAGAAAAATGGGTCCCTAGGGATGCAAATCCAGACTGGGGAGATGTGGAGACTGAGCTACCGCCGCCCACCATCTCATCCCAGAACCAACAGCAAGAAAATCCCCTGGTTCAAACCCATCCTGGTGACTGCCTCCAAAAAGGGGGGGGCGGCCCAGAACCGGAACCAGGGGAACCCACAATGGCTCTGATCTCCAGTTGCCAAATTTTTCTTTCAGATTCCCAAGACTCTCCACAGAATTCTGCCCAAATCTCCTCGCTAGCGATGTCCAAAACCAGAAAATTAGCCCACCAGTTGTCCAAAAATGTACATTATCTGTGCCCCCTTGAGGAGAAGGAGGGAAGATATTATGCCCCGGTACAAGTACAGGGGCAGGGTACAATCTCAGCACTGGTGGACACTGGATCTCAAGCTACCCTTCTGTCCAGAAGGGCCTTTGACGAACTGAATGCAGGAAGGGGAGAGAATTACCAAATTCCTCTCACCTCTCTTCCTGGACAACTGCAGAACTTTGACGGGAAGGAAATTCCCGTCGAGGGGACGGCAGACTTGGACATTAAGATCGGGCGACACAAGTTGAAACACCCGGTCATAGTTGTGACCCCAGAGGGCACCCCTTGTTTACTAGGGAATGACCTCCTGAGAAGGTTGTCACCCCTAATAGATTGCGTAAACAAGGTCCTCTGGACCCAGACTAGCCGACCAATAAAATTAAAACAGAGTGCCAACCATGTTAGTTTAAACGGCACATGCCACATGGTTGAACAAAAATCTGACCAAGTAGAATTTCACTTCCAGAATAGCCAAATTCCAGACGTGACAGTAATAGCAGTAGGACAACAGACTGGTGATGGGGGGTCCTCTCTATTTCTGAAAATCAACCTTCCTTCCAGTCTAAAGTGGTACTCCACGCTGGAAGGAAACACTCTGAAATTCTATACCAATCCACAATCTGAAACTCCCACTCCTATAGTCCAGAAAGATGTGAAATCAGCTCAGAGCCTGGCTGATATTCAGCAAATTGGAGAGCAGTTGTTCATCCCTGTTCAGTTAAATGATGGGAAGGACTCTGTTCTCGCTCGAGTGTGTGTGAACAACGGTAAGAGCTTCATCAGCGAAGCCATGTTTCGCCAACTCCCAAAAGAACCAGCCATTCCCACCTTCAAACTGATAGACAAATGGGAAATGGACCTGGAAGTACCTAATTCCAAACATCTCCTGCCAAGCAGGTGTATGCTCAAAATCTCCATTGGCAACAAGAGCATAGTCCATAATTGTTGGGTCGTGCGAGACGTCCCTGCCGCCTTTTACTTAGGCAGTGACATTCTCAATCGCTTTGCCATTAGTTTGGACCTAATAAACTTCAAAGCTTGGTCCCGATTAGCGGATAATCCCATGGGCTTTGATGATCCAGAAAAAGCATTTAGGTCAGCTCAATTGCTACCTTATGCAGTTGAAATTCAGGTTAAAGAGGAAGTCACCATCCCAGAAAGGACCCGACAATTCTCCCTGGAAGTGAAAGTTAAAAGGGGACAAGAGTTGAAAAACCCTGATGCTTACATACATCTAAATGCTTCTCTCCAACAGCAAGGGTTGGGGGTAAACCCGACTCCATTAGTCAACATAGAACATGACCCCATTCTAATAGAGGTGGATAACAGCGACTTAAAGAGTATTACTCTAGCCGCAGGCACCATCATTGGAATGGCGGTTGATGACCGACATTTCTCCATTGATCTTGTAAATGAACTGTTAGGACCCATCCCCAAGGACTGTTTTGACAGTGACAGTGATGACAACGCAACACCAGACAGGATTTTTACCCGGCATGGGGGGAACTTCCTGGTGTACACTTCCTGCCCCTATGGTAAGGAAGATGTGACCTGTGACTTCAGGAGGGATGAGGTGATTTTCCAGGTCCATGAGGGCTGCCTTTCCCACCTGAAGCCTCCGGTCCAAATCAGCACTCTGACCAGGGACTTCTCCACCCAGCTGGAGGAGGCCGCGGAGATAGCCAAACCAGAAGTCTTTCCAGGCTTCAGGCAGATGGTGGAAGAGAGAGTCAACCTAGCTGATGCCTGTGTGACTCTGGAACAAAAGCAAAAGTTGAAACAAGTTTTCTTGGATTTCCAAGATCTCTTTGCGGTAGACTCATATGACTGTGGCCGCACTGACATCCACACAACCACAATCCCCACGGACCCTGGCATGACTCCTGTGTTTGTGAAGCAATATCGCTTGCCTCTCGCATCAATGGAGTCCCTTACTGAAATAATTAAGAACCTTGAGTCCCGGGGAATAATCCGTCCAGTCCACAGCACCTTCAATAATCCGGTGCTGGGAATATTGAAGCCAAACGGCCAGTGGAGACTCTGCGCCGACCTCAGGGAGCTCAACAAACGGGTCCATACTTCCCGATGGCCTCTGCCCTACATTGACCAAGGGCTGGCCCAGATCCAGGGGTCACAGGTATTCACTGCAATAGACCTGACCAATGGGTACTGGACCGTGCCTGTCAGTAGGGAGGACCAATACAAACTGGCTTTTACCTTTGGGGGCCAGCAGTACACATGGACCCGGACTCCCTTCGGATACCTCAACTCCGGCAATGAATTCAACATTTTTCTACACAAGGCCATGCCCGACTTGGGTGCAAGGGGTAACCTGGCTTATGTAGATGATGTCCTCATCAAAAGCTCAACTGTTGAGGAACACATAGCGGAGATCCGTTATGTTCTGACACAGTTGAGGGCCGCCGGAGCAAAACTTTCCTTTCAGAAAGCACAGTGGTGTAGAACCCGTGTTAATTTCTTGGGGCATGAGATTACTCCTCAGGGTCTCTGTCCCCAGGAAAAGAAAGTGGAAGCACTTCAGAAACTGAAAGACCCCACAACTCTGCGGGAACTAAGGAGCCTCCTTGGACTGACTAATTACAGCAGAAAGTTCATTGAGGGCTACGCAGAGATCACCAGACCCCTGATTCATCTCCTGAAGGGGGGGGTCAAGTGGGAATGGGGTCCAGAACAATCCGAGGCAGTAAGACAACTCAAAAGAAGCCTCTCACAAGCGCCTTGCCTAGCTTACCCTGTCAGAAACAAGGAGTTCTTCCTGGAGACAGGGTTCTCTAATACGTGCTTGACGGCAGTATTATACCAAAAGCATGACAAGGTCAATAAAGTAATCTCCTATGCGAGCAAAACTTTATCCTCTGTGGAGGAAAAATTCAACGATTGTGAGAAGGCACTCCTGGCAACGGTGTGGGCATTGAAGAATTACCGCCCGTTTATCCAGGGGGAACACATCATAGTGGAGACTCCACACCAGCCTCTGCAATATCTCCAAAGTGACAGAATCCGGGCCGGAAATGTGAGTAATTCCCGAATTACTTCCTGGATTCTGTCAATGCAAGGCTTTCCTGTGGAGGTCAGATATGGCCAAAACAAGAAGAGTCCCCTCGCGCAAGGTCTGGCTGACTTGCATGATTGTGCCAGAGAAAACTGTCTCGAGGACGAAAGTCTAAAAATAAAGGACAACATGGAGGCATACCTTAATTCCCCCCACAAAGTTTTTGAAGAAGACAAGTGTGAGGGAATGCCCACTGTGTATGTGGATGGATGCTCTTACCATGTCGACAACAACGGGGAGAAAGAACTGGTGGCCGGCGTAGGGAATGCATGGGTGAATGAGTCCCCAGAACCCTCCGCTGGATACAAAATTGGTCCCCGAAGTAGTCAGGTGGCAGAATTGATGGCTGTGCATCAGGCCATCCTCACTGCTGTCCAGCATCAACTCCACGAACTGGTCATAATCACAGATTCGGATTATGTACGGAACGGGTTCGTGGAGCACCTGGTTAATTGGAAGACCAGAGGCATGGTATGTGCTAACAACAAACCCTTGAAACATGGGAAGTTGATCCAAAACATTGATGATCTGGTCACCTCGAATGGGATGACCATCTATTGGAAGAAGATCAAGGGTCATTCCAAAGTAGAGGGACCAGACAAAACTGGAAATGACTTAGCTGATCAGCTGGCCAAAACCGGGGCCATCCAAGGGGATCTAATTGAGATTGAGTCCCTGTTGGGGGAAATCCAGGTCACTGCTATCACTAGGTCCCAGACAAATGCTAACAACGACCTTTCAATTGCACAATGGAGTAAGGAGACCCCTGATGCTGATTTGATTACTGCTCAGAAGGGGGATCCAATAATTGGTAAATTTTACCAGCACCTTGAGGACCCTGAGAACTTTCCCCTGACGGATACCGATTACATTGGGAAAGAGGACCTAAGAGTGTTGATGAAATGTCCAAAAATGTTCCGAATCCAAGACGGTTTGCTGGTAAGGAAATCCAAAGCTGGCCACGATCAGTGGGTGGTTCCTACCTCATTCCGAAGCCTGATGTTAAGTCACGCCCATGATGCGGCCACGGCCGGTCACAGGGGGTTTCACACAACATTGGAAATCTTAAGAGAGGTTGCCTACTGGCCACACATGGGGCAGGACCTCGACCAATACTTGAAGGGGTGTCTTGTGTGTGCACAATTTCAGCCATCATCCCTCACGCACCGGGCGCCTTTACAAAAGAGGGGAATGACACTGCCATGGTCAGATTTACAAATCGGCTTTGTAGGCCCTGTGATTCGCTCGGCTAGGGGGAATAAGTACATGTTGACCGTGACATGCTTGTTTACCAAGTGGGTGGAATGTCTCCCAGCCCCAAATTGCAAGGCAGAAACTGCAGCGGCCTTGATGATTAACCACATCTTTTCCCGTTTTGGTCTACCTCAAAGGATTGAGTCAGACAGAGGTAGCCACTTCACCAGTGAAGTAATGACAAAGATGTGGGAGATACTGGGGGTCAAGAGAAAGCTGCATATTGCTTATAGACCAGCTTCTTCTGGGGCAGTAGAGAGATATAACCGGACAATTGTGAGCATATTAAAGAAGTTTGTGGCAGATTCTGGGCCAAGTTGGGATATCCGATTACCTCTGGTCCTAATGGCTATCAGATCTACCCCTTCATCTGCAACCAAAATGTCACCATTTGAGTTGATGACTGGGCGCAAGATGGTGCTTCCTCAGCATTTGCTCTATAGGACCCAAGAGCAGACACTGATAAATGCCTCCACTACTCATGAGTATGTGGAGAATTTAAGGAAACACCTTCAACATGCTTTTGCTTATGCTCAGCGGAATCTAGAAAGATCGGCTGATAGCATGAAGACCCATTATGACCTGAAAACTTCCAGGAAGGAATATCAGGTGGGAGACCGGGTCTATCTATACAACTTCCAAAGGAACCAGGCCAAGCAGCGCAAATTTTTGCCTACATGGAAGGGACCCTTTGAGATCGTCGATAAGATCTCCCCTGTGGCCTACAAGATCCGCATCCCCAAAGGCGGTTCGGCAGAGGGGGAAGACAAGTGGGTCCACATAAACCAGTTGAAATGTTGCCATCCCAGGCACACTCTGCAACAACTGGAGGAATCCTCTGGAATCCTAGCGGGTACTGTATCAGACTAATTCAGTCCAATCATAAAACATACCACATCTAGTCTCTAAAATATTGTGATTTACATGAAACTGTCTCTAGTGATACTGTTTTTTTTTCTCAAAATAAGAATGTAATGTTTCGTTATGATAAAATGCATATGCTGCCCCACTATCTCAACAGTGGTGGAAAAAATCGCCTATGAGTAGATATTGCCGCTTTTGCTTTATCATCCTAGGAGAGATGAAACCATGAAGGATGACCAAGAAGGACGATTCGGAGACCGGGAACGGAGATCCAATGGGCCCAGTGGACCGCCCAATACTCCCATCAGGACCGGCGAGGAGAACCGATCGATCAGTACCGGATGGAGAAGAAGATGCTGAACTGTGCCATCTACAGAAGAGGAAGAAGATTATGCGGACAGACCGGTGCAGGGGTCAAAACCCTTGTGCACGCGACTCCCCATCGACTCAAATTCAAAGTGCAGTCGCGTGGGGGGGACTTGTTGGGTGTCCTGACCCACGTTTAAGCTATCCTGCTACAACATTTGGTGCTGTGGGCTTAGGAAATTCAAGATGGCAGAAAACCCACATGTGCGCCGAAATCCAGGAAAGCTGCGCAGTTTGTGCGCCCACCAAAATGGTTGCCTCACTTGCCACCCACCAGTGCGAGAATGAAAGGCCGGGTTGCCATGAGGGAAATGGGTTGCCAAAGGAAAAACAGTAGCGCCGGTTAGCTTCAAAGCGCTTTAAAACCACCATTGGACTACCCGCACAGTAGTCTGAAACCATTGGGAATGGCAATGCTGATTGCCAAATGCAACCTAGAATTGTGGGGAATTCATTTCTTAAATCCCAAAAATGGGTGCAGTACCAGTACTCACCACTATCTAAAAGCCGGCGTTTTAAAACCACTCTGTGTGTTTTTCTGAAGGCAAGCCAAATGCCTATTTCAAACCTTGCAACATGTGCAAAATATTTACTGAACACCAGCAGACATTGGCAGAATGGAGTTTTGTGTGCCTACAAAATCTGGGAAATGAAGAGCCCAAAAACAATGCTTATAACAAAAATGCTATGGAGTCAGCAGCTTAAGCCTAACTGCAACTGGATTTAAAACCACCAAAATCGAAAATGTTAAATTAAATGAGTGACCTATGTTTGGTGTCACATGCCTTTGTAACTGTTGAAATGTCATAGTTTTGCACTTAGAATCAGCATTCTAGCTGCATGTGTAAAATTACAAGTTATTTTAAAAGCAACAAAAAGTTAGCTGAAGGTCCGGCTTAAGGAACTGAATTCTGCCTGGCAACTACCCCAGCAGCAGTGAAACTTGAGTCACCACTGTGTTCCCAGGCCATCTGCCCTTTTGCTGCTCACACAAAGGATATGCCATCTATCTGATAATTGAATTATCTGTGCTCTGCAGAGAGTGAACAAAGCCCTCTCCACTCAGGCAAGGGTTTTTTATTACAGACGTCGTAAAAAGTGGCTTCCTCCTGGAGAAGCTGGGAGGAGCACTGCCTGTGAGAGCAAGCTGGCTTGGCAGAACTGGAAAGAACCAGAAATTCAACCTTGTGCTGAGGGTAAACCACACCCCTTTGGAGCCAGAACATAACTTTAAAAAGATGAATAACTCATAGAGCGGACATGTGAAAATTTTATAAATGATACCATAATTCTTGTGATTTTTCTGCCCACAGTTTAAGACGTGGTAGGAACCAGTGGTATGTTCAGGGGGGTTTTAGCGGAAAAGTGGATATTACTCTAAATGTGTGCATGATAAAAATCTGAAACTTCATCAGTTAATGTCCCTACCCCCTGCACACATGTATGTAAAGTTGGGTCCATGTCGGAAATTGGAAAAGCAGTTAAAAAGTCAATTATGTACACTCTTTGAATGCAAGCTCCGAGAATGAGCAGATTTGGACATAGACATGGCTAAATTCAGCCACACCATGTATATGTAATTTTAAACAAATGTGTACCTGTGCAAATATGTTTTTAGGTCAGATATAGATTGTGTGTAAAGTTGACAGGGGTGGGTTCTCTGTATCATAAACAGACCTCATCCTGATGACACTTCATTTCATTCCCCCAATCAAGTAAGAAATGGAAGTTTGACCAATTAGAAGCTGAGAGAGAGGTAGGGTCAGTGATGCTAGAACACACCCACATTCTAAACACATAAAAGCAGACAGACAGGACAGATAGGGGGTTCAATTCCATTTGCTGCAACGCACTCTGCCGGACCATACAACATCCAGAGATCCAGACTTCAAATTCATCAAACCTCCAGAGAGCCAAACTAGAGACTTCAATCTATCCAAAACTAGAGACTTCAATCTATCCAAAACTAGAGACTTCAATCTATCCAGAGCAGAGAGACCCAAAGAACCGGTGCCTAGCAGAGACCAGACCCCTGTGAGCAGTTCCAGAGGCCAGGCGCTGTGAGCAGAACCCGGAAAGACCTGACCAGACTGAAGTCCGTGACCAAGTCGCTTTCCTGTTCAAAATCTCTTGTGAGTACTTAGCAAAACTCAGAACACATCTCTTAGTTTAAATTCATCTAATTCAATCTATTTAACCTAAGTAGAACTGCCTCCTAGCTGTCACCTGTCATTCTAGCTGCAAAAATTTGTCACTTGTCATTTTGAAAAAGTGTGCGTTTAAAATTTACAAAACCAAAAACGACCTTTACTAAATTACTCATATCTCCGCAACCGTTTGGGCTAGAGACTTGCAATAACTTTCATTTGGAAGCTGAGATCCCAGGCTTTTCTAGGACCCCAAAACGGTAGAGATAGTCCTTGCGGTTCCTTTGTAATAGCGCTCGGCGCATCCGCGAATTTTGCCGCGATTTGCAAATTTCTTCACGTGTAAAAAGACAGCAGTTTTGCTTTCCATTTGCCAGAAATTCGTTTAACCTGCTAATCATTCCTGCATCATTGCTAGTGTGAGCCTGGACTAATATTAACTAGATACCACTCACCCTGAACCTCTATAAGGGAATTAAAAGCAACTTTAGCATATTTCTCATTCATTGCCAGCACATATCCAAGCATTGCCTGTGTTTTCAAAACTCCTATCTGTTTTCTGTAAGCTTGCTGGGATTGAACTGAATTACAGTTGATTGCATTTCTGAGGACTGTGTGTTTCCTTCCATTTCCTTGCCTTGCATCAAGGGGGGGAGGGGATTGCCAGAGAAAAGTGATTACATTGTTTTGTTGAAATCATATTGAGTATTCCTATACTGCATTTCATTCATTGAATATTGCATCCACCTGAGCTTACATAAAGCATCCTCTACCACATTATACTTTTGTTCCTATTTACCAGTGTGCTACCTTATCCATTTCATGTCAACTCATTAGTGATTATAAGAAGTGTGCTAGTGCCAGATTCTCCGTTGTTGATCTTTATCATATCAGATTAAGTGTGCTATTCAATTATTAATTTATTATAAAGCGTGATATATATATCTATTTTAATTTATCAAATAAACCTTTTAAACTTGCAAAACAGAACTACTTCTTGGCTCAGTGGGGTCAGGGGGATTCCAAGAGAGGGGTGTTATATAGGGGTAGTCATCCAGAACGCATGAACTGGACCTAAAGATATATCAATAAGGGTTTTCATTCAGTATTATAGACTAGGCGTTGACTTAGCTGTAGTGTTGAATTGAATCCTCTTACACACCTCTATCATTTCATTTATTTCTTATATAGCACTACACACCCATAGGTCTCAGAGTGCTGAAATAACAGAAAACATTATAATACCACAGAATGGAACTCAATTTATCGACTTTGGAAGGATGAAAGGCTGAGTGGAACCTGCCGGGATTCAAACTGCCAAAGCAGGCTGCGCACAAATATCAGGGGCGAGCAGTTAGCTCACTGTCCTATCCGATCAGCTAGTCAATAGTCGACATAGTCAACCCCTTATCATGCTCAACTCCATCCTTCCCATAGACCATTATGTCATCCTGATACAGCAGCATCCCCGGGACCCCTCTGTGAATCTGCCTGATCACTCGTTGAAAAAACACTGCCGCTGATGCCAGACCAAATGGCATCTTGCGATAATGGAACGTCCAAAAGGTGTGATGAATGATGTGAGCGCCTGACTGTCCTCCGTCAATGGTATTTGGTGGTATGTGGCAGAAAGGTCCAGTGATGTGAACGTGATGGCATCTCCCACGCAATTGAGCATTTCGGTAATCATCAGTATCATAAACCTGTCCACAATAAAGTTCCTGTTCACATCCCTCAAGTCCACACACACCCTAACCTTCCCATTTCTTTTAGCCACCACTATTGGGCTAAACTACTCTACTGACTTGATGTAATCAATTATTCCCCATTCCACAATTATTTCCGATTCTTTCTCCTCTACCCTTTTTATCGAAAGGGGTATTTGCCGTAGCTTGCGACTTTTCAGTTCTGCCCCTGGCTTCATTATAATTTTGTGGGCATAACCTCACAGACACCGATTCTTGTTATTGAACACCTCCGGAAATCGCTCCTCTTCCCTAGTTTTTCCTTTTATGAACATAACTGGTTCTTCATCTGTCCGGTCCAATCGAATACAGAGGGCCACCTGTTCACGCCACCCCAAATTGACCACACCTTTCTTCACCACATCCAACCTCACCAACGCCATCCTTCCTTATACTCCACCACTGCTTGAAATATTCCCATTATATTGACCCTGTACCTTCAAACCCCTGTGGGATCTTAATGTTCGACTTCCTGAGTTTCTCTCCCAAACTATCTACCTGTAGCTTTCTCCATCTATCTTCCATTAATAAAGAATATGACAAATGGCTACCCACCATCACTTTGACCTGAAACCCATTGACTATTATTCGGCAACTAGGGCATCTCATCTTTGAATGGTCCTTTATGGCTCTTTGAAGAACTACCACCTTGCCTTCCGCATCAGAGCTATCATCCAACTCCTCCTGCACACATGACACTTTCTACTTCCTCCTTTTTGCTCCTCTTAATCACAGCACTACCCTGGTCCACTTCCACTCCACTTCAGCACTGTCAGCCTTTTTTTTCTCCTTGATAGTCTTGGTGCATAATTGAGTATGCTCCATTTTCTGAGCAATGGCTACTTCCTCCTCCAATATCGGGTTTCCTCACATCCACAACCGCTTCTGCGTGACTGGGTTTTTGATGTGAAGGATTATTTAATCCTTAATGAGTTTGTCCGTACCCATCCTACCTGTAAGCTAGGTTCCTCGAAGCACTTACATATCTTTCAACACTCTCCTTGCTTTCCTGCTTCTGTGTGTAGAAATGATATCTGTTAATGGCAATGTTGGGAATATGGCAGTTATCTAATTGCTTGAGGGTTTTCTCATAAACATCCTTAGCTCCTCCATCTCAATCATCAGTGATCGGCGGAATATCCCTGTACTTCTTTTGTCCTTCCAGACCCAGCGCATGCAACAATAGTAACCTTTTTTATTCCGGGATCTTGCCCTTAGGTTCTACTGCACTCAGGCAATTACACCAATCCTGCCTCCAATCATTCCACAGGAGTGAAGGCACACCGGGTTGGAGAAGAGTGCTTCAGGAGGATGAACAGTGATTGGCATTGTTTATTGATATGATTTTTCCTTGTGACATTCTTAGTCAATGGTTTGCTCTATGGGTATTCTTCTAACTAGTCACAACAGCTGCTTTATTCAGAAATGGCTGCAGTGTACGACTTGCAATCCAATCCAACTGGTAATCATATATGACCGCCATGTTACATGACCACTGATAGGTTCTTTTTTTTAACCTATCGCATCAGCGAGAGCCACGACACTCCTTGCTCGTGCTCCACCACACCATCCCCAGAGCAGTGTTCCTCTGATAGACACAGGACCCACGTGGCCGCAGGGTCTTCAACTGGTACTCTCCTCCACCTAGACGACAGCCTAGGCAGTTCTGCCACGCTCCGTCACAGCACTGCTCCACTCAGAAGCAGGTCGCAGACAGAGCCACCATAGAATCCCATGTCAAGGGTCTGCTTACGGCTTGTTGCCAAAATGAGGCATGAGCGGAGGCATGGCCAACCATGAAAGGTAAGACTTTCTTTTCATAAAGACCCCACAGCCACCAAACACAGGCTTCCTCAACCGCCCTCAACTACAACATACTCTTGTTCCAGGTTGAAACCTGGAACCTGGAAATACATCCAAGATACCACACTCTGCAAGTGCCTGCCGCAAAATTTTAGAGAACCCTCAAGCAAGGACAACGGCAGCCATTATTTTAGACAGCCTTCATCTTCGTTGAATGCCAACAGACTGCTTGGTCCATGTTGATGGCTATACAAATTGCCCCACGTATCGTTGTGCTCTGTCTTCCGCTCTCTCGTTCCCACCCCCTCTCTCTCTCTCTAAATGTAGTCAAGTTGACCCCTTTCCACCTTATGATATCCTTTGTGACCAATCCTATCATGTTCTCAGGTTGTTTGTTTCCCTTCTATTCTTTTTGTATTTGTTGCTACTCTTGCTCGGCATCTTTATGTAGGACCCTGTGCTACCCATGATATGATATGATTGGTTATTTATAATGCGTTTAATACCCCAAGGTTTCTAAGCGCGGACCCGGGGATCGAACCTGTGTTGCTCTGTGTCGTCTTGCTTCCAAGGCGAGCATGTTGCCCCTGAGCTATCCTCCCATGCACACGCAAAACCCTGATTTTGCTCAGGCCAGACTGCAAACACACCAACAAGCTGCCCGGCTAGAACCTTGTCTTTGTGCCATCCAAAAGTGGCAGAGACACAACTCTAAAAAGCTAGAGTTATGCCCTTGCCTACACTGTCAGGTGAACTCTGTGCTCTTCACAGGAAAGACCTACCCTGAAAATCCCAAGACTCAGAAAAGAATACCTGTTTTTGATGCAATCATGTTGCAAATGAACATACACTAATACTTGGTGCAAGGCAAACAACTGAATAGCAATACACAAATATTATCATGAGGTACCGTTAATTCCAAAGGTGTAAAGCAATTCAAATGAACTCATAAAAATATTATTTATCTCCATGCACCTACCCAAATTGTAACCACTTGAAAGGTTGATAAAACAGAGCATTAAAGGGAAAGGGTGAAGGGGGGGCGGTAATAATAACAAGCCATACATCCATACATTGTTTACAGATGTTGACTAGCCATAGGAAGCAA
This sequence comes from Ambystoma mexicanum, assembly GCF_040938575.1. Taxonomy (NCBI): domain Eukaryota; kingdom Metazoa; phylum Chordata; class Amphibia; order Caudata; family Ambystomatidae; genus Ambystoma; species Ambystoma mexicanum. The sequence goes on from NC_090941.1 coordinate 986,276,491, forward strand.
TCATTCTAAAACAGTAGTTCTCAGGAAACATTTCCAAAATATGATAATTTTTCCATAGGTAGTTTACCAATCAACTAGAGCCTGGAAGCAACGCGGGTACAAGGCTTATATCTTGGAACTCACTCCTAATGGAAATACGAATAACATAAGATAACATAACCTTTAGGAAACTGGTAAAAACAAGGCTCTTTAACGCAACAAGCTAAAGAAGGAACACCGGAGAGAACAAAACCGCCAAAGCAACACAATAAGAATCAACGAAACCGGAAGAAGACCCAAAGAAATCTCGACCTAAACTCAATAGAATAAGACTAGCCCAATGGACCAACCCAACGAAAAGAAAAAGACCCAGACAACCTACTAACCCTACTAGAAACTCTCTAATACTCTGCATACCCACCACCCTACACTGAAGATACAAGACACATGCCTTCCCCACAAAACATAAATACCCTAAGTACAGGCACTCTGCCAACTCTCCACAACACCCATGACGCGCATAAAACACCTGCATACAACCACCCACCAAACAACACACAAATGTCGATCAACTAAAAACATACCAGCCCACAGTGACCGCTTTTTCCAAACTAGAGCCACCAACAGCAGATGTAAGTTTTCTTGCGCTTCCCCTCTCAATCCGACTAAATAACCCATCCTAACCCCTTTGCTTTTCAGATCTGCCTGAGCCGTTGGAGGCCATGAAAATGGCAGCGGTGCACGGTATAAATCACATATCTTCCCACATACCCACTCGTGGAACTTTTCTCAAGCACATCAATCCAAGTAAAGTTGGAAAAGGGAAGGAAAACAAATTTCAAATAAAACAGAACTTATTGCAGAAGTACAAGAAAAATACACCTCTTTGGTGTCTGAAGAGACCTATTCTGGAAAATAAGGGGCTCTGTGCCCAAACAGCTCATTGCCCACATCTTTTTTCAGTTCCATGTAATAAGGTCCATGCAAAAATGTCTCCTGACAAAGATTTTGCCATTTTTTTCAGAGACATTATTACATTGAACATGCGGGGGACACCCTCGCAACCCCTGAATTTTTTTATCATTTAAAAGGGGAGCAGGGGACATGTCCGCAACCCATCCCCATACATAATGTCACCATTTATAATGTCACTAATGGTTTTTCCCGGTGACATTATGTATGGGGACATTATTAGCTGATAAGCTTTTTTCAATCTTACACTTAAGGGTTCTTTCTTCCGAAGTGGTCGTATACATACTAATCTGTTGGACAGGCCTGTCATCCATTTCCAACACATATACGCTTTGAAACGCTTCACTCGTTCTCTCCATGGATGGTGTGCTCTGTCTCCCACTGCCCATTTCCAAAGCTGCCTGCCAAGGTCCCATCGCCCAGGCCCAACTCTGAAACTTCTTGCTTAAAAGGCTTCAGTGTTGCATGACCCATCATCTACTCCAGAAGCACGGCCCCACACTTCAGCCATTTTATTCCATCGTGATCTAGGACATTCCAAGTCTGGCGCTTTCCCTTTCACTGGCGGATCTTCAGTCGAGCTGCTCAAAGCATCCCGCATGGCCATGTTCTGATTGTTTTACATTTCCAACAATGCGAGCGCAGAGGTGGAGCCTTCCCGTTTAAGGTTGCCAAGATTTGGACCTACCTTCGATCCTTCATCAAAAATCTGTCTATTTCCAAATATCCAAAACCCAGTAAGTCGCAACTCAATCCAAAACTACTGCCACTCCAGTGGCAGGTTATTATTATTAATATGGTATTTATTGAGCGCAGACCTTGCTTTCAGAAGCAATGGAGAAGCAACAGAGTGCTTTACAGAGGTATACACCAATACAGATACACCTCAGAGTGCTTTACAGAGGTGTACAACATTACAGATGCACAACAGAGCGCTTTTCAGAGGTAACAACAGAACAGCTATAGAGCGGGGGTAGGATACTGAGGGGCACAGAGGAGGGGTACAGCTATACCAGGTAGCGGGGAGGAGAGAGGTGGGTGGCATATAGAGAGTCAGGTGCCGCGAGGGGCGATGTGATGGCCTAGGTGTTGAGGAGGAGGGACTTCTTGAAGAGGTGGGTTTTGAGTTCTTTACTGAATTGTAGGAGCGTGGAAGCGAGTCAGATGTCAACGGGGAGGAGGTTCCATAGTCGTGGGACGTAGGCAGAGAAGGTTTGTTTTCTGGTCCTTTCCTTTTTGCAGTGGTGGATTTCAAGTCTGCACGTGTACTGGCTTCTGGTGGTGCGCTGTCTGCCGGAGATGCTGGGTTTCTCCACGAAGTAGCTGGGTGACTTGAGGGTGACTGCAGGTTTTCTTCATGCATAAGAGTTCTATTGTCAAGAGGCCTACATGTGTTTTAATGAAATGTAGCATAGCACCTCAGTGAAATACTAGTGCTTTGTTGTTTGTTGTTGTTGCTGTCGGGTAGTGGCGCTACCATTTACTTCTCTTTTTTTATAGATTTTGGCTTTGGGTCTCCAGATGATTTGGACTACACCTTCCATCAGCCTTAGATAGAATAGTCAAGGGTGTAGGATCATAAGAATTGTCCAAAAAAAGGTAACAGGCGCCCCTCTCTCGAAAAGAACACGGCATGATAACTGTTCAGTGGTTTTTAACTACTTTGAGAGTTCGCAGCTATCTGCTTTTTGCTCACTGTACCTTTCACAGATGGGAAATATCCATTTGCATATCAGTCTTTGTCCCGCCCACATGGGCAGTCCAGCACCAAAATGCTATGGCAATTCCCTTCTGAACAAGAGTACCAACAGCAACCCCAAACACGTGTTTCAGTCTTGTTGGGCCTCATCAGTGAGGTGAAGCTGTGCCTCTCTGAGCACAGTGAGCAGGGAGTCCACGTCTGGTTGTCCCCAGGTAACTTAGGGTGACCAACCTCAAGTTCCTTCCAAAAATACAAAAAAGGTAGCAGGCGCCCCTCTCTCGAAAGAACAAAGCATGATAACTGTTTTAACCACTTTGAGAGTTCACAGCCATCTGCTTTTTGCTCACTGTACCTTTCACAGATGGGAAATATCCATTTGCATATCAGTGTTTCTCCCGCCCACATGGGCAGTCCAGCACCGAAATGCTATGGCAATTCCCTTCTGAACAAGAGTACCAACAGCAACCCCATACACGTGTTTCAGCCTTGTTGGGCCTCATCAGTGAGGTGAAGCTGTGCCTCTCTGCTGGACTGCCCATCTGGGCGGGACAAAGACTGATATACAAATGGGTATTTCCCATCTGTGAAAGGTATACTGAGCAAAACGCAGATGGCTGTGAACTCTCAAAGTAGTTAAAAACCACTGAACAGGTTATCATGCCCTGTTCTTTCGTGAGAGGGGCGCCTGCTACCGTTTTTTGTATTTTTGGAAGGAACTTGGGATTGGTCACCCTAAGTTACCTGGGGGCAACCAGACGTGGACTCCCTGCTCACTGTGCTCAGAGAGGCACAGCTTCACCTCACTGATGAGGCCAAACAAGGCTGAAACACGTGTTTGGGGTTGCTGTTGGTACTCTTGTTCAGAAGAGATTTGCCATAGCATTTTGGTGCTGGACTGCCCATGTGGGCGGGACAAAGACTGATATGCAAATGTATATTTCCCATCTGTGAAAGGTACAGTGAGCAAAAAGCAGATGGCTGCGAACTCTCAAAGTGGTTAAAAACCACTGAACAGTTTATCATGCTGTGTTCTTTCGAGGGAGGGGCGCCTGCTACCTTTTTTGTATCATAGGAATTGGAGTTCAAAACATATGGTGATACCAAGGTTGCAGGCCCCTGATGTAACACAACCATCCAACTAATTCCAAGAACGCAGGGAATGACCTGAGGCAGAGAGACCTTTCACTGAGTCAAACAAAAACAAAGCTACACAGCGCTCATGAGGTATTTGAAGGCCCCAGTCAAATCTGAACACACCTGAGAGCCTATAAAGAATCTTTACTTGGAGGCATTGCCAGTTTGCACAAAAAGTGGCTTCTCCGCCTCCGTGAACCACCACAAAATTAGACCAGGTCCATGTGGAAAACAGAGCAGGTGAGGGTAGCAGGCAGGTAAAGGCATTCTACTGGTGCTCCCACCCTCCTAAAGATGGGAATGAAACACTTCACTTAGTGAAGAAGAAAGAAGTAAGGATACATCTAGCAAGCTCACTTCGGATCTGAACTTGCAGAAACAGTGCAGGGAGTGAACTTGCAATCCCCAGAATCTGTATTTATAGTACACAAGACCCAGGTGAACACACTGCTCGTTTCTGGCAACTGGCTGCCTCTTAAGGCAGAATGCGCGAGCCACTAGCTGTTACTGTTCAACAACAATTTTTCTTGTTTGCAAAACATCCATTTATTGTTAAGCAGCGTCATACACAGGCGGCAACCTGCCGCGTGGCATTGCTGGTGTGATCCTGTGCAGTAGCGCTGCAGAGGAGTGGCGTGTGCGCAGGAGGCTTGGAGAGCATGCGCGGCAGTGTACACAACAGTGCACCCAGAAGGCGCCCTACGCTGACCGCCTGCCTCGGCGGTGTGGTGTTGACAGGCCCTTGGTTGCCATAGCACGGGGCTTATTTTAGCATCACAGTCGGCGCATCATTTAACCCCTGTGTGGCGTGGACCCAGACACCCGGTCCTTCTCTCCTCCAGAGGCCAGATGCAATGGCGTCCCTTTCAAGGGAACTCCGAGCTCAAATCGGACCAATGTTGATTATTTGGGTACGAACAGGGAATTTGGTTAAATAGTAAGTACACACAGAATTCTAGTGAAGACAAGAATGGCTTGGGGCGGGTGGTGGGGTATGCCCAACCACCACTCACCATTAGAGCACCCCACATGGTTGGCCCAATTCGATGTACACGTGACCCAATGTCATTACGACATAAAAACAGGTGTGTTTATGTTTGCTAAAAATGTGGGTGTCCTTTTGCTCGGAACGAACAACTACACATCACCTGTTCTGTGGGATCAGATCTAGTCATGCTGGTCTGCAATCACATTTTAGCTCTCTGTCCCATACAAGAAGAGAAATAACCATTTGCATGTCAGTCCGGTCACAGGCATAAGGACAGTCCACCGCCGAAATGCTTGGCAATACTCCTCTGAACAACCACTGACTTTCCCCTTGCCTTGGGTGTCATTAGTAAGGTGCAGTGTCGGGCTAGGGTCCGAGAACTAGGGGGTCCATGCCCAGTTTACCCTTACTAACTTTGGGTGAATTTCCTGGCATTTCCACTTTTGCCAAAAATGTGCCTGCCACTCTATGGGAATGAACTAGACCAAATAACCAGTTCTATGAAAGATGCCAGGGAGGGACGTAATTTCCCCCAAATGCAAGGTGTAGCAGACGTGACATCACATGACCCATGCCCTCTGATGACATCACAGGAAGTGATGTCATTTGACCCATCCCCAAATTACATCACATGAAGTGATGGCGTACGACCTTTCGCCCCTTGACAAAACAGGAAGTGGCATCACATAGCATTGTTCCTCAGTCAGTACACGAAGAAAAATATGGTTACGATATCACTGTAATATGATATATATTTCATACAAGAATGGATCACCATATGTAGCCTTAATATCAGTGTGTGCAGGCCCATATTACCAAATTACTGTGAATGTAATCAGACGTCCAACACAACAACCTAGACTACTCTACACCACTCGAGCTAAACTGTAAACAGACTGAGCATCTCGCAGAAACCTTCACCCCAAAGCGTAGACATCTAATGCCTGCCAAGTGTCGGGCCACAGACTGGCAACAGCAACTGACCAACACAAGTCCACCCAAAAGACAACCACAGGCTCTACCACCTCATGCTTTACACTTGGACAACACGCGCAGCGATTTTCTTGTCAATAGTGCACTTACAACCATTGAACAGCAACCCACTCCCTCCAGTCACCGAGAGTCTGAATAACCCCCAACCATTTTCACCACGGGCACCCCACCATCCACTGCGAGTCGCTAAGGGCACTCCGTCAATGGCTTTAAATGTCTGGCACCCACTCCCTCCCAGTGACGCACATGCAGAGCTGAGCAGAATTAGCAGCAACATTATAAAAGGTGGACTCAGCGTGCAACCAAGCTCAAAATTCCTCTAATTGTTATACCTGACAATGACCCACTGTAATCGAGGAGCGGTCCACAGTATTCACAGAAGAGAGGCAATAGACTCTTGAGGCAGCTGAGAACATGTGCAGCAGTAGCCTGCTTGGTCTAGGGTTGGCAACAGTCAGCTCCCAAGACGGGGCACCAGCTACTCAGTTCTTTGGTCCACAACCCCGTAGCATGGGGCATGTACAATTAATCACACAGAGGGAAGTAGTAGTTGCTATTCTAGCAAGCCACTAAGCAAGTCCTATACCAAAATGCACGTAGGCGAGTCCTGTTCCTGAATTGAAGACCCAATCACTGCCCTCATTGGCTGTAAAAAGGGGAAGGAACACACCTAGTTACGTGGGTGTTGGGAATGGGGTTATAGGTCAAAGGTTTGAATCAAAAGGTTCGAAATACAATAGGTTCGAAATCAAAAGGACTGAAAACAAAAGGTTTGAAACTTTTTTTTTTGTCATTTTTTTTTGTTTGGGGGGGATCCCCCCCAAACTCCGTTTTTGTAGTAAAAAACACTTTTTTTTACCTATACGGAAACCCCCCAAAAAATATATAATAAAAAAAAATGTGAACCTTTTGTTTTCGATCCTATTGACTCTCACCTTTTGCATTCAAACCTTTTGTATTTGATCCTTTAACTGGACACCGGGAATGGCAGCGGGAGCAAGAGCACATTTAATGACTGGAGGAGCGAAAGAGAACAGGAGGCTGGAGAGAAGTGAAAAGTGAGTGGAATGAATGTAATGCCAAGAGGAGGACCACAAGTGATTAGAAGGCTGAGGGCGTACAGAACGGAGGAGCGGCGGCACTTCAATGAGAAAAAGGAGGGGGGTGAAAGGAGTGCAGGGAGGATAGGAAGAGCATCAATGGAAGGAAGAGGAAGGCCAGAGTAAGGAAGCTGGAGAGCAAAGTTTGGAGAAGAGGATGTCTAGGCACTGAGGGAGGAAGTACATCAAGAAAGACAGCTACAAATAAGAGGTAGAGCCAAATTGGCAAAACAGAACAAATTCGGTTTCAGTGCCCTACTCAAAGGAAAATAATCCCTGATGGCTCCTAGCAAGGGGGGTAGTGAGTTCCACTGTCTGGGAGCCAAAACTGAGAACGACCAGCCCCCTAGCCGAGCCCGCTGATACCTTGCTATTTTTAGAAGCAGTTGTGATGCAAAGCGCAAATGTCTGACTGGACAGTATTGTTCGATCTTCTTCTTAACGTATTCTGGAGCTGTATTATGCACAGCCCGGTGAGTGACGCAGAGCATCTTAAACTCTATCCTTGCCTCCACTAGGAGCCAGTGGAGACGCTGCAGGAGCTCAATAGACAGAGTCAGCTAGGGCGCCATTTGTGCCAGTCTGGCTGCTGAGTTCTGAAGAACCTGCATCTACTGAATGTGGTATTTTGGTTGACCCAGATAAATGCCATTACAAAAATCCAGTGACTCCATTATGGTGGAGGTAACCACCATAGTACGGCATGCATGGGGGAGCATGGGGAGAATTTTCCTCAGAATGTTGAGCTTCCCAAACCCTGCACTGCAAATTGTTGAGATCTGCGCTTCCCGTGAGCCGTTTGCGAGTAGCTTCACCCCCAGGCTTTTCACAGATGCACAGGCAACTGGTCAGGGGCCCAAAGAATCAGGCCAGTATTGGGCGTTCAAGAGGTTATCAACCCTTTGTGGGCCGAACACCAAAACCTCTGTTTTGTTGCCGTTTACTGCCATCCATTTACTGGTGTTATCCAAATAGTCCCGAAGTTTTCCGGGAGGATCAGTCTATAGGGAGTCCAGCCGAAACACTATCTGTGTGTCATCAGCATAGGTATAAAAGAGGACTCCACACTCAGCAATAAGATTGGCAAGAAGGCGGACATAGAGATCAAAATGAAGGCGGGAGAGGGCCGAGCCCTGCGGAACCCCACACGCCAAACCCAGAGTGGGCGAGTGGCAGCCCTGAAAGGACATGGTCTCAGACCGCCCCTCAAGAAAGGGCCCAAAGCAAGCCAACAGAGAACCTGCCACCCCCGCTTGCTCCAGACGGTACTTCCCTCGTAACCCACAACAGTATATTACAATGGCTAACATTTGATACATTGTACATCAGTATTGTTTCACATTAGTATAGTATAACGAATGACAATTGATAAATTGTTCATAAATAAAAAAATAATAACAATATATATCTCTCAAGTATAAATACATCAGCAGTCATGGTATTATTGTACAACTTCAAGAGGTTGGTTGTTTCCTTTTGGCACTCGTGCAGCGGATACTAGACATTACTTGCAGAGCACAAGCAAATACTTATTGTACTACTTAGGATTTATAAAATCAGCGTCCCATATCTCATCTTTCTTGACGAGCTCTTTTCTAGACATAACGATTTGTAACATCTCCTATTACAATAACTGTCCTGCAAAGCTGCATTGGTGCAGTCAAAATGCCATTGTATCCACAAAACAAGCACTTGCGGTGGATTATTTCCATAGTTGGCATGTCCCACATAATTCACAGTCCTGATTGGGGATGGGGCAAGCACGGCTTAATGCCTGGCATACTCCCACAGTGCCGAGATTTCTCCCAGGCCTTTGTATTGAGGCGGTGTGCATTGTAGGCGGCGATCAAGTACGAGTGCCCGTAGGCCTAGAGTTGTAACCTCACCCTTGCATTTCTGTGCCTATGGCCTGCTATGGCTTAGCCCAGTTTCTGCCCTCTAGTACATGGGTGGTGTGCAGGGGTGTTGCTAGGTCTGGAAAAGATCCGGGGCTAAGCTGATGTTGGAACTGTTGGGACTGGGGGCTAGCTAGTCTTTTGGCTGTAGCTCCTGATATTCTATCGGGGGCTACAACCAAAAGACCAGGGGCTATAGCCCCCTTACCCCCCCTAGCAACGCCTCTGGTGGTGTGCTTTAAGATGTGGCTTGCACGTAGGCTCCTGGCGAATGCGCACGCCCTGTGGTGCTCAGAGGTGATCGCCCCAGCAATAGTCGGTCCATCGGGTGGAGGCCCTGGTTAGAATGCCTCTTTCACACTCAGAGTGGGAGCTCACCAGATGGGTGCAGAAGGCTCTGGGCATGTGCCCCACCGCTGTTTTAGGGAAATGCAACGGAGGGTGTCTGTTCTATGGCAGGGAGTGGACCAGCTGTGAGTGCAGCTGCCATTGCCAAGTGGGGTGACAGCGGCATGCCTAGGGGTGCAACCGGGTATTGTTTAGGCCACTAAAGGAAATGCAAATTAGACAGAGGAAGTCACTTGGAAAAAAGTACAGGGTTGAGTCATGGATGGGGGAGCATTGCTCAGGCCAAATTAGGAGCTTTGGGAAAAGGGGTAGGCCAAGTGCTTGTGGGGGTGAGCAGGTGATTGCAAACCACTTTGTGACAAAGGGTGGGACTGGGAAGTTGGAGGGACAGAGACGCATTTTTGTACAGGGCCAATATGGATCGATGGGACACAGCCAGCCGGGGGCAGGCCTAACAAACTTAAACTAAGTTGGGCAGATACTTCCACAAGGGAAGAAGAAAAAGTGATCCTGATAATAGCTGCCAAAAGGCTGCACATCTGGGCACACAGAGGTGGAAGGAGTACCTCCAGATGCTCAGGGAGTCCAGAAAACCCTTGTCCACCAAGCTGAGCGGCACATTACACCTCCAGGTGTAAATACGCTTTGCCTGCATATATGGTCCACCCTGGTTTTTGTTTTTCCCGAAATGTACATGAAAGCAAAAGGAACAAAATAAAAATAGATAATAACAAGCGAAATTCAAAAAGATGTAGGATGAGGTGAGATTCAAAGAGCGATCCCATGGGTACTCCTGTTTTGGAGGTGAGCCTCTTAACCCCTTCAAAACCAACGCCATGACGATGACGCTCTTAAAAGCATTCATGAGCTTTACAGTCAAGCACTGACTTATCACACCAAAACGTTGCACATGCACTGTGCGGCTTCAGTCTAGCACCACACAGTGGCACGAGTGGGAATTGTCATTTGTTTCTTTAGGCCTATCAGCAACAGGGAAAAAAAGATTGAACAGAGGCCAATCATTGAATCAAGGGTCTTGTACTGTGATGGCTCATCCATAATGGCGACGGGGGTGTCAACCCACCCATTTTGGGCGAGTCGCCACTAAGCTCTCCCACAGCTGCTTGTGGCAGCCAGCCAGCCCTTCATGGGCTGGCTTGAACTGGGAAATGAAAATGTGGTTTCCCTTTGACAGTTCATACCCCAGCATGCATGCCTGGTGTACTGCACCTCTAAATGTGCGAGCGAGCACTGGTGCACATCCCCGCGCATTGAGGCGTGTCAGGTGTCTTCCTTGGGATGCTCAGGATCCTGCACCCATGTGCAGGAACCAGAAAGAGCTCCTCGCTTCCTGCTTCCTGTTCATGATGCACAGAGAGCATCACAGGACTTGGTGAGGCGATTCTGCACCGGGGCATCTGGTAAGAAAAAGAAACGTGTGCATGGATGTGAATGAAAGAGTGTATGTTGTGTGGGTGCGTGTGTGGGTCTGAGAGTGAAAGTGCATAGGCGTATGCTTCAATGTGTATTTGTGTGAAAAATCTAACCCCCTCTCTCAGCATCCTCAAATGAGAGGCCTGCTCACATCAGAGGCCCACATGGCGAGTTGGCGCGTGATTTGGGGAATCGATGAATCACTTGCCGTCTCAACAGCTCGGTGAGCGCCACTCACTATGCTGATGAATCGGAGAGGCCTACTCACCATCACGGTGAGCTCTTTTGACCTTGGTGAGGGGGCCTTTGTTTTGGGGATCAATCAGAGGTCCACTCTACAGCATGGTGAGCAGCGCTCTTCATGCTCAGGAACGGGCCTCTGATTTGCTCCCATTTCCCCTGTACCACCCAATATGATTTGCAGATGCAGAGGGAGGGGTGTATTTTTTTTTTCCACAGGGCATCAATGTTGAAGAAAACATGCTTGCATTAACAATGATGCCCAGTAAAAAAATGGAATGCCAGAGTAAGCAGACTGGCTACGCCAATGCAGTCCAGTCTAGTCACGTAACAACACTTATGCACGATAAGTATTGTTATGTGGCTAGACTGGCATTTTGGTGTAACCAGTCTAGTCATTTCTTACTGGGGCATGACTTTTTTCACCTGGCATCTATGATAAGTACTATCATGTGGCTAGAATAGCATTTTCGTGCAGCCTGTCTAGCATTTCTTACTGTGCCATGACGTTTTTTAGCCAAAACAAAATGGTGATGGCTTGAGGGTTTCGAATGAATCATAACCACTGGCATTGCTCTGGGCAACCCTCCAGACCTTCGTTCCTCACCTGCCAAGCCATTACAGAAGGGGAAAGACCATATGCAAATCAGTCTTGGCCCCTCCCCAAAAGGTGCAGTCCAGCTCAAACTTCTAGGTCACATCCCTTCTGCACGAGACCACAAGCATCCCCAGAAATGTTTCGCCCCTTATTGTAGCATGGCATTTTAATGGCAAATCCAACAGGAGTATTTTTTTATGTGCAAGTACTGCAATGTAATGGCAAAGCCAGCTTTTATTTATTTTGCATTTTTAAAGCGCTCAAACAGCCCGCAGGCATCGAGGCGCTGTTACAGGAATTGTTCATTTTTTTTTGTCTTAGTGACGTATTTGTAACAAGTGTGGACACGGGGATCGAACCTGTGTTGCTTCATGTCGTCTTGCTTCCAAGGCGCACGCGTTGCCGTTAAGCTATCCTCCCGGGACGTGTTTACTTAAAGTTTCATTCATTACTGACAAAGAAAACATGAGTATGTTCTTATATGGGAATATTGGCATGAATAAGTGCAGCCAGCATGGAAACGTATGGGCACAGCCAGTGTGGAAATGTGTTTTATATTGGCATATATTGTGGGGAAAGACATCATGGAAAAGCATTGGTAAATGCTCCTGTCAACTGTTGAGGTCTTGAATCTATTGTAATTTTTCATGTGTTACCCTTTAAAAGCCGATTGCAAACGCTCTGACATTTAGCCCAATTTTTCACAGAAAGTGTGCTGTACAATGCACCATTTGAACCTATTGTGCAAAAACTATTCTCTGAGAGTTCGGGGGTGGGGGGAGTACATGCCCAAAACTCCCTTGCTTGGTTTGGGGCGATGTTGCTATGCTCGGTTGCTCATGCTTATTTGTGGTAAATATTTTCACCCCTTCAAAAAAGAAATTGACCAGGCACCACTGGTCTCGTATCTGGGAAAAGTGGGCATCAGCCGAAATCCCACATGACCATGAAAAGTACTTTAATTTGATGCTAAAAAAAAGGCGTAACCATTTCCTTTGCTAAACTGCTGCATCATCACCTTCAGTCCAAGCATCTTCTAATCAAACTCCTTGCGTCTTCGCACATGGCTGACACGTCTGGCGCCCGAGCCCCTTTAGCCTGGAACCGTGTTTTTAAAGGTACGAATCAGTCTAGCATTGTTTTCCATATCAACAACCCCTAACCCCCGACCGTTGCCAAAACACCACTGCATCGGAAGAAAAGCATCACTCAGCAAGCAGTCAAATGCAGCCCTTCACAAGTGCACAGGATATTAATGTCAGCCAGTGGCCAAAGTGGGTGGGAGCAGTTGGCAGCGGTGCTCCTCTACTTTTTTTTATTACGTTTTACCGTTCCTATACTTTTGTTTTTAAAAAGAACCCGTTCGGAATGGCTTCATTTTAAAATATAAGTGTAGGAAGAAGTTGAAGCTTGCACTTCAGTGCACTGCACTGAGCGCTCCCTTAAACAGAAGGCACATTTGTTTGGGGGTTTGGATTGGGTGTGACGATGGAGCTTTTGGGGAGCTGGGGCAAGCCGGCAGGGAACATAGTTCCACTACTTCTTTTTGTACACTTCGACCACTGATGCCCTCCAATCCTTCCCACGCACATATCGAGCTCAGAAGCAGCAAGATGAGTGCAAGATGAGTGCACCAGGCAGCTCACAGGAAAGAGAAGACTGAGGGCTGACCACGAGGAAAAGTCCTGAGCAGTGCCTGGTTTATGGGCGCCAAATGAAGCACGAATTCAGAGGGGCACTGCCGGTTGCTCAGGGAATACCAGAGGCAAAGCCCACAGATATAACTACTCCTTCCCCGCCCCAAAAATGTGCAATGCATGAAATAGAGAGCCGGTCATCGAGGGGTGAATCCTTTGATTTTGCTACAAGAAGGAAAAACTGTGAAGAAAAACTCCACCAGCAACAGTTCAACAGGGCATAATTTACAGCAGGCCCCTTTTAGGGAGCATCACAGTACTATTAAGCATCAAATAGATTCTTGCATCGCACTAGTACATAACACATAGCGGGCAAATAAGCCACACCTATGTGCTGAGAGAGCAGCAAAGTAAGAGGTAGTGGCCTGCCTGTGCTAGAAGTGAGATCAGAAGACCCGTCAGAGACTGGATTGCTAAAGGTGCCTCATGTGATATGCGTGAAACGTTTGGTGAAACTACGGAAAGAGCCCAGGATAGCTGGGAAATGTAGTTTTTATTTGAAATGTTTTGCTACTCCTTATTGAATAAAGGAAGTTGAAACATAATGATCAGCCTTGTTGTCCTTAATTGGATTAAAACTCCCCTGTACTAACAAGTGAGGGGGATTCATGGTGTATTTTAGTAATTCTCGCACTTCCTGAAGTGAGATTGACATTTTAACAAATCCAATTGCTGCTTTGTCGTCTGTTAATTCTAAAACTTAAAAAAAACAAAAAAAAAACAGAAGGCTCCTATTAGCCACATTGTTTCTGTAGCAGAGTTTATTTACTCCAGAAATATGAAGAACAGAAGCATTCGGACGTCCAGAACAGTGAAGTGATTTCTACATTTTTAAGGAGGGAATTGTTGAGTTCCTCTCCTCACAGATCATGTTAGACCCTGAACAACATATTGGGAAATGCAGTGTTTACTTGGAACCTGTCAACATTCTTAGCCGCCATTTTGTCTCACAATATTAATATGTGTTGATACAGCAAATATCACAGGGTGACATCTGTCTGTATTGTGTCCTTTTCTTTTGCACCAACACTTCATGTCAGCTGAGAATCATCTTTTTAGCAGTAGCCATGGGTCACAATGGCGGGTCCCAATGTTGTCATTGGAGACGCATACACATGCCTTGCTGAAATTCTCTCTCGTCAAACAGGCCGTCTGATGTCACCCATGGTTACTCCATGTGGTCTTCCAGGTAAAGAGCCTGAGCCAGCACGGTCGCTGCTGAAGCACCATTGGAGACACATCACGATGGTTAGGGCCAATTGGAGTGGAGATACGAGTGCCCTTGGGCATCAGCCAATGCAACAAAGAACTCATCCGTCAGAGAGCCACTCTGGGCCCTCTGGCAGAAAGCAATTTCTGCTGTGTGCCCAGTGTTTCTGCTGGCTGCACAGTTTCCAGATGGGCGCACGCATCTATTCTTGAGTTATTGGAACATTTCATGAGCCTCTCCGCAGAACTGTTTCTAAAACGAATGCCCCGTTGGCCAATATATTTGGAAAAATGTGCTTGAAAATGCATCGGTTGGTTGAGGTTTTTATTCCAGAAAACTGAGGGGAGGACGAGTCCTTCAAGCCACCTCTACAGAAGCGTAACCCAGACTCTGTTTGGAACCCGGCGAGTGCAGTGAAATGACGCCACTGAGAGCCACGTCTGTCCGGGCCAGTGTTCCAACACAAGTCCTCATTCTTCCTGCGCAACAGAGTGAATAAAGGATAGAGCCTCCTCCCCCGCCGCCGCATTCACAACCGCCCTTTCAGAGCACAAGAATGGCAGCCATTGTGTCCTGCTCTCTACGCAGGGCAAACGCAAAGGCATCGATGTTGTACGCGGATACAAAAGGGGGAGGGGCAGTGGAGTCGCTTTATTCATCAAGGACATACACTCTGCTTCAGAAGGTCACTAATCCCACCTGGAAAGGCGTGATATTGAGGAGTTCTATAGTTGTGTATGTGCTGGTGTGTATGTGGAGCGAGCCGGCTGTGGAGCACCGTGAGGCAACGGAGCGCTGTGCAACAAGGAGATAGGGTGACTCGGAACAAACACGCGTGCAGTTAGACCAGTGGTCTTCAAACTTTTTTTGCCGGGGCCCCCCTGAGAAAAATGTGGGCAGGTCGGAACCCCCCAGAAATGCCAAATGGACAGTATGTATTGTGCACTGTCACCTGTTCCCATCACAGTCGCTTGGCTCCCTCATCCCACTCCTACCCACTCGCTGTTCTCTCCCCACCCCATCACACACCGTGGGCTCTCCCCACTCTGCTCCCACCACTATCCCATGGTTCCCGCCCATTGTGCTCCCACCATAGTCCCTGGGTTCCCCCCATCCCGTTTGCAACACAGTCTGAGGGCCAGTGGCGGCTGGTGATTTTTTTAATGTGGAGTGGCATAACTATTTCCCCCAAAAATGCCACAGCGACCGAGCATAGTGAGGGAGCCCGAACCAAAAAGGGGAGCTCGGGGGGGGGGGGTTTCCCCCCTGTGATTTTTTTTAAATAATGGGTTAAAATGTTGCATTGTAGAGCACACTTTAAACAAAAAAATGGGTAAATAGCCAAACAGTTTGCAATTGGTGCTGGGGGGGCCCAGGGGGCAGGCATAACATTTATTAACTGGACGTCCATGATAGATGTCCGGTAAAAAGATACCATCCCTGTCCCCTAGGCCCCACTGGGCCTAACACAATCAATATGATTATGTGTGTATGCAAGATGCTGCACGTTCATACAGCAATCACTCTATCATTCACACAAGCATACATCACCATACACTCACTCATAACACAAGCATACACGCATCCATACACATGTTTAAATAAAAACAATGAACATAAATGTACCTTCTGCATGGGCCTGCGTGTGGGTGCTGAAACGCCCTGCTCCAGCTGCTCTGTCCGTATGTGCGAGTAGGTGCAGGAGCTCCCCCTCGGACATACAGACATGCAGTGCCCCAGCCAGCATTTCCAATGAGCTATGCTATGCTGGCGAATCAAAATGCTGCAGCACTTGCATGGCTCAGTGAACATGTGCGGCTGGGGAACTAAACTGAACTGTCAAAGGGAAACAGTGTGGAAAAAGCAGCTGAGTGAGTGCTCACGGTTTCACTGGGCTGGCTCCTTAGTTCCTCCATAATGGGTGAGGGGCCACTTGGTGGGCGCCCCCTCGCCATTATGGATGAGCCGCCAGGCTCGGACTGGCCTATAGGGCAATGCCTGTACCAAAAACGTAAAATGCTGATGTGGGCCAGTCAAAATGGGCCACCATTTTGGCCAATGTGGACCGGTTTGATGAGTTACTTAACTATGCAGTTAGTAATTTTGACCATTGTTGCTGAATATATCACTATTTACATACATTTTAACACAAAGCACCCCCCCTTGGGTACTATTGAAACAGTGGGCCTCATAACAACCCTGGCGGTAGCTGTGCCGGTAAAACTGGCACGGCTGCCGCCGGAGTTGCATACGGGTCCAGCACCCGCGAATGGGCAATTACCGGGTCATGCTGAGTTAGGCGGACCTGATAATTACCCTTTCGCGGGTGCCGGTACCGGTAGATCCCCATTCCCATTTGAGGCCCATAGGGCTCAATGGGAATGGGGAGCTCGGGTGCACCGGCACCGTTAATAACGGTACCAGTGCATCCGATGAGCTGTGCTCGCGGTAGCCACACGGCCTGCCAGGTCAGACCTGGCAGGCTGTCAGACACCCGCAAGCACAACTCGTATTATGACGGTACGGTAGCAACGGTGCCGGTAGCTAACCGTCACCGTTGTTACCGTACAGCCATATTTGTAATGAGGCCCATGAATATCCATTTACAACTGCGGGCCACTTTTTCATTGTTGCCTGAGACAGTTTCATGCTTCAGCCCGACCACGTGAGCCACCTCTGCCCATTTCTTCCAAGCTAAAAAAAAAAGATTTTTTTAAAAAAATGTTTTATTTTTTATATTTCATGTTGAGCTCTCAGGGCCCCCCAGGGATGCACCCGTGGACCCCTGAGGGGTCGCGACCCACAGTTTGAATACCGCTGAGTTAGACGGATACACTATGAAGGGTACACCTGGAAGCGCGGGAAGAGAGGGTGTAATGCAGAGCGTGCGGAGAGGCCAGGCAGAGAAAGGCGGGCACAGTTTTGATTCATTTCTTGGCAGATCTGCAACTCCGTTGAAGCTACCGTAACTGCCCTGTTGCGGGCCAGGGTTTTGCATCGGGGATCTCTGCTCTTGTCACCTTCTGAGATGAGAGAGTGTGTGCTCCTCCCT
This sequence comes from Ambystoma mexicanum, assembly GCF_040938575.1. Classification (NCBI taxonomy): domain Eukaryota; kingdom Metazoa; phylum Chordata; class Amphibia; order Caudata; family Ambystomatidae; genus Ambystoma; species Ambystoma mexicanum. The sequence goes on from NC_090941.1 coordinate 986,293,833, forward strand.
TTTAGCCAGAAACACAAATAGAAAGACAGAGCTGGTACTAACCAGCATATAAGTAATACGGCCTTGCTTCTGCGCAGTGCAGTTGCGTGTTAACGCAGATGATTCACGCGTCTTGATTGCTCGTACATTCGGGGTGGGGAGAAATTATTTATAGAAATGTATCTAAAACCGCACTCCCAGGCAACAGAAAATCGCAAGTAAAGGGACGACTGCAGATACCATGGAAGATGCAAATACACAAGTATACTTGCCTCTCTTCATTCTGGGGCGCACGAGAACATTGAAAAATTGATTGCATCTATTATGCATGCCATAATAGCACAAAGGACCATTGTATGCCGGTAAGATAGCTCAGTGGGTTGAGCGCTCGCTGCTGTGATCTGATCGTGATTCGCAGGTTCGAATCCCGGCAAGGCCAACTCGAAATTGGTACTCGTTTATCGATCTCGGAAGGATGAAAGACTCACACCTTTCATCCTTCCGAGGCCTTTCATCCTTCCGAGATCGATAAATGAATACCAATTTCGGTTGGGTGATATTGTATGTAAATATGTGTTCCGTAAAGCTCTTTGGATAAAGGCGCTATACAAATAACACATTATCATTAACACCACCAAGTCGAGTCTGATCCCCTCTAATATTTCACTACACAGATTGAACCGCACTGTCGGTGGGTTTTGAAATTGTCCAACCCTTGCTACATAGCATGCTACTCAATCCGGTTATCTTCTTCTTTTTGTAGTTATGGGGGGAGCACAATTCGATACATATTAATTTAACAGTAACAGCCGTATTGCCTGCCCCATTCTATATTAGAAACCATGATGGGGGTTTTGTCACCGGATGACGTCACACTGTGTACACATGACATCGGACTGTAAAAATCAACATGGAAAGAAAATGGCGACCGCGAGTCTACGTGTGGTACGCCTGACACGGCTGAATTCAGCCAGATGCATGGACATCTTTATATATACTAGATGTAAGGTTAATATTGATCCACCTAGATCAGCCATATAATATCCAGCCCTCTAAGACCACACGCAGAAATCATTGTGAAGACTCATTGTCAGTTACTATAACAGATGAAAATAAGGTTGTTTTTGGAAACACAATATTTTGTTTATGTTTCAATAGTGATGGCAGCATTGATATGCAACAGGAACATGTTTTTTCTACTGGGTTTGCACCTGGGTGGCCAGCTTTTCTTGGCACAGCACGCTATACATTACTTCTGATTGTATTGTTGACATTATTAACAGCCTTGACAAAGACCGGGTGGGTCGAAACATGTGCTGGCTTGGTTCAAATTGTGCTACCAAGTGGCTTGGTTCACGCTGTGCTTATAAGAAGTGGTTAATAAAACACCAGCATTTATTATCAAATTAAGGTCTGTCCATTCAGTATGTGGTCACACCCAACTAAAACAGCGTTAGGATCATTTTCAAATTGACTGAGCGCGGCTGTGCTAAAGGAGATGTCTTTCTCTGATATTAGTAACACTGATTGTCACTCTCCAAAGGTAAACAAAATATTAGATAATTTTACATTTCTTTTCAGTGTCCAATGTCTGTTACTTTTGCGGCTGACTACGTTAAAATGAAGAACAGTTCTGTAGTGGCTTTTCTTACTGGTCTGTTGAAGTATAAAGAAAAAAGGTCATTGGTGTGGTGGTGGGAATAGGTGAGAACGAGTCCAGGTGGTGCACATTCCAAACAAGGGTGATTATTGAGGTATGATTCATGGCAATTCGGTGCAAGACCAAACTTGTGCTATCCACAAACCTGCAGCATGCTGAAACAATTTTGGTCCTGTGACGAACACCTGCCCATGAGGCTAGGGAGGTGAGACTGCTACCCGATAGTGCCCGTAGGATCGTACTCAGTATGTGGATCTCATGGGCAGGGACGCGTCCTATGGTATTAGTGAAGACCTGGGTAGAGCACGGTATCCCCGTGGTCCACCTAACCTTAACCCACCTTCCTCACCAACCCCTGCAACACCATCCCTAGTGTTCCTGTTTCCTTAAAACTAATAAGGTAGGAAGTAGTGGGACGAGGAAGAGTGTGGGCTCCTCAAGAGACCTATATCCCTTATGTACTGAGATGACGACGAGACCAACTGACTCACTGGGAGTCCTCAAGATCCGTACTGGGACGAGGAAAAAGGGCTGAAGCATAAAGAGCACCTCTAAACCATACTGAACTGTCTAGTCTTTATAGTCTTCCTATTGGCCAAGGCACAGCTGAAATATAAGAGGGAAATTCAAACACAGAGAAAGATCCTCCCTGGAGGAACCAGGAGTTGTGGAGTCTGTGGTCAGGAGCCAAAAGAAGCAGTAAAGGATGAGATGATTACCGGTCAGCAGACACATTCCAGAGAGCTCTGCCGTGGTCGGGCCATGTCTGGAAGCAGGAGGATGAAGGACCAGCTGTTTGAGAAAGCTGGAGAGTGTTGTTCCCCCTGGGAATGTGACGCCCGAAAGCAGGAAGCCACTGCAGAGCCACTGCAGAGCTCGGGCAGAGGAGGGGAGAGAAACCCAGAAGCAGCCAAGGCGGACTGGTGAGCAACCAGAGGAGAATTGGGAGACTGACAGGCTTACTGGGAAACCCGAGGGACTATACTACAGCGAGACATCTTCTTCGTGTCAGTCCCTGGTAGACAGGAAGGTCAGAGCTGTCTAGACCACGAGCGAGAGAAAGAAACCAAAGGGGTCTGGGACCCGAATGAGAGATACCAAAGGGGTCTGGGACCCGAGGGAGAGAAACCAAAGGGGTCTGGGACCCGAGGGAGAGAAACCAAAGGGGTCTGGGACCCGAGGGAGAGAAACCAAAGGAGTCTGGGACCCGAGGGAGAGAAACTAAAGGGGTCTGGGACACAAGAGAAAGAAACCAAAGGGGTCTGGGACCCGAGAGAAAGAAATTAGGTAAATTAGGTATGAAAGGGGTCTGGGACCAGAGAGAGAAAAACAGAAGGTGTCTGGGACCTGATAGAAAGAAACCAAAGCGGTCTGGGTCCCACACCCAATAATGAACTGCCTCCAAAATCATCATCATAGTCTCAGTACCTGGCAGGATAGTGAACCAAGTAGGCTGTGAAAACGGTGAACATTGTGAGCATTGCGAGAAAGACCAGGGGAAGGGAAACATACCTCTTGGTTTTTGCAAACATTGTGGAAGAAACCAAGAGAAGGGAGGCATTCTCTTGGCACTACAAGCTATTGATGAATGCCAGAGGAAGAGAGGCATACTCCCTAGTGTTTGTTGAACATTGTGAAAGGAGCCACGAGAAGGGAGACATTCTCTTGGTATTGTGAACCGTCTGATAAAGGCAAGGAGGAGAAAGACACTTGTCCCGGCATTGGGAAAACAACTGAGAAACCTGAGAAAGGTTCAGGGAAGGGAGCCATCCCCCTAACACCGTGAAGATACAAGACCTTTTGCTCCAAGTGCTTTACTGGAACCTCAGTCCAAGGAACCCTTTGAGACTTTTGATTTGTATCTGTTGAGAAGAACATTTCATTTGCATCACCCAGAAGTGAACCTTCGGCTGTCATTCAGAAGAAGGAAGCCATTCTTCTGGGCCAAGAAGACCACCCCCTTTTCCTTAGTTGAGTTTATAGTGTAAGGGATGGATATAGGTCTTTGGACACAGGACGGTGAACTATTTACTTTAGACCGATATCCTGACTGATTCAATAGTATCAGTTGAGGCAGGGAAACACCTCTTAGAACTAGGGTCAGGCGGGGATTTCTCTTTTATTTGCTCACTAATAAAAGTCTATGGCCAAAAGCATGCCACCCGTGTGTTGGTCTCCTACTTCTACACCCTTACAGTCCTTACTCTGTGATGGCAGGGTGAGATATTTTTCACACTTTTTTATTCCAATGTTGACCAGTTTTTCATTGTTACGTCACAGTTGGATGTTGCTCAAAATCACTAAAACAACAAGTAGGCAAACCTGAGTTTGTGCATTAAGCGTCGTCAGGATAGGCATTTGACTATTCAGAATGACTGCTGCCAATGGGTGTCAAAAGAAGCCATCTTTTGGCCAAGTCTTACCATGACACAAGTATACTTGCATTCAGCACCCGTCAAAGACAATAGAAGGTTTTTAACAATCAAAATACTGAAAACAAATTGTAAAGAAATCTTATCTATAACCATTAGAACTTAAGGGCGTAACACCACTGGCATACAAAATATACCAATTAGCACTCACCACAGCGTAACTCTGTTTTGAATTAGGCTCTATTTAAATAATCAAAAAATTAATAAATTATTAAATACACCATTATTGTTATAACCCTTAAAATATGGAACGTCACCTTACCCCACTCCATTAAAAAATATTCTATTCCTCACTTATTTATTACAAACTGCATTCAATCACATTCTTCCCCTCCAATGATTGTTTACATTATGCACATTTTAACCACTTTCCTTGCCCCAGCTTATAAGCGCCACTACAAAGAATTCTGTTTCACAAATGAAAAACCATGGGACGCCTCCATCAATTTGCCTGCCACGCGATACTTTGCTTACTAGCACAATGGATACCTTCTCCATTTGCTATTGCTCAGATCTTCAACTCTGAATGCTTTTAGAAGTTAAGCATATATATATTTTTATCTTCCAACCATTTGAAGAACACAATCCATCTACAAGCCTCGCTCATAACATGGTGTTACGATAGCTTGGCCGATGGAATTTAAATGCCTGAAATTCTCAACTCCCTTTCGTGTCATTCATCTTTAACAAAGGCACAACTCTACAGACCTCTGAATGAATAGAAAAAGACAATGGGCCTCATTACGACTTTGCCGGTCAAGAAACAAGGGTGCCCGTAAACTCACCGGCACCCTTGTTTCCAGACCGTCAATTTACAAGTTTGACTGCCAGGGCCGTTGTGGCTGACAGGTCTGACCCTGCTGGGTGCAGCGGCCACGGTAGGCAAACTCTTCATGGAAGTGCCGGCACTGTGTGCAACAGTGCTGGCGCTTCCATCTCCCCGCTCCCATACAGTCATATGGGACTCTATGGGAATAGGGAGTTACGAAATCCGGCGCCTGACTTCCCGCGCAGCCGGGACTTGTAATCTCCCGGTGGCATCGGGAAGTCAGGAGTTGGTAAATATTACAAGTCGAGCCAGGCACAGCATTTGCCTTGCTAACCACTACTGCTACAAAAAGCTTAGGGCTTTCCAATTCCCTTTGTTCTTTGATAGACCTCCCATGTCACACTCTCTCCACAGCGCCCCTCTGGCAAAACAAGGAAGGTGCATGTGATTGAAGCACCATATACCTACGTGTTTTTTAAATCAAGGTCTCAAATTCATCTGCTACAGTGAGCTGGAAGGCTGCGTCTGACGTGCCAGGATTGGGAGCATCGATCTGACACCATTAGGGTGTCATGATGGGCAAACCCGCCCCTCTCCTATTCATGGTCACTCCACCTTTGCATGTTGGAGTGGAGAGAATTATTTTTCAGGCCTTGCTGCTATGCTGTTCATATGGTTATTTAAAAAAGGTTATTTAAAAAAAGAATTCAGCCATAAGAACCACAACTGCCGGAAAATAAAATATAAAACCAACATCAGCCGTAAGGCTTTTTCCTCCATTATATGACATAAATAATAATCGCATATTTCTGAGTCTTCCATTGATTGAAAATGATGCCTCATATATGGTGAAGAGACACATCTTGTATTGGGAAGTAGTTCTCTTCTCTGACTGCATACTTCTATTTATACATGCGGATAGTAGCCACACAACCTACACTTTTTCACACAATGGTCCTAATCACAAGTTGGGCGGAGCAGTAAAACACAGCGGTAACGTTATTACCGCCGCATTGCTGCTCCGCCCAACTATGAGATGGGGGAAAGTTGGGGATTCACCTCCAGCTCTGAGCTTGGGGTAAATCTGCCGATTTTCCATCCATTTTCGGTCCAATTACCGCAGCAGTATTAGCGCTGCGGTAATTGCGCCGACAATGCCCCACAGGGTGCAATGGATCCAGAATTAATGGGGACTTACCACGCCACCGCAACTTGGGATCCGGCACTAATAGCGCCGGACCAAGTTGCAGTAACACTAATTGGGTTGGGCGGTCTCCTGGCAGAATTACCACTGGGATAACCACCAACTTGTAATGACCCTCAAAGTGTTGTGCCATAAAGGGCTCATTAAAAGTATGGCGGTGCGGGAAATAATTGGCAGTAACGGAATTACCACCACTTTTACCACAATGCCATACTACGAGTATGGCCCTGGAGTGGGGGATTTACCTCCAGCAACAAGTTGGAGGTAAACCCTCCCACTTTCTGGCAAAAAATGACAAAATCGGTGGAATTACTAAAGCAGTAATTCCGACTGCGGTAATTCTGTCAAAAAATCGAAGTGCCGGTAACAGATTTACTCTTTGGTGGTTTCTGGCTGGGTTTACCACCCAGATACCACCAAACTGATATGAGGCCCAAATTGGACCCCAAAACCACCAAAAACAAAAAAGGTGTAATTAGTAGATATGCCAAACTTATACTCAAGCAGGCTGCTCTAACTGGCAATGTTTCGAAATGGCTTTTAAAACGTGTATGTGCACACCTGTACCGTTTCAGCTCATTATGCAATGTACCCAATGTAATTTCGTATATGTTGAAAACATTACTACAATCGTACAACACAAATCATAAGCTCATTTGGTGGATTAGCACAACCCATTGGGTAATGTGTGTGGAACTCATGTTGTTTCATATCGGGTCCAAACAAATAAAAAAGTAATTTATTTTAAGTTCACAAATAGCATTATGGTAAATGAAGGCACACATTTATCATGTATTCTTAAATCCAGAACATCATGCACTGCTAATGAAATAACTGATCTATAGCTCTATTTTAGCATATTTGTATGAAACAGAAATGTGCTTGAAGTTGTGATGCCCTCATAACCCCAACTCTGCCCCACATATACATGCAATCCTCCCAGACAACACACTGAATCACAAGCTAACATCAAATCATTTGGGAACTGCTTTTTGGAGTTCACTCATTTCTGCATGTTCTACGTTAAAAAACTGTAGCTTTTTTCAATTATTGTGCAATTCTGTCACACAACACATCAATTCAATGTCATGCCCAAGACAGACATTTACAACAGCGCTTATTACACATTTACTTTTGATGTGTGCTCTAAAAACTCACAACATTTAACATTTAGTGTTTTTGGAACAATGAATAGGGCATTTTGAATATTATTTCTAAATTAAATTTTAGATTAAATCAGAAAATTGAAGTAAAAAACCTTCTGCCAGGTAGATTTGAATATGCTAAAGGAAATGGTTTAATGAACTATGTCTTCTTCTACTTGCGTCTGATGGAGCCCCCACCTAGGGCCACATTTCTATGGGATCATTTTGTACTGAGTCTTCATTGCATGGGCACAGACTACATTAGCAGTTACTTGCTGTTGGGTCCCCTGCATGCACTGTTCGACATTTGCAAGGCGGAGTGCAACAGTAAAGGGAAGGACCAGGAAAATCCACCTTTGCTCTTTATGGTATATGATAGATTATTTATAACACGCTTAATGCCCAGATGTTTCTAAACAAGGACCTGGGTATCGAACCTGTGGTGCTCTGTGTCGTTTTGCTTCCAAGGCGAGCACGTTCCCCTGAGCTATCCTCCCGAGACTGGGGAGTACATCCTTTATCAACAGATTCCTATGCAATTGTCCAAATGAAGGCCGTTCTCATTGCAATCCATTCATTTCACGCCTCCATGAAAATCTCATGCAGGCGTAAAACAAATGTACTTTCAACACCGAGGAGGAGAGCATTGTGGTCCCCCCCTCTCCACTTTGAAGCAATTGAGTATGGGCCAGAGGTGTAAATGTAGGCATAAAAGTATTCTGCCTTGCATTAACACCTTCATTTAATGCAGCACCCAATGTAAAATGACCCCCTATATGCTGCTGGCCCACCCTGTTAAGAAATGCAGTATACACCATTAGATTGGCACATGTACACCGATTTTGTATAATTACATTAAGACTGTTTATTTATAACACGCTTAACGCCCAGAGGCTTCTAAGCGCAGACCCAGGGATCGAACCTGTGTCGCTCCATATCTTGTTTCCAAGGCAAGGGCGTTGCACCTGAGCCATCCTCCAGATACATCGTAGAAGGTGTTTCCTCCACTGCACTGAATTATGAAATGTATTTGCACTGGCTTATGAGTAATATACATTAACATTTTTTTTTATATATCACGTGATCAATCTATTACCCAGTGATATGTGAAAATGCTTCACAATTTAGGTTAAACGAATGCACAAACGTTTTTGTACATCATACAAAGAAGGCATTTTATGTTAAATTGATCAGGTATAGCTCTAATTGTGGCTTTTTACAAAGGCATAATCTAAAGAAGGGCACACCAGATGTTCACTTACATTGATTACTAAGCAGGGGTCAAGTCCTAAAAATTTAAGTGGGGGGACTCATCAACAAATGCAATGGGATATGACATTGCCAGAAATTAGCATATCAAGGTGAAAAAGGCACATTTCATTAAATTGGTTTTGCATAACCACCCAAATTGCACAGGACGAATGGCATTTGACTTTCATAAAATCAACACACACGCAAAACCAAGAGAGGCTATTTTCTTCTAATAGTGTTTTTGAAATCGTTAAAAGGTGTGCATGTTTTAGACTCCAAGAAACAATACAAATGTTTACCCTGGGACTGGCAGTACAGAAATGGGACATTTCACCTTTAGATGTTTGTTATTTTTCATCAGCTTATATAGTGCAGTGGTGAAGTGTCCGGTCTACAAATCTGATGACTGTGGTTTGATTCCTGAGTTCTGCTTTATTGCAAAAATTCGAAGAGGACTTTAAAAATTTCTCATTTTTGCTGGGGGGGTGGGGACTGAGTCCACCCTCTGAAAAAAGTGGGTGGACTCCGTCCCCCGCATTTACCCTCGACTTGAGCCCTGTTAGTAAATTGGGTGTCAATGGCAGGACTTGTGTTCAATGTTAAGAGGCAATATTTCAACACGCGGTCAGTATCCGTTTTCATTGCCATGGCACATATTGTAAGGTTGCACATTAATTCAAAATTCATTTTTTTCATAAATTGGCTTGGCAACCCACCCTTTCCTTTTGTGATGGCTAATACATACCACAATTCACCACTAGCTTGCTTGCCCATTGGAGCTGCACCTGCTCTGGCCTGCTCCCTAACCACATTTTCATTGTGTGTCAAGACTTTGAACCTGATCTTTTATTCTATCCCATTAGTGATTACTTGCAATCCTTTGGTATTTCAGACACATGTTGTGGAATACCTCCAAATCCCCTATGTGGAAGACACTAATACGGCTCTTCAAATCTCTTGTCACATCCAAAAAGGTGGTGGTGACCAAGGCTGCAACCATTGCTTCCTCCTGCCTGGTTCCTCATTCAGTGGCGGATGCATGCAAGCATGCTAACGCCGGTTTGCGTTCCGCGCATGTTGGTTAGCGGCATGGTGCAGAAGTTATTAATACTTTTTGAAAAGTATTTGTTTGGATTGATCGCAACTTAGAGAACTCAGCCAGAGATGATTATTTATTGATTTAAGCCAATTTATTACTTCGTCACGTCCCATTTTCCCCCAAATTAACTGATTTTCTTGGCCACTGATTTGAACACAAGCAAAACATCGAATTGATGCCTGATTTGTGGGATCCTCTCTCGCATGACTTAGCCTCACGTGACATGTCTGCTGGCTGTGGCCAGTTCAACTTCTAAAACACTCAATTGAAACTGTTGCTTCGATTTCGTAAAACCAGGCTTCTCCATTGCAACAGAGAAAAAACATTCTGTAACCTGGATAACAACATAGTGGGCCTCATTACGAGCATGGCGGTAGCCGTGCCTGTATGGCAGGCACGGCTACTGCCATGCTTGCATCCGGCACCGCCTCCCGCGATTGGGCATTAACCGGTATATAGTGTATATTTGCTCCCGTGTCCAAATCCTGAACATTAAGAGTGCAATATTTGGCATTAAAGCCTGGCCTGTCATATTGACCATCACCAGCCAACTAAATCCTTTTTTTCCACAAGTGCATTGTCCAGCGCTGCCTGTTCTTGTCTTCATGTTTTATCCACCGCAGGGAAGAGGTATTTATTTATTGTTCATTTATAACACGCTTAATACCAGCGAGTGATTTCTAAGCACAGGATCGGGATTCAGACCTGTGTTGCACCGCTGTGTCTTGCTTTCAAGAAAAACGCGTTATCCCTAAGCTATCCTTCCTCCCCATTTCCTGTGGTATTGTTATGTGGTGTTCCTGAACATGAACTAGCCCTAAACATTCACAAAATATCAAATGTAGAAGCACTACTTTAAAGTATCCATCACCATCGCCTGATACCAAATCACCAAGAACTGATTAAGCGGACAGAGATAAGCTGTAGTGGCGGTTGTGTTCATGGGTCCCTTGCATTTTTAAGTTGCTTCCAACTACACTATTCTGAAAATAAATCGATGGTTTCCCATAAGCAGCACTATTAGTTGACATGGTGCATTTCAACATCTTTAAAATATCAAGTAGGTAGCACTCAAAAACGATATATTTAGGTTCTCACAAGAGGCCATCAGTTGGCAATTAACTTGCTTTCGCGTCAAACGTAGTCATTTCCTTTACACTGGCAGACAGTAATCTGTGCCAAGTTCTTGAGTGTCAGAAATACTTTCAAGGACATCTGAAGAGGAGATGGAATTGGTGAAATTGAAATGTCTTCAATTTCAGCATACAAGACAGGCTTCAATAGAATTGATTGCCAAAGTTATGGATCAAGGGTAAATTCAATTAGTTGGTCTGGAAGAACTGTCTGCTGGGTTGGAGATATTTAAGAGTAGCAAAGGTCTTTGAAAATCTTCCACTGCTCAGCCATAGTGTTTAAATCCAATTTTCACTACTACACAGACGCCTCTTTCATGAGTACTTTTCCTGATGTTTGTTGATGTGGCAAGAACAAGTCTGCCCAAGTAAATTTTTGTTAAGAATCTGTGTCCCTTATTTGTGGTGTGGTCTGTGTTTTGACGTCTTCCTTTTTGCTAGGCCTCTATGGAAACATAATATATGAAATTAGAATGTGGGTCTAATGCCTTTACTTTTAAAATCTTATGTCTGAATAAAGTCACAGTTGAAACACATACAGTAGTTGCTACTGGGAAATAATGCTTAACTAATAATGTAACAGTGGCAACTTGAACCTCATTTTCTTAACAAGTGGTCATAATATTGTGATTACGGTCTCTTGCTACTACCGCTTGATTTTCTCAGATGAGTGGTCTGTACAACAGAACCTCTGCCATCGTGAGTCTTAGGCAACACCAAAAAAGATGAAAAAGTGACAATTATTTAAATTGATATTGCGCATGGCATGTTATGTGTTATTTCTGTGCATTAACGCGGAAGAAAGTGAAATATTGAGAGGGCAGGGATGCAGTTTCCATATTTGAGCTCAGTGAAGTTAATAAACTTAATAAACGACATGTTAGACACAGTTCAATCATTACCAGAAGGGAACAATTCAGCTATTCCACTGCACAACCATCTCAGGCATGCATGCATGGGCTGTGATGTGTCTGAAGGAATTGGCACACCATACTCTCCCCTCTCTCATCCTGCAATCAAGGAATGAAATAGTCACGAGTAAAAATGACAATTCAGACATGCAAAGTATGCATCCAGTGATTTAATATTTATAACTTTACGACAATGATCCACATTTAACTTACTGGCTTATTGTTATGTGAAAAAAGCAAGTAATCCCTTTGTCTAGGATGAACATCTCAGTGCTGAAATGATGACTGCATGCATGCTATCAATTAATCTTTCTATCCAAGTCATGGTGGTTTCAGAAGGAGGAGACTCACACAGAGGTGGCATAGTGGTTGCTATAGACTTTTATTCACAAGACAATAAAGAGAAAACCGAACTTTCCCCATATCTCTATGAGGGGTTTCCCTGCCTCAACTAAAGTTCTAATAGGTCTGTCAGAATGTCCTTGTAACTTAAAGAGCCCACCGACATGTGTCAAAACTCTAACTCTGTTCCTTACATGTATAACTAAACTAGAATGTTGCGTTGAAGTGCTTGGCCACTATCAAGTTCCAATGGCTTTCTCCAAGAAAAATGCCTCCCTTCTCCTGGTTAAAATGTTCTCAAAATTATACTTCAATGTTTCAACACTTGGTGTATGAAAGGTCACCACACATGCCAGGGGAAATCACTCCCTTCCCCTGGTTGAAGACTTTGTGGTCGTTCCCTTTTTAGCCAAGAGAAGGACTATTTTCTCTTGACTTTGGCTTTACATTAGCCTGGGAGAATGACTCAGTTCCCCAGGTTCTTTGCTCCTTTTTCTCAAGTGCAATGTTACCAGGATAATGACTCCCTTCTCCTGGTATCTCGGATTACACAGTCCACTGTGCCCTTGGGGACTGACTCTCTTCCCCTGGTCTCTTTGATCCACCTATAGGATTCTCAGAAACACAGTTTACATACCACTAGGGTCCCCAGACCCAGGCTTCTTGAGTTAAGCCCACTTGGTTCACTCTCCTGCCAAGTGCGACTACGGGGAAGATGACTTATGTCATTTTCCTGGTTTGGGTGCAGGTCCCATACCCGTATTTCTCTTTCCTTGTAATTTGGCAACTTCGTACACTCTCCTGCCAAATACTGCCACTAGGAAGATGACTTGTACTTCTCAATTTGTTTGGGTGCGGGTCCCAGACCCATATTTCTCTGCTCTGATGAGGTGGCAGACTTGCTTCCTTCTTCTGCCAAGTACTGCTAAGAGCAAGCTGACGTTCCCTGTGTAGCTGTTAAGGTCCCACACCATTCTTCTCTGCTTGTTGGGGTTTCCCCTACCCCCATTATATGTCTTGCGTGACACCTTAGCACCTTTCTTCCCCTCTGGTAAAACTGTAGCCGATTGCTACTAGGCCATGAGGGAGCTGCCTCTGACTGCCTGGTGACTGTCCCCGTGCCCCCTCCAGCTTCCCCTTACCACCCGTTACCTAGCTTCGGGACTCAGTACCTTGCCGGGGGTTCCTGGGCTGGACTCTGTTCTCTGCTTCACCTGGCTTTTGTCAGCTTCCCTTCTTCTGAGCAGCTGACCCAGCTCTGCTCCTGCGAACACCTCCAGGAAGCCTTGCGGCTTCCCGCCTGCGTACCCCATTCCATGTCGACTCCGGAGAGGATTTGGATCTCCCATGCTGGCGATCTTTGGTGTCTGATGTCTCCTTTGGCTGGATTCGACAACCAATTCCGCCACCGGTCTTTGGTTTTTATTTCCGGATCCTCAATTGCTGTTTTGTGACCACTAGAACGCTCACTTTTAGTCCTTGTTGTGATCTTCATGGCTCCGCACCTCCTCCTCATCTCAGTACTAGTACTATCAGTCTCCAGTGGGTAGTTTGGACTCCAATTTTGTCGAGTCGTTATTATGTCACTGGCTCTACACATGTACATGGGGTGACTGAGTATGGTACTGGGGTGTACAACATGCATATGTGTAGGGTTAGTAGGGGTGTTTGGGAGAGGGATATACCAAATTCTCTCTAGATGTTCATCCTTGTCCCCAGAGGGGGAGTCTCTCCCCATGAGATCCTCCCGCTGTGTAGCACCCCCAGGGGGACTATCAGGTAGATGCCTCACCTCCATGGCCTCATGGGAAGGGTTCCCCCCAGGGAGAAGTGATGATATCTAGCGATTCGTCACAGTAATCATTGTTGAATTAGTAGAAAATCGTTGGGGAAAACATTTGGTTTGATGCCTGGCCTTCTCGTGTGTGTAGCATTCAAAAAGTCGATGATGATGCATTGGTTGCATTTAAAAACATAATACATATTTCACAGTAACTAATGCTTTGATTGATAAAATAAGACATTCTGATGAAAAACAATTGTACTAGAATTAAAACAAAGATTGATGGTCCAATTGATCAATATCGCACTTCAAATCGTAAAAACAGTGCACTCCTACTTCAAATTCTTCTTTTTGTGAGTGTTTGAATTTACAGCAAGTATTGATGAAGAGCAATATTAGTACATGGATGCAAGTTCAGCCTATAAATCAAAAAGTTTCATTAAAAGATCTTTTTACAGAAATGACACAAAGAAATGACAGAAGCACTTGAAACATAAGAATTCCCTGCAGCATGTGGCTGGCTAACTGGCATTAGACACAATGGGGCCCGGATACACCACAGTATATGCGAGAGAACTTGCCAAAGCTTCAGTGCTTTGATTAAGGAGATATTTACTATCTCTTTGACGCTGACAGACATTTTCCACCTTTCAAATGATCAAGAACCTCATTTTTGTAAATTAGCTACTTGTAGTATCTATAGTAGCAAGCATTAGAAACCCAACAAGGGTCATCCGCACAGCAACATTAGGACCCAACATACATTAATCATCCCGCACACCATAATGAGCCCCCTCCAAAACGTTATGATTTATTTTTTACAGCACATACAATTCTTTAAATTGCTTGAAAAATCTATGATCAGAGCAGTGTTTGGGGATGGAATAAGTTATAAGGACTGGTCATCAGTACAAAGTGAAACACAAGAGGTGATGGCTGGAAGGTTTAGAGTTAATCTTAACCTCTGACATTGCTCTGGGCAACCCTGCAGACCATCATTCTTCGCCTACGAAGCCATTACAAAGGAGGAAAGACTATATGCAAATCAGGCTTCTTCCCACTCCAAAAGGGGAAGACCAGCTCGAACTGCTTGGTCACATCTCTTCTGCACGAGAGCACAAGTGTGCAGTAGCACATTTTGGCTGTATCTGTTATGCTCACTTGGTCTCCGAGGGGGCGTTGGGGCGTGGTTGGAGCCCTCCCTGGACCTGGCTCCCGTGGATCAGCTCTCTCCACTGCGTTATCGAGGACCCAGGACACTGGTTCTGCTCCTGAGAGAAGATGAGAAATGGTGAAAATGGCGTGGTGACATCGGGATCCCCCTCAACCCTTTCGTGCCAGAAGGTTGTGAGCAAGAGTTTGCCCATGCAGGCTCACCTGTTTTGATTGAAAGATGAGCTCTCCATCCTGCTTTCTTCCAGCAGGGGTGCTGTAGATGGACCTAGTTGCGCCACTGGTCCTTGGCGTGAATGTCCAGACCGGCTGCGACCATTCCATCTTGAAGGTAAGTTTTGTAACTATGATTATTGTTCATATTGATTGTGTTAATCTTCCTCCATGATTATTGTCCGTAACCCTATATTGTCCTTTCTCTCTCCATTAGGTATGAAGATGACCCAAGAACGTGTGATGACAAAGTCTACTCCAGAGGAGCTACCAGAGGTAAGTGGCCTCTACCTGAAGCACGCTGCTTAGAGTATGAAAGGCTATGCAAGTGCTAACCTTGTGTTTCCTTTCCCTTTGCAGGTGCAGCTGACCGGTGCTTGATGGGCGGTTTCGGAACTCCGACAGGCGGCCGGAGATGAAGATCCTCGAGGATGGTGCATCGGAAGGAGATCCCATGTTGATGGAAGCTTTGGGACTGGTAAAGATGCCGGGCGGCACCCGGGAGGGGCTGCAGATCCAGGTAAGATAAGCGCGTGGCTGCAGAAGGGGAAGCGATAGCAGTGCTTCCAGCAATGGTGCGGCTGACCCAGTTAAAATGTGTGCATAGTTGCCAAAGTGAAGCGATAGAAATGCTTTCAGCGAAGGTGCGGTTGACTCAGGTAATATGTGCACCTAGCTGCAGAAGTAAAGCAGTGGTATGGCTGACCTCAAGGTAAGATGCTGGAGTAGCTGCAGAAGTGAAGCGGTGGTGTGGCTGACCTCAAGGTAAGATGCTGTAGTAGCTGCAGAAGTGAGGCGATGGTGTAGCTGACCTCAAGGTAAGATGCTGGAGGGTGCCGGAGACTGAGGATACACGCGCTGAAACAGGTGAGGTCTTCTGAACGGCGGTAAGCATTACGCTGCTCTAGTAGACTAACGCGAAGTGCCAGAATGCGGGTGGGGCCGGTTTATATAGCCTGGCCCCAGCCACTCACTTTAGACCCTGACCTGAGGCCCCACCTTGCTACTCCTCCTGCCTTCTGCACGTGCCTTCCATGCATTGCTAGGGCCCCGCCCTGCCCAGATGCACGTGCCTTCAACATTCTGTGTGCAAAGCACACTTTATAATGAGCTTGGTGCCAAGGCGCCAAAACTGGGTCCATAGGGACCCTGCAGGATGCGAAATGAATGGCCAATGACCAGTGGCCATGACAGTATCTATGTGCAGAATGGGATTACCATAACAAACAATCTTGGATGCAATAACCGGACAGACTCAAAGAATATGGCAAATTACTACTTTATTATCAATTCAATAAAGTAGGGCAATCTGGCAAACAACGAACTATAGTTGACACATCCATGATTACAGTTTAGATACACAAAGGCTTTATACCACAATATGCATCAGCTATGACGTTATCTTACGTGGCAAATAAAACAACCTATCGGACAAGGGGTTTGGTTAGGGGAACATGTCTACTTATAGAGCCTATAAGTGTTAGTAACTTTATTGGCTGCCCTTTGTCTGGTGGGCGAACACCTCCCTAGCTACGTATGATACAGATTATAGCAGCATAAAAGTAGCGGATTTGCTCATGCAAAATTGCATACTCATCGTTGCATAGGCCCTCATGATCTTCTCCTTATGACAACACTTTGCACCTGTCAGGTTTTCCTTGTAGCTCTTCGATATTCAGTGGTGGCTGCAATTCCCCTGCTACCACCTAAGTACGAGGGTACATTCGGTACCGTTGTCTGAGTGCATAATGTCTCTCATAAACTTGATGCAGTATTGAGATGATACCTGGTGTCATGCACAGTGTCTTTCTGTCTTTCTTCCAGTATGGTGGAGGTGAGGGGGCAGAGCCTATCACTGATATACATGTCTGCTCCTCTACATTCCGCCCTCTGGTTGAGTCCTCGACCACCTCTTCTTCCTCAATTCTCTTAATTTTTCTTGCACAGAATGACTTCGTCGGAATCCATATCTTAGTCACCCACCCTCAGGTCACCTGCAATCTTTGTGTGTTCATCCATGCTCCAGGTCATATGGCAGCATTCTCCAGTTGGCTGACAGAACACCCAACGTCCTACATAGTTCTTATGATCCTAAACGTAACAGAACTTCGTTCCTGGGGGTGCTAGAGGACTTTATTTATAGCGTGCCTATACACAAGTGTTTCAAGACGCAAAAAGGCATGGGAAGGGAACAAGGGGGAACAAGACAACAATCTTACTAGGCCCAGTGACATTGAGATTGTGCAAGTGCAGGGAGGGGAAAGGGGAAGAAGTGCCAGGGGAAGGGGAGGGGGAGAAGTGCAGGATATATGATCAAAAAAACACAAACAAAACAAGAAAAAGGAAGTGCAGCCAGCAGGTGGCAGTGCAAGGGTTAAGTGCAGACAGCAGGTGATTGGAAAGTGCATGTAAGGAGACTGTAGGGTAACAGATACAGCCCCAAGTGCAGGGATGCCAGGCAGGAGTGCAGGTGTGCAACTGGGGGGACAGGGCTTGAGGTTCAGAGGGTAACCAGGTAACCATTGCAGTGAAAGACAGGAGATCAGCAGGGAAGAGAAAGAGAGAAGGCAGAACCAAAGAGGAACATATTGAGCAGCTTCTAGAACCTGAGATGGTTCTGCTCAAGTTTCAGAGAGGCAGGAAGGCTGTTCCAGAGGGAGGCGCCAGCCAAAGAGAGAGATCTGCCTCCAGCTCTTTGCATGGAAAAGCGATTGGCCCTGAAGGAGTTGGAGGTGGAAGAGCGAAGAGATCACTTAGGGAGATACTTCAGAAGTGTAACCTGGAGATATTTTGGTCCCAGGCCCCAGAAGGCCTTGTGGACAATGCAAAGGGTCTTGAATTTGATCCTTGCAGCCACTGCGAGTCAAGGGAGGGATTTCAGTGCTGGAGAGATACGATCCCTGGGCTTGAAGCCAACGACAAGTCTCGCAGCCCTGTTCTGGACAAGCTGAAGAGGACAGAGAGTAGAGGCAGGCAGATTTAAAAAGAGGCTGTCATAGTAGTCAAGCACAGAGAGCATCAGAGCTCTAGACACAGTGAGCTTCTGGGGGAAGGAGAGGAAACGAAGAATACCTCTGAGGAGGTGAGGTTGGTAGTTTGACTTCTTTGAAATGTCAGAAATGTGAAGAGAGAAGGAGAGAGTGGAGTTGAAGATAACCCCAAGGTTCTTTACTGCGCAGGTGCTCATGGGTATTGTTCTCAGCCTGTGTGTGTTCATCAGCTGCAGCATTCAGATCAATCATTATCTTTATCTCATTTGCTTTCTTTGCTGTCTTCGTCTATTGTCCAATGAATATTCTTATAAGACAGAATCCCAGTAACACTAACACTAGTATTGCTCCAAGTAGTTTGAAGGCATTTGCCAGCCAAGTTGGAATCCATGAAAATAGGAAAGAAAACCAATCTTCATCCTCGGTCTTTTCTACTTCATCCACCATCTTCATGTGCAGGTTTGACAATGAAGTTATTGCTTCTGTCAGGGTGCCATTTTCTTCATCATGGGCAGGTGTGAATGTACAGCAAGAAGTCCTGATCTTGGTGCACATGCATTGCTGTAATTAAGTCCAGTACATGCCTGTTCTGGAGGGTCATAAGTCTGATTGCGCTCAGTTCTTCTTTGATCACATTGAATCCTTTTTACTGTTGTATTTATCGTTTATAGAAGCACCCACCTAGTGATCTGTAACCGCTTGGCATTTGCTGCAGCCTGAACTCCAGGCACAAATTAGCTGAAAATATTACTGCTGTTCTGCTAAACAACTTATGCTCATCTGGAATATCATGATAAACTTCTATTGAGTTTGCAAAGAAATAGTTCTCCCGCTTTCGACACGTGAGGCTAATCGATCTCTTCTTCTTCAAATGTGCATCCATTTTCGGGAAACTGTCAACATGGCGATCACATTGGAGAGTCACCAATGCAGGAACATATATGATCACCATGGAACACGTCCCTCCCCAATTTCTGGGCAACAGCATGAAGGGTCTATGTCCACAAGCCCAATAGCGATCCATTAGCACTGCAGTTCCCCCAGTAATTCCTGGTAGTTCAGGGGTATGCTTGCATCCTTTATTTTCACCTACTAGAACCTGGCCCTTGTTCCTGAAGCATATTGTTGCATTCTTTATTGATATTATGGACACTGGTCCTGCTTCATTTGTAATCCATGTTAGTTATTTGGAATACATTAAGCATCCATTGTTTACAAGTTGTACTATATCTACTGATTCTTTCATCAATAAATGTGCACTACATGCTAACATTCTTCTTCCCATCCTGTATTGGTTGCAACTCATCCGTACACCAATAGCTAAGGTGTCTCCCAGCATCCTGGCATTCCTGGTGTTTCCGGTACTTCTGCACATCCCAATCTTTCCTTTTCAGTAACGTTATATTTGTGCTCCAGTCAGAGATGAATATATGAGCATTGTGCTCAACCAACCTATGTCTTTATCCATCTTCTGCGTTTCTATGTAGGCATCTTCATATGGGAATGTTTTCTTCGATCGCCATCATAGGGTTGCCCATCTTCCTTCGAATTGTCCTCTTGTTGGGCACATGGCTAGATGACTGAGGAACTGTGCATCGTGTGCAGATATTTCTTTGAAATTAATGTTCTGGCTGTGCTCATGGCATATGGGCTGAGAAAACATACGTAACAACTTTTGTCTAATGTTTTTCTCCCCACCTTCCTCATGTGCCGATGCCAAATGTTATTCTTTAAATGGGCCATTTGATCAAGATACAAATTTATATTTTCATTATTATCCCCAACATCCCTTTTAGATCAGGTAATTGGTTCGGAAATATCATGACAAATATCACTTGTGCCTCTGTCAGGGATAGAAAGAGATGTCACATTCTCAGATGCTTCACTTGATTTAAAAAACAATATCTCACGAAATGTAAAGAGGATAAGAAAATAAGAACACCACATAAAGCAAAATGTAGTTGTAAGGAATATTGCCATCGTATTTAAGTGCCACATAATTTCTTTTGGAGTGGCTGGTCTTCTTGTTAGTGTGCATTTTATATAATGGAAAATCCCCATTTTTTGGTTACTGTGTTCACCTTTAGTTTGAAATGTGTACTTTTTATAAGAGGAACTGAATAATAATAACTCTGCGAATATTACAACATCTACGTGCCGTCGCACTAAATCTGGACAGGACCGTAATATATAAACAAGAACAGCATGCAGAAATGCATGTAACGTGTCAGGCAACATCGAATGTGTAATACACTTTTCATGCAATGTTTTCCAATGCAAATTTTTACTTTTTAATTCAACTGAGAATGTTCTGTATCAGCTTCACGTCCATTCACTCCCTATTAAACTCAGGGAATGTCAATTTAGATCCAGATAGTTTTTAATCCATTGATTCTTTATCCTTACCCCTAGCGGCCAATCTGGTTACCATGCGCAAAACATTTCCTTTGTAGAGATTCATGTTGTTTAAATGCAGCCAGGATCTCCTCTCTTGTAATTTCACTGCATTGGGGTTGACCTCCTCTACTAGGTATGGTCCTTCAAAACGGGACTTGTTTGAAGTTTTGACAAAATTCTTAATGAGAACATGGAACCAGGCTGTTTAAGTGTGTCAATTAAATCAATCGGTTGGTTGTCTTCCTCAATCTTCTTCAACCCTTCCCTCTGATTGTTGATCTGTTGAGAAATAAAAGAAACACTAGCAGTCATATTTATCAAATAATCATGCATCTCATCACCTAATGTTTTTGTTACACTGTGGGTATCAGTTTTTACTTGAGTGGGAGGAACAAGGGGTACTCTTATGTGATGACCAGTCATCAACTCATGTGGAGTTAGGTGGTGATATGAGCCAGGCTGATTTCCGAGTGCAAATGGAGCGAGGGGGAGGCAATGTAGCCATCCCTTCTTCAAAGTCATTTTATTCTTAGCAATCCTTTCCTTAGTAGCCCATTTAATCCCTTGCAGATGCCATTTGCCTGTGGGTGATAGGCTGAGGAAAACATATGTTGTATACCTAGTAGAAGAACGATCTGCTCAAATCACTCACTCACAACATGCAGGTTGCAGGACTTCACACACCCCCATCTAGGAAACACCTCACACATGAGAAACCTAGCAGCGCATGTGGCATTGGGGTGCATGCATGGACCTGCTTCAATCTATCTAGAAAAGGGACATACTACTACCAGCGTGTACCTATAACTGTTACATACTTGTAACCTACCAACATAATCTATATGTTGATGCTGAAACTGACCATTTGGCCTAGGGATTGCTCCTCTCACTGTTTGCAAGGTGTGTCCTGTTGTAAATTTCTGGCACACAATGCAATTTACAATAAACTGTGCACAGGTTTGAATACATTTGGTGTGAACCTGTCTTCTGTGACTTTTGCAGCAAGACTCTCTCTGGCAATGTGTGCAGGGTAGTGGAGCTGCTCCAGCACCACCTTCAATAATGCTAGAGGAATATCTGTCTTTCCAGTGGTGTCCTGTCTCCATAAAGCCTCAGTGGCGGATAAAGAACACTCCCGCCTTCTCCATAGGTCCTGCTCTTCCTGTGGGGCTCGACCTTGCAACTCAATTAACTGTACATTGGATAACATATTAAATCCTTCCTGCATCAACATGCATCGCTCTTATCCTTGGTTAACATATTCTAATTCAAAAGCAGAAATATTTGGGAAATACGCTGCTTTTTTTGCCTCTACATCTGCGGCTTCGTTTCAGCAAGAAATTAGGTCTGCCCCTTTAGTATGGGTGGTGCGTTTCAACATGGCGATAGCCAATGGGAGCTTTAGTACTTCAATGAGCTTGCCCAATAGAAAGGCATGTTGCACTGCAATGCTGTCTGCACAGAGGCAACCCCTCCTCTTCCAACGTAACAACCCTGCATGTACGGTTGTCATCACATAGGCGGAGTCAGAGTACACATCACTTCCTCATATTCAAACCTCTGAAGCACAGCGATGAGCGCTTCTAAAAAGGCAGCCTGCGCTGAACAATGTCAAGACAATCTTGCACTTTTCACTACTTCAACTTCACCATTCTTTTTTAACTTCACTTATGCCATCCCAGTGCCAGTGTTTCGATACATTTTTGAAGAACCGTCAATAAAAAGAACTGCCCCCCCTCCGAAGCATTTTTTCTAACATGGGGAATATCATCATAGAACTCAGTATACGTTGTGCAGTCATGTACATTGTGCTCATTTCCTACTGGTTCTGCTAAGAATATTGCTGGGTTCACTACTCTACATCTAACAATTTTGACTGCTGGATTCAAAATGATCACTTCATATCCAGATGCTCTTTGTGTAGTCAATGTACTTTTGAGTTTCTCCAAAATGGCAAACAGGTAGTGCTCAAAAAATAATGTTATTGAGCATCCCATTGTAATACTGGCAGCCTTTTCAATCGTGAAAGCAGCAGCTGCTAAAGCCTGTTTGCAAGGATAATGGCCTTTCTTCAAGGGTCTAAAATCTCACTTTAATAAACTAGTGATTTGTGTCCATGTCCTAATGACGTCTTCTGTGTGAGTACTGCTGTCATTACCACAGCATTTGAATGCGAGAATAAGTAAAACTCTTCACTATAGTATGAACACAGGGGCTGTACAAATCCCCCTTTTTAATTCTTCAAATCTTTCAGTCATGTCATCTGCCCATGCTATTTTACTCTTGCCTTGCTGTGCTTCCTTGAGCCCTTTCAAAAGTGGTTGAATATGTGTACTGTAGTCTAAAACCCAGGTCCTAAAATAGTTACATAGGCCTAGAAACTGTTGCATTTCGCTTACTGTCTCAGGTATTGGCATTTTCATGATTGCCTCTGCTCTCTCTGGTCCCCTCCCCCCCTTGAGAGATGAACTGTCTTATTACAGGACCTTCTTTCCTGACAAAATTGTAGTTTTTCTTTATCTACTTTGTATTCTTTCTCTGCTAGTATTGTCATTAGTCAAACTGAGTCTTCCCTGCACATTTCCTCTGTCTCACTGCACACCAAAACATCATCTACATATTGAATTATCGTGCTCTCGAGCTGTACATTGCACAAGTCCATCTGAGGGACGCTGTTAAAGATTGATGAGGACTTGCAGTACCCCTGAGGCATTCTTGTATGTTTTAATTTCTGGTTTCTATACAGAAAGGAGGCCAAATCCTTTGAGACTTTATGAAGGAGAATTGAAAAGAATGCATTTTTAAAATCTATGACTGTCAAATATTTGGCTTTAGCTGGGATGTTACATAATATTGTAGCAGGGCTCGGGACCAAAGGAAACTCTGCTTCAACAATATTGTTTAGGGGGTGGAGATCCTGAATAAATCTCCATGCCCCCCCCCAGGTGATTTCTTCACTGGTTACACAGCCGTGTTGCATGGGGACTCTGATGGTACTAATATTCCCTGCTTTATTAAATTGGAAATGGTTTAAAATATGCATTCAATCTGCTTCTCTCTACATAGGATACTGTTATGCATGTGGCAGAATTGCTCCTGGTTTAAGCTTGATCTTCACTTCTCCTCTCAATAGACCCACGTCATATGGACTTTATATCCATAAGATGCTTGGCACTTTTTCTAAGTCTACCTGAAAAATTGACGGTTTCTATTTTACCAGTGCCATTCTGTGTGGTATCTCTCTTTTCTCAATTCTCATCCAGTAAGTAAGTCTTATGAAAAACACTAATTCATCATTTGAATATTAGTCTCTAAACAAGTCTTCATCTTTCAAATCTGTCAGTCTGTATGTCTACTTAAGGGCTATTACTGTTCTCCATGCTCTTCCCTCATCATCTGTCCCATGAACAATTACCCTTTATCATTTTACAGCTGCTGTTTCTAACTCTATGGGAATGACCTGTCCTTCCTTGTCATCCATAGGTATTTCTGGGTTAAACAAAAATTTGTCAGGTATTCTCAATATTTCCCCTGTCAGTCCAGGAAGCCATGTCAACAAAATATTTACTCCATACAAAAATATTTCTGGTTCTAAAAGAACCCCTTGTAATGCGTTCTTGCCTGTAAAGGCTAATATAAATTCTCTCACGTTCATGTAATGTATCCCTGGAGTTGAGCACACTATCCCTTTGCCAGTAAAAGATATCATCATGTAAAGTTTTGTCATTAAGTCATGTCCTAATATATTGACTGGTGTCTTCCGAGAGTAAAGTAGTGGCATTGACTTGTCATCTTCACCTATAGAAAGTGGTAATTCATCAGTAAAGGGAACCAAACTTGTAGCCCGAGAGAATCTGTGCACTATCATGGCAATGCCAGACATTGGGTATTTTCCCTCTTGAACACAGGAATGATTTGCTCCTATGTCCAAAAGGAACGAAAATGTCTTTCCTCCTATCGTCACCCTGACCCTTGGTTCCTCTTGTGGGTCTTTTGTCAACGATAGTACTGAACACATCAAGTCGATCTTTGGGCTTTCCTATTGTGGATATAAATTCATCCCTGTACCCGTAAAAAGGATTCCCTCTCACTACTGTCACACTGGGTGTGGAAGCTTTTGGGGCTCCTGTGTTTGCCTTCCATTGCGGCACAGTTGCTTGTTGTACTGGTGTGTACTGTGGTTGGTGTGCTTGTGTCTGCATGGGCGCTTGCTGTGGGACCTGCTGTGCTTGCTGTATTTGTGGCACACTTTCCTGATACTACGTGTGATCTTGGGCATAATATTCCTGTGATTCTGTATTGTACTGTGCAGAATAGTTCATCCCCCCTCTTGGAGCTTGCCAGTTCTGTTGCATGTCTCCTCCTCTACTTCTACATGTTTGGGCTATATGTCCAGTTCTACCACAATTCCAACATTGTTGTGGCTGACCTGCATTTAATCCTCTTCCCCCTTCAGGGTTTTGAAATCCTCCTCATTCTCTGGGTGCATTCCCTCTACCTCTTGGCCAAAAGGTATACCCACTCTGATCCATAGGGTGCAATACATTGCTTTGCTGTACTGACTGTGCTTCATGTGTGTATGCCTCGTACCTTCTGAACTAACTTTGCTTCCTCCTGCTTTCTATTTTCAACTTTCTTCCTATTTTTCTCTTGTAACAGTCGACATTGATGCACAATTGTCAACTGTATTTCTGGCCATGGCTTTGCTTCCATCCCTACCTGTTTCCCAACCCAACTTGATGCTCGTTTCCCTGGGGTGTTTAGTCCATGATTCTTTCAGGGTGTGCTACCCTCGGGCCTTCGTCCTCAGTGTCACATGAATGCCCTGGGTTGTATTGCCCTCATCTTGCTAACACCAGTCAGTACGCAGTCGGGGCGGCCCTGAGAAGCTGGAGTTCCTGGTGACTGGTCCGCTGTCATCTGCAGCCGTTACTTACGACCTTTGTATTCAGACTACTTAGAGGGGTGATGGCTCGTTGGGGAGGGATGACTTTCCTGCTGGATAGCGAGTTCTCACCAGTACCGTATCACCCACCACTAGGTCATGTTCTCGCAGACCTCGTAGACCTCAAAATGCATTTTCCTTGTGGATGGCTACTCCCTCTGGGCACGGACGCTCTCATTGTCTATTGTTTCTGGAATCCTTACCTCTCGCTCAGGGAGGAGTGTGCGTGGGTACCTCTGGAACAGGGCCTCCGAAGGTGGCACCGCAGTGGAGCAGTGTGGGGTGGTTCTGTACTCCAGCAGGAATTGGAACATCGCTCTTCTTTCACACGCTCCTTGACCATGCACTAATCAAAATGTCTTATTGAGTGTGCGCACCACCATACGGGTGTGATTTTTCGGTGTTCAATTTGTCTACTGGTCATGAATTCCTTGAGGCCAATACTTTGGAACATTGCACCATTGTCTGAGGATACAGTCTTCGGGAACCTATGCATAGCAAATATTTTCTCTATCACAGGTATCACTTCTTGTAGAGACATACCCAGGCAAAATGATTTTGGATTCTGCACCTTGTGCAGGTGTACTCCCTTTCTCGGCAATCCTTCTCATGGGGGAGGTCATACCCACATTGTGGGCAGGGAGCTGGGGTAGAGGGGTCCCAGTGTTTCCTCTGTCACCAGGTGTTCTTTGTTCCCTGTTTTCTTGGGGGCAGTTTCGCCACTGAGCCTAATTCCTCGAATTTGACTGATTTCAGGGCGGACTCCATCTTGGACGCTCTGACGTCTGCCAGTTCGTGGGAGCATCCCAACTCAAGTATTCTGGGAAGTGTAATTCCTGGCCCTCGAAGGATCTGCCTCCGTAGTTTGACGGAATGGCACCCGATAACGACTTGGAGTCTCACCTCTTCCTCTTCGTTCTCCTCGGCACAGGTTGCAGTTAGCTGCCTTAGATGACTGTGATATTTGTCTAGGCTCTCTTCACATGACTGCATGGCTGTGCGCATGACAAACTTTTCGTAGTCGGTATTCACCATGGGGGGGAAATAGTCATGAACTGGGGCATCAAACCCAGCCCTTTAAGACGAGGTAGCAATACTTAGAGACAGATGGACATGCAGAATATTAATCAAACATGGAATCGTACAAAAATGTGGACCTGGGAATTGCGATGGCCGAAAATGCCAACTTTTTTTTTTACCCCCCCTTACACCACATATATATGTGGGGGGGTTACAGTATAATATTAATATGGGGGGAGGTGCGGGAGGTATATATATGTGGTGTAAAGGGTTAAAATAAAAAAGTCCGCATTTTCGGCCATCGCAATAATCACATAGATCCATCAAACATCAATAATCAAAACTGTCTCAGGAAGCTGGCAAAGAGCAACAGTTTTAATATCAATTATCTAAAACAGGGAGTTATAACTAACATCAACGCATTCGCTCGATCTTCACACTCAAAACAAAAAAAGCAGGTTATGTACTAAAAACTCATCATCATTGACGTCTATCTACGTTGCAAACTACAAAAACCTACTTGGAATGGTGATAGACTCACAAGGAATGTCTAGGTATACGTTGCATACTGGTCAGGGAAGGTGATTGGGTACTTAACATCAGGTGGGGCAACTAAACCCTCCTTTAGTGCAGGTCACTACGAACGTCATTAAATACACAATGTCACATTGGTTATACAAACTATAGGGCTCTCTATTACGTGTCCCTCTATAATTGGTTGGCACCATTGTAAAATTCCATCTACGCAAGCAGCACGCAAGCTGGCACACAGGTGCTGGTGGGTTGGTCATAGCTTACCACCAATTAGCCCTGGCATCCATCATTACACTTGCAGTCTACTAGTCAATTAAGGCATTGAACTCAGCCTTGGAAATGTTCTCTGTGCTGGAGAATATTAGGGAGTATAGCATACTCTGTCTTCTCGGTTTCGATACAGCTCATCATAGTGTCTATTTTTATCTGTTCACGTGACTGCAGACCATGTTTTCGAGTCTTACTGCATTTAAAATACTATTATTTGATGAACCTCTGACGTCTTCAATGTTCTCGCCCCTCACTTAAGTCAGAAGGTTTGTTCTTTTCACACGTTCTGTAATTGTCTGTAGGCACATGATCCAGGCCCATGGTGGCCTTGACTTCTTGGTGTTGATCCAGCCAAACCCTTCTTTGATTTACCTCCATGGTTCAGCTTTCAATTTCTAACTGCGACACACTGAAAAAGTATTTCTGCTCACGATGTCCAGCTCTGCTAAAAGTGCATTGTGGAATATCTGTAGTCCATTTATTTCCTATACATATACGTTGGCGCATCGCTGCAATCTACTCACTACATAGCCTGCCTTAAAAGAATACTTTGTCTACTTGCGTTGCTGCGACTGTATCATTGTGAAATGACTTAATATCTTATTTATTAATTCTTTAGCATGAGCCGCTTCATTTCGAGCCCGAAATGCTGCTCATCTTTGGCATCTCTTCTTTAGAGCCTATAGAATATTTATGTTTTCTCGTCCCTACATCTCTTCTAGGTGCGTCAGTTCTGCGCTTCATGACGTCACCAGTCTGCTTTCTGGCTTGCTTTTCCCACTTCATCTGGGATTTAATTCAAATGGCCAACATATTGTCGTGTATGCATGTACGGCTTTCTCAATGGGAATCTTACTTCCAGGATTCTCTTTGGTATGGGTATCCTTACTGTTAATGTACGTGTCTCACACTCTGGCTCCCAACATATAGGCAGCATGGGGGAGGAGCTTTGGATAGGGGTACTTGACTCCACCTCTACAGTCTGACATCGCTTTGACAGCTGCGCCGTATGAATCATTGGTGGGGCGCAAGGTTTTGAAGAGCTTGTGGACTGCTGGCCCTGCTGAGTATATCAGCATGTATTTTCTTTGTTAGGTCATTTCTCTTCCCCGTGGCATTCAATTACACCTACCTACGTTGCTGCAACGTCCCCCCTAAAGAATGTGGTTGTGTGGGTGCGGCAGCGTCCTCTGATCACATCTTCCTTCAGGGGCAGTGGTATGAGACAGGCGTAGGTTGGGGGCGCACAGGCACTCCAGGAGTATCCACTACCCCTTTTGGGCAATGGGTTTGCCCACAAAAACACAGTAGGTGACCAGGCACTCCCTGTGAGAGGAGCCACAGCCTGGGCGAGGGGTGGCGCATGATAACTCTCGGGGGAGAGCTGCGCCAACTCCCTAACTGTGGTAGCCCTCCATGGGGTGAGTTGCCAGGCAACAGCTCGGGTTTGCAAAAATGTTGGCAAATGCCAATTATCACTCGTATGAGGAGCGTATAAGCACAGGGTTCCTTACCGGCATGCACAGAGCATGTAGCAACCCTGTGGCGGGCTGAGGGACAGCACACTGTGTCTATCGATAGTCCAAGTCCCGCTAATCTGCTCGACTGGCAGGTGCGTGCCCTGGACTCCTCGTCGCCAATGTTGTGAAGCTTTGAGGTAGGGATTCGGGCGGCGTGACACTGCGCTGCGCATAAATAAAGACAGGTGCAGTTATGTTAACTTCACAGGCCCCGTTCTGCTCTGAGGAAAAGAGCACAAAGCCGGCCCCTTTATTCCCTGTTGCCCATGTGACGTTAACGTCATCACGCTGGTCATAGGATACAGCCTTGACTTTCTGTGTGGCTTGTGGTAACTGCATGCAGCGTCGTGTGCTCTGAGAAATCACACGGAATTTCCAGGGGGAGGACACGCGCAGAAACTCGAAGTGCGCATATTTCCATTTGAACGTCACAGAGCAATGCCCAGGCCTCACCGCATGTCCAGGGGCCCCGAGAGTGAACCCTGACCCCAGAATGTGCAGATCGCCGGCTTGACGTGAAGGCCGCCAATGTCAAGGTGACCCCGCAGCCAGTGAAGCCCCACACCAGTCCACCCGCAGTCCCGCCTGTCAGGGTAAACTTGACGACAAGGCAACGAATCGGAAAAACACAGATCATTTTTTCTATTTTATGCTTCACTGAAGATGATACTGAAATGAATCAAGCTTCGTGCCCGCAGGACTGAACGCGAATTAATTCCATCACATAGCAACTCGAAAAGGCTAATGCTTAACCATGAACATGAGACTGTATTTCTCCTTGTCTGCCTGCCTGTAGCACCACGAAAGGATTAGGGCTGTGATGTGCGCTCTACAGAGGAGCCAACATCAATATCCTTCCTTATGAGGGGTTACAATCACGGCAGGGTCTGGTAAATGTCTAAAATAGATGATTTGGAAAACGACAATTCTATCCTGCAGTCAGAAATAATCGTTATAAAAATGCTGTATCGAAAGTTCCAGTGAAGGACGAAAGAGTGAATTGGTTTATAAAGAATTGGCTCTAGT
Organism: Ambystoma mexicanum; assembly: GCF_040938575.1. Taxonomy (NCBI): domain Eukaryota; kingdom Metazoa; phylum Chordata; class Amphibia; order Caudata; family Ambystomatidae; genus Ambystoma; species Ambystoma mexicanum. The sequence goes on from NC_090941.1 coordinate 986,323,629, forward strand.
AGAATTGCCACCTCAAAGCATGTTTCTTAATCAAGCAACGCTCGTGCACTCAAGCTACTGCTGAATGTCTTCTCGGCATAATTTGACTAAGTGGCCTTCATAGGACAGACACCCTGGAGTTCCCTGACATTTCAGAACAGTGTTTTTTGCACAGCTATATTATCAGGGGGTGGGATCACGTGAGCTATATTTAAATCAATACGTGTCACAAACACAACAGGAAGCAAAATATACCGTTGCAAAACCCAGCGTGTAAAATGCGTGATCAAGCACCGGGCTATTTATAACACCAACATGGAAAACAGGGCGACTGCGCAAGAGAGGAAATACAGGGAAAGCTTTTAGCTGGCACACTGTTATCCCCTCCGTTGCCGGTAATGCTAACACTTCAGATCAAGAAAATGCCAGGTAAGGAAGGTTTTAAGCAGGATAACAGCTGAAAGGTCAGGAAGATTGATTACCTGGGCTTTTTGGTTTCTTTACTGTCTTGGATAAGATTGCATTTTTGATAATCCGGCACCCTTGTTTTTTTTATTTGTGCCCGATAATCTCTACAGCAATTCGCCGAGTTCACCTGATACAAATGTATCTCTATTGTTCCTTGAAAGTGGGTTCCTTCTCACAAAGCTTGGCACAACTTTGAGGCTGAAATGTCCAACATTTCTTGTTTCTCTTTCTCAACCTTCGAACTTCCAGGAGCACGCTCGAGCTTTCTTTGTGTTCTGTGTGATTAAAGCACATTTGTGTGTGTAAAAAGCAGCAGTAGCCAATGAGCACTGGCGAATGTGGGATTATCTTCGGTTCGCCATGCATGTGCAGTTTGATTTGATTTGATTTATTTGTATAGCGCGGACTGGACGAACTCAATCGTATTTCGGTGCCGATGTTCTATCAATTCATAAATTCTTTACTGCTTTTTGGAAAAGACGCAATGGGCCTCATTACGAGGTTGGAGGTAGCTTTGCTGGTTTTACCTACCCCCAAACTCGCATCCGGCTCTGGCACCTGCGAAAGGGGCCTCACCGGGCCATTCCAACCTCGGTGGATCTGGTAATTTCCCTTGCGTGGGTGCTGGAGCCGGTACGTCCACATTCCCATTTGAACCCCCCATAGGGATCAATGAGAATGGGGAGGATAGTAGCAGCGGTACCGTTTATAACGGTACCATTGCTACCATCATGTTCTGCTCGTGGGTGCCGGTACGGCCACCTGTTCAGACCAGGTGGCTGCAAGGTCACCCGCAAGCAGAAGTCCTAGTTTGCCGATACGGTAGTAACAGTGCAGGTAGCGATACTGGCGCCGTTGTTGCTTTACCGTCATACTCCTAATGAGGCCCAATGATTTAGGTTCCCAAATTTCTAGGGGCAGTCTATTCCAGACTCTTGGTCTATAGACTGCAAAGCTCCAGTCACCTCTGGACACACAGACAGATAAGGGGATACTTTGGAATAATTTTTCCTCAGACCGGAGTGTTCGGACTGGACTCTACCTATGAATTTTGTCTGCCAAATTTTGCAGGCCAGACTGTTTAAACATTTAAAAACAAGGCATAGGACTTTAAAATGTATTCTGTCCCTCACAGACAACGAATGCTTGAGCGTCACAATCCTGAAATATGGTCTGATTTCTTAGTCCCCACCACGAGTCTCACTGCAGCGTTCTGTGCTCTTTGGAGCCGTTGGCACTGTTTCGCTGGTATCCCTGCAAGCAGGCTATTGCAATAGCCGAGGTGAGAGTTAACAAGTGCTCTGACCACTGCTGCCCACTTATCTGTTGGGACATAAGATAAAGCCTGACACCAGAGTCGAATGTTGTAAAAAACAGACTGCACCGTGGCACTCACTGCTTAGGTTCCCTGACCAAATGCAACCCAGGTTCTTGATCTTGCTGGGAAATGGATGGTCCGGGCACCAGAAGATGGAGTGTCTGGGGGCAGATACCCACTTCCAGAAGTTGTTTGGGGCCAAGCAATCCCACCTCGGGTTTCTTGGCATTTAGCTAGAACCAGTTGGCGGCCATCCAGCTACCAACATCATCCAGACAGACCCCCAACCCTCTGGAAGGACTCTTCTGCATTGCCAATATTAACATACATGTGACTGGTAAATGATACTGTATTTCTTCAAAATGTCCATCAGACAACACAGGTATAGATCGCAACGGGGATAGGGAATATCCCTGCGCCACTCCACAAGTCTGATCCAGAGGATCGGACACACAATCTCCCAGCTTGACATGTTGCTGCCGTCCCGTTAAGAAAGACTCAAACCAAGGGATAGCATGTGTGCCGGAACTCTTCCAATCGTCTTTAGTCACTTGACTAGGTTACAGTGGTCCACAGTACCAAAGGCGGCTGAAAGGTCCAACATAATCAGCACAGAAAGCTCCCCCTAAGGAGGATACCCCGTAATGACAACCGGGCGGTCTCCGTGCCAAATGTTGGCCGGAAACCTGATTGGAAGGAGTCCAAAAGTCATTATTTCATCACATGCTCCTGTAACTGCACTGTGGCTATCTTCTCAAGTCTATTACCCGGCCATGGCAGACCTGCTACTGGCCCATAATTGCGCAAGATCCACATTGGACTTTTTTCAAAGTAGCGAATCCAATGATTTATTTTAGCTCCAGAGGCACTGACCCAGCAGGTAAAGACTTATTCACAAGCTGGGTCATGTACAATGTAATCTCTGGAGCTACGCGCTTTGCCACCCACGCTGGTAAAGGAAAAAGATAGTCATTAGTCAGTTTCAAACCTTCTGGCATTGTCTGGATAGTTCCCTCTGAGACCGTGGAAAAATCAAACCGCGGGACACAGTCTGTGTTGCTAACAGGCCCCTCTGAGGCCATGACGTCATCGTTTCTCCCACCAGATACCAACACTTGCTTTGTTCTTGCATGCCCTCTATGTTATTTTTAAAGAACAGGTTAAATGTATTCGCTTGTGTTAGGGACACCTCCAGGGGAAGGGTGGCACACTTTGAGGGGCAAAACTTAGAGATAACAGAGAAAAGGTCTCTCGATTGATTACCCGCACCACATCTTTTTGTGGGCAGATAATCAGATTTGCTCCAGAAATGGCCACTTTATAACCGTCCAAGGCCCTTTTTCCCTTAGCAGCTCTATCAAGGGATCGTTTCTTTCTCCAGTGGTGCTCTAAAGAAGTTTGCACCTATCGAAGAGTCTACACTGAACCCGATTTCTTTGTAAATTGCCCCGTCTGGGTTTACTCTGCGTGGCCGGGACAGCTCTGTTTTCTTTCAGAATCAGCAGTATGTCCTATTCCCCAGCTTTGGTAGCGTGCGTCCATTACTCATGAATTAGCATCAGTGTGATTGCTACATCCTGATATGCTTGCTGCAGATAGAAGAACACCAAGACGCTTATCCCAAATGCATGACGTCAGAGAGAGAATGATATCATATTTCAGCGTTCACTCTGGCATCACAGTACCTCCTGCTCTGCTGTTTTGCATAACCATCCTTAGCTTGTGAGATATCCGAGGAAATCAAAAAGAGGCTGACCACAGTGTCTTGAGCTCTTCAGAGCTTGGCCTCATCATGCCGGGGTGTTGCTAGGTCTGGAAAAGTTCAGGGGCTAAGCTAATGTTGGGACTGGCAGGACTCGAGGCTAGCTAGCCTTTTGTTTGTAGTACCTGAGCTTCTATCCGGGGCTACAATCAAGAGACTTGGGGCGATAGCCCCTTCAGCTCCCCCCATAGCAACGCCTCATGAAAGGTTGTGGATGAGAAGGTGGAGAGATCGCTCTACAAACCAGCCACACGTTGGTCTTTGCGTCACGAAAATAGTTGCTTACAGCACGCAACAGGCAAACTACTTATTCCATTCTGCGGCCAGCAGCGGTAGCGCTGAGGTCCTCTTATTCACAAAAGGCACCTGTGTCCTAATTGACAACTGGAGTTAAGAGGCGAGCGCAAATGCCTCACAGACTGGTCGCCGTTCCATAACACAGTATTGGGGACATACCTTACACCTAGATATGAACTGCGTCTATGCATGCCTGTGGATGGAGGGAGGCTACCAGCTCTTCGCCCAGGCAGGAGCAGGGAGGCCATTGTAGGTGACAGAATTAGAAGGTCAGTCATGTGACCTGCTGTGTAGTGGTTTACTATGTTTACCCCTATTTTAGCTGTGAAAACGTTAACAAAATAATGTAGACGCTCATGGAGAGCATTAGCATTTCCATTCTGGTCCAGCACTGCTTTGTTTGCACAATTCCAGCAGCTGGTCTGTGACAGGACAGACCAGGAATAATGGAAGGTGCCACAGTGAGAGTTGATCTCAGAACTCAATGCTTTATTAATAAGGCAGACCCTCCAGAATATTGCGGCATGAACTGAAATATTTTGCAGCATAGAAATGCAAATTTCGAACACAAAATTGTATTTATTGCAGCATTTTTGCAGCACATTGTCTATTGACTAGAGGGTGAAAGATTGACAAGTTGCTTGAAAGAGGAAGTTTGTGAGGCTACAAGAGAGCCATGGTGGTCATTATTTTTACCTTTTGTGTCAATTTAATAGGAAGAGTCCCACATGTCTCTGGCTTGACAGAACAGTGTTTGTTTTGCTCCACCTTTTTGATTTAACATGCATGCCTATTTAATATTATTAACTTTATTGATCATGATCACCAATTCCCCATCACAACGTACACTCCCACACCTCTCACTGCCAGTCACGTGCATACTGACGTTACCTGTCACACTGCCCAGTCAACTCGCACTCCCCAGCCCCTGCTCCACTCCCAACCATGCTCTCAACTCACACCTTACGCCCCCCAGTTCCTCCTGCAGTCTACAGTCCTTCATTCTTTTTCCCCTCATGCTGCATCTTGCATCCTTTCTCTGAATCTGTTGCACTCTTCCCCCATCCTTGCTCCCAATCTGAAGCTTGCTGCCCATTTCTGGCCAAGAGCTCCCTCTCTGCATTTTGGCCCACTGATCCACTTCTAGCCAACTGCTCTCTCTGCTTTCTGGCGCACGCACTGCCCCCCCCCCCCAACCTCTGCCTACCACTCCCTCTGGGCTCTCTTGCTCAATGCTTCACACCCCTGGCCCACTGCTCTCCCTCTGCTTTCTTACCCATCACTCCACATCTGGCACATTTCACTCCTTTCTCTCCTTTCCCCCTCATATTGTGACTATTTTTTTAATGTTTTAAAAATGTAGATTTTGGGGCAGTTCCTCAAAAAATGGGGCAACTAAAAGTTTTAGATGGAATTGAATACATCAGTGTCAGGAGATCTCCCCTGAGACTAAAGTTCTACATGCTCCCAGCACCCAACTAGGTGCTGGGAGCTCATTTCATTGTGACGGTCCCTTAAAGGGCATGTTACTGTACATTTGATCCCCCCCAAAATGTCTATCCCTGTTTGAGGGATAGAAATGCAAGTGAGAGAGCAGTGATTGAAACCTCTGCTGTCAGACTGAAAATAAATCATGTCATGGTCGGTTACATGTGTTTATAACGAAGGAAAAAATAACGACAGTGTTGTCGATATTTTCATTATTTTACTTAAATGCACCAAACCCCCTCAGCAACATATTTTAGGACTGGTGTCATTTTATGAACTCCAGTCCTAGGATATTTGGGGAAAGTGTTGGATAGTGCATTTAAATAAAAGAATCAAAATATCGACAACTGTCGTTATATTTTCATTCGTTATAAGCACTGCATACCGTCAGGGTCAGCAAAGATTGTCATGTACCATGTGCTTACTTTATTTCTCTGCTCATTTAAAAGTGTATCCTGTTCGTGAGTGTAGGTTGCGCTTCTTAAATGTGCAGAAATGCCCTCTGATTTTCAGAAGTGCGCAAAGAGGTGAAAAAGGCTTTCTGAATAGGTGCATGTAGAATGTGACCATTCCGATGCCCTTTGCGCATTGGGCTGCTCCTTTTTTGGCAGATGACACAAGATATGCTAGCTTACCTCACTACTTGTGACCCCAAAATGTTTTTGTAAAACGGGTAATTTTCGAGGTTTTTTTGGCAAAAACTATCGTTTTTGTGTGTTTTATTTTTTAAAACAACCTTTTTTTGCTGCATTTTGCAGGGTCGCGACATTGCAGTAAGTGCACTCTGGAATGCGCTTTTCACACCGTGGCACGCAGACAACGCACGTATTTTGCATAAGGGCATATAGGTGTGTGTGAGAGTTCTTCATTTTTCTGGTTGAGCATTCAACATTAATGTAGAAAGGCCAATTAATGGTAGGAATTTAACATTGAGGCACCATCAAGAGATGATTATGCTATCACAAAATAAGGACAGGCCAGATGATATTTGTTGAACATGTATTGAAGCATGTTTTAAATGGTGGGAAGCTATATTGGAAGCTGTAACCTACCCCAAGAGATATGGGCCAATATGTCTTCGTGATATATCAGGTAAACACTATACAGAACAGATAGTGATTGAACATCTGAATCACACTGGCCAAAAATAACTTCTTTAACCAACACATTTCAGAAGCAAATAACAAACCTAAAAATGTATTTGACATACTAAAGCTCCTAAAAAATCCCAAGGCCCAACTGACACAGTTTACACCCTCTAACGTAGACTCTACCAGAATACAGGGTGAATGTCAAGACAAAATACTCAAAGCTAGGGACAAAATCCAAAGTCAGATATCGGTTAAATGAAGCACACCCCTCCAGGGACTGCTGACTCTCTCTCCCCAACCGTCAGTGCCCCCACATGACTGCCCTTCCTTTAGCTTTATGCATGTGTCCAGCCCAGATTTGTTAGCCACTCCACCCGACAGCTAGACAAGATAATATAATTCCTCCAAAACTGATCCTAGATTTCAAGCATACCTTTGCCCCATTTCTAGCCCGATTTGTCAACGCCTCTTTTCGCACACATGTAGTTGCTATCAGCATTGAAAATGTCACAGTTACCCCCTTTTGAAAAAACCTGGATCGGATCCCAAGGACCCTGCCAACTTAACTTAAGACCCATCACTACCTGCAAACGTTTTTTTCTGAAAATACTAGATAAAGTAACAACTCGTCAGATCCAGTCCCATATAGGGCCTCATTACGATCCTTGCGCTCTCGTAATGAAGGGGGCCTGTACGAGACCGGCCCCATTCATTACGGTAGCGCCGATTACGAGGTTCCCTTTGCGGGACCCTGTAAGGACGCATGGTAGAACCAGGCGTCCTTTTTGGGTCCCGCAAGGGGAAGAGGGGGGTAATAACGGGCCAATTGTAATGTGCCCGTTATTACCTCCGTCTCCATTCCCATTGAGCCCTATGGGGCTCAAATGGGAATGGGGAATGGTTCCTGCAAGGAAGAATTACCGGGTCCTCCTATGTCGGAATGACCCGGTAAATCCTCATTGCAGGAACCCGGTAAAGGAGCCCGGTTTGGAGGCAGCCATGGTGCTAACAGCACCATAGCTACCTCCAAACTCGTAATGAGGCCCAATGAATATTCTTCATCCTAGGCAATCATGTTTTCGTCCCGCCAATAGCACTGAGACTGCCGTCGTTGATCTTCACAGCCATATGCTAAGCATCATGGACCGTGGTAAACCTGGTCTTTTGGTGCCATTGGACCCATCAGCTGCGTTCGATTTACTAGACCACAAATGACACGTACAGATCCTTAAGGACACCTGTCATTTCTCTGTCTTAACTTGCAAATGCATACTATCCTTCCTGACTGGTAGAAAATCCAACGTTTACTGGGAGAACGCTAATTCAGACTCCATTCTTTCCACCTGTGGGGGGTTTTTAGGGAGCATTTATGTCCCCCCATACTGTTCAATTTATACATCCTCTCTCTCTGCAGTCTCCTAGAAAAATCCAGAGTTTTTTGGACCAATTATGTTGATGACAGCAAGCTGGTCTTGGGGCTCTTTGGCGATTAAGTCGCTGAGCCTACTCCTCCAAAATGTCTATGCTCAAATAGATACCTGGATGATGGACAACTGAATGTGCCTCATGAAGGGCAAGACCAAGCTTCTTATCTTTGGCTCACCCCAAGCCACGGCCAAACTGCCTAGCTGCTATCAGTCATGATCCATCCAAGACTGTTGCATTTCAGTTCATGGAAAAGTCAAAACACTTGCTGTACAAAATGACTGTGCACTGAGTACCGAAGCCCATGTGAACTTAGTTACCAAAAACTGCCTGTACCATCTAAAGCTCCTTAGGAATATCCGCCCTTATCTTAACAAGGAAAATTCAGCGACCATTGCTAGGGCAACTCTTCTGTCAAGAATAGACTACTGTAATGCGCTCTTAGTAGGGGCGGATAAAAAAAAAAATCCAACGCCTACCAATCATCCAAAATGACGTGTTCCGGATCGTCAAGAAAGTCCTAAGAAGGTGCCATATTTCAAACTATCGACAGGAACTCCAGTCATGGCTAGATGTCAATTCAAAGCAGCGACTCTGCTTCACAAATGTCTATATTTCAGCTACCTGAAATCAACAGCCTCATGGTATGCATCGTTACCTTCACTAAGATCAACCAATACCAATCTTGTTTCCTGCCCCCTCTTTAAGAAATCAAAAGGGCTGGGTAGATCATTGCCAATTGAGCCTTTAAGAAATCACTGAAAACTGTTCTCTTTGCTTAGATCAATCTGACCTGTTACCCTTCGGCATTGTCCCGTCCTCTCCTCTTTTTGTCGACTTGTGTATCTGTGTTAGCCCTGATGCCTGCAGGCTCCGGCGCGTTATAAACAAACAAATAAATAAATAAATAGAAACATGATATACAATGTCTAACCAATAGGGTCACCCATGTAGGGTTCAGAGTTTGTTTGTTTGTTTGTTTGTTTATTTGGTAATGCGCTCCAAGCCCGTGGGCATCTGGGCGCAGCAATACAAGAGGACTCGAAGCTTAGTTACAATGCCTGACATAGGCTATTACAGAAAACAATGGTTACTTACAATGGGTGATACAGTACATATAGAATAACAAAGGTTAAGCGCGTAAGAATAACATCTTAACAGGTTGTAGCATTACCGCTAGGATGAGGATCGTTGCATGTCGTTGTTGTGCAGCCATTTGAGGGCGTGGGATCTGAATCTTGTGTAGGGTAGAGGGCGTCTAAGGTTGGATGGGAGTGTGTTCCATGATTGTGCAGCTCTAACTGGGAAGCTCGCACCGCCCGCTGTGGTAAGTTTGAATCTAGGGACTTCCAGTAGGAAGGTGTTGGCAGATCTCGTCAGTCGGTTGGAGGGTCTCCAGTTAATTCTTTCCGCTAGGTAGGGGGGTGCTTGATTGTTGAGGCATTTAGAGGTTAGTTCTCTTTCACGCAGTTGTAGTGAATGCAGTGAGTGACCCCCAACCCCAGAAATTATGTTTTTGGAGGTTCATCTCCAGAGAACAGTTTTTAGAAAGTGGGTCAACATGGTCATTTTGAGATACATTTTTGGAAATTAGGTGTTAAGAAAGTAATATAATTCAAAAGCAGATCTGCAGGTGAGCACATTAAATATTTAATAACTTCAGATGCCCAGCCCCCATTGCCCCTTAATTTACCCCAATTGCAGCCTCATTATCACAACCATTCTGATTGCCGCAACTAAGCTCCTATGTCACTTTCATTGCCCGTTTGGCCCCGTGCAACACCCACTGCCCCCTGCACGTGCTCTATGCTTCTCCCATTATCTCCAGTTCTGCCCCATGTCAGCCTCATTGAACTCCTCAATAAACAGAAACATAAACACACGTATGTCTGCATACATATATACATATGGACGTAATTTGGAGGTCAGTTGAGGATCACAAGAGATAGATTATGGTGACTCTGCTGCAACCCCAAGCACTGCCCTTGTGATCACTGGGTTACGGCTTGCAGGCACAATGCCTCAAATGAAAGTAAATTTGCCTCTTCTGCTTTTGCTAGCCCTTGTACCTCCTCTAGACCCCCAGCTGCTTCCTAATGGCCGTTGAAGGGCTAGTGGAGGGACATGACCCAGGAACTTCTCTTCCCTTGTGCACCAAGTCAGAAAACTAATGACGTGGTGCACGTGGGCAGATGATCGCCCCGGAAGAGGAATGTGTAGTGTGGACTTTGACTTCAGAAGAAAATTAAGCTGATAGCGTAAAAAAAGATGATAGTCACGCAATTCCTGCTTCTGGAGTGGAACTGGAAGGAAGGCAGTGCTTTGCAGGTGCCGCTAGAGAGAGGCTGCAATAAGGCTGCAATAAGGAGTCAGCGTGCAGGAGCCTGGTAAACCCCTCGGGACAAAGATCAACTTCTACGTGGCGATCACCAGACCTACCCTGATGCATTGCCTCCTCAGCATGGATGACCTTCCAGGAGCGATACCAGATGAGTCTTCAGAAAGTCCAGAACAACACCCTGTGGATAGCGGCTGGAGCATTACTCTTCACAAGGACAGCTGACCTTCACAGAGAACCGAACATTGAGATGTTGGACGAACATCTACTGAAGCTGAGCAAGAACCTCTGCCAAGGACTGGATCAGAACACAAACCCTCCGATTATGAGACTTAGTGCCACCACTACAAACCCTTTGACCACTAACTGAGGCCCATCACGGCAAAGACCCTGTGAAACCAGCCTTACTGTAACAAGTCCACATAGACCATGAAGAAATACAACCCACGACTACACACTCAACCCGAGAGGATGGAGGAATGAGGCTCAAGCCTCGTATCCAATAATCATAGCTGATGGATGAAATCTGTCAGCAAGAAGAGGAGCCTGGTAAGTGCCAGCATGGAAGCGTAGGGGTAGTGGCATAAGCTGTACGTATTGTTAGGATACCATACATATGATAAATTAACTCACAATGGATGCCATTACGGGGGACCTTCAGACAGCACTATACATATAATGGTGGCCGAGGCACTAGAGGTAGGTAGGTATGTGAAATAATCATTTTAAGTGCCTGATGATGTATTTCCTGGTGACATGATGCAGCGAAGATGTCAATTCCACCTGTCCTTCGCAGGTGGACGATGCATAATATATATAAGACTTTACAAGCTTGAGTGGTTCTTATGACACCCCAAACGATGTCCTCACAGAATATTCTCAACCTCTAGTCAATGCTGAGAGCACTTCCATTTGCGGCAAGAGTGACAGGGTACTTAAGAGTCTTGCCAGACTTTGTCATCTAGCCCTGACCTGCACATTAACAGACGAGGAAGACATCTTCCGAACACAGCTTATTCAGGGCTTCTTCTTGGCAAAAGCAAGACATGAAGTACCCTGAGAAGTGGGAAGCTCATTGCCATGGATCCTCGAGTTGGGCTGATCACATGAGTTGTCGACGGTGAGAGCTGAACACATGAAGGATGCCCCTAAATTCTTAAAAGGGCAGGAGGTGAGAGCAGTCAGAGAACGCTTATCATGAGGCAGTTCAAAGACAAGAGGTAACCAATGACCATATACCAGACATCTCAAACATCAAAACCCAACCCCTGTGAATATGTGAATATTTGGGGGGCGGGGGGCGTAATCATATTTCATTGAATGCCTGGTGGCTGGTGAAACCTGTGGGCACTTCCTGAAAGTGAACCTTTTTGCCAAAGTGCTCAGAGCAGCGGTTCCAGCAATCACCATGCCAAGAGCACCCATTCCAAAATCATGCGCAGCGAACGGTGCAGGCGTCAAGGCACAGGCAGAGCCAACACGACACCACCTCAGTGAGGATGAGTATGCAGAGGAGGTGCTCTTCATCTCAATGATAGGTTGCACTCGCACTGGTTGCTGGCGACCACCGAGATGCCAAGTTACGGTTCTATCCACACCCCTACCTGTTTCTACCTGTTTCTGTTGGCACAGGCTTATCTATTTACATAATGGGATCTGTTCTCTTCCTCCCACTCCGAAGCTGATGCTGAGGGAAATCAATGTATTCACTAATGTTAGTTTCACTCCTGTACCCCTGGAAAGTGCCTTCATCATGAATGTAAGCCATAAACAGTAACATGCCATGGCAACATTCTATATCCTATTTGAAGTTTGGGACACATCGTTAAGCTGTGACAAAACTAAGGCCCTAGGTTTAGTTCACTTTGCACTCAGAGTGTATGACCATGATGTTAGCTTGCTACTATCTATAGGAGCCTGTTTTAGATATAACTTACTCAGTTGTGGGCTTTCTTCATGGCTGAAGTATTCCAGCATACAATTCGAAGGGTTCTAGCTGGCCTGCTGGTAGTGATGAACATGAGTGATGATGTGCTGGATTTTGCCTTGTTATTTCAGTAACATCTGTTGCAGTTCACTGCAGCATTCACAAGCCGTAGTGAAAATCTTACAAACAAAAATAGAGTCAATTAGATATGTATTTCAAGATTCCCAAACTATATTTTCCCCTCCCACATCTCCGCCAAATGTACAGAGTTTCTTGGCGAAGTACTCACATAGCTGCTACAGCACCTCACAAGGAAGGAGTGCCCGTGTGTGTGGTTACACAAGGAACAAGGGGCGTTTGTGAGCATTACATGAAACAATATGATGGCTGTTTGCAACGCAGCAGACCCTCCAAGAAAGTTGTAGATGCTAGTCCCATCAGCCTGGGAGATGTGCTTCTCCAAGTGGATGAGGTGTACCACTGTTTGCCTGTTGCGTACCCCAGCAGGACCCTGACCTCGGTGGAGCAGATATACTCACAATGCTACAAACCTGAAATTTGGCATGTGGGTAGGTTCCATGGTGTAGACAATTGAAAAAGTATAAAATATACATGTTTCAATGTTTTTTTTTTGGAGAATTTTTGTAAGCAGTCTGCAATGCTTGGATATGTGTGCGTGTCTGTTCGAAATGTTCAGCATACTTCCCAACATGCTACACGCCTGAAATTTGGCATGTGGGTATGGTCCATGGTGTAGACAATGTAAAATGTATAAAATATACCTTTTTCAGATTTTCCCTTGCCATATGGCTCTTCGCGGCCATAGTTCTGCCGTATTTCTATGTTCATTGTTCCTAAACTTCAGCAATTCAGGAAAACTTCAGCAGTTCATTGTTCCTAAACTTTCCACACTATCAGCATTCTAGCTTGCATTAGCAGCACTCAATTTTGGAGTCATGCGGGTGACACAATACGATGCTTTTGTAGTAATGCAGATGATAGGAAACGGTGCATGTCTCTTCAATAGTGTCCGCACTGACGCTGTCTGTCACGTTGTGGCAATTAACTCATGATAATTAAAGAACCTTCATTTCCGACGGAAGCTGATGGATGTATGCCATCTTAAAAGTATGAAGCTTAGATGCTTCAGCTGTCCACGTATGAGTATGACACTTCAAGCTTACACGCTTCAGACCTACACTTATGTTGAGGTCGCTGCTGCACAATCTCAACGCTCCAACTCAAAGTAGCTGGAACTGATTTACGGGATACATGCTTTTTCCTTGGTCAGCTTTATTTGGCTTGCTCCAGAGTTGGAAACAAAGACAATTTGTTCACACTTGCTCCTGCAGGACACACTACCAATATTATCTACAAAGAAGCATTGGTTTAGTTCAGTCCATCGGAGCACGTGAGTGTTGCCCCTGGTCTGCTGTCTTCTTGAATATATTTTGCAGGTCCCGAGGCCCTTTCCAAGCCCTCCCACCCCACGCCCTCTCCCTGCTTCCCCTTCCCTCCCGCCCCCCCTCCTCCTGCTCCCATTGGTCCGTGAATTTTGTTGCTTGGAGTCTAGCGACTCAGCTGCAATGCACCGGCCCCATTTCCATCGGAGCATGGTGAATGTTGCCCTGATATGCTGCCTTCTTAAATATATTGTGCAGGCCCGAGGCCCTTTCCAAGCCCCACTCCAGCCTGCTCCCACCCCGTGCCCTCTTCCTGCTTCCCCTTCCCTCCCGCCTACCGCCCCGCTCCCTCCCCCCGCTCCCATTGGTCCGTGAACTTTCTTGCTTGGAGTCTAGTGACTCACTTGCACTGCACCGGCCCCCTTCCTTCGGAACATGGTGAGTGTTGCCCTTGGTCTGCTGCCTTCTTAAATATATTTTGCAGGCCCAAGGCCCTTTCCAAGCCCCGCTCAAGCCCGCTCCCGCCCTGTGCCCTCTTCCTGCTTCCCCTTCCCTCCCACCTCCCGATCCGCCCCCCCGCTCCCATTGGTCCTCTCATACTTCATCACCGGACTTCCCAGGGCAGCCCTCTGCCTGTGCAGCCCCCATGGCTGAGGGCCCCTAGGCAAAGGGCGGCTCCAATAGAGGCAGCTCCAAGAAGTGTCAGCAGGTGTCCGTAGGGGAAGCCAGTGGCCAGCCATCAACCATCAACTACAAGGACCAGTAAGGTAGAAGTGGCCCTGGTTTAGGAGCAGAGCAACCACTCTACCCTAGAATCCAAGCCACTTAGCAAACCCATATTAAACAAGGTGATTACTCCCCACTGTATTTCTCTCCCTCAAATTGAATCATTGTTTGTGATATTCAGATTGCATTGATAGGCCTCTCTCCCACTATACAGGCCTCTCAAGTTTAGCAGGGGTTCTGTTCCCAAATTGCATTGTATGATATCTAGATTGCATTGATAGGCCTCTCTCCCACTATACAGATCTCTCAAATTTAGCAGGGGTTCTGTTCCCAAATTGCACCTTATGATTTTCAGATTGCATTGATAGGCCTCTCTCCCACTATAAAGGTCTCTCAAATTTAGCAGGGGTTCTGTTCCCATATTGCATAGTATGATATTCAGATTGCATTGATAGGCCTCTCTCCCACTATACAGGTCTCTCAAATTGAGCAGGGGTTCTGTTCCCAAAAGTGCACTGTAAGGATTACCGTGGAGTCACACTACGATTAGGGACTCACGCCTCATAAAACAACACAGTGAGTCCTAGCTGCACCCTCAAAGTCACTTTAGATAAGTAGATATCCTTAAACCCACATAGCTAGCTCACTGCAGGGAACCGCATCCAGGAAGACGGGCAGTAAGGACAGCCACCGATAACACCCAAACATACAACCTCTAATCACCTCCTCTACCCCTCTCAAGACAGCGATTGAACGAGTCGGCAACGCCGGCCGAAAAGACCATCTACAGTAAGAGCCCAAACTGGTAGTGGACAACCCCCACACCCAGTACTACACTACAAGACAACCAGACCAAAGCAAAACCAACTCGGCATCAACAAACAAATAAAGAAAAAAACAACTCTCAATCCTAAAATGCTGCACAAATGACCCATACCGAGGGAAATAAAAAGAGAAGAAAGAACAAACACTCTGGAACAACAACAAAGAACCACAACTACAGAACGCACCCCCACAAACAGGAACACAAATTGAACCAACATTGTGAGAAGGGATAAATCCCTCTACTTAACTCCATACCTCGCTGAAAACTGGTCATCAGAACAAACCAATTCAACGCTAAAACCAGCAACGTCAGACAACCAAACACAACCACGCAGAAGAAGGATGAACAACACTAGAAACAACTAACACACAACCGATGCAATGACACCATACATCACCAAAACAAGAGGAACTTCCTATCGACACCCACAACTATTGGAAGACGAACACAAGGAAAACAAAAACCCAAGACAGAACCTAGAAGAACTCTTCGACGACACTGACACACCGGCACCTAGACCTCAACAAGAGATCGACCAGAAAGGAAACCTCAAAACCGACCAGAAGACGAACCCACCAAGAAAGTCCAAAACAAAGTACACCTCCAAAATCCACTGTAATCTAATAAACGCAAGATCCATGTCAAAACACTCAACAGAGATCTTCGACATACTCGATGACAATGGCATTGACATGCTATTCATCACAGAAAGATGGCTGGACGCCAACTACAAAATCACACTACAAAACTGCCTTCCAACCAACTTCAAATGCCTTCAAATAAACAGGAAAAACAAAAAAGGAGGAGGCATCACAATAGCATTCAAAGAACACCTGAAAACAAAAACAGACAAACCGCTCAACATCATAAACTGTGAAACAATGGTTATACACCTAACAGCGAGTCCAAAAACCAACATCACATTCATCCTGGTGTACAGTCCTTCGATATATACGATGCAGCCTTCATCGACAACTTCATAGAAGCCAGCACCAACATAGCCATCAACCACGAACATCTAATCATCCTGGGGGGACTTCAACATCTGGTTCAAAGACAGTCACTCCAACTCGAAAAACTCAATGATTAGACAACTCACTACCATGAAACTACAACAACTAGTCAAAGAGGCAACACACATGGCAGGACACACCCTCGACGCAATCGTTGCCAAGGAAAAACTCATCACCACGGCACCAATGATACAAATACTGTGGGGCGACCATCTCATCATCCCATTCGTGATCACTTCGCCAACTCAAGTCTACATCCAACCCCCGAAACTCACATCCATCACAAAAAGAAACTGGAAACACATCAAAGAAAGCAACCTATTCGAGCAATTGGAGATGACCAAACCCTCAACTACAGAACTAGAGCTAGCTGACCTAGACAGGAAAGCAGAGCTACTACACACATGGATTGCAGATACAATTGACTAGATCGCCCCGGAAAAACCGTTCACCCCATCAAAAAAAGTAGCAATGGCAAAATGGTTCACCCCACTACTAAGCTCCATGAAAAAAGAAAACAAAAAGATGGAACTGGAATGGAGGAAAGAATACAACCCAGAAAAGAAACTCTTCCGAAAACAAATCCGCGCATACAAGAAGGAAATTCAAAAGGCGAAGAGAAGGTATTATGATGACAGAATCACCAATGCCACCAACATACAAAAATAAATGTTCAACATCATTAAAGAGATGAGAAACCCACCATGCTGCGACAACACCCATACTCCCACAGAGAAACTATGCAACGACCTGGCAGACCACTTCAAGAAAAAAATCAACGACATCCGACAAACCATACAAAACAAACCAAGCAACCACAACACACAATCAAACAAACCCAACACAGAACCACAGCACAAACTCCAAATCGTTCATGAAATATCCGCAGAGGCATTCACCTTGCTTTTAAAACATAGCAAGAAAGCAGGATCACCGATGGATCCCTGTCCCCCAGAAATCTTCAAATCAATCCTCGCACAAGGAACGCCAGCAGAATATTACATAAACCTTCAAAATCTATCACTAGCAACAGGAACTGTACCAAGGACCTTCAAATCAGCGTATATCAAACCACTTTTAAAAAACACAAGTGGTGACATAGAAGACCTCTCCAACTACAGGCTGATTTCAAACATTCCCTACCGAGCAAAACTCCTTGAAACCTACGTATACAAACGAACCCAAGAACACGTGGAAAAACATCACCTGCTAGACCAAGCTCAAGTCGGTTTCAGACCCGCAAGAGGAACAGAAACCGCACTACTACCCATCTGGGATGACCTAAAAACTAACGCAGACTCAAACACACCTCAGCCCTCATTCTGCTCGACCTCTCTGCAGCCTTCAACACAGTTAGCCATGACACCCTTACCAAAAGACTAGAAGACATAGGCATACCAGACACAGCACTATGCTGGACTAAATCATTCCTAGCAGACAGAACAGAAACCGTATGGATTAAACCCTTTGAATCCACCCCACAAGTTAACGACTGTGGAGTGCCACAAGGATCCTCACTATCATCACTGTACTTCAACATCTACCAGACTCCAGTTATCAAAATCTTCAAAAAATACAACATTACATGCTACAACTATGCAGATGATACTCAAAACATCTACAAAATCGAAGACACCCAAGCCGATCACTCAACCCTAATCGAGTGTCTAAAAGAGGTCCTCAACTGGATGAATGCCAACAACCTGAAAATCAACCAAGGAAAGACAGAAATCATGATCATATCCAAAGACCAACAGAACGAAACTGCCATCCCGTGGCCAACGGAAATGGAAAAAGCACCATCACCATCTAAGGTAGTAAAAAATCTGGGAGTCCTGAAGGACAACACCCCAACCCTAGAACCACAAATAAATGCAACAGTCAAGAAATTTTTTTTACTCCTCCACACGGCAAGAAGAATCTTACCTTTCCTTTCTTCACACACAAAACTCTCACAATCGTCGCCCTCATCATGTCAAGAATCGACTATGCAAACAGCCTCTACCTCGAAATACCAGAATACCTCCTGAAGAAACTACAAGGGATCCAAAATAAAGCAGCCGGAATACTCCTCAAACTATCCAGAAGAGACCACATTTCTCCTGCCCTGAAAACACTACACTGGCTCCCAGACAAACATTGCATCACCTTCAAAACAATGTGCATAACACACAGGGCAATTAGTGGCCAAGGAGCAGAATTCCTATAAAAAAAATAACAATCTACAAGCCAACGAGACTCCTCAGGTCAAGCAACGAAATCCGCCTGGAACAAAAACCATACCTTAAGAAAAAACTTGGAGGCACCTCCTTCCACCACGTAGCCGCAAAAACCTGGAACATCCCAAAGGAAATAAGAAACACCAAAGATCACCTAAAATTCAGGAAATTACTAAACACCTGCCTCTTCAACACCACAGACACAAACTGAAAACTGAAACAACGGAAAGGAAAAGAACAACTAAACTTAAGAGGACACTGACAACAGCCAGAACCGACTAAGAAACTCCCACCACAACTAGACAGGTAACGGCAAGTCAAATAAAACACAAGCAACACCCATTAAGACAGAATCAACAACCCTAGCCAATTCGAGCCAACTTGACCCCATAATTGCTACCAAGTACCACATTGTTATAGAGTTCTCTATATATTAGCAATCACCACACTCTAACTGATCTGTGGACTTTAGCAGGTACACTGGCCGTATGAGTGGAAAAGGAAGGCAGGTCAGATTTATGAAGGAAGTCGATGGAAGGGGAGGCTAGATATGAATGGGACTGTGGGAATACTGGACAAGCCCAGATCAGGACGGAGGCACAGAAATGCCCCCATACCCCATCTATGGAGATTACGCAAACCCAGCGCCTCACCTCGAGACAGAAATGCTAACTAACCAATCCACTAACAATTTCCCCCTCTGCATACACCTCTCAAACTCCAAACCAACCACAAACACAAACCTACAGCACAACAAACTGCACAAACTTCACTACATTGCAACAACAAAACAAAAACACACAGACTCGCACAACAGTAAACAACTACTACCGGCCACAAACACCCCAGGCCCAGCCAACGGACCCACCGGGCTGAGGCTGCCAACAGCACATAACTGCTCTCTTGCACTTTTCCAGCTTCCTCCCACTAACTCAACCTCCCTTTTCCCTCTTACAGAGCCGCCAGAGCGCCAGGTGGTGATAGTGCGCGGTACAAATGTCCTTTAACACTTTAACATTAAATAAACTTCAAACTGGGACTGTAGTCGGAATTACTGTGTAGAACACGGGTACACCTGCTAGTGTGATATGAATGTGAAATAGTGTCTTGTGACAAATGTGTCACTTTAAGTAGCATGATGAAGTTGTAATCTCTTTGGCAAAGGGTTTTCTTTGAGCAGCACTGGGCAACAAAAGTGCACGCATATGTTTATGAATAGATATGTGTATTGAGGGAATGACGTAATGATACTTCTGGCCCTCATTATGAGTACAGGGGTGAGGAAAAAACGACAGTAATTCTATTACCACTGCATAACTGCACTGCCATATTATAGGTTTTGTGTCATGAGATGAAAAGGAAAAAGGAGAAATAACTCTTTTTTGCATTTCTGAAACCTCAGATCTTGTTAGAGAATGACCCAAATCAGGGTTTATGGAAGCAGGTGGCAGGGGTGCCAATGGACCCGAGCAAAGTAATTCAGGAGCAGGTGATCCCTGATGCT
Organism: Ambystoma mexicanum; assembly: GCF_040938575.1. Lineage (NCBI taxonomy): Eukaryota > Metazoa > Chordata > Amphibia > Caudata > Ambystomatidae > Ambystoma > Ambystoma mexicanum. The sequence continues at coordinate 986,343,413 of NC_090941.1, forward strand.
TGACCCTGACGGGAGTAGACGGATGAAGCAGTAACAGTGCATACTTTCCATAGCTTTGCTAAAAGCACCCAGAGAGCAGAACCACACTTTATCATTCCAGGCCTGGTAGTCATGCCTGCAGTACCCCAATGCACCATCACAGTAAAGTTAGACTCAGGGGTGACAGGGAATCTCGCAGATTTGATATGTGCTGCTCAATTGGGCATTCCATTCACATTTAAGGACCTCCTAGAGCCACATACGCAAGTCTCATACCATGTCCAATAACAAAGCAGACCTGCAGCATCTCCTTTTTACTTGTGGAGACGGGCAGCAAGAAGTGCTTGGATTCAACCATATTTATGCACCCCAACTGACGACAATCTTGGGTATGTCATGGTGTCGGAATCAAAATAATATTATACCTCCTATTGCATTGTTTGAATGTGTGTTGGCCTACGCCAAGTTGTCTAAAACATTGTGTAAATAGATTCCGCGGCAAGGTCTTGACCTTAAAGTACTGTGTAAATCTTGGATTTAGCCGCCATTTTAGGTTCTCTTGTAATGTGGAAGTCACCCTGAACATCAAAATGGAGGCCGAATGACATTTCGAGTGGGATTCTGGCCGTTGTGACCTCCGCACACATGAATAAATAATATGCCTGCAGGCCACTTGTTGGGGTCGCGAACTGACACCTTGTCCTATCCCTGACCTATGTATAAATGAACAACTGTAATCAGCGGAACTGATAAAAATGCATACATTATGGGATTGACCTGGCAAGGAACCCTAGGCCTGGTCCTAAGAATGGTTAACCCGTGAGGGGGTTGGCCGGAGCAGGATAAAAAGTATAAATACGCGAGTATCCCAATGTACGGTCTCTCACACTAACGCAGTGAACGTTCGCTGAAGTTTGTTCTGTTACTTTGAGAGCCGAATAGCTATCCGTTTGTCAATTGACTTTTTGGTAACTGTTGCAGCTTTTAAATAAAGCACTTTGTATGTTCTTTTAAACTTGTGTTGGTGTGTTTCCTTTGGGCTTCCCGGCCTCATATCAATTTCTTTGTTTTCACAGTTGGCGCCCGAATAGGGACCCTCAAGATTGATGCCGGATCATTGAAGGTTGACGCAGACTATCGAACCGGGATCGGACGTTGTGATTCTGCGGGCCCGACCGATCGAGACGCGATACCTCGGCAGCGCTGCACGATCCGATCCTTGGACGATAGTCGTATGGTCTGACACGGCATCTTGAGGAGGGTCCAATTTTTGAGGCGGGCAGATTTGCCGAAACCACCAAACACAAGGTAAAATTTGTTAGGTAAGTTCTTTGATAAACCGTACGGTCCTCCTTAGGTTTGGTCAGGTGCAGTCGTGACCCGGCTCTTAATTTAACCCTGCCAATTTGAATTTGGCGTATTGTATCTGCAGACACAATTATTGACCAGGTAACACCAATATTTTGTGAAATGCCTGGGAAATTGCCTAGCTGCTTTAGGGCTCTGTTCCGCAGCGATCGACAATCCTTGGAATTTAGCCGCCCGGCACCACAGGAGGGGTCGCCAGCATGTGCTATGTACTGTAAGTATGGTATTGGAAGTATAGTATTTAATGATATTTGGCACAGACAGACCAGACATGCCTCGGAATTTCAGTGGCCAATCAACAGTAGTTTTGAGATCCCCGTATTGAATACTTAGAATCGATCTTGTTAAAGAAGAAGGCTAGACCTGCAGCCTTTGATGTTTTACAGAATTGGAAAAAAGAAGCATTACAGCAGCTTAAAAGTAGGGATAAACATGCACGTCGTCATAAAACAAACGCCGAAAAGGCATTATTATATGATAAAGAAAAGCGTTCAGAATCAGTTAAAAATATGGATAGAGCTTTTTCACTCGGGATCCAGAAAATTTACCCCTTTAAAGATTTCCATGTTTCTGAGGAATTTATTGAGAAGTTATTAAATGAACGCAGGCCTGATGCCTCAGCGCCACCTCCGTATGCTCCTATTTTGGGCGCTCTGCCCATTCCTGCTGTCGCTCCTGTTGTTATTCCTGTTCCCCCTGTACAACCTATTGTTCCTAGTCCTCTGGTTGTTGTTCCTCATTCTATCGCACCACCCCTTCCTTCTACACTGATAGTTGCACCTTTATTAAATTTACCTACACCTCCGCTCCCGAGTGGCCCCGTAAGTCGATCCAGGTGCAGGATCAAAGATTGTGACTCGTAGTACTGTTTCTGCAGCCAAGAAACAGGATTTGTTTGCATGGGCTAAGCATTGCATGGAGAAAGGTGATCAAATTAATGTTTTTTCCACATTATCTAATTTGAATAGTTTTCCCGAGAAAAATGTTTTTATCGAAGGTATGGGGACTCATTTGTGTGTGATGTGGGGTAGATTACAAAATTCAGATCTTCCACAAGGAGTGAGAGATCTGAATGCTTTGGCACTTTCGAGGGACACAGAGCAGAAAGTATATGGGCATGTTGAAAAATTGTTTGAGTTTAGGAAAGACTTTGAAAAGTCGCGAGATGAGGACGATGAAGACGATAGAATATATGTACAGACACGGTTCCTTCCGTGCCGTAGATCGGCAGCTGAGGAAGTACGAATTTGTACTAAAGATGCGGTTCGATGGATCTCGGATTCATCGATTCCGCCAGATGAAGTATATGACACGTATAGTCAGTATACAGTAGAAATGCAAAGAAAGGTAATTCAGGTGATGGTACAGCACCTGCAAGAAGAATGTGTAAGAAAGAGGGTTAGTTGCCCCATAGAATTATTGGGGATTTGTAAAAGGACTTTTTCACCCGATACTTCTACAGCTGCCTTAGCGCTCGACCTGGCCCTGTTGCTTAGTAAGCGGCCGGAGGTACCCATATCTCAGTTGCCTATGAGAGAGGTTCCTCCGACCTTTGTCCCGAAAGTTGAGATCCCCGCCAACGCGGGGACTGGTGCCCCCGCTGTGGATATCCCTGCACATTATGTATCGCAATTTGTTCACGTCCCGTTTTCACGACAGGAAGTGAACACAATTAGACAATCAGTTCCCGATATCAGGAAAAACCTGACAGGGTTTTACAAAGAAATAAAGTCCGTCTTGCAGTCCTCTGTGTTCACCTTGAGTGACATTGACTTGTCATTTCCTGTACTCCTACCCGTAGATGTATGGAAACAGATTCGGACAATAGACGATGTGCCGGGGTTGGGGGATACGTGGGCTAATATGATTATAATTGACGGGGAAAGACCAGCTGGTGAGAAACCACCACAGGTAATACTTACTTTGCCTGATAGAATTGTTGCAAAACTGAAAACTATAATTCCAGAGAAAAGAATTATTTGGGACAAGTTTACGGCCTGTGTCCAAGGAAAAACTGAAGGCGCCACCAAATTTTTTAATAGATTCGAGCAGGTATTCTCTGACTTCAGTGGACAGGATTTAGGTACAGAGTCGGGGAAAAGGTTGTTCGTTGACAAATTTGTACGTGGATTGTTACCTGACATCCAGTCACAGATTATGTCCTCTGAGAGCGCTTGGCAGGCAAAATCTCAATCTGAGGTTTTGCACATGGCTCAGTATTATGAGAACCATGTTAATAATGAGAAGGAAAAGATTGAAAAGAGGAAGGGAGATTTGAAAACCAAAGTATTATTACAGCAAATTGTTAGAAGCCCCAGAGGAGGCACGACACAGACTAGAGGTCAGTATGTCCCAAAAGGAAATGCTCCTTTGGGTCCTGAGAATATTAATCAATGTGCTTATTGCCGCCAGGAAGGTCATTGGCGGGCACAGTGCCCTGTCCTTCGCCAGAGGTCAAACACTGCATTTGGGGGTATAGGTAGACGACCTAGGGGCCGCCCTGGAGCAGGGGGCCCTGATAGAGGTCAGGTTTTACAAGATTCTCAGCAACCTTTTTCACGGGAAAATCAGACCTCGAGTGTGGACTCGAGGAACATATTTGATCACCCTTCTGCTGCCTACCTTTCTGAAGAGCTTCCTTTCGACAATACTCTATTTGATTAGGATTGCCCGAAGCAGGGTTTGGAACCTTCACCTATTCCCGTTAATCAGAAAGGCCCCTACGTTGAACTATTAGTAGGGAATAGGAAACACCAGTTTTTGATTGACACTGGAGCGCAGAAGTGCTCCATTGATCATTCTCGGGTTCCAAACATTCCACTGTCAGGGCAAACAAATGTTTCCATAGGGTTTTCTGGTATACCAACCAACTGTCTGTCCGGTTTCTGCACCGGTATCTGTTTCTTTGGGTCCCTTTACAGACCATTGCTCTTTTCTTCTCACTTCAAACTATGGAGAGAATTTGCTGGGGTTGAATTTGTTAAAGAAATTGAACGCAGTAATTCATTGTTCTTCTGATGGAGTACGGCTGACGGTTTCACCACAGCAACTTCCTAATTCTCAGTTTTTGATTCAACCTTTACCTCCTGAGTTTAGCATTATCCCGGAATGTTTGTGGGCGGTGGACGACAATGATGTCGGGGTGATACAGATTGAGCCCGTTAAAATAGTTCCGAAACATGGAGTGAAACTGCCACGCATTCCGCAGTATAAAATATCAGTTGAGGGCGAACGTGCTTTGAAATGCATTGTCTCCGATTTTGTGCATCGTGGGGTGATCGAGGAGATTACAGGTAGTTTGTGTAATAGTCCGATCTTGCCTTTATATAAGAAAGGCGACAATGCAATTCCATACCGGTTCATAATTGATCTTCGTGCTATTAATAGAGTGGTCGCCCCACAATTTCCAATTGTGCCCGATGTCACGACGATATTAACAATGATCCCTGCTACGACTACGCACTTCAGCGTTGTGGATTTAAAAAACGCTTTCTTTAGTATTCCTATACATAAAGAAAGCATATATCTGTTTGCGTTCACCTTGGGGGGACGATCATTTACATTCACAAGGGCACCTCAAGGGTATACTGAAAGTCCCAGCATTTATAGTAGAGCTTTGAAAGAGCAGCTCGACACCCTTGAATTGCCACCTACTTGCTCGCTGCTTCAATATGTTGACGATTTGCTTTTGGCTGCAGACTCTGAGAGTGCTTGTAAAGAAGGCACTGTACTGTTGCTTGTTCATCTAGCTAAAAATGGTCACAAGGCTTCGCTTAAAAAATTTCAATATTGTTGTCAGGAGGTCGCCTATTTAGGCTACCTCCTGTCAAAGGAGGGGAGAAGATTGACACCTGAAAGAATAAAACACATTTCTGGCATGTCTGTTCCAAATACACAGAAGGAAGTCAGAGCCTTAATAGGTATGGCTTCTTACTGTAGGTTGTGGATCCCGAACTTCTCACTAGTGATAAAACCGATGTTGGCTCTGACGAAGAAGGGCATTTCTCTGCCACTGCCATGGGAATCGGAACATCAATGATCATTTGAGCTTCTCAAAACCATGTTCTGCACCGGTTCTGGGTACTCCAAATTATGACAAGGCCTTTGTGTTGTTTGAGCATAAATGTGATGGATGTGCTTTGGCTGTGTTAACACAGGAACACGGAGGGAAGAATAGGCCGTGCGGCTACTACTCCTCCGCCCTTGATCCTGTCGCATGCGCTTTGCCAAGATGTTTGCGCGCTGTCGCTGCTGCTGCCGCGTCTGTAAAACAGAGTGAGGGGATGGTCCTAGGCCATGATTTGATTTTGATGGTACCTCACTCTGTTGATATTTTATTGAACAAAACTCAAACGCAACACCTCACCTCTGCGCGGCTAACAAGGTATGAACTAATTCTGTTTGCCCCTCACATCCAAATTAAGAGGTGTTGTATTCTTAATCCGGCTGAACTCTTACCTTTCCCCCAAAACACTGTTTGCGGTGCCGAAGAAGTACATGACTGCCTGTATACCACTGAACAAGAAACGAAGGGCAGGATAGATCTCATAGATACTCCTTTGAAGAATGCAGAAGGGGAGCTGTTTTGCGATGGCTCCTGCTTCAAACTTTCGGATGGTACATCTACTGCTGCTTATGCAGTTACTACATTGAGCAAAGTTGTCGAAACTAAGAGAATTTCGCATAACTCTGCGCAGGCCGCAGAGATTATAGCGTTGATCCGAGCTTGTGAACTCTCCCAAGGGCGCATAGTAAATATATATACTGATAGCCAGTACGCATTTGGGGTGGCTCACAACTTTGGAAGGCTCTGGTCGGAAAGAGGGTTCCTGACCTCACATGGGACCAAGATCCAGCATGGCCCCTTGATAGTGCAATTACTCTCGGCACTCTCACTCCCTAAACAGTTAGCGATCATGAAATGTGCAGCACATCGCTAGGTCATAGATGATGTGGGCAAAGGGAACGCTTTTGCGGACTTGATAGCCAGACAAACGGCCACAGACCTTAGCACGGACATGTATACTTCGAGGGAAATGAGAGATGCTTACATAATGGATGAAGGTATTGGGTCTGTGCGAGATATTCAAACTGATGCCACAATAGAAGAATCTAAAAGGTGGGCTGAAGGAATGGGGAAACTGGATGATGAAGGGTGTTGGGTGGATACATCCGAAGGGAAATGGTTGCTCCCTGATTCATATGTATTGGCAATGGTTACGATGGCACACGGTCCTACGCATGTGTGTGCCCAGCAGATCACGAAAATGTTAAAACAAGTTTGGGTAAATGGCAAGATTCTGGAAACTGCGAAGAGGCACGTCCAGAACTGTATGATCTGCTTACAGCACAATGTGGGTAAAGGGACAGTGACTCCAAGGGGAAGCTTTGGACCCCCCTTCTGTTCCCTTCGAGGTCATTCACTTTGATTTTATTGAGATGGAACGATGTAATAATCTAAAATATGTTCTTGTAATTATTTGTGCCTTCAGTAAATGGGTCGAGGCTTTCCCCGTTAAAGATGCTACCGCCATGACCACTGCAAAGATTATGGTAAAAGAATTCTTTCCTCGATTTGGGCTCCCGAGGATAATTTGGTCGGATAATGGTCCTCACTTTATTGCAGCAGTAATTTTGCAGATATGCACCGCCCTATGTATTGAGAAACGATTTCACTCAGCTAGACATCCTCAAAGCGCTGGGTTGGTGGAAAGACACAACGGTATTTTAAAGAATAAGCTTGCAAAAACATGTGCTGATACCAAACTAAAGTGGCCAGATGCCTTACCTATCGTGTTATTAGCTCTGCGTACCACACCTCAGACTAAAACTGGGCTTTCTCCATTTGAGGTAGTGATGGGGAGACCTGCTAACATTTGGGGTCTCCCAATACCAAAGCCCTGAGAGAGGTGGAAAATGTATTGTTTTTAGACTACTGTAACCAGTTAACTAAAAACCTGTATTTCATTTATCACCAGGTGCACTCGGCTTTACCTGTACGGTTCATGGGCCCAGGACACGATATACAGCCTGGAAGTTGGGTCCTAGTGAAGGCCTACGAGAGGTCTTCCTGTCTCGCGCCTCGCTGGCGGGGACCCCACCAGGTGTTATTGGTCACCAGGACAGCAGTGCGGGTGGCTGGAAAGAAGAACTGGATTCACGCGACGCACGTCAAGAAACTTCCTCACCCGACGCCACACGTTACAGAAGAAACAGAACCCCTCGCTGATGCTACAGTCTCTGATCTTGGAGTAGTAAACAGCGCTGTGAGTGCGTCAGAGAATTTCTCTGAGCCTGAGGAGCTTGGGGAACAGTCCATTTCGTCTCCGCACTCTCTTGAAAAATCACTTCCGGAAAACACTGTTTCGAGCTCTGCGACTTCCGTCGCCTCCGACACGTCGCTTCCCTCAGGAAGTGACGACACTTTACTTCCGGACCAGACAATTTTGGGTACCACCAGGTACAACCTTCGACCAAGGAAATAGAACTACGGCACGAGTTTTGCGAGCATTTGGAAAAAGGAAGTGATTGGAAATTCTCTTGTTATGAGAAAGTTTTGTTGAACAAAAGGGATTCTGCTGGCTAGGGTTGGGAAGGACTAAGAAATCGCGCGACCGTAGCGTCGCCAGCAACGAACATTGGGGTCATCGATTGAGGAACTACGATGCCTGCCACCTCCGCTGCTGCCCCCCGCATTGGACTTGTGAATAAAGGGGTGACCAAATTGGACAATGAACAATGTGCCTGGGCCCCGAAAACGTACTGTTGTGTTTTGATAATGATAATTGTTATTTTTGCAACTGCTGCTGTAGGACTTTGGTATTTCGAAGAAATCTATCCTCTGAAACCCTTACTTCCGACCGAGATTGTACCAACTGTTTTGACTCCCTCTGTACACCTTCACACTCTGTCCCCTAGAGACTCCCAACATACACAAAAGTATCATAATATTACTCTGATGATAGTAATGAATGCTACTCATGCCATTTTTAATAAGAGTAATTGTTGGATTTGTACTCATTTACCGCAACATGGGAACAAGGGACTGGGATGGTATATACATCCTCTACCTTTAACGACTGCTTGCTATGCCTCTCTTAGAGCACTATTCTTTGGCCGTTGGAATGATAGCATCTCAGGGAACTTTGATGGAACTAATCTGAATGATTTCGAGAAACGTGAATTGACACCCCTGGGATGCTCGCTTTTCGCAAATAGAATTAAACCTAGCGTTGCTTCTATTAGGCCGTCTGACAAACTATCTCTTCCTTTTCAAACTCTGATTTCCTTTAAAATGGCTCCGATAGGCAATAAGGATGCTGTACCTCCTTCTTATTCTATAAATCATAGTCCTGACTCAGTTCCCTTCTGTGTACAGAGAAATGGCACTAGGCCAATGGGAGATTTTGAAGGTTGTAAAAATATCGTAAATTTGACTGGAGAAAACAGGCCTCTCTATGTAGGGGGGCCTATTTATTTTGTTTGTGGTAGTTTAGCATTTCCCTGGTTGCCCAAGGATTGGCAGGGGATCTGTTATTTAGGAATATTGTTACCTGGGGTATTTGTAGCTAGTACATTGGAGGTTTCTAAGGCTCGCCCATGGCGAGACGAGAACGGAGATACCCCTGGGCAAGTATTGGGAGATATAGCGAAATCAGTTGTGCCCTTTTGGGGACAAATAACAGACTCAGAGAATATTAGGGGATTAGCAAGGGTACTGGAGAGAACGATCAACTGGACCACGAACATACTCTACAATATGACCTTAGAGCAAAAAGCAATAAGATTGGTAGCACTTCAAAATCGTATGGCATTAGATGTCATTTTGGCAGAACGAGGTGGAGTATGCAAATTAGTGGGGTCCGCTTGCTATGTTTTCGTACCAGACTCCTCACCAACAATTTTTAAAGCAATACAGAACTTACATACTCTTAGTTCTGAAGTACATATCCCTGTAGGAGACTGGAATCTTAGCACTTGGAAGGTGCTTTCCGTTATTCTGGTTATTTTAGGGATCCTGCTATTCCTTTGTTGCTGTTTTCAATGCCTCCCAAGTATATGTGGAATGTTAGGGGGATGTTGTGCCCAAGCAGTGAGCACAATAGGGCATAAAATATATGCCCCAGATACAGCATCTAAAGAATTCATGTTACAAGAGGTTTTGATGAACGACCTAATGGCTATAGACATTACAGACAATGATGCTGAATCTATGGATGATAGCACATGGAGTTATTTTCAAAAGTATTAGGAATGATGTTAGCACTTGGCATAGGCCAAAAGGAGGGTCTGTCGGAATCGAAATAATATTATACCTCCTATTGCATTGTTTGAATGGGTGTTGGCCTACGCCAAGTTGTCTAAAACATTGTGTAAATAGATTCCGCGGCAAGGTCTTGACCTTAATGTACTGTGTAAATTGCCATCGTGGATTTAGCCGCCATTTTAGGTTCTCTTGTAATGTGGAAGTCACCCTGAACATCAAAATGGAGGCCGAATGACATTTCGAGTGGGATTCTGGCCGTTGTGACTTCCGCACACATGAATAAATAATATGCCTGCAGGCCACTTGTTGGGGTCGCGAACTGAGACCTTGTCCTATCCCTGACCTATGTATAAATGAACAACTGTATCAGCGGAACTGATCAAAATGCATACATTATGGGATTGACCTGGCAAGGAACCCTAGGCCTGGTCCTAAGAATGGTTAACCCGTGAGGGGGTTGGCCGGAGCAGGATAAAAAGTATAAATACGCGAGTATCCCAATGTACGGTCTCTCACACTAACGCAGTGAACTTTCGTTGAAGTTCGTTCTGTTACTTTGAGAGCCGAATAGCTATCCGTTTGTCAATTGACTTTTTGGTAACTGTTGCAGCTTTTAAATAAAGCACTTTGTATGTTCTTTGTAACCTGTGTTGGTGTGTTTCCTTTGGGCTTCCCGGCCTCATATCAATTTCTTTGTTTTCACAATGGTTGACTCTCCACAAGCCCAGGCTAGCATTATTTGGTAATTTACAGTGCTGAAGTCGAGGGTACATGCGGGTGAATGGCTTCCCCCCACATTTGTAAAACAAGAAACATTGGGACTCATTACAAGTCCGGCGATAACTGTGCCGGAAAAACCGGCAGGTTACTGCCAGACCCGTATTGCCACTCTGGCTCCGTGATTCCCGGAATCACTGCGGCATTACGACCCCGGTGAACCGGGAATTCCGGAGGCGGAATTCTGTAAGTCCCCATTCCTATGGAGTCCCAGAGGACTCCATGGGGATGGTGACAATGGAAACACTGTTTCCGTCTATAATGGAGCCGGTGTTTACATGTCCGCCGGCAGGCGGGTGGTGTAAATCCTGCCAGGTCAGACCTGGCGAGAGTGACACCTCCTGCTTGCAGGACTCATAATCTGCCGGTCCGGAAACAACGGTGGCAGCGGTTGTACCGCCACCGTTTTTTCCGGACCAGCAGGGTCGTAACGAGGCCCATTGTCATTTTTAGACCGAACTCCAGACTCAAACTGCAGTTGCCAGGTTCGCAGGCCGGGCACTTCACCACTGCACCATATAAAGTGATGAAATACAACACAGAGCTAAAGGTGAAATGCCACATTTCGGGGCTGCACGCTTCAGGGAAAACATCGGCATTGGTTCTTAGTCCTTTTAACATTTTCAAATTTTCAAAACACTATTAGAAGAAAAATCCTCCCTTGGTTTTTTGGGTGTGTAGATTTTATGAAAGGCAAATGCCATTCGTCCTGTGCAATTTGTACAGTTATTCAAAGCTTATTGAATGAAATTTGCATATTTCATCTTGATATGCTAATTTCTGGTGATGTCACATCCCATTAGTATGTTAATGAGTCCCCCCATTTTTATTTAGGACTTTGACCCCTGTATGTGACCTTGGATAGTGATTCTGACCAGTTTGAGAACAAATGTAATTAACAAAAATAGTCGATCACAGGCCCTTCTATAACATGATCCTCCCGAGCAGGCTCGTTGGGCTGTAGGAAGTCACGGCTGTAATGCAATATTCGGGGGTCGCTGCTCGACCGGACATTCCAATCACATTTAAGGACCTCCCAAAGCTACTTAGACATTGATAATATTTTAAGATTATGTAGATACATTTATCAGGAAGAAGGCCAACACCCTCAACGTGACTTTGATTGTCAAATTGTGAGTGCCTGGGGCGGAAATGCCCTTTAGCCGTATGCACACGCCTACCGAAAAAGGGGAACACTCACTTGAAAAACTATATAGAGGAGTACCTGTCAAAAAGGATCATTCAACACCAACGCCATCCCCTTTGCTCTTTGTAGGTGCAGGTCTGTATTTATTATAGGACCATCAATTAAATCACCATTAAATACCATTTTCCATTGCAGTTTATTTCCTTATTTTTGGATCAGGTTCAAACAGTACTAAAAAGCTGAGTCGGAAGATGGCTCATCACCTTGTATGTGTCTGCACTGATGAGTGGAACACAGCTTTTTGCGCTAATCTGCCTGTTTGAGTACCAGGTGTTGCCTTTCGGGGCAATGTACCACTGGTGTTCCAATTCTTGACAAATGAAGGGCCCAATTCATGGAATTGTTTGCACAGTTCAAAGTGACTTTGCACTGCTGAAAAGTGACGTTGCACTGCCGACACAAACCCTGATTCATGGAAATGTGTAAAGTGTATTTTACTGCAAAAATGACTATGCACTGACTTTGCACGGACTTTGCACTGCAAAAATACACTTTGCACAGTTCCATGAATCAGGGCTTGTGCCAGCAGTGCAAAGTCACTTTGAACCGTGCGAAGAATTGCATCAATCGGGCCCCAAGTGTTGAGAGAGCTGATTATTGTCTGCATTATTACCCACATTGAGGATATCCTATTGACAAAGATACAGGGATTCAATAGATGAAGTGATAACCAACACGTGATCACATATCAAATGTTTCGAAGAGTGATTAAAGGAGAAGATACATAATACAGAGAGAGAGATGGATACAAGAATTAGGCCAAGAAACAAACAACAGGAAATTGAGCATTTTTGAATCTATCAGTGAAATCAGACAAGTTAGTATTTCATGCAATATAGATATTATTACATGGCAGAGAATGTGCATACCTGTACTAGAAAAAAGGCTGATGAATGTTAACACTGTAAACATTGAGGGTGTAAAACCTTGCTAATTTGTTATGAACATGTATACATTTAAAGACACATTGGGTAGCTGAACCAACTCAGATGAATACATTTTGCTTCCTAAACAGAAGGCATTTATCCCAAAATGCATATGCCTCGGTAAGTGGAAGAAGGATAACCTGGAAAGGAATAAAACCGTCTGCATCAACTGATGATTATAGCATGTAAGCAATTTATGAAATGCTGGCTGCACTTGCACGATCCAAATGCACCTGTTCTCCCCTGTCTTCAGCCCTTAATTGCACTGGTAAAACTGCAGAATCGCCTTAGGCCTATTTCCTGTGTCTCACGTGTTAGATGTATTTTACGCACGTACTCTGCCTGTGCATACTATTATCGTCTCTGAACTTCAAGGGCTCTGAACGACTGTTGTTTTTCCCCTTGTTCCCGCCCTCCTTGAGCGCTTTGAAACACTTTCCTGTGTGTAGGCGCTATTTAAATAAATAATACAATACAAGAACACAATCTTCCGATAAAAGAATGATGGCTGGAAACGCAACAGGTGCTAAAAACAGAAAAGCCCATTTGAGCGCCGCGGAATAGAGAGGAAGAAAGCAAATCACACTCCCTTTTAAATATGCCTATTGGGGCCTTTTATGAAGAATGCGAAAGCCAACATATTAGTTAAATATAATACATCTAAATAAACTATTTAAATAGATGTTTTCCATTTCTTTTTTTCTTTCTTTTTTCCAGCACAAAATGATACCATAAACTAGATACAAAAAATGAATATCCTTGAAAGGACCGAATCTGCTGAGAGGTGAAAGGACATAGGATGCAAAACATGAGCGTGGCATCTATCACCATATATAGATGGCACATTGACAATCTGGGGAAAAAAGAAAATGAATAAAAAAGAAAATTGGATAAAATGACACCCATGCTGTGAAGCAGCAAAAAAGGTGCTAGGAAGCACTATATTAAAACAGAAAATGTTAGCACCCAACATCGAGGCGATATTACACAAAGCGGCGGACTGACCCTGTCAGTAACGGCCCGCTGCCCAAGTTAAGGGCTCAAGCAAAGCGAGGATCCCTTTAACGCGGGCAGTGGTGCCGTTACCAACAGGATAGTGTAGTTACCTATACGGGTACTAATTTGATTTTTTTTAAATAAAAAAAGAATCTCTTACCATTATCCAGCGGCCCGACGGCGCACAGTGCTGTCATCCAGGAAGTCCGTTTTCATTGTTGATGACTGAGGTCATCTTTACATAAAATCTTCTCAGCACCAAACACACTACCCCTTTCTCCTCGTGCACAGCATCACCAGAATTCCCCTCTGGCCTACTGCTCCATTTTAAACCCTCACAAATACAATATTAGCCACAAATGCAGTCACTCATGGTTCACACCACAGCCCAATGCATAGCTTTTGCCGTTAGGACTGTCTCTTAATGATGTATAGTTAGTCTCTTGTTACGTGCAGAGGCCTGTAACCTTGGGCTCGCCACACCTTTTGCACTACAACTCCCATCAGCCCTAGCCACCATTGGCGAGGGATCATGGTCATCATAGCCCACAACTTCTTGAAAGCCATGGGCTGCAGACCCCAGATGTACTGGAAACCCAGTTGGGTGCTGCAATGCACTATCAAATGCTTGCTCGATGCTAATAGACAACACCTGTGGCACTTAGCATGTATTCTAGAGAAGTCTGTGGTTTCCATTTAGGGTCCTAAAGTAGCGCGTTTTTGTGGCTTGGTAGTTGGTACAGTAATTCAACAATAGATGTTCTAAAATTCAAACCTCCCAATGTGGTGATCAGCACAACAATCTGTTGCTGTGCAACAGGTGGCCAACATCATCTCTCAAAATAGCATCCCCTCCAAAGTAAATGCCTTAGCAGGCATATGTGATTGCAGGCTCTGTGCATTCCTCTATGCAATGAAGGAACAGGTTGCTGGAAGGTAGCCTATGAGGGCACAGACATTGGGGTTCCCCTTTAGAGGAAATGAAGAGTACATATTTTGAGATTTAAACACTCAAAGAAATTGACTTCAAAGTGCTCCAGAAAAAAACCAAATGAATTTAGCTTGAACAATAGCAGAGGTGAGATGAGTGAGGTGAGATGAGTGAGGTGAGATGAGTGTGGAATCAACATCTATTTTCGTTGTCAGTTTATAGGGAGTAAATCAGGTGTGGGATCAAAACCGGGAGGATAGCTCAGGGGCAGCTGTTTGTCTTGGAAGTCGCGGGTTCGAATCCCAGTCCCATGCTTAGAGACTGATTTCCGGTGATAAGCACATTTGAAAAGATTTATGAATTAATTTAAAGACTTTCTCATTATGTCACCATGTAGATTCCGTCCGGGAGATGGTTGTCCAGTCCTCTATTTTTCCTTTGCATTCTGGGGCTTTCACCTTTTGTTTTATAATGGTGAAATCCAGATGTACAAGTCCAAGAATTCAAAGAAAATAACAGGACTGGACTACCATCTCCCGAATGGAATGGGGTACGTTGCCTGTATGCTCCAGACCCCCAGGACACCATTGCTTGCCGAATTTCCTCATCGCCTAGCTAAACTGTACTAATTCAAAATGCCTTTACGAGAAAGAGCCTAACTCCCCCTACAGTCATCAATCGCTGGAGTGAATACACATCTAGTTCAGTCATTGCCCCCTAATTTATGTGGGTTTGCCCTGATCATTGGGTTGGAGGAGAAGAGTTAAGTATCATCTATATAGGATCTATGTCATTTCTGCGACCCCCAGAAGTCCGACAGCTGAAAATGCAGACTTTTTTTTCTTTTCAACCCCCTTTACATCACATACATATGCGGGGGGAGACCCCCGTAGCAGCCCCATACTTGTATTATATCCCATACCTCTCCCACATATATATGTGTTGTAAAGGGGGTCGGAAAATAAAAGTCGGAATTTTCGTCAGACAGAGTTCTGGAGGCGACATTTTTGTATACGTCCTCTGTATACAGGTGGTAGCTGAAAAAAGGAGAGAATAGATGGCGAGGTTATGAGACAGCTAATGATTGGGGCTGCGGACATTACATGAGCAGGGCTGGCTGCAAGGGTGTGGGAGGAGGACCAGAGGATGGTCTGGCAACTAATGCACAGATACTGGAAACTATGCAGAATTGCTGGCCTTGATCAAAATCAGAACAGGGGTCCTGTGTAAGGAGGGACGTTTGTAGCCCTTAATTCAAGGGTCGGGTAGGTAGGCAGGGCTCGGGTAGATTAGAATTTAATTGCAGATAAGCCATTTTAGCAGGTAAGAGAGACATGGGAGAAGGTGCCAGAGGTGTAATTCACCGATATCCATGAGTATAAGTTGTAACACCTATTTTGTTACTTGCAGACACTGCCATTATTCTAATGTGTCTACTGATCTGTCAAAAGTTAAGTTTTCCTTTTGTTTTGATAATTTCAGCAGCTGGGATTTGGGACCTATTATCAATCACTGTTTATTAACAGTACATCTCTGGTTTTGGTTACGATTTCGATTCTCTTTGGTTTTCATGAAATGACACCATGGAAATTGACAGGAGATGAAGATCAACAATTGGGCGAACTCTATGACAGCCCAATTCAGACCAACGAGAGTTCATGGGATTCAAGAAACTAAGCTTGCCCTGTCCAGGCCTGAGAACACACAGTGCAGCCACTAACAAAGCATGACTCCAAACCAGGCTCACAAAAGCCGAAGCGATACATGATTTATTAGCCGATCAGGTGACTGGCAGACAGACAAAGTGATGAATAGCAGTGCAGGGATACTGTTGCATTATTGACCCTTGTTCTGTGCAGGAGAGGTATTGTACCTGCTGATGAAAACAAGGATAGTGCTCGGCTTTCAAAGTGCAAAATGCATATGTGCAACCCTGCCTCTGCGATTCAACCACCGTAGCTACAGATTTTAAGAGATTCGGGTCAGATTAATTTATGATCTGCTTTCACCCAATTATTTCTTGAGTCATTGTTTTCCTGGTTTACCAGTTATACTTTATTTTGTCTGAACGGTATGTAGAGAAGCAGACGTATAGATACGCAGGAGATCCTACCCCCCTGCGTCCCCTGTATTAGAGACATGAGACTGTGCCTTGCCTGACACCAGCTATCATACCAATACCGAAGCGAGTATTTGGAGGGAGATATCCATTGCTACAACCGTATCAAATGTACCCACAATGTAATGACGGCCTGCAGGAAGAGTTCCCTGAAGAAATATAAGAACAAACTAAGACGACGAACTGATGACGTCACAAAAAAATGTGCATGACGTCCCAAGACACTGAATGAAGATGTTGTATGAATTCTAGAGAAGAAATAATGAAGTAAAGAATGAATTGTTCCTTAAAAGTATAACGAAGAAAAGTACACTATAGAATAGCTCTGCAGAAATCAGAAGCATGAAATATGTGCAGATGCTGAAACGCAAGATAGATCAAGTCATTGCATAGGCTAGCTATAAGAAGTAAATAGAATGCAGGTGAAACCGCCATTGTACACAGACTAGACATTGGTTTCATGAAATTATAAGTAAAAACCATTAAAAGGGAATGAAACACTGTGTTACAGTAGAATAACAGGTTGCTGAAGCTGCGTGCCAGGCTGTCTGACCAGAAGTCAAGATCCTAGAAATCGAGGTCAGGATGAAGAACAAGGGTGCGGAGGATGAATCTTCTCACGTTAAGGTGCAAGAAAGAACACAAGGGATGCCAAGTTTAATTCATTTAAAGCATTTAAAAAGCTGCAGAATGAACCAAATTGTGTTCTCTTGTCACGTGAGTTAAGGTTGGAAATAGAGTTTGAACTTGGAGTTTCAGACATGATACCGAGTGCCCTCACTCCTGTGCATCCCCAGGACGAGAATACTCTGCAAGGCCAAGTACAAAGACAATTTCATGGCAGAAGGCATGGGTGATGAGAGATCCTGGGCTAATTGGGTGGAGAGATAGCTTCATGCCCTATATCCCTGCACCTTGGTCTTGGCTTACATGCTGCTAAATGAACCAAATGTTCCAGACATGGCACAAGCATGCCAAACCAATTGTATAAGTCCGTATAACGAAGGACCTTATAGTTTGAGAAACCAATGAGACACAGTGTAACTGGTGTTTCTGAAATGACATGTTTGAAGAGGAAGGCATGTGTTGTCCACCTCATAAAGTGCAGACAATAACAATCCTAGCTCCTATATGATTTTATATCTAGATGTCTCCCTTAACCAATCCCGACCCTTGATAGGTTTTTCACTATTGCCATGTAGTATGATGTCACTCTGATGCATAATGGAGTATATGAAGTGTATTTTTTGTGGAAATCATTGAGAGACTGAGTGTACGTCTGTTGATGTTCCTTGTAAACTCCCTGTTTTAGATACTGGTTAATAAAATTGTAACTTGCCATCTTCTTGAGTTTGTCTGGTTATTTGGATTCAGAATTATTATGCTGGTGTAATCCCATCCAGGCAGGGCCATATGCTAATGTAAAACAACTTTTTTTTTAAATGAATTAAAAAAGTTCATGCAAACAGCCAAAAAATAGCGAAATTGGTTAAACCCACAATGGACACCCATGACCTAATATTACACTCGGTATTCAAGGACGCTTTTGCGTGCCCACACGGTTGCCTGATATGGCCCAGCACTTTCATTGCCTGCTTGTTCCTGCTTCTGTCACTCAAATTGAGTTGACAAGTAAGGGGACCGTGCCCTGCACAGTGCTGCCAGTGGGTCATAAACTCCACTACCGAGTATCCCCCGGTGTGTGTTTCCTTGAATCACCTAATTCTCTTTGCAGCCGATCCGCTGCAGTGTGCCCTGAAGTAGCTTGCTGCAATATAGCGCGTCGCAAACCAGCAATAGCTAAATTAAGACACACCTAAATCATCAATCGCCCATATCCTTGATCTCGTCCTTATTTAAGTCATATGTGAAGGAATATTATAACAGGCATTAGAGAAGCCCAAGTGTTTGTCTTTTCAATAGCCCACACATGTTCACCATGTCAGATATTTTTAACACTAAAATATGTATTTGTTACTTTTCTCTACAAATAATCCCAATAAAAAATAATATTAATAACGTTACCTTAGTCTTTACATTTTCTCTACAAAATAAAATAAAAATAAGGCAATCTGAGTGCTTTAATCCAGGGCTACATGCTGTGATGCTATATTGATGAAAAATCAGGCGGCTGGCTAGCTGAAGCTGGCACACTACCTTTCTGACAGATGTTTCTGCGTGCTCCTAAATGTAACGACAATATAGATTAGCACCAGCTGAATGGCTGTTTATTCCGGCAGAAATTGCTTTTTTAAATCACCCAAAGGTCACATGACGTTAGACAAGACAGATCATGTTCTATTGGTCATGTTACTGGCATATAGTCATCCTTCAAGAAAAAAAGTGCAAAGCGTACAAATAACTTTTTATAGAAATCGTTGTTTTTTTTCTCATACCCATGGGTACCGCCACCTCTGTGAGTCAAAACTGAAAATAGTGCAAAATCTCGGTTTGCGTAAATGGTTGTAAAATGTGGTGCAATTGTGAGTACACTGTGCCTTGGATACAGGTAGCCTCTGATGTCAACGAGGACAGGATGCGGAATCCAAAAGCTGGAACTCACCCTGTAGTCTTGTTAATCGGTATCCATCCAGTCATTTTAGCGAATAGAAAACAGAGAATGACTTTTTACCGAAACTAAAATAACGAAAAAATAAGGACATTTTAATGTATATGGAAGTTGGGGTAAAAGGGTAAACAGTGTTGGGGACGGTTTAAAAGCAAAGGGAAATGGGGAGGGGGAGGCGGTCTTGGCAGGGTACACCCCCAAATAAAATAAATAATTTAAAAAAACAATATTTTTTCATTAAACATTTTTCGAAATAAAAAAGCATTCTCTATAATTTAATTCTGTGTGGCGAGGGGCGGGTATTGAACCAGGAGGCTCTCCATTTGTGCTCGAAGTGTATGGTAGTGATAGATTATAATGCTGCCAATATGGTCCTCATGGTGCAGTGGCACACAGAGGAAAACGTGAGTCTGTTACTTTTTTGAGGCAAAGCACAAACTATGCACTAATGTTTCAAATGGCATTTACAAATATTTGTATATATGTCACATAATGGCCCTCATTAGGAGTGGCCAGTCCCGATAGTTCAGACCTCTACTGGTAGAAAAATCACTGAAGCACTGGCAAGGTTACCAACGGTGCCGGTGCTTCAGTGTTCCCATTCAATTGCAGACCTATGAGACTACACAGGAATGGGAACTTACCGTTCCTACGCCACCTGTAATATCCCAGTATTACCGGGAAATCAGGTGGCAGAAACGGTAAGCCGAGATTGCCGGTAGGTCACCGGTACTACCGGCAGCCTACCGGCAACCTCATAATGAGGGCAAACGTCTGCCATATGTGTGATTATTTTTGCACTAACAAGGAGTTCCTCGTAACGTGCCGGGTAGTAACCTCATCATTATGGCTATTAACCGGTTACGTGCCGGGTGCTAATAGACATTTATTTCTTTGATAAAATGGGTTGCGATGCTACATGTTCTTCCTTTCAAAGAAAAGCTAACCTAACTTAGCCACCATGGAAATAGAAGGAAGGCTCCAATCAGAGCCCTTCTTCCATTTCTAGTGGTGCTGCGGTGCTCTTCCGGTCAGTGGCAGGAAAGGGGTAGCAAGAGAAGCATGGACGGCAGGCCCTGGAAGTGCAAGGTTGCTCAGAGGGTGGGCTTATACCATGACATTTAGCCCACATTCCTAGCAACCTGATTGGCTGTGGCACCAACTCCTGGTGCTAATATTTCAAAAAAAATATATATATACATATATACTCTACCAGCACATACAGGTGAAACTAAACCTAGCATTTGTACCAGAAACTTCCAGTTAAGGGCCCGCACGTGAGGGCTTTTATGGCGGGGGGTAAGCCCAAAAATGTATTTATTTAATTATATACAGGAGGAACAATTCTCTTTTGATCACCAAAGAGCATACAATAGATAAGAAATCAGATTTGATGGGAAGCAGTGAGCCTCTTACAATGGGGTGAGTTTGACGGACATTCTGACCAGGTTATGGAGGGGAGTAAATGGAACAGTCACCAGGGGAAATGCATACATGAACATACATAGATTGAGGACAATCAATATCAGACATTTTTAAGTGCAGCTAGGCTGGTACGACCATGATGGGTGAAGTGCTAGAGGAGACAAAGGAATTGAGGGACCGAGGCAGTTAAGAGGCGAGGGGAAAAATGTTAGCTAGCAGGCAGATGAGCGGTAGGTTAAGAGGGTAACATAAAGGCAACGAGGTAGGCTTTTAGTTTGGTTTTGAGCAAATCTGTGTGGACTGTTTCTCTGATGTCAGGGGAAAAGAATTTCATGCAAGTGTATCAAGAAGAGAGAAAGAGCCAAAGCAAGCACAGTGAGGAGCAGCCAGAATGATAGTCGAAGAGGGAGAGTGGAGATTACGAGAAGGCTCCTAGAGTTGGATAGAGAAGGATAGATACAGTGGTGCCTTAAAGTGGATGGATTTGTGAACCAGGAGAAGACATTTAAATCTGGCTCTGTTTTGCATCGTCAGCCATCCAGATGGTGATGGTACGAGGAAGTAGGTGTGAAGTGAGGGAGTACAGAGAGAGTCCTGGTAGCAAAGTTAATTATCCTGTTGAGATGAAAGGAAGCATAATTGGAGACACCAAAGAGGATGCTGGCACAGTAGTCCAATTTAGAGACAAGAGTGGTTAAGAAATGCTTGGCGGTGTTGAAAGGAATGAGCTGCCTCATTTTCCTAATATTCAGGAGGTTGAGGTGAGCTGCTGTTCTAGTTTTGGAGATGAAAGAATTTGCATGCTTGTAGGTGAGGTGACATTTTCCCTGCCTTCCCGCTGTCACCTTCCAACGGCCTGTGAGACCCTGGATAAAACTCCTCGCCACCCACTTCCACCCGCTCGTTGGTCCAGCAGATGGCACACAGCAGTTGCCACTGGGCCTCACAAATACTTCACTACTTAACACACTTTGCTATAGCACAGCATTTAGTTTGAACACTGGTTCTGGCACGACCACACGTTTTAATGGTCCTGTGCTAAGAATTGTAATAAGGCATTTTTATATTGAAGTCATTATTGATATGATATGATATGATATGATAAGGCATTTGTAACGCGCCTATACACAAGTGTTTCAAGGCGCAACGAGGCAGGGAGGGGGGAACAAGGGGAAGACAGACAACGATCCTACTAGGCCAGGTGTCATTCAGACCGTCATTATGTATATGATGTGTGTACTTTTCAAGTAATCTCTAGAAAACAGAATATTTCCGGAAAGCCCAACATGAGGGTGTAGAGGGGAAAGGAGGAGGGGGCAAGTGGGTCATAATGATTCTCCAGATCAAAGGATGTAGGTAGAGGGGTTGTTTACCCTGGACCCTGTCCTCTAATGATTTTGATACCGTTTCAAGACCTGCAAAATTGCGTACTCTGCTTACACTCACTGCCTCAATACCTCCCCAGTAAATAGACTCTGCTTCAATTGACAATACGACAATGGATTGCTTGAAATCTCAGCTCGCAGCAGGTGAAATCCTCGAGGTATGTAGCTTGCTTCTGATTTTATTAACAAATATCAATAGCATTACTTGGAGATTGTCAAAATAATCCTCACCTCTAGCTTCTGAATTAAATGCATCTTGCTAGTTTATGGCCAAATATAGACACCAAAAAATAAAAGCAATCAAGAAGCCACTGCAAACACACTAGATAACTTAAGCGTGTTTGCAAAACTTAATCAGATAGTTTTTATATTTAATTACAAAGTCAGGTGGTGTTTAGAAATCAAAGTTGCAAAATCAATTTTAAGCAAAGACATATTTCTACTGCCAAAAGACGGGACGCTACATCTTTAAGTGTCTGAATTGTGTACTGATCCCATATCCCAGTTTTGCCACTTAACTAAAGCGTGTGATCCCGGACGAATAATTTTGTGTTACTGTGACTTATCTGGCAAAATTAGAAGTCTCTACAAGTGATTCAGTTCCCATTGTTCCTTACTCAATAGAGCCTCACTCATGGTATTGTTCCATATGTAATTATGATAATAATGACAGTGACCATTCATATATTAGACACCTGGATTCTTCTTTCAATGTCATTTCCAATGATCTCCTATTGTATCAGAGTCATGCCACTCTGCGATGTAAATTCCTGCGATTTCAATATGATGTCAAAGCCTATGCAAATTAAGGGCCTCACACATTTTTTTCTGCCTAGAGCCTCGCAAATCCCGGTGCTGGCGCTTCATCTACACTTGTAATGTAGCCCCATCTAGTGCTTCTAGGCCCAAACTGACGCCTCTTGCTAATGAAGCCCAGGCATTGCTGGCAAGAGACCTTTCTTTCCCATAGTCCAATACAGTAGTGGAAAGACCACCGGAATCCCAGAACATGTGTTAACTTGCAACACACGTGTAGACTTTCTAGCAAATACATTTGAATGGTGCACATAATAAGGCCATGATTCTATGCGTTATAGTCAACTAGGTTTTGCTTGTGTGCGCTTTACTCTAGCACTATTCCTCGATGTGCATTTGGTAATTCTTTTTTATTGGGGGTCCCTCCCCAAGTGCAACCCTCAACCACCTACCCCAATGCTCCCACACAAGCACGAACATATACCAACAAAAGAAATTTGTCCAATGGCATATCGAGGAAAAGTGCAAAAATAAAGTGCACACAGGTTAAACATACTCAACAATAACATGTGTTGCAAAGGAGTTTTACATATGGCTAACAATTCACTTTGGGTATTGCGTCCCCCATATAATGGGCGTATGCAGCACTTTCAGTGAATTGTGCCTGCATACATGCATAGCTTTCTACTTAACCTCACTGGGCCCGCTATAAGTTTCTGAGATCCTTAATGTTAGAAGACGTTGCTGAAGCTATAAAAGCGAGCCTTTGATGCCCACCCAGGTACAAGAAATTAATGACTTGTAGTGGGGCAGTTATTGACTAGAGAGCACGATCAGGATATGCCCCCCTGCCTCCCTTAGAAGAAACAAAATTATAAGATAAGAAAGGACACATTTCAAACTGCACTTTAAATTCTCCTGGAAATGCAGCTGGCACAAAGAATAGCTAGTTTCGCTACACAAGTAGGGACAGGAGATATTAGCTTGCATAATTAGTGTGTTTTAAAATCGAATAGATTAGGTGACAGGAAGGTGTGTACCCACTACACAAGTAGGGCAGAACAACTGTAGGCAGGATCCGGTTGCAGCTACCCATATGTAGGAGATCATGTGACAGGCATGCAACAGGACTCAGTAGACAGCAAAATAAATGTGTCCTGCAGAGGAAAACACGTGACAAGCAGCTGCCATTTTAAAACTGCAGCAATCACAGCAGATAATTAAACTGTACAGCTTTAAGAAAAGGCCCCAGTTAAATATGCTATTTGAACAATTACATTTAATTCAGGGAAATGCTGTGGTAGCTGGACATAGCAAAGAAGGTGACCCTTCAGGAGGAGCACCTTCATTTCTTTTGTAAATTGCATGAGACTGGGGCTGAGTCTGATTGGGGGGTTCTGATGAGGTTGGGCCTAATGTTAGACAGTCTGGGGGCGTACGGAGAGGTTGATTGCTTCCGGTTTCTTCATTTAGTTTCCCTTTCTAATGCTATAGGATGGCCATGCGATGTTCTGACTGCAAGTAATGGTGACTGTGTCTCCCAATTAGTACAATGAATGCCCGGGAACTGTGTTGTGTATGATGCAGCTGGTATTGAAGGTGTTTCCTGCTTGTAGGTGTAGTCCGTGAAGTTCCATGAGTGTGGGAATTATTTGGTGCTATTTGTTAAGACGTTTGATAAAGTGGGCAGCGACGTGAAGGACGTATCTTATAGGTTCTATGGTGGTGGTGGATGGGCCGATGAGCAGGTGGCTTCCTCCATCGAGGTGAAATAGGACATGGACCTTTATGGTGGATCTGAAACTGGTATCTAATAGAAAGGCCTTCAATTTCTGCACAAGTGATAGTTGGTACCGTGCTTCTTGAGTTGTATTCACTGTTTAATATACTGCAATCTCCACCCAACAGTCACCTGCTTACATGCCTTCTCATGCTATGCACCATTTCATTAGCTCCACACATGTCTCTCTTCTTGTGTTACTCCATTTTCGGGTCACTGAATCCCAAGAAGACTAAGGTCCTGCTGTTCCTAAGTGGGACTAAATGCACCTTACCTCGAAGAAGGAGGGTGCACAAGTGAGGAGCTGGCACAGTACAAAAAAAACCTAATAATAATATAATTATGATATTCATAATAATAATAATAATAATAATAATAATAATAATAATAATAATAAGTGTTTTGAAGGAGATTTAGCTGTCTTTGTGAAATCCCAGTGCTTTGGCATACTTCAACATGGCTTCAGCTACTGTGGATCTACTCCTATACAGCCATGGCTACTGAAAGATGCTGCCCTAGAAATACAGCTATTTACTGTTAGAGAATTTATGATAAAAAATTAGGCATTGATTAAATAAAACGAGAAATGCCTTATTGGCAGAGCAAAGCAAATGATATGCACCGACTCCGGCATTCATTGTGGATTTCTATTTCTTGCTATCTGTTATGTTTAAAATGATGCAAAACTAGAGTACAAACGGTGCTTCTTATGTTCATATAGAATGGTATTGCATATTCTATTTCAGCAATGTGTGATTTCCTGAGCCTAAAAGATACAGCTCAGGAACTCAAAAATGATAATTGTGTGACATAGAAAACTACACGTATTTTCTAGGACTGCAAGGTTTAATTTACTTAAAGTAACGTAATTAATCAAAAGACTGGAATCAATGTCACAGTTCAATGCATACATTCAGAATCAGATACATGAACAGCACCACGGTCTATGGTCAAGTTCAGGTCTGTTTAGAAGTGTATTACATGGAATAGCCAGGCCAGATGGCTTTTAGGTCAATCTGAAATGATCCTCCATTGTATGCAAGGAAGGATTTTAAACAAGATAAGCATTATACATATACTTTAGTCATTCACTAAAGGAAAGAAGCTCAACTTCAAAGAGGATATTTCACATAGATAAGTTCCAATAAGCTTGTCAAGGATGCATTAGCTCTAAGAGGTTAATAGAAAGGTGATTGACATTCAGATGCCCGGCAGCAGACATCTACATTGGATTAGTCAAGGTGAAAGGCCATTGATAATATGCACAATAAGAATATTTTGCTGTGGATAGTGGTCACCTGGAAAGAGAATACTTAGTTCAGTATTGTCTCTGCCTTGAAATAGCATGATAGAAAATCCAAATAAATTTACATGAACAAAATGTAACATTAATTGCGCAATCACATTAATCAATGCAAAACCATCATAGATCCAATTAACTTTACATTTGGACATGTTGTAGATAAAGTAGTGCTGATCAGATTAGGTAAAATAAAATGAGTGTCGCCATGTTTCAAAGTGGCCACAAATTGTGAAAACATGCACTATCATCAGAAATGATCAGCATTGAATCATTCAACATCTCTAAATGTCTGCCTGACTTGCAGAATCAATTAATATAAGTTTTATCTAGGCAGCACCGACGAGTCAGAAATTAGAGTATAAAAACAAAATTAGCTTCACTTCAAAAGAGAACAGCATCCCTCGTACCCTTTTTAGTCAGGCGGCTGGAAAAGCACACCTCTGGCAAGCCACAATTGGGATAAGAGGGAAATATATTGGCATACACCTAGGACTGAGGGTGAAAGATGGGTTATGGAATGCTTGGTAAGGAAGAGTCAGAAGAAGAACAAACAGGAGATTGGAGAGCAGAAGGATTAATTCTACACAGAGGGCAGACCTGTCCATTGACCCAGGCAGAGAGGAGAACAGCCCATAGAAGGAAGAGTGGCTACCTGAACTGAGGGTTTGCTGACAGAATGATGCCTGGCTGACTTTGGTCTCTGCTGGTTCTCCCAAAATCAAAAGTTACATCGTAAAAGGTAAATCAACCGCCAAATTGTCCAATTTTGATCTCGGTATAATCTGGGAAGTTAAGAAAAGGACTGGGAATGCAGAGAGGTGCAATTTCAAAACAAGGATGCAGTGGGTAATAACTTGTTCTGTGACTATATCTATGTATCTATATATATATATATATATATATATATATGAAAAGTAAAAAAACAAACTGCAAAATAGCAGTTCACAGCAGCACTCCTCCATCTTTCACTCCAAAAAGTACACCACACCTCTGTGCTTTCTCCATTGTAAAACGTCCTTTATTCATTTGATGTGTTGACAGTCGAGAGCACAACCGTGAATAAAAAAATCACAACAACGCGTTTCTCCCCAAACTGGGCTTCGTCAGATTGTATATCAAATACAAAGTGAGATGTGGTTTCTTTAAGGCCCAGTCTACTGTGCAGTGAAAAATGTAATCCAAATCTGAAAAGCATTTTGGCCACAATGCAAAGTGGGATTGCATTTTTAAAGCAAAGTACTACGTGTGTGCAGATGGGCCTTTAATCACCTTAACCCAAACAGGCCCCATCACTTAAGAAGTGAATAGACACTTGTACATAAAGCAAGTTTATTGTACAAGTATCCTGGGAGCAGTTAGATGGTGTTGCAGGAACAAATTAACCCAAGTCTCAACAAACCACACCAGTTGACATATTTTATTTATGATTAGACAAAAACCTCTTAGAAAATCCTATCTTTTTGCAATTCCTAAATTTTCATTGGCCAGTTTTATCGTAATAGTAATCATCAAATCATATTCATAACACACCTATTCTTAGGATTCAGCCAAAATAGGTCATGACATCAGCACATGGTTAAACATTGGTATTGAAACATAATTACGAGCAATAACTGGCCTAAGCCGTTTAAACCCTAACTCTTGATTTGCACAAGTTCGCATGAATACTCCCAGCGATATGTTGAAGGCTGGGTGAATGATTTCTCTTTGAGTTAGTGATGCTCTCTCCTTCCCCAGGTCATTAGTCTGAGTGGAAAATTCTATTCTAAATACCCTGCTGCTTTATGGCATGTAGCACATCTGACAATTTAATGGCAACTCCTGGATTCTGATTAATTTAGCCTAGGGCATTGGCTCACAGGGTGTTTGACTGCTTACTAAAATAAATAAACAAAAAAAAAACCTTCTATCACGCTTTTATTCATCAGGAGATTACCGTTTCCATTTGCAATATTGATCAAACCATAAAACTCATGGCCAGTTGCTGCAGCGCTGATCGTGAATGTTGTGGAGTTACTTATTAACCCGTCCCCTAGCTTATAAAACCTTAGAGAATAAGTTACTTAACAGTCAGAATTCACCTTGCAGACAATCCTGACTACCATGGGTTTGATTCATTTGTAGAAGCCCAGTGTATTGAGATTCATGTATTTCCCATGTATTTCCATTTCTGCTGAATTGTCTAGATTGGCCCTTAATAATGTCTCCACTATCACAAACAGCTAACACTCGCAATTCCTAAATTTGCCTTTTCGCAGCTGTACTGAAAATGAGGTTCTAGAGATTGTTACAAATCTGAAATCCACTTCATGTCTTGGCGATTCCTGCCCTGATGACATTCTGAAAGGCTCTTTAGATGTGTTAATCCCTTGGATCACAACAATTATTCATTTGTCACTTGAATCAGGCACAGTGCCTGCTGTCCTTAAGGATGTTTGGGTTTCTCCCTTGTTAAAAAGCACACGCTGGATCCGGCTGTTTCCGAAGAATTACAGGACAATCACTAATGACCCTTGCCTGTTGAAAATCCTGGACAGAGTGGCATACTTACAGCTTCAGAGGTTTATAGAGGATAATAATCTTCTAAATATCAATCAATCTGGGTTCAGATCTCAACACAGAACTGAAACAGCTCTTCTGGATCTTGAATCCAATATTGTAGGCATTATTGAAAGAAGTCACCCAGCCCTGCTGTTATTATTAGATGTCTCGGCAGCATTTGACATCATTGATTATAAACCTTTATATAACAGATTGCTAACTATAGCCAACTGCTCTGAACATGCTTCTACTTCGCTGGCCTCCTTTCTAGCTTCAAGGACCCCGAGAGTGGCTGAGCCTGTAGCGCAGGTAGAACTCAATCTCCCTGGCCTGCGGCATTCCAAAGGGGTCATGCTTATCCCCACTACTATTTAATATCAATATAAGACCTTTTATTGATCTTCTTGATGACCTGGGTGTCCAATTTGTGAACGACAACCAGATTTTATTTGAATTATCTGGTGATTACCCTAAGGATACTGACACAGTAAACTTAGTTTACAATAAACTACAGATCTAGATGGCACAAAACTCACTCGCTCTTAACGATTCTAAAACGGAGCTCCTCATCATGGCCTCTGGTCATCGTTTAAAGACGCTCCACACTCTATACGCTCACCTGGAAATTGCTGGTACTACGATTGCCGTCAGCAACTCAGTAAAAACTCTTAAGGTTTTCTTGATGCTGAGCTATCAATGATGAGACAAGTATCACATCTAGGCTCATCCTGCGGGCTTGTAATTAAGCTGCTTCACCAGGTTAGACCATATCTCTCCCTCGCAAATAGAGTTCTTCTGGCATCCTCACTTGTGAATTCACAGTAAGATTACTGTAAAAGTCTACCATTAGGCACCTCACAAGGAAACATCCATCGTCCCCAGACTGTGAGAGCAGTTTTCAGACTATCTAAGCGTGACCATGTCACACCCTTCAGGAGGGAACTACATTGGCTCCCAGTAAGGCAGAGAATAAGATATTGTCTCTCGCCTTTAAATGTCAAAACCTGGGTGCTCCCCTTAATTTCTCAAAGAGATTGTCACAAAAACATCCTTGTTGACAGCTGTGTTCCTCCTATAGAGGAGGAGCCAAATGCCTCCACCAGACGTCCCGCCCCTATTTTGTCTATATGTTGAAAGCCAAAAATTGTGACATGCACAACGCCAATAATGGTACCTATCCCACAAAGAATTCTTGAAACAAGGCATCCATTGGGAAAGCCCAATATGACGTACCCGCAGAGAAATGACAGTCTCTTAAAGGAGGCCCCTGAAGAAATGTGAAGTGACAAAGGCAAGAGACTGATGACGTCACATAAAGCAGAGGTGACACGCCAAGAAGAAATGCCAAGGAAGAGAGTATTTAGACCTTATAGAATCTGATGATGAAGTAAAGAATTGAATAACATGTCATGTGCGGATTGAATATTGCGTATGCGAAGAGCACTGAAGAAAATGCGATATCGCTTTATAACCGTACAGATGCTGTAACGCAAGTAGGATAAGTAACCATGAAGGCTGGCTATATGTAGTGAATAGACTGCAGGCGGTGCCGCCAATGTATATAGACAGCTATAGAAGCTGGATGTTCCACATTGCATTTTAGCATACCAGGACCCCATGAGAAAGAAGGGCTGAAAGTGTGCTGCAGCAGAAAAAGCCAGCTGACAATAATGGAATAATCTAGAAGGGTTCTCTGGCCCAGTGTCAAGGGTTGAGGCAGCCAAGAAACTGGTTATCTATTTGAGAAGATACAATGAACATGAGAAGCGAGGCAAGCTCCTCTTGAGGTGCAATGGAAAAACACTATGAGTGTCAAGTTCTATTAATTTAATAGTATTAAAGGCATGCAGGGAAGAAGCTAAACATGGCATCCTGCCACATGGGGTAGATGGAAAAAGACTTTGGGCAATCTACATCAAGACTGAAGATAAGAATGTGCTCACACTCCCTTCCATTCTCAGGCACAGTGATACTTTTCAAGGCCGAGTTCCAGACAATTCGATAGGCAACCAGCAGGAGTGATGATGGATGATGGGCTAATTGGGTGGGAAGGCAAGGTCAAGTCCGCCCACAAACACCTGGGGTACCAGCTTGCATGCTGTGAGTCAGTGGAATATTCCAGAAGGGTACAAGCATGCCAACCAATTGTAGAGGGCCACATAGCAAAGAGCCCTATAGTTTGAAAGCCAATGAAACATTGTCTATTTGATGACAATAAAAATTACTTGTACTAGGGGTGGGCATAGTTGTCCATCTGACTTTAGGGATCCAATCATAATCCTATCCCCATAGAAAGTATACCTAGATGTTCCCTGTGGACCAACCACAACCCCAAGTAGGTTTTCTTACTTTGCCATGTAGTATGACGTCATTGATGACAAGTGTTTGCTATACATGTGTATTTTTTTCGTGAAAAACATTGAGAGACTTCAGCAAACGTCCATTGATGTCCATATAAAAACCTTACTATTTAATTGAGTGGATTAATACCCTTGTTCTACAAGGTCTGATTGTTTGCTCCCGCTGCCTTGCTGCTTCTCATTCCTGCCATGCTCTGAGGCTTTCAGGCATGTAGTGCCCCATCAAAAACTAAAATGAATAAAGATATACATTTGTATTGATGTGCATTTGGTGTGTCTGACATTTTATCTCCCTATGTGCGTACAAGCCAATTTGTATAAATTTCTAAACAAACAGTAATGCTAAAGTAACGTATCCCATCCATAATTAACTACACTTTGATAAACATGAAATTGCAACAAGGTGCCCAGTTTGCCGCAGCCGCGCAATATGAACACTTCGTAATTCTAAATGTAACTTCGTTCATTGAATGCTCCTCTTTCCAATGGCGCATGAAGGTGCGAATGTAGATGCGGTCCCTGGGGCTAAGCTGTGTCTTGTGCTGATCGTCGGTAGTCTCACCGCTTTCTCCTGCTGTCTCCTTGTGAGAAGACAGAACCTGTGAATATATAATCTTAACAGTTTTCATTAACACTCTAAGATAATACCTAAACTCCTCTCCTAGGACCGTTGCAGTCTTTTGTGCATCTGATGTCATACCTGTAGGTGAGAGAGATGCATGTAGCCTACGCCCAGTCACGATGTCGTGAGGGCTCAAGTGGTGGTGTTTCCCTGGCTGATTGAATAAAGAAAAAAGTGCCAGTGGGAGGCACACATCCCATGATTTATTTAACTCTGCACATATTTCAGCTAAACAGGCCTCAAGGACCCCATTGAGCCTCTCCACGATCCTATTGGTCTGCGTGTGGTACAGAGAGGAAAACCTATGCTTTGTTCCTAGCAGCAACGGCATTAAAGAAGTGGGTTCAGTTATAGAATTTAAGGACCTTGCAAATTTCCCATCTTGGAAATACCTCTCACCAGAAATCGTGTTGCCTATTTAGTTTATTTTAGTTACTGTTCCTCTTAATTATGTCCACGAAATCAATGTGGAAATCCTTGAATAGACCAGTGGGCCTGTGCAAGACCCCCCTCACCAACCTCATGCTATTTCCAGGATTGAACTCCTTGCACACTACTCATTTCCCTATGACTCTACTTACCTGTTCTTGTAAGTTAGAGATAAACCAGCGCTCATGCACCTCTGCTGTGATTTGCTATCGTGAAGTATACAACTAGTAATATAGTTCCTCTAGAGCCAAATGCAGCTCCTCTACAGGCTTTACTACCTTCCTGTCACCTCCTGTCTCCAAAGCAAATCTGTGGGTGAGAGAACACATCATCTCTTTATCCAGAGCTCCTGTTCTTCTCTAGGGGCTTTTCCTTTCATTTCTGTTACCTGGAGCACAGGGACTGCGGTGTACAGGGCTGGTAACTGTACCAGCTGGGACACGGTTTCCATTTTCTGGGAACCTGTGAAAGGAAAATATGCTGCTTCGTTCACCAACTTGTCTGTAGCATAATTTCTGAGAGCTATTGAATTAGTGCTGTTAGTATGGGCAGCACAGTTTACTAGACCTATCTCTGCTGGCATGGTTAACCCTTCAATTAGCTGGGATAACAGTGCAGCATGCTGGACAAGAGACCCGTCAGACCTCCTAAACTCTCTTCTCTACCATCTTCATAACCCAGAATGGACGGTGGAGGTGACATACACAGAGTCAGAAAAAAAAGTGACTGCCTTCCCCTTACTCATTTCTAGCATCTCTATAAGTGCCACCAGTTCTGCCACTTGTGCAGAGTAATGAGAAGTCGACCATCTCTTCAGTCTGATACGGTACTCCCCATCTACAAGATCCATGACAGCTGAACCCGTATGCCCCTTAACCGTCTCCTGGTTAATGATAGAAGACCCATCAACAAAAGTAACCTCACCCCCCTCCAGGGCATCCTCTTTCACATTCACCCTCTCTTCCTCTTCTCCTTCATTTGTGGCACAATCATGAACAATATCCACAGGCTGCACTGGCTCCGCTACAAATGTTGCAGTATTTACTAGGTAACATCTCACAGGACGAATTGATATATTTAACAAAATGACCTAATTCCTGACACTCTCTGAGTCGTGAACGTGGACTTTTCTAGAACCACAAAGACTGCATGCTCCAAGTACAATGTCAGCAGGCAACCCATAGTAATGGTCGAAGAGTTTTGAATCGCAAAAGCCACTGCCACTAGAGCTTGATCACAAGGGAACTATCCATGCATCACTGGGCATAGGAGTGCTTTATAATACACTAAAGGTTTGTGGCCCAGCGATGATTGCTGCAGTCAGAAATAAATGACTGCCTTCCCCTTACTCATTTCTAGCACCTCTATAAGTACCTGTCCATTTGAATGGGAAAACAGAAAGAATGATTTGTTTGCAATTCAGTGCTTCCTCTAAGGGCCTCACATTTGTAGTTATTTATTTTATTTATTGTGCATTTGTAAGGCACTTATACATCAAGTACATTGTGTTTTAAAGCACCCACAGAGCAACAAGGGGGAGCATGGGAATGAAATCAAATATAACAATGAAAGAGTGAGGCAGTCCTACTAGGCCTTGTGAACATTCAGAACGTGCAAGTGCAGAGAGAGGGGGGATGATGGGGGTAAGTGCTAGGAGTAACATGGAGGGAAGTGCTAGGGAGTAAGTTAGAAACCACCTCCCACCACAGTAACTACAGTATTAAGCTTTGTACTTATTAATACACGCTCCCTAGTGAAGCATGCCTTAGAGATGGCCAACTATATTGAACTGAACAATCTAGATGTATATGCGATAACCAAGACCTGGGGCTCAGATGCATCAGGGCCCAGTCTCAATCTAAAAACCTGCAGGCTATGTAATGATGCGTAAGTATAGACAGGAGGGAAGGGTGGGTGGGGTCGCTTTTATCCTGAAAAAGGAACTTTCTATTTGGGAAGTTCTGGGGTTTATCAGGGAAGAAATTGATTCACTGTTCATCAAAATAGGAATGAATGCAGAGTCAACCATTAACATTTTGCTGATCTATCATCATTCATCTATGAAAGATGGTTGGACAGAAGCATTGTTCGACTTAGCTCTCCCCGGGTTAAAACCCCTCACTCACTTTATAATTCTAGGGGACATGAACTGCTGGCTAGGTGCTTTAGAAGATCCTAAGGCAACCAGTCTAGGTCATTCACTTTCTCATCTAGGATTCTCTCAGCAAGTAACGGTACCCACCCATGCACGTGGACACACGTTAGATTGGCTAGCAACTCTGAACACCATCTGTCAGGATGTTTCCATGACATTGTGCCCATGGTCAGACCATATGTTAATACACTTTGCACTGAAAGTTCCACTGTTGGTGAAACAAAAAAATCATCCCAAAGGCCATATACTGGCATGCAACCTAGAACATCTTACCCTTAATAACATAATACTGCTACTGGATAAAAATATCGGATTTGTATCAATGATATGTCTGCTTGCTTGGCTAGTAGCATGGCTAGCATTTCTAACACCTTTAGCCCCACTAAAACCAAAGAAACAAATATAAATAAACCAAAAATGTCAAGCATGGTATACGGAAGAGATGAGAAAGTACAAATCTGAGACGACTAAGGTATGCTACTCTTGGAAAACTGATCCTACTCTAACTTCCCTCCAGTTATGTAAAACCCTAATAAAGGAATACAAAACAGGGGTTTTGGCCGCAAAGAGTGATTTTCATAACTCAGGTATCGTTAATGCCACATCGGACATCAGGGACAATTTAAAAATCTTAAAAGAACAGGAAGTAACTCCCTTGCCAGAAGACCACCTTGAGATCAGAGATTCCACCTGGTGCCAGTACATACAAGACGGGATGCAAGATAAATTGCTGGGAATAAGAACAGGGATGCTCGAAAGAAAGAAACTGTTTCCATCTAAAGCACTCCACAGCAATGCTCGTTTAACACAGAGGTCACAGTAACAGAATTTAACTTTCATCCTATCTCAGAGAAATCACTCCAAGTTATCATCGAAAAACTAAAGCCTTCTAGCTGCAAAGGGGACTCATACGCTTCATTGATTATAAAAACCTGTCCCCCCAGCTCATGAAAGCCATCTGTACGTTTGTTAACACCTCTCTAAAATAAGGTAAGGTCCCTGATGACCTGAAGCACACAATGGTAACACCCATTCTTAAAAAAGCAGGTTTGGACAAGGATAATCCTCTGAACTACCATCAAATCTCTGACGCACCTTTCTGGATAAGGTGGCTTAAATGCAGATCTCGGAACATCTCAATAAACATCCTATTCTGAATGCACACCAATCCAGTTTTAGGCGAAGCTTTGGAACAGAGACCTCTCTCCTTGACCTTCAGTCAAAACTTTTAGATCGCTTGGATAAAATGTCTCTTTCTCTTCTAGCATCTCTGGACCAATCTGCAGCTTTCAACTTGGTCAACCACCGGATATTGCCAATTTCTCACCTCTGGCTGTCGCATGGACAATGTCATTCTTGGAGAACAGACATAGCAGAGTCTGTTCAGACATAGCAGAAGCTTCCTCCTTACCGGTTCTGTTTGGGGTCCCACAGGGTGCTAGTACATCGCTTAGCATATATAATCTTTTTATGGTACCGTTCTTCATGGAATTAGAGGCACAGGTGATTTTATTCTCTAGCTATGCAGACTACACTCAATGTGTCGTCCCGCTCTCAGGCTGCCATTCGCGAGATGAAGCCGAGTTAAATAGAGTCTTCAATTTAATTGAAACGTGGATGCTCAATAACAACCTAGCCTTAAATAAAAGCAAAACTGAACTAATGATCATAGGAAGCTCCATTGATATTAGTAAGTTGGAAAGCAAATATCAATCCTTTAGGCTTGGATCTGACCACATCAAGTCAGTAACAATACTCAAGATTTTAGGAGTAACATTAGATCAGTCACTGCCTATGACACACCATGTCTCTAGCGCAATCTCGGCCTCAGCAAATTATATCAAGCTGCTTCATCACCTCAGACCGCTCATCACACATGCAAACTCAGAAACCATTGCCAGAGTCATTATAGGAGCAAAAATAGGCTACTGTGGCAGTCTATTAATAGGTCTAAAAAAAGGAGACACCCAAAGATTACAGACAATGCAGAACAGGGAGCGGTCAGAGTGGTTTTGGGGCAGTCTCGAAGAGACCATGTATCAGAGGCAAGGCGTTCACTTCACTGGCTCCCTGTAGAAGCGCGTTTTAAGTACAGGATTCTAACAATTACCTTCAAATGCAGACAGGGCATCATGCCACCCTATCTGTAGAATGTCATTAATAAAAACATTTGTGGCAGAGAACGGAGATATTTGGGCAGAATCTTCTAAAAATCCCCAGGAGTACAACCTCAAAGGCTGAGAAAGAAGCTTTCCTCTTTGTAGTCCCAAAACTTTGGAATCAGCTTCCTCTCGCTTTGAGACTCCAAAGCTCATTGCAGATTTTTAAGAAAGATTTGAAAACCTTCCTCTTTGCCTGAATAATTGTCCCTGCAGATAGCAATCCAATGGTGAGAGCACCACTATACACTCTGTACCTGGTATCGTAATCTTTATGTAATTATGTCAGCGCCTTCATGCCCCA
The DNA here is from genome assembly GCF_040938575.1 of Ambystoma mexicanum. NCBI lineage: Eukaryota > Metazoa > Chordata > Amphibia > Caudata > Ambystomatidae > Ambystoma > Ambystoma mexicanum. The sequence continues at coordinate 986,379,770 of NC_090941.1, forward strand.
GGGTCTACAGCGCGCTATATAAATATTGTAAAGTAACGCAAAGGAGGGAGGGGGTAAGGATGAGGTGAAAAGGAAAGTCTTGAGGAGCTTCCGGAATTTGAGGAGATCCGGTTCAAGATAAAGGGGAAGGTGGAGCTGTACCATAGGCGGGAACCAGTCGAGGAAAGAGATCCACCATCAGCTCGCTGTTTACCGAATTGCTTGACATCCAGAGAGTTGGTGCCGGAGGAACGTTAAGATCTTGAGGGGGTGTATTTAGTGAAAGCCAGTTTTAGATATCGTGGTCCCCCGTCCCCAAACAGACTTATGGATGATGCACAGTAATTTGAATTTGATCCTTGCAGCAACCAGGATCCAGTGGAGAGTTTTTAGGGATGCAGTCCCTGGCCTTGAGGCCAAGGATTAGTCTTGCAGCCTGATTCTGGATTAGCTGGAGGTGAGTTAGAGAGGAAGAGGGTAGATTAAGTAAAAGGCTATTGCGGTAATTAAGCCCGGAGAGTACCAGGGGTCTAGAGACATTGAACTTCTGAAGAAAAGTGAAGAACAGAAGGATTCCTTTGAGGAGGTGAAGTTGAAAGTGGGACTTTTTGGCAAGGGCCTGGATGTGAGGGAGGAAGGAACGAGAGGAGTCAAAGATGACTCCAAGGTTTCTGGCTTCAGATGAAGGAGAAGGGGGAGAGCCCATAGAGGGTGGCCAGAGTGAAGGGAAGAAAGACGGAGCAGGAGTCCCAATGGGAAGGATCTCAGTCTTGCTGGCATTGAGGCAGAGATCATTGAAGGTACACCAGGACTGAATGACAGACAGGCAGTCAGGAATGATGGAGGAAATAAGGAGAGGATCAGAGGGAAGTTTGAAGAAGAGTTGTGTGTCACCTGCATAACACTGGAATTAAGGGGAGTAAGTGGAGATTAGGTGTGCAAGCCGAGCAAGATAGATGTTAAAGAGCCAGGAAGAAAGGTTGGAGCCCTGGGGGGCGCCACAGGTGGAGATAGAGGTGGGAGAGGAGAAAGAGCCCCAGATAACTTGAGAGGGACTGTAAGTGAGGAAGGAGGTCAGCCAGCCCAGTGCCGAGATACCTAGGATATTGTGAAGCTGTTTTATGAGGATTGAGTCGATGACTGTATCAAATGCACAGGAGAGATCAAGTAGATTGAGAACAGCAGGAGAGTTAGAGTCAAGAGATGCGAGCGGTTCAGCACAGGTTTGCAGAAGAGCAGTTTCCGTGCCTCTGGATGCTCGGAATCCATATTGATGGTTGTGTAAGCAACCAACAAGCTCAGTATGCTGGGTCAGTTGGGCGAGGACCAGCTTCTCCAAGAGTTTCCCAAGGAAGTGGGTGATAGAGATGGGGCGGTAGTTAACCGGACAAGACGGGTCTGCAGAAGGTTTTTGCAGAAGGGGGCACACAAGAGAGTGCTTGAGGGAAGAGAGGAAAGACCCAGTAGCAAAAGAGAGATTGCAGAAATCAGCAACTGCAGGGGCAAGAGAGCTAATATTGTCCCTAATAGTTCTGGAACAACAGGGTGAGACATGTTTGGCGGAAAGCTTCATAGAGCAGATGATTCTAGTGACCTTGTCAGATGTGATAGAAGAGGAGGAGGAGAGAAAGGCAGGAGGGTGGGTGAAGGGGAGGGGGAAAGGGAAGAGATGGTGCTCAGGATGTCCTGAGGTAGCGTGTGGCCAGTTCATTGCAGAGGGCCCGGGAGGGAAGAGGGGAGGTGGAGACTGCAAAAGGCTTGGCTAGTTCTTTGCAGATTTTAAAAAGTTCAGCCGTGTTGTTGGATACACCAGAGATGTTCACCTTGATGTGGGCCCTTTTCTTGGAGCGAATGGAGAGTCGGTATTGCCTTTGGAGTGGCAGATCAGTTTGTCGGAGGGTGAGCCTCAGGTCTGCCCCCTCCATTCCGCAGCTCTGCGCTTGTTTTTCAGGGCTGAAACTTCAGAGTCGTACAAGGTGTTACGTTTGGAGGGGTATCGTAAATTAAAACAAGAATGGTTTAAATATCCGAATTTTAGCTGTACCAAAATTGCCAAACATTTCAACCATTCGGTTTCATTATAGTGAACAATAAAAGCGGGGGTTGTGGGGGTGTCCCCCACACCTTTGTTTGCTATAATGGAACCAAGGGTGGCTGGGTATTCCCCGCACCCCTCTCAAAAATGTGGGGGGGGGTCGAAGAAAAGAACCCTGCAGCGCCGGGTTCCCATACACGGAAGTGAAGGGAAGTGGTGCTGCAGGGACTCAGCGGCACACAGTGAGGTCTGCAGCCAAAAGTTAAGTAAGTGGGTGGGGGGAGCAGGGTGTAGAAAGGGCATTTAGTAGTAGGGAGCTTATTTCGATTATATAAACATTTAGAATGCAAGATTTTCTTCTTCGAAGTGTTTGTTTTTGAAATAATCACGTACATCCTCTTGGAGGCATGTTTCAGGTGGATACTGGGGCAAGAATGTTAAGAGTATTAGCGATGGCAAGAGGGGGTGGAGTCAGAGGTAGAGGTAGAGTCTGCGGTGGGGAGAGGTGGGGATGAAGGTAGATGCAAAGGCAGCAGCTGACATTCGTTTCATCGGACGGATGTTTGTGAACGAGGTTTGCGGGGCTGGGCAAGGTACAGTCAGACGGCAGAGAGGACCCAGGTCAGAGGAGAGGAGAGAATGGTCTGACCAGGCAAGTGGGGTGGTGAGCGGGGAGGAGAGCCAAAGATGAGTATGGATAATAGCATCGAGAGGGGGTCCAGCTGAGTGGGTAGGTCCAGAGGGGAGAATGGAGAGGGAGAGCGAGGTGCAGAGATCACAGAAGGGAGTGGATGCCGTGATTGAGGAGTCACGGTCGATGTTGAAGTCACCCAGGAGAAGGAGTTTAGAGGTGGATGAGAGGAGAGAGAAGGAGAAATCATACCCATTCTGAGAGGAACAGGGTGGTAGAGCCAGGTGGCCTGTAGATAGTGGGAATGGTCAGGGAGGAAGTGGGAGAGATGATCAGTTTGCAAACGAGGCTCTCGAAGGAAGAGTAAGACTGGGTGGGTATGATGGAAGAAGGGACTACTCATGGAAGATCAGGGCAACCCCACCGCCAGTGTGGTTAGGGCACGCCATGGAGATGATCTTATAGCCATCAGGGAGAAGGGAGTCAAAAGCAGTAACTGAGCTGGCATTGAACCACATCTCGGTAAGAGCGAAAATATCGAGGTCAAGGTCTGCAAGGAGGAGGCAGATGGTGGCAGAGTGTATGATAACAAAGCGAGCATTAAGCGTGGCTAGATGCAAGAGATTACTGCCTTTAAAGCTTTTCCCAGGACGGATACACGGGTGTGGTACACCAGTCGGACCAGGGGAAACAGAGAGAGAGAGAGAGAGAAAGAGAGAGAGAGAGAGAGAGAGAGAGAGAGAGAGAGATAGAGAGAGAGGAAGAAGGAGAAGCAGGTGTGAGAAGGAAGTTGACGAGGGATAGCAAAAGCCAGTCAAAGAGGAGGAGGTTGGTTGAGGACCCCGATCCATGACAGTGCCATTGTGATAGACATTAATGATACACCTGGATGATTAGAAGCCTGCCAAGAGTACTTCCCATCTAGTGCCACCATTAATGGCTGAAGATGTGAGAAGAGGCAGAGTAGAGATGAGATGTTGAGTCCATAGATCTGGAGAGGAGAAAGAAAAGAGGATATCAGTGAAAATCTGTCTGGAAGTTGCGCTGACATAGGTGTCTGCGATGGGTAGGCCAGGGTTAGTGGTCTGGATGTATTTTTTAAGCTTTACTCCATGAGAGAGGGGGGATAGTATAGCAGTTCGAAAAGATAGGGGAGATGGTGAGTGCCATAGGGGCGATGGAGGGTAGAATGGAAGATAGAGGAGGGACTGCACAGCACAGTAGAAGCACAAACTCACCAGGTGGCCTACTAGGTCAAGAGAAGCAAGGAGGCATATGCAATGGAAACATTTAAGTACCGAAAATGGGGTGCAGAGATGTTAAAAGCACACCAGCATTCGAATTACAAAAGAAGCACCGAAATGCAATTCAAAATGGCGTGCAGAGATGTTAAATGCACACCAGGATTTTAATGACCAAAGAAGCACCAAAATGCAATGCAAAATGGGGTACAAAGATGTTAAAAGAACACCATGATTCAAATTACACAAGAAGCACAGAAATGCAATGCAAAATGGGGTGCAGGATGTTAAAAGCACACAGGGATTCGAATTACACAACAAGCACAGAAACAGATTGAAAAGAGGGTTTAGTAAGGCAAAGAAGGCAGAATGCGCACACCTCGGTTCAATAGCTGTTTAGGTTAGTAAACAAGGTGATAATGTCCAGCCATGACTCATAGGTATTCTTGTGGGGTGCACAAAGTTCCTGAGGCCCAAACCTGTGGGGTAACAGGCTGCATGCTTGGTGGCTGTTCCATCAGGTGCTGCAGGGATGCAAGGAGGAGAGGCCCCTCTTAGCCGTACAAGGCCCAGACAGGCACAGACAGGGGCCTTTGGTGAGGGCCTTTGGGGGTGGGCTGGCTAACACGCCTGCCCGCTCTCCTATTGGAAGGTGCAGCGAGCGAGAAAGGGGAAGCACTCCGGTGCCAGGGAGGAAAATGAAGTTGGCTGGCATAATGAAAAACAGAGTGCCCGCTGATGTTAGATCCCAACTGACCAAAGTGGGCACTCTCTGACAGCAGCAGATGAAACACGCTGCAGTGTGTTATATGTACAACAGAACTCAATACTGCTTTCAAATGCCCCCAAATGCGCTATGCATGGAAGCACCCGTAAATCATGGAAAAAAGGACCAATAGCCCAGCTGGGCTTACCTGCCAGTGCATGTGGTGTTGCCTGTTTAATGCTGTTTCGTACTGAGAAATGGTGGAGGAGAGAACAAGCTTAGCCTCTGCTTTTTGTGCCTGCTCTACACTCTCCCTCTCTTTTTCTTGTCTTCCTTTACAAAAATGCACAATATGTGCTTGAATCTCCAGCCAACCATTGGCCTCCATCCCTACCACTTTAGCTAAATCGTGCTCTACCTCTTTCTGAAGTCCCTTCTTCAGCATGTGGTAAAAAATCACCACATGCTTGTGCCATGCTTCTCCCATTTCACTCCTCCACATCTCCCGAATTACTTGGCTTTGTTTGGCAGAATCATCACCCAATGTCATTGTTTTAGCTAAAATGGAATTGATATCAGGTGTATCGGGATAAGTAATCTGCAAGGCCCCTCATACCTGTGCCCTAAAATTAGCTCCATCATGAGCCAACTGAACTACCGGATACCCCAATCTCTTTGAAAGTTCCTCTGACCAATCCCCCACATTATGGCCGTGAATAAGCTCTTCATGTCCCCTATGACCAACATGACACCGGCAGTGTGTTTCTCTAATGCATAAATCTACTTCCCTGCCCCTGCAGTGAGCAAAGGGAGTTTCTTCATCAAATTACTCCAGTCCATGTGTGACCACGGGACAGAATATGCCCTTCTCAGACTTTTCTGGAGCAACAGAAACTGAGTTACACCTGTTTTTTCTGGGACTTTCGCCATTCCTCCCCTACTGCTTGCTACAGCCATGCAAGTAACAAGGCACATCCTGTGGCTCCATGGTGTGCTTTCTATCACTGCTACTGGAGCGGGAGGTATGGTGACTACACCCTGAACACCCTGCTCGACCTCCCATTCCTCTCCTCCTTCATCACCTACTCCGGCTACTACACCCCCTGATCCTTCTACAAGCACAGAAGCATAATCAGCACTACAATAGGGTGCCATCTGCCGTCCTTCCTGTTCAGCCCATGTACCTGTGGAAGCATCCCTTTTCTCCATATCCACCTCAACCATTCTGATAACCAAGTTGTCCAATCTAACAAGAACCTGCCCAGGTCTCCACCTTCCTTCTTCTACATCCCTTACCCGTCTTCTCACTTCCCCCCACTCTTAATCTCTTTGGCACTGTAGCAGTACTACCTCTTTTTCGGTTAGCCTTAGCGCTTCCCTCATTTTCCCCAGGTCTTGTACATCTAACACTCTTCGCAGCCTATGCTCTATCCTAGCAGGAAAAGGCCTAACCTCTTCATTCTCTCAATCCTTCCTCTGCTCTCCTTACTACTGGCCTCATTCTTTCTCAATCCATCACCCATAAGCTATCTGCTATCTGCTTAGAGATCTTAACTGATGGAGGTGTTACCTGTGTCAGTCTCGCAACCACTGGAATAAAAGCTGAGGAAATTTGTGGTACAAACTCAAGGTCTGCGTACCTTTCTGCGGGCATTAAAGGATAGCACCCATATGGTGGCAGTACAGAAGGAATTCCCGCACCCTCCTTTTTTGACCCTCACCCCCACAATTTCAACATTATGGCCTTTCTTGCCTTTTTCATACATTCTCCATACTACCAAGATGTTCAACCATTTCTTTAACTTCGAGCGCTTGTGTTTTGTAGTTTAAAAGGTATGCAGGTTCTCAAATATCCCTGTATCATTGGGTCCCTTGACAGGCCAAGAATTGAGCATTTTCCCCATAGTTTTCCGCAACCGCTGCCTGTGGTATTTTAGAATTTGTGCCTTATAGCCGGGCAACACCTGACACAAATGATTCAATGGAGTTTCCATATTCAACCCCACGTTTATCACAAAAAAACATTGTGTCACAAAAACCTGAAATAAAGAGACGAACCCGCAGCACAAAATATATACACCTGAAGAATTCCCTTGTAACGCTTACCCAATTCCTTAGTCAAACTTCACACTCACTCCCTGTACTCATCTATACTGTAATGACCTCACTTTACTATTTGCTTGAATTCTATTTTTCATTCATACACAAAAACCAGCATTTTATCAAAAAACACTTGCCGGCCAATATTTCCTACATATCACCACAACTCGAGCATAGGAGGGGCACAATGATTTCCATTACAGCACTGCTGCTCTCACTCTATCAGTAGGACAGCCTTCTATAGTACAAAACCATATTTTCCTGACTACAGGAAGTTTCCCCTTCACTACTTCGACTAAGCAAGAAAATCGGATCAGGGTTGAAAGCCTGAGGTAGAAATGTTTGAGGGAGAAAAGACTGAAGATTATTTTTTCCTAAATAACCTTCAGTCTTTTCTACCCTGAACATTTCTAACTTGGCCCCGCCCCCACCCTCACCCTAACCCCCTCCTTATCCCCCTACTTGATGACAATTCGCTCTGTCCCTGCGATGCCTGTTCCCTTTCACTTCCGGAATCGGGAAACAGTGCCGCAGGGTCCTTTCCCTTTTTTTCCCCAAGACGTGCTGCAGGGGACACAGCCAATACCCCCTTTCACAATATAGTGAGCAAGGGTGCATGGACACCCCCCATATCCCCAAATACCAAATGCGTGATTTAGTCGAACTTTTCTAAATTTGGGAAAGGCCGAAATTCGGCCAAATCACGCATTCAGGCTTTTGAACTCTGTCATTTTGGATGATTCCAGAAAATTGCGGTGAAGGTCTCCTCCCTTATGGCTAAAACTTCAAAAAGGTATCTAAACTTGGACTTACCCTACGATACCACCCCACATTCAGGTTGAGAGCTCCAGCCAACCAGACATGAAAACTAAAGGGTGTCAGGCCAAACCTCACACTGGGCGTGCAGGGTAAGATACCCCCCCACACCTCTAAATTAATAAACATGGTAAAAAAAATATATACAGGGACTTACAACACAGCACAGTTGAACCACTGCATCAAAAACATCCACTTTTCCAATCCCTCCAATTACTAGCAATAACTGGCCTAACCCGTTTAAACCTTAACTCTAGATTTGCACAGGTTTGCATAAATACTCCCAGCGATATAGGAAGGCTGGGTGAATGATTTCTCTTTGAGCTAGTGATCCCATCTCATTCTCCAGGTTATTAGTCTGAGTGAAAAATTCTAATCTAAATACCCTGCCACTTTATAGCACATAGAACATCTGACAATATAATTGCAACTCCTGGCTTCTTATTAGTTTAGCCTTGGGCATTGGCTCACTAGGTGTTTGACTGCTAGTTAAAATAAATAATAAAAAAACCCTTCTATCTCACTCCAATTCATCAGGAGATTACCTTCTGCATCTGTGATATTAATCAAACCCTAAATCACATGGCCAGTCCCTGCTGCGCTGACCACAAAGGTTGTGGAATTACTTATTAACTCACCCTCTGGCTTCTAAAACCTCACAAAATCAGTTACTTAACAGTCAAAAAGCACCTTGCAGACAATCCCGATTACCATGGGTTTGATTCATTTGTAGAAGCCCTCTATGTACAATCCAAACTACTGTGGGTTTGATTCATTTGTAGAAGCCCTCTATATTGAGATTCATGAATTCCCCATGTATTTGTATCAATGTGCATGTATGTTTTTACATTTGTGGGTTTGACATTTTATCTTTCTACGTGTGTGCAATCTAATATGTTTCAATTTCTATACAGCAATGCTAAAGTAACATATCCCATCCATAATTAACTACACTTTGATATATATGAAATTGTAACATGACGGCCATTTTGCTGCCACCCCCAGTTATCAATATGGCACATGCAACATGAACCCCTCGTAATCATGGGGACCTTTGCTGACCACTCCAACATTTGCAAATATAGTTAGTGGTTGAAGCTGATGTTGAGTCATTTAGATCATAGTGGAATCATGACTCACTATAGCCTAAACTACACCATGCAGTTAATGCTGTCGGTGGAGATCAAAGTATAGACTGAATGTTTGTTTAATTATATGCATGCTTAAAGAAATTCTATTCTATACGGTGCCGCAGGGTCCTTTCTCTTTTTTTTCCAGGACGTGCTGCGGCGGGCACAGCCAATACCCCCTTTCACAATATAGTGAGCAAGGGTGCATGGACACCCCCGCACCCCCCAGTACTGAATGCGTGATTTGGTCGAACTTTTCGAAATTTTGGAACGGCCAAAATTTGGCCAAATCACGCATTCAGGCTTTTGAACTCTGTCATTTTGGATGATTCCAGAAAATGGCAGTGAAGGTCTCCTCCCTTATGGCTAAAACTTCAAAAAGGTATCTACAATTGGACTTACCCTACAATACCACCCCAACTTCAGGTGAGAGCTCCAGCCAACCAGGCATGAAAACTAAAGGGTATCAGGAAAAACCTCACACTGGGCGTGCAGGGTAACATACCCCCAACACCTCTAAATTAACAAACATGGTAAAAAAATATATACAGGGACTTACAACACAGCACAGTTGAACCACTGCATCAAAAACATCCACTTTTACAATCCCTGCAAACTCAACTAATTTCACACCCACACACCAAGTCTACCCTTACTAAAAAAAACAAAGCCTATTTCCCCTCTTGCTTTACACCCCAAATGTCCACTCACGTTAACCCAAAGCACAGCGATGTGGTGCTCTGTCAAGTCGTCCTGCACAGCTGGGCCATGGCACTGCATCTCTGTGGAGCAATTGGACCTTTAATCAGTATGGAATCCCCAAAACTCTTTTTCATTGTGCACGGAAAACTGGTCCTCGCAATAAGGTGGCCGCAGCTGAGTGGTGCAGGCTGGAGGCCCAAAACATCTCAGAAAGCCTGAAGCCCACACCAGGGGCACACAAATGTGCAGATGGGCCTTTAATCACTTTAACTCAAACAGGTCTGCCACTTAAGAAGTGAGTGCACGGTTGCACATAAAGCAAGTTTATTGTACAATTATCCAGGGAATAAGGTAGATGGTGTTGCAGGACCAAACTAACCCAAGTCTCAACAAAGCACAAACATTGACATATTTTATACAATTTTGCAACAGTTAAAACACTCCCAGATACTTTATTGCAATACACGCCACCCAACATGATTGGACAAAAACCTCTTTAAAGAAATCCCATCTTTTCCTAATTCCTACATTTTCATTGGCCAGTTTTATCTTAATAGTCATTTTCAGATCATATTCATAACACACCTCTTTTTAGGATTCTTTCGTAGTAGGTCATGATGTCAACACATGGTTAAACTATGGTATTGAAACATAATTAATTACTAGCAATAACTGGCTTAACCCGTTTAAACCCTAACTCTAGATTTGCACAGGTTTGCATGAATACTCCCAGCGATATGAGGAAGGCTGGGTGAATGATTTCTCTTTGAGTTAGTGATCCCATCTCATTCTCCAGGTCATTAGTCTGAGTGAAAAATTCTAATCTAAATACCCTGCTGCTTTATCGCACGTAGAACATCTGACAATATAATTGCAACTCCTGGTTTCTTATTAGTTTAGCCTTGGGCATTGGCTCACCCAGTGTTTGACTGCTAGATAAAATAAATAATAAAAAACCCTTCTATCTCACTCCAATGCATCAGGAGAAAACCTTCTGCATCTGTGATATTAATTAAACAATAAATCTCATGGCCAGTCCCTGCAGCGCTGACCACAAAGGTTGTGGAATTACTTATTAACTCACCCTCCGGCTTCTAAAATCTCACATAATCAGTTACTTAACAGTCAAAATGCACCTTGCAGACAATCCCCATTACCATGGGTTTGATTCATTTGTAGAAGCCCTCTATATACAATCCCAACTACCGTGGGGTTGATTCATTTGTAGAAGCCCTCTATATTGAAATGCATGGATTCCCCATGTATTTGTATCAATGTGCATGTATGTTTTTACATTTGTGGTTTTGACATTTTATCTTTCTACGCGTGTGCATCTAATATGTTTCAATTTCTATACAGTAATGCTAAAGTAACATATCCCATCCATAATTAACTACACTTTGATATATATGAAATTGTAACATGGCAGCCATTTTTCTGCCCCCACCAGTTATCAATATGGCACGTGCAACATGAATCCCTCGTAATCATGGGGACCTTTTCTGACCACTCCAACATTTGCAAATATAGTTAGTGGTAGAAGCTGATGTTGAGTCATGTAGATCATAGTGGAATCATGACTCACTATAGCCTAAGATACACCATGCAGTTAATGCTGTCGGTGGAGATCATAGTATAGACTGAATGTTTGTTTAATGATATGCATGCTTAAAGAAATTCTATTACTTAAAAACTGTGTGAAGTACAACTCCTCTGACGTCCCCTGTCATTCAATGCTTAGGCAGAGTCAGGTGTGGGAGCAAAAGTGGTCTTCAAATAAGTATCTGTTACTGGAGAATAGTACATCTCCAGCCAATATATCAAACAAGACTGAAAGCATTATATGCAGGCCCTTTCAAAACTGTGTATGCATGTAGATTGAAAAGAATACATTAATGTTAAAGGAACGACACACACACACACACATATGTACAGATTGCAAGCATTACTGTTATATTGAGTGAAAGTAATTTATACTTGTTCAGAGAAAGCTGCACCCAGGTGTGTTGAAAAACCTGTATACACGTGAGTACAGATTAGGGTAAATCAATTACTGAAAAATAATTTTGAATTCTAACTTATATGAACGTATTCATGTAAACCTTTGTTAA